>NC_135888.1:99001873-100201873 GCF_964194155.1 Cetorhinus maximus
AGTAACGGCAATATATTTCCAAGACAGGATGGTGAGTGTTTTGGAGGGGAACTTCTAAGTGGTGTTGTTCCCATGTATCTGCTGCCTTGTCCTTCTAGATGGTAGCAGTTGTGGGTTTGGAAGGTGCTGTCTAAGGAGCCTTGGTGAGTTTCTACAGTGCAACTTGTATGTGGTACACACTGCTGCCACTGTGCGTCGGTGGTGGAGGGAATGAGTGTTTGTGGAAGGGGTGAGAATGAAGTGAGCTGCTTTGTCCTGGATGGTGTCAAGCTTCTTGAATGTTGTGGGAGCTGCACTCATCCAGCAAGTGGAGAGTGTTCCATCACACTCCTCACTTGTGCTTTGTAGATGGTAGATAGGCTTTGGGAAGTCAGAAGGTGAGTACTCGTTGCAGGATTTCTGAGCCTCTGACCTGCTCCTGTAGCCACAGTATTTATATGGCTAGTCCAGTTCAGTTTCTGTTCAATGGTAACCCCCAGGATGTTGATAGTGGGGGATTCAGCGATGGTGATGCCATTGAATGTCAAGGGGAGATGGTTAGATTCTCCCTCACTTCCACCATTTGAGTGAGGCTCCCAGAATTTCAAAACCATGGCATCTGTGATAAATCATTAAAACTATTCCTTGCTTTCTACCTAGGGTGAACCAGGACTGAATGGTGATAAAGGTGAAAAGGGTGATGCCAGTGGAAAAGGTGATAGAGGTAGTCCTGGATTACAGGTATGTGAACAAACACCCATGTCTTTAATCAGAATAAAGAGCTGAGGTTCATCTGAACAGAACTTCACCTAAGTTACTTTGGTGTACATTTCAGTAGTTTTTATAAATCATTTATCTGCAGAAAATGACTTTTTAGCCCCTGAAGCAGCTACAAAGCAGATTCTCAAGGGGACAGATGGGTTAAGCGCATGTGGAAAATTAAAAACGTAAGATTTCTCAAACCTGACAACAATAGCCCATGTCTGGTTTTAATGGAAACACGTTTGGCTGTGTTCAAGAAACCTGCTCGTCGGAGATGAATCGATAATTATTACATGCTGATGAGGCAACTTTAAAATGACTTCAACAGGGATTTTGTAACCAACACCTCCAGTGTGGGTTTCCTGGAGCTAGGGGAGTTTGCCAGTGAAATGCAGGTGAGATTTAGTGGTGAGTCTCAGTGGTGTTTAAAGTTCTGATCGTTTGATGTGAATAGGTTCAGTGCTTAAGCTGCCTTCTCAGTTCCCTCTGATCACAGACATTTTTCAGAAGTTTGAAGGCTCTCCAATAGCACCAGAATGGAGGGAGCACCATGAATGCTTTCAATGTGACATCGGATGAGGAAGTGTGTCACCGTCTGTGGCAGCCACTGTGTGCTATGATGGGATTTACAGGTGCACAGGGAGAGCAGTGTATAGGGGAGATCTAGACAATAGCAGAGTAGAGTATAGCAGAGTGGATCGCAACAGAGGGGCGGAGCTCATAGAAGGCACTACCTACAGAAGAAACTACAGCCAGAAGCTCAGCTTTGTTGATTCAGCTGAAGAACAGTGCTCTTGCCCATTCAGATTGACACAGTAGATCATCATAGATATCTGCAGCCTCTTTCAGGAAGAGTTGCTGCCTGCCGGACCTGGTGGCAAAACTTTACTCATCACTGTGGAAGTCACCATAGCCTCAGTTTATTTGCCTCTGGCTCCGTTCGGTGCACCACCAGAGACACCTTGATGGTCTCTGCTGGCTGCCGATAAATGTATAAACCTGTTACGGTTGGGTTATTTGTCAGTGTGTCAACTTATGTCAACTTCCCCTATGATGACAATAGCCAAACTGAGCGGGCAGTGGATTTGAGTCACTGGCTGCTTTCCCATAGGTACAGGGTGCTACCAACAGCAGGCATCTGAAAGCACTGGAGAAGTAACATCAACAGTCCCTTCGCAAGATCCTCCAAATCCAGTGGCAATAAAAGTGGTCCAACAATAGCGTCCCCTCCCAAGCCAACTTGCCCCGCCACAAGACACTAATCATTCTAAACTAGCTCCATTGAGTAGGACATGTCATTCATATGCTTAACACCAGACTCCCGAAGCAACCGCTCTACTCAAAACTTGGTTGCAGCAGGAAACTCCCAGGAAGGCAGCGAAAATGCTTTGGGGATGTCCTCAGAGAATTCCTGAAGAGGTCAAACATCCCCACTGACACATGGAAATCCCTGGCTTATGACCTACCAAAATGGAGAAGGTTCATTTGGGAAGGCACCAAATACATCGAGATTCTGCATCAGGAACACGCAGAGGTGAAGTCAAGTTGTTGGAGGAAGCGCACAAACCTCCAAACAACTCACCTACCCAACCCTTCAAGCTCTCAACTGCCCCGCATGTGGCAGAGTCTGCAGCGTGTGCATTGGACTTATCAGCCATCTCAGAATCCATCGAACTGGAATGGAAGCAAGTCATCCTCAATCCCAAGGGACTAGCTAAGAAGAAGACACAGTGCTATCAATTGGCCACACAACAATCCAAGGACCACAAAATCAACCAAGGATTTCATTTCATTAATGTACAGCCAGTGTGCAACTACAAAGAAAGGTTCATATAGGTGTGCACCAGATTCCCTGGGAACAGTCATGCTTTTTTACTGTGATAGTAGAACATTCCAAACTTTCTCCTACCAGGACTTATAAGAGGGCTGGCTCAGAGGAGACAACATACATCCATGAGAAGCATACCAGTAATGTGAAAGAGCACTGCAGCAAGAGCCCATTGACCACCATCAAGCCAGTCATTGGCATGTTAAAATGTGAACTTCAGGCACCCAGATAGTTCCGGAGGTGTGTTTCAGTACCAGCCAGTGAGGTTGTCCAGAATAATAGTAGTGTGCTGTATCCTGACACTCTTCAATCATTTTCTGATGACAAGAACAGAAGAGGAGGAGGAGGATGGTGTGTAATATGATGATGGGCCACCCATCACCAGACCAGCAATGTACATTTCTGCCTAGGATGCCAGGGATGCTTTAATAGCTCCAAGATTCAGCCAGTGACCCACACTGGAAAAAATATTTTAAAATGAAATTCTCTGGGCTGCTCTCACAGCCACTACCAGCCTCTCTCTTTACCAAATAAACATCCACCCATTGCTCATCCCCCAAGGACCCATCATGTATTGACATTCATCATAAAGCAACTGAAAGGGCAAGTTGGTACATGGGATGCAATAATGGACCAGCCGCAGAAATGTTGTAAATCATTACATTTTATGTTTCATTAGAAGAAAACTTAACAACATGGCATTTTGTCAAACACCCATGTGCATACCCATCATTAACTACATTAGCTTTCTCTTATGCTTCCTATCGCTTCTAGTGGTGCAGCCCTTGTGGCTTCAGCAGAGATAGAGGTCGGCTGCTCAGTTACCTGCTCTGATTGCTAAGATGCTTTCAACCTATGGCCTCTGTGTTTTGGGCCAGCACCATACCATGACCACTCTGCTGGAGAGCAGTTTGGTGAAGGTTACTGACAAATTGGAAGGCCACTGATAAGTCATAGGTTATCCTGATGAAGGTGGCAGACATCTCTCGTATGGCCATGGCCATGTCCTGCATAGACTCATTTAAGAGCCATGCTTGAAGCTCTGAGGGGACACCACACTGTCCTTGGTAGACATTCTCATTATTACCTGTGCCACCAATCCACTACTATTGTAATTGGACTCCTCTGATCTCTTTGCTATTGTGGAGAGTACACGTGGCATTTCTGCCAGTAGCTCTCGAGGTTTCTGCAGTAACTTTATCATTTCTCTCCTCAACAATGGTCCCCGATGTTCACCATCTGTGTCCAGCTGAGCAGAGGTTAGAGAGGATTGCACCCCCCAGGGCAGACTCTCCACAGTTATCATTGTCACCTTTGTTTACATGAGTTCACTCGTCAATTGTGAATCACCGGGTGAAAACCCAACTAACTGTCTAACTTGATCCACTGGTATGCAAATATTTACATTGGTGATTGGCTATACGTCCTGTCATGCTGCAAGCTTCAAAGGAATGAAGCTGTCTGAGGAATCGGTCGTCTGGCATGTGTACAGACTCTTGCTCTACTTAAGAAATATTTGGAAGGCAAAAGGATGAATTAGTCCTGGAAAAATAACAACCTTGGCAATCATCATACATTGCCATCTGATAGTTCACTTACTGATGAAATAAAGTTAACATGTGCATCATGTATTTTTTCAATTCTGTCGGTAGGCATCTGCGTGTTTCCAGTCTCTCCACCTCCGATTGGTTGGGACGCAGATGTGCCGCTTATCTCCATGGCCGCAATGGCTCTTTAAATAGTCAAATTGAGATCACGTCATATAGGTTTGCATCATGCATGCCGTTGCAGCTTGGAGACACAAAACCCAGAAGGAAAATATTTAATTAGACAATCAAGCGGAAATCAAAGAATCAAACCAACTAGATTTTCCTTTGGATTTTGTGTGCTCATTTCCTTCCCCACCCCCTCCCCCCTGACACCCCCCACCACTCAGAAACTACCTTTGCATCAATGATTGGGCAAATCTGTCTACCAGGAAATTGCCACTTGCAGATTTTTTAAAATTAGATGATGGGATGGTTAATTCTGGAGTAAGGAATAAAGCATAACAGGGTGCCAAGTGAAACCTTTCAGTATTTACCTGATGCAGATAATATCCTTGTTTCAGAATATTTAATTATTGTATAATTTAAATTACTTACCTCACCAATTGTTTGCTTCCTCTTTCAGTTTTTCCCATGTTACATGGGGTCACCACGTTGCTGGTTGACCCTTATATCAAGCATCATTTTTATTTGGATTTGGCAGGTGCCAGATGCCTTTTCTGCTGCTTAACCCTCCCCATTTGTCCAGGCTGGGGACTGGCACCGATACATGCAAGCGTGCCTGCACCAAGTGCCTGTGTTCTTCTGTGGCCAACAAGTCCAAGAGTGGGACTCCAACACAGTGCCTTCCAGCTCAGAAGCAGAAGTGCCACTCAGGCTCCTGGTTGCCACATCTATTATTGAATACAAGTGTATAATATATACTTTTGAATTGCCTAGCAGTCCAGTACATTGTTTTTAAGATTTATCCAGTGTTTCCATCCTTGTTGAACTAAAACCCGTTGTGTCTATTTTATCTGGATAGATTTCCTGACTGGCTCTCCTATCAGGTGTTACTTAACAATGTTTTATTTGCACTTGGTCTACTATTATTGTGCTGACCCTTCTGATTTTGTCAGGTCAGCATTATTTATAAATTAGCAAGACCCTGACTGTTAATTATGTTTAGTTGTATAAGGTTGGTGGGTATTAACTGGGGATTTACTTGAGCCGCCATAAATAGACACAGACTGGAACTGTGATTGTTGGATTAGGAAGTGTACGCTTGTGTTATGCCACTCTGTAAATAAATATAAAAGTGTGTAAAGACTGCCTCCAGTTCTATCCTTCACCAACAAGCCTTCTGGAATAGAACACTGTCTTATATTAAATCTTATGTTAGGAGCCCTTTATTGGAGGTGGAATATATAAGCCAGCCCATACAGCTTGGTGTATAAATTTTAAAGATTATGGGGATAAAATTGTTGGCAGACTTTACAAAGATGATAAAACTTTTAATATATATTTCAATCTTTGCAAAATTTGCTTGGGTAACAATAATACTAGGCTAAGCCCAAAGGCTGACAAAACCACTCAAAAACTGTGAAAGCTAGTATGGAGAGAGAAAACAGAGAAAACACAACTCCCAATCCTCCAAATGGCCCATGAAATGGAGGTGGTGTAGAATGAGGTAGGTGCAGATTACAGATCTAAAAATCATCAGAGAATGTGGCAGTGGGGATTGAATGGCAAATTGGGCTTCATCTCTGTAACATATTTTAACCTAGACTAAGCTTATTGGAGTGAAACTCTGAAATTCCTATTGGCTCTGAGGGATGCCTTTCAACAGTATCAACACAGATCTTTCTGGTCACAGACACACAAAATGATCCCTGCTTTATTTCTAATCAAATTTATCATTGTCAATGTGACATATTGGTGAAAATCAACCAAACTCACCGGGCAGAAATTTACGTCTGCGGGCAGGCGTGCAGCTGACCCATTCAGGCGTAAAAATCACGCGAGATGACGTCGGGCAAGCGCCCCAACATCATCCCACACTCACGCGATATTTCGCTCAGCGGGCGTGCGCAGGTGTCGAAGCTGCGCCCGCCATCAATTAAAAGGCCTCTTAAGGCAATTTAAAAACCAATTGATTCTGATATCATGTTGCCCATGCGATTTCACACTCGTCGCATGGGCAAAACAGGCAGGCGGGCAGCCAACTTTTTGCAAAACCTCATCCAAAGGCAGGATAAAAAGGGTCAGCAGCATTGCCATTGTGAGTAGTGAGGAGTTTAGGAGATAGTTTGCTGCTGGTTGCTTATTGGAACTTGAGAGCTTCATCTCTGTCCGGAGCTTCATCCTTAGAATATCCAGGCTTCATTGCAGGACTCATTGGTGTTTCTAAGGCCTCTAGAGGATTTTGACCATGTGGACTCATCCAGGTATCAGACAGCCTTTTGTTACCCTGGTAATGGGGATTCTGCTCTTCGCTGGTGGCACCTCCCCTGAGGAGGAAGAGAGGGGCAGAAGAGAGAGGAGGCCACGTGCCCCAATGCAGCTTCCAAGGAGCGACCTGTGGGAGGAGAGGCGCAGGCACAAAGGGTGCAGGGCCAGCAGGAAGTCCAAGACGGAAGGGGTCGCAGAAGGCGCCAGTATCCTGCTGCCAGCGTTTACAGGCAGCGATGCAACAACCTCAATATGTCCGAGGCACAATGCCAAAGGAGACTCCACCTCTCTAAGGAGACTGTGACCTCCATTTGTCATATGATTGGGCCTGAGATCACCTTCAACTGTGTGGGCAGAAACCCATGCCACAGTGGCCCTTAACTACTATGCCTCCGGCTCTTTCCATGGGTCAGTAGAGGATCCTTGTGGAGTGTCCCAATCAGCTGTCCACAATTGCTTCAAGCTGGTGACAGAAGCTCTGTTCAGATGGGTAATGACATTTATTCATTTCCATATGGACGAGGCCAGCCAGGCTGGGCAAACCAGGGGCTTTGCAGCGATTGCTGGGTTCCCCCGCATCCAGGGTGCAATCAACTGCACACATGTGGCCATAAAGGCGCTAGTGGGTCAGCCGGGGTGCCTTTGTCAACAGGAAGGGATTCCACTCGATGAACGTCCAGATAGTGTTTGATCACAGGACGCTGATTCTTCAAGTCTGTGCAAGGTACCCTGGAAAATCCCATGAGGCTTACATCCTGAGACACTCCCAGGTCCTGAGGCTATTCAGTGCTGGATAGATGGCTGCTGGGTGACAAGGGCTATCCGTTGAAGAGGTGGCTCATGAGCCTCTTCGCCACCCAAGAACAGAGGCAGAGCAGCGTTATAATAGGAGTCATGCCTCCACAAGGTTGGTGATGGAGAGGACAATAGGTCTTCTGAAGATGCACTTCCAATGCCTGGACCGTTCAGGGGAAGCACTACAATACCCCCCAGAGCAGGTGTCACTGATAGTGGTTGCATGCTGCACTCTCCACAATCTAGCACTGGCAAGGGGGGACCCACTGGAGGAAGAGGATCTTGACGCTGCTCCAGAGGCCACAGAGGATGAATCCAGTAGTGAGTCAGAAGAGGAGCACAGTGAGGAGAACACTGAGGACGTGAAGGCAGACCTCTGTAACCTTCAGGGAGGCAAGGACACCAGCCTTGATCCAATGCTCCTTCAACTAAGATGCCAAAGATCTGCTTCCACCTCATGCCAGGGCTGCCGCCTCCACCCCGGTCTGAAATGACCCTTTCATCTGAATCCAAAATCCACTCAGTGCCTGTGCAATAAAGTTTAGAGCCACTCACGTCCAGCATTACACACTGGTATACCCTGCGCCAAAAAAAAGGTGAAGCATACTCAGGCCATTATGACAAAAGCAAATTTTATGCAATTTTCACATTCAAAACAATTAACATTACCATCTCTGGTGTTCATTTCCACACTAGTAAACATATAAACAAAACATTACAGAACAGAAGATGACCCGTGAACTGTCCCTCTTGTGCTCATGGCACCTTAAACTCACATTTGCGAGTGCAGTGTCTTGGTGTCCCCCCTCGCTGGCAGTGGCATTGGAGGCAGACTGCTGACTCTGCTGTTGTGGTGGCCTTGATGATCTTGGTAGTTGCCCTCTGACCAGTGGAGCCTGTGCTGGCCCCACTTGGGAGGGAGTGGCCAGTGCCACGGCTGGCATCTCCCCAGGCATCGCAGCCTCATCAGATGCCACCATCACTGCCAAAGGGGTGGAGGAGCTGCTGCTGTCCGGAGCACCCAGAAAGGAACCCGCAGAGACGACAAGCAGCTTGTGCACCATGGTGAGGTCGCTCTGGACCTCACTGCTCGCCAATGATAGATGGGCACTTAGCTGGGATACTGGGTGCCTCATCCATTTCCCACACTGGCACTGACCACCTGAGGTCATTGCCTGTGTGAGGGCTTGCAGGTCCGAGCGCAACCCCAGGAACCCCTGATTCAGTTCCTGGAGCTGCCTCTCCATGAGAGTCACCACCCTGAGGCAGTGTGCTCAGCCATGAGGGTCAACACAGTGCTCTTGCTCTGCATGGACTCCCCCACAACAGAGACCATGGGCAGAATTTTTGTCCCGCGGGCAGGCGCGGCCCGATCAGAAGTAAAATAGTACGTGATGACGTTGGGCGAACGTCGTGACGTCATCAAACAGTCACGCAATAATTTGGTCAGCGGGTGCCCACAAAGTCAGCAGCACGTCCACCAACAAGTAGGAAGCCTATAAAGACCCTTAAGCAAGTAATTGAATGTGATTTTACGCTGCCTATCCAACCTTACGATTGGCAGGTGGGCAAATAGGCCAAGCGGCCTTTGCATTTTTTAGGAAACCTCATCCATGGGCAGAATGAGGTTTCTAACAGTAAATAAAAAAACAGTAAAATTTTTTGACATCATTTTTAACATTCCTTCTTCATGTGACTGAGTCACATGTGGGGCCATGTTTATATTATTTGTAAAATTTTTATTTTTCATTTTGAAATTCTTCAACTCCCTGAGGCAGCTCTGTGCCTTCAGGGAGCTTTCAGTGAATGCACCCCCCTGTTCCTCCTGCCCCTACCCCTGCAGCGCTGAGGCTCTCAGCGCGTATTTCACGCTGGTTGGCCGTTAATCACAGCCGGAGCCCAATTGTGGGCAGTGGTCTGTTTCACACCCATTCCCGGGCCCCCTGACGAAGGGAAAATCCTGCCCCATGGCATGCACACCCTCATGGATCTCCGCCAGATCCTCCCCCACATCCCGCTGGACATCCAGCATCTGCCGCCTGGTGGATGACTCCAGAGGCTCATCATCTGCCTTCGACACAGCATCATCTGGTCTCCAGCCGTCCTCCGACTGCCGGCGCCCTGGGCACTCTCTGCCTACACTTCCAGCAAGTGTGAAGTGCCCTCACTGCTGTGCTCCAACATTCTAGCCAAGGATCTAACGCTGAACGGGATGCAGTTATCTGTGCTGGTGCTTGGTTCAGAGAGTGGGTGTGATCCAGGAGCAGCTGAAGCCTGGCAGTCCTCTGTTGTCGGGGGTGGCTATTTGGGGTCCTGTGGACGAGACCCTGCTGGCGAATCTAAAGGAGAACAACAAAATGTCATTAGTTTAAGTCATCGCGCTGTCACTGTGCATGCCAGGCACCCTGGTGAGACAATGGAGATCTGCATCATGGTGCCATCGTCTTTCAATGATCAGTGGGGACTCCAGTTTTGAGGCTCCCATCAGTTAAGAGACTACACAAGAATGTTTTCACAATCCAAAACTCTCACATTTGTGCACTGCACTCTTACCTTCATCTGACACCTCTGCCTCTCCACAACCAGCTGAATGAGGAGCGTGGCGGCTCTCCAGCTCCAAAGCATCCTGCTCAAATCTGGTCAATATTAACAGGTTTGGGGGACCTCCGCCTGTCCATGACCCCTCAAACTGGTTATGGGTCATCTTCTCCTGAAAGGACAGAGGAGTATTGATTAGTCCACTCTCTACCTGCAGCGCCATTGCAGCCTGGCCAACCCCACCTGAGGAGCACCTTGCAGGGCACACCCGGGTTGTAGCCTTCGAGCCGCAAGGCACTCAGTCCAAGCAGCCAAGGCTCACCCCCTTGGCAGCTCCGGCGTCATTGCCAGTTGGCACTCAGACTCTAACACCCCTGAGCTCCATGGGAGGACAGCCAGCCCTTAACACTTCTGCACACTGATCCATGCCAACACGGTACCCTTCCCAAGCACAGCAGGTCATTGAACCTTTTGCGACACTGCATTCATGTGCACCACACAGCATCGTGGCGGCTGACCTCGGCCGCCACCTCCTCCCAAGCTTTTTTTGTTTGGTGCGGTGGCCTCCACATGCCATCTCTGGGAATGAGGTTGCCCCTCCTGGCAGCCACCTCCTCCAAGAGCACTGCATGGCACTCATCTGAAAAGCAGGGGGCCAAGTGCCCAACCAACCTGCCCTCCTGCCTGGCATCTCCAGCCGCTGTTGAGGCCACAGCTTCCATCTCCAGAACGCAGAATACATGCTTCTTCCCGGCAGCATTCAAGGAGCTGCCTGTGCCGTTTTTAAACCGCCCACGGGTTCACCATTGGACCGGCGCCTGACAGGCTCCCGCCCCCACCTGGCCCTTTCCGACCATTGGGAAACCGGGTTTCACACTGGGTGGGCCTTAATTGGCTAGCCAGCCAGCGAGAAATCGCAGTCTTAGGCCGATCGCGGTCGGGGGCCTGATTCCCGGCTGGTCCCAGGCCCGCCGATGGTGCTCACCTGCCCAGGGTAAAATTCAGGCCATCATTGTAGAATAAAAAAATTACATGTAAACTGGTTCATGAGGTTGCTAAAATTGTGCCAATTAGATTGTCAGTACAAAAACAGATTGCTGACCCAGAATGAGTACAACTGGGGGAGGCGTTGTAGTGGGTGGGCTGTTGTTTTTCTGCAATGATTTCTCCTTTAGGAGTGGGCTCCTTCTAGCACCACCCCACTGATCAGCCTTCACTGTTAAACATTGATGGGTTGCCGGCAAGTGGGAGGCATCATTACCAAACCTAATTCTCCCTTTGCTTGCCATACAAATGTATATGTACACACACACACTTTCAGTAGGTGTTATCACATAGAGATGAAGCTGGGGGAACTGAAACAGATTTTCCCCTTCCTAGCCCTTGGCACTGAGGCCAATCTCTGTACTGTTACCACTATCCTGACTGAAATCAGTAAATTCAGTACAAATTCTAAGTTAAATATAGGACCTCTCACATCTGTGAAGTAAATTTTCATTTTTGCCCCCTGGGCAGTGATTTGGTGGAACAGACCCACCCACATTCTGTAGAACAAGCCCAGTTTTCATTCCGCTGATTTCAGATTGCCGCCAGGTTGTGAAGATTAAAATTTGCCCATGTATGTCTTAGTTAGTCACTATCTTAATCACTTGAGGCATCAGTGAAGCTGTTCTTAGTCATCAGTCAATCTTTAATGCAAGCATGAACATATATCAATGAAGTGAATGGAAACATATTCCAAATCATAGGAATTGAATGATGGATTAATTAATAACACCATGCCATCTCTCCTTTATAGGGAAATCCTGGTTCCATAGGTCTTACAGGTCTACCTGGTCAAAAGGGAGAAAAGGTAAGAATCAGAGAATTGGTACAGCACAGAAGGAGGCCATTCAGCCCATTGTGTCTGCACCAGCTCTCTGAATGAGCAAATCACCTAGTGCCATTCCCCTGCCTTCTCCCTGTAGCCCTGCACATTCTTCCTTTTCAAATAACAGTCAATTACCTCTTGAATACCTACATTGAATCAGCCTCCACCACATGGTCAGGCAATGCATTCCAGATCTTAACCACTCGTTGCATGAAAAGTTTCTCCTCATGTCTCCATCACTTAATTTGCCAATTATTTTAAATCGGTGCCCTCTCATTCTCAATGTTTCCACCAACGGGAACAGTTTTTCCCCTATCAACTCTGTCCAGGCCTGTCATGATTTTGAATATCTCTATCAAATCTCCTCTAATCTTCTCTTCTTCAAGGAAAACAGTCCCAACTTCTCCAATCTATCTATGTAACTGAAGTTCATCATCCCTGGAAGCATTCTCGTGAATCTTTTCTGCACTCCTCTCTCTAATGCTTTCACATCAAGAATACAAGCTGTTTAACACAAGACATTTAAATTAATGCACACTACAACTTTGCACTTATATATTGGCCTAGACTTTCTGCTTCTCCTGCTCTTCCATTTGTAGCTCATCGCTGGTCAGGTAATGCTTCCATCAGCCTCAAGATTCCCCCCACCTCGTCCCATATTAACAGCCCTAGCTTTGTTTGCATACAGGAAATGGGCTCCTTGACCTCCACTGGGGGATTTACACCAGCCTGAGGCCGACCCCTACAGCAGTAGGCCTTAGGGACCAGCTGTGGCTGGAATAAGAAGTTACCAGTGATGTCCCTTTAAATATTTTTTTCCATCCAAAATTTTTTTATCACTAGATGATGGAATTTGTATTTGGTTGCAGTCATGTGTCCTTCCTGCAGCCCTTCTTACCATGTCGCCCCATAACATTTTTTATACCGTATTATGATGATGAATTGACAGCCTAAGCCAGGGGTTCCCAAAACTTTGGGTCGTAACCCCATGAGCAATTAGGACTACAACTCTTCCCCCTCCCCCCAATTCACACAACTCCTCCCCCCCATAATTCTTTCCCTCACTCTCACAACTCTTCCCTTCCCCTTCTCTCACAACTGTCCCCATCCCACCACACCCTGCTCTCATGCAGCCCAATCAAAATTTTTCAATATCAAAATTTGGCCCTCACTATTTTTCTAACAAATGCCACTGTTCTAGAGCCTTGGCAAACTCACTGAGAGAGATGGGCACTGCTGAGGGAACATGAGGGTGCTTCAAAATGGAGGCACCCTTGGATGGGTGATAACTAATAACTTTTTTAGAGGGGCTAAATAGGAAGACATCTCCAATGAGAACCTCTGGCTGCAATGCCAAACGCCCTCCCTACAGACTGCCGCAGGATGGCTGCCCCCATTAGGATGGTAACCTCCACAGATGGAGGTGGTGTGCTCTGCTGCTTGGCAGAATGCCAGTGGCACTCTAAATGGCCCCAAATTGCTCAAATTGCCAATGCAAATTTGCTGAGCTCTGCCCTGCAGTGAGCAGCCAACCACATACCAGCTTTCCCTAGATCTCGGCTCCCCCCTTGGAGTGCAAGTCAGTTAATTTTCCCTCATACATGAATGTTTTGTATTCCGGCTCTTCCTTGAATTTTGGGTATTAGCTGTGATATATAAGGATGTACTGCATTATTTTGAAGCAGGTTACTAAGACAAAGGTCAAGTTCAGATTTCTTGCAGTGAAACTTAGTATCTGTTTTCCTTCTTATTTTTATGCAGGGTAAACCTGGTGAACCAGGATTAGATGTAAGTACCTTTTGACAGAATACTTAAAGTATGCTATTAAATTAGGAAATAAAACTATTAATTAAGTAGAGGTCAATGGCCTATAATTCTACAGATTTCTACTTTGTCACCATATATATAGTTAAAAAAGGCCATGTTTCTGGAAAACAAATCAATAACGTAGAATTTAATAATTAAAGTACAAGTTACAGAGCTGATTAATGAGCATGATGTAAACTGAGAGCCAAATTGATCTGATTAGGCCATTAGGGTTCACTGACTGAACCTCTAAATTTCCTCAATTCAGATTCAGGTATATCATTTTGTTTTTAGAAAGAACAAGTGGCCACCACACCTGATAAGAGATACAGAATACATTGCATGTACGATACATCATTTTCTGTATCCTTAAGATTCACAAAATGACAATATATTCCTTTGCCCGTGGCCCAGGCAGTATTCCATCTGTCATGATGTGGCAGGGAAACTTGGCCACGCTGTCACAACAGTTTTGCAATTTGTATTTATTATGAGAAGATTTGTGCACTGAATTCATAAGTAGTGAGTCCACTAACAACTTTAGATATTTTAAAAATTGAATTAAAACATTTATTAACAAAAGAAAAGAATTCAAACACAGACATAAAATTACAATTACTTGATATTATAACATATCTCAAAATTCCTAATTAACCTCACTCCCAACTACACACCCCCTTTAAGGCAACGGTCCAAAATAGATTTTAAATTTAAATAGGCAATCCAGTAAGGTTACCACATGCACCCAACTAACACTGAAATTCCAAAGGCTTTTTCACACAACTTTAGTTACTGGACCCAGCAGACTTCTGCAAAAGTGGCTCGACGCTTTTCCCCAAGGCTACTTTACATGGTGTACCTTTCAAGATGTTACACGACCACACCCACATAGCCTTCCATCCTTCTTTATATATGTTTCTCTCTCTTTAATATCTAAACTCCCATTGTTCTACATGTCTTTGGAAATTTACTTTTCCCATATAAAAATCTTTCATGTTGCCAATATTGTCAGTACCTTTGGGGAAAGTAAACATACTGCTTGGCCTTGCTTGCCTTGTTAGTTGTAAACATCCTACCATCCCTTCAAAAATCAAAGAACCTCTTCATTTATCTAAAAATGCAAATTTCATTTATACATTATCTGTGGAACCCTCGTCCTCTTGTCCATCTCCATTTCAAAAGTCTGCTTTACACCTGACTCTTTTGATAATTTCAACCTTGCAGTCTATCTGACTCCAATTCAATTAAATCAGGCACACAGACAGAACCCAAAAGACTGCAATAATATTATGAAAAATATTATAGTTTCGTGACACATCAAGATGTGAAAAGTTTCCCTTATCCTCATCTGCTGTTAATTGTTTTGCCAACAGAAACAAAGGTCAGGAAAAGCAAAATACTGCAGATATTGGAAATCTAAAATAAAAAGCAAATGCTGGAAACACCAGCAGCATTCTTTAAATTATTTATTTGTTTTAAGTTTCTTCCTGATGGTTTGTGCTTCTAGTTCCTCAAGGCATTAAATAACTCTTATGTTCTAGTGGAAAATTACTGCTGTATAAACATAGTTATATGTTAGAATCTAGGTGATGTTGAATAGAGAAACATTGCATATTGCCAACTGGTTCATACGTCAGTTTTATTACAGCCTCGCAATTTCTAACTCATTGAATCTTCAAGTTCCTGGAGTGAAAACTCCAAATAGTCTAAATATTCCAGCCCATTAACTATTTTTCAAAGCTCTAAAGTAAATACATTTATAAAAACTATGAATATGTTTATTAAATTAAAAATTATTTTCCATTTCTGAGAGTTATGTCTATACTATAAAAGCCCGCACTTATTAATTGTGTCCATGCACTCAGAACTACTATTATTTGCAGGGTTTCCCAGGTCTGAGGGGACTGAAGGGAGACAGAGGTGAAAAAGGAGACAAGGTAAGAGACATAAAACAACTATTAATTAGAGTGTAAATTTAAAAAACACATTTACTAAATGCACCATTTTTATTTATGGTTATAGTGGCCTGGATTTTATGTTTTTTGCCGGGGTGAGGGAGGTGGAACAGAAATTGAGTGGTCCTCTCGCTCCCACTCCCACCGTCTCAGTTCATCAAATCAAGCATTGAATGGCCAATAAGTGGCGTCCAGCTGGAAGGTGACCAATTAGAGGTGCAAAGAGGGCTCTGCGTCCAATCGAAACTGTAGGCTGGGAGGTCATGCGGCAGAAAAGTAATATCGAACAGGAAGTTGGCTACAAGTTTAAAGGCCCCCTGCTCTTTCCTAACCTTTGCTAAATTCTTATGGCAGGTTCCAAAATGTTTAAACAAAAGTGTTTAAGCTTACAGAGGCTGCCACTTTCAGCAGCAGAATCTGCTGCTACATTCAGCCATTCCCGGTGGCAGACCCCTTTCTTCTGCTTTTGTGCCATCTCGTTATACCTGCCGTAAAACACTCCCAAATTTTCTCCTGTCCATCGTCCAAAAAATGCGGTGTGCAACGAAAAATTGCAAACCATTGGGTCATTAACAAGCTCAATAGCTTGTTAGCTAGTCACTTCAAAATGGCAGGCAGGCTTCCAATTTCCATGGCTGCTTGCCTTCCATTGTTTCAGAGAGCGACACAATGACGTTGTATTTATGAGCCTATGCCCTATTTTACATTCGGATCAGGGAGGCAGCATGGGGGCAGCCCACTCAATTTTCCTTGTGTGAAAGTGATAATCCTTGAGAAGAAATATGGAAACTATGAGGTGAAATTGGACATTGTTTGACTTATTTTTCAGATGCAGAGTGGGTACCAAAATTACCACTTTTCGTGACTGATAAAGTGCCCTCAATACACAGTGTGTCACCCACCACTTTGGATCAAACACCCCTGAGTCACTTGCTTAAACATCGAGCCAATTACAATGTTTATGTCAATGTCTTTCAATTATTTCTTTCCTTTTATGAAATTGGTTTATGCCAGCACCTGATTAGCTAATTCATAAGACTATGCAGTAAGTCATGGTGGGAATGGTCAGGAGGCAGCCTATAGTAACATTATCTAAAGGGATCCTGACCTACATTAAGGCGATCTCTGGTTAGTTGTTTTAGGTTACTTTGTGCTTATGTGTCTTTTTTGACTGTTTTGCAGTAGCTACTTTTGTGTTCTCTGTGCAACATTTTGGAGGTGCAGGAGTCTAGGCATTGAATTCAACAAAGTTATTTTTTATTTTTTTCATTCATTCGCGGAAAGTGTGAGTCGCTGGCTAGGCCAGTATTTATTGCTCATTCCTAATTGCCCTTGAGAAGCTGAGTGACTTGCTAGGCCATTTCAGAGGGCATTTAAGAATCAGACACTACAATGAAAGCAAAATACTGCTGGAAAGCTCAGCAGCTCTGTGGAGAGAGAAACAGTTAACGTTTTGAGCCATACGGACTCAAAATGTTCCACAGATGCTGCCAGACCTGCTGTGTTTTTCCAGCATTTTTTGTTTTTATTTACATTATATAAGAGTCAGGCACATTGCTGTAGATCTGGAGACACATGTAGGCCAGTAGATTTCTTTCCCTAAGGGACGTTAGTGAGCCAGATGGGTTTATAAGACAATCAACAATGGTTTCATGGTCCTCATTAGACTTACAATTACAGACTTTTATTGAAGTCAAATTCCACTATCTGCCATGGAACCCAATCCCCAGAACATTACCCGGGGTCTCTGGATTACTAGTCCAATTACAATACCACAACACCACCACCTCCACTTTATCACACACGCTCTGCTGGGTCTATTATTGGGGCTTGAGGATGAGGGGCAGCAGCAAGAAAAAGTGCACAGACCTGTAAATGCTGTGAGAAGACAGCAAAGGAGGGGAGGATGTAGGAGGTCCTCAGTCACACAGGTATTTACGAATTGCGTTTCCAACCTCAATCTCACTGAAGAGCAGTGCTTCACCAGGGTAGCTGTCTCTGAGGTATGTCACTTGTTACAGTGCCAACTAGAGCATGGGCAGCACTGCCTGTAGCTGTCAGGTTGAGGGAGTAAGAAGAAATGTAGAAGTTCGAGGGGACAATATAGTTGGGAGAATAGATACTCTTCACTGCAGCCCAGAATGCAAGTCCTGAAGGCTGTGTTGTTCAACCTCAGGGCTAGAGAGGAGCTAGGAAGAGGAGGAGAAGGATCAAGTTGCTCTGATCTGTGTGGGTACCACAACATGGGTAGGATGAAAGCTTCTGCCAAGAGAATATGAGCAACTAGGGACTACATTTAAAAAACAGAACCACAAAGGTGGTAACCTCTGGATTACTACCTGAGCCACGAGCAAATTGGCACAGAGTAAATAAAATCATGAATATGTGGCTTGAAGATTGGCGTGGGAAAAATGGGTTTCAATTCGTGTGACACAGGCAGCAGTACTGGAGAAATAGGCAGGTGTTCCGTTGCGCTCACTTAAATTATGCTGGGTCTAGTGTCCCGGCAAATTGAATAACTAGGGCTATAGAGAAGGCTTTAAACTGAATAGTCGGGGAAAGGATTCAAATGAGAGGAAATTTAATTAGTTAAAGGGACAGAGAAGGTAATAGTGCAGGATAGCAATACAGGTAATGATAACCAGAGTGCATCAGGAAAAGACAGAGCATACATACATAACAGTGCACCAGCAAATAAGGTCAGAGAAGGGAAAAATGTTAAAAGGATAGAATTAAAGGCTCTTCATCTGAATGCACACAGCTTTCATAAAATGATGGATGAATTGATAGCCCAAATAGAAATAAATGTATGTATGATAGCCATTACAAAGTCATGATTACTAGTAACCAAGACTGCGAACTGAATATTAAGGGTATTTGACATTTCAAAAGGATATGAAGAAGGGAAAATGAGATGGGGTAGCTCTGTTAATAAAGGATGAGATCAGTACAGTCATGAGAAATGATCTTGGATCAGAAGATCAAGATGTAGAATCAGTTTGGAGATAATGTCATGCAATCCGATCTTTATAAGGTAGTTACGTTTTAAAATATCCCCTTTAATTTAAGGTGAAACACAACATTCTGAAAAGAGGGATGGTGAAGGCATGATAAACACCTGAGTTCAGTGAAATTCCCACATGATCCGCTTGCAATGAGGAGAGAAACTCAAACAGAAACCCTTTGAAGCAATGATTGGCCGAGTAGTGGATAGTGTAGAGGATAGCCATAATCTCCAAAACAATATGGATGGGTTGGTGGAGTGGGAGGTAAAGTGGCAAATGGATTTTTACATAGAGAAGTGTGAAGTCACACATTTAGGGAGGTCAAACAGTTACAGGGATTACACAATAAATGGGAATATACTAAGAGGGGTAGATAAAGTGAGAGATCTTGGCGTACAAGTACATAGGTCCCTGAAAGCAGCAGTTCAAGTAGACAAGTTTGTAAAGAAGGCATATGGAATGCCCTTCTTCACTGGCAGAGGTATAGAATATAAAAGTAAGGATATAATGTTGGAACTGTATAAAACACTGGTGAGGCTACAACTGGAGTATTGTGTGCAGTTCTGGTCACCACATTACAGGAAGGACGTAATAGCTCTAGAGAGAGTACAGAGGAGGTTTACAAGAATGTTGCCAGGTTTAGAAAAGTGTAGCTTTGAGGGGGCATTGAATAGGTTGGGGTTAGTTTCCCCAAACAAAGAAGGCTGAGAGGTGACTTGATTGAGGTGTATAAAATTATGAGGGGAATAGATAGAATGGACAGGATAAAATTGTTTCCCTTGATGGAGAATTCTAGAACCAGGGGACATAAATTCAAGATAAGTGGCAGAAGGTGTAGGGGGAACATGAAGAACTTTTTTACGCAGAGGGTAGTTGGCATCTGGAAGTTGCTGCCCAAGTTGGAGGTAGAGGCAGAAACTTTAAACTCTATTAAAAAGTACCTGGATCTGCACCTAAAGTACTATAAGCTGCAAGGCTATGGGACGGGTGCAGGAAGGTGGGATTAGAAAGGGCACCTGGGTGTCCTCAGGCTGGCATGGACAAGATGGGATGAATGGCCTCCTTCTGTGCTGTAACTTTTCTATGGTTTCTATGGCCCTCAACTTGAATGTCTCCGGCTTTTTCCAGATGTCAGTGGGGGATCTTTGTGGAGTGTCTCAATCAGCTGTCCACAGTTGTGTCAAGCTGGTGACAGAAGCAACGTCCAAATTGGATGACAAGACTCTGGGATGCACCATCCACAAGATGCTGGGGAAGCTGCAAGAGGAGGGGGAACGTCAGGCAGAGATGGCGGAGGCCCTCAACAGAGCGGCACGTGAGGCGGAGGAGTCCGTCTGCTGGCTGATGAAGTGGTGCCTACTGTGCCCACATCGAGGTCTCCATGGGGAGGGTGGAGGATGCCATGAAGAACCTGGTCCAGCAGAACACCCAGTTTCTGCCAGAGAGGCGCGCAGACCTGCACTCCATCACTGTAGACATGGCTGAGCTTTCGCAATGGCTACACGAGAGAGGGAACGTGGCGCCTCAACCTCCCTCCTGGTGCCTCTTCCCCTCAAGGAGTCAGGCAGGGGCTCTCAGGCTGCCAAAGATCTGCTTCCACCTCATGCCAGGGCTGCCGCCTCCATCCCGGATGTCTGATGTCTGAAATGACCCTTTCATATGAACCCAAAGTCCACTCAGTGCCTGTGCAAAACGTTTCGAGCCACTCATGTCCAGCATTACACACTGGTGTAACCTGCACCCAAAAAAATACTAAGGTGAAGCATACTCAGGCCATCAGGACAAAAACAAAATTTATCTCATTTTGACAATCCAAAAAAATCAACATCACCTTCTCTGGTCTTAATTCCCAGACCAGTAAACATAACCAAAACATTACAGAACAGAAGATCACCTGTGACCAGTTCCTCTTGTACTCATGGTGCCTTAAACTTACATTTGTGAGCGCTACGTCTTGGTGCCACCCCACTCCCCTGCCCGCCCCACGCTGGCAGCGGCATTGGAGGCAGCCTGCTGACTCCACTGTCTTATTGGCCTCGGTGATCTTGGCTGTCATCCTCTGGCCAGTGGAGCCTGTGCTGGCCCCACCTGGGAGGGAGCGGCCAGTGCCACGGCTGGCATCTCCCCAGCCATCACAGCCTCATCAGATGCCACGGTCACTGACAGAGGGGCGGAGGGGCTGCTGCCATCATTTGGAGCGCCCTGAGAGGAGCCCGCAGAGATGACAGGCAGCTCGTGTGCCAACATGAGGTCGCTCTGGACCTCCCTGCTCGCCATTTCTGGATGGGCACCTAGCTGGGATACTGGGTGCCTCATCCATCTCCCACACTGGCACGGACCACCTGAGGTCATTCCCTGGGTGAGGGCTTGCAGGTCCGAGTGCAACCCCAGTAACCCCTCATGCTATCCCTAGAGCTGCCTCTCCATGAGAGTCTCCACTCTCAATGGAGGAAGTAGTGCGCTCGGCTACGAGGGTCAAAGCAGTGCTCATGCTTCACATGGACTCCTCCACAACAGAGACCATGGCACGCAAACCCTCATGGATCTCCACCAGATCCTCCTGCACATCCCGTTGGACATCCAGCACCTGCCACCTAAAGGACGACTCCAGAGACTCATCATCAGCCTTTGACTGAGCATCGTCCTGGTCTCCAGCAGTCCTCCGACTGCCAGCGCCCTGGGCACTCTCTGCCTCCGCCTGCTCCTCAAGTGATCATGAAGTGCCCTAACCGCTTTTCTCCAACATTCTAGCCAAAGATCTAATACCCACCGAGGTGCTGGTATCTGCACTGGTGCCTGGTTCAGAGACCAGGTGTGACATAGGTGCATGTGAAGCCTGGCAGTCCTGTAGCATCAGGGGTGGCTTGTCAGGGTCCTGCAATTGAGTGCGTGCTGGTGAATCTAAGGGAGAACAACAATATGTCATTAGCTTTTAGCTTTTTGTTTTTATCTCTGTCATTAGTTTAAGTCATCACACTGTCACTGTGCATGCCAGACACCCTGGTGAGACAATGGAGATCTGCATAATGGTGCCATCGTCTTTCAATGATCAATGGGGAATCCAGTTTTGAGGCTCCCATCAATGACGAGACTACACAAGAATTTTTACACCATCCGAAACTCTCACCTGTGCTCTTAACTCTTATCTTCGTCTGACACCCCAGCCTCTCCGGGGCCGGTTGACTGAGGTGCGTGGCTCCTCTCCAGCTCCAAGGTGTCCTGCTCAAATCTGGTTATGATTAGGAGGTTTGGCGAGGCCTCCACCTGTCTGCAACCTTTCAATGTTGTTATGAGTTGTCTTCTCCTGAAAGGACAGAGGAGCATTGATTAGCCCACTCTCTACCTGCAGCGCCATTGCAGCCTGGCCAACCCCAGCTGAGGAACATCTTGCAGGGCACATCCGAGTCGTGGCCCTCGAGCCACAAGGCACTCAGTCCAAGCAGCCAGGGCTCACCCCCTTGGCCAGCTCCCGTGTCATTGACAGTTGGCACTCAGAGTCTAGCACCCCCGAACTCCGTGGGGGGAACGGCCAGACCTTAACAATTCTGCACACTGATCCATGCCAACACGGTACTCATCCTTCCCAAGCGCAGTAAGTTGTTAAACCTTTTGCAGCACTGCACCCATGTGCGCCGCACAAGGTTGTGGCTGCTGACCAGCACTGCCACCTCCTCCCAATCTCTTTTTGTTAGGTGCGGAGGCCTCCTCCTTCCATCTCTGGGGACAAGGGCATCTCTCCTGGCAGCCACCTCCTCCAGGAGGACTGCGAGGCACTCATCCAAAAACTGGGGGCTGAGTGCCAACCTGACCTGCCCTCCCGCCTGTCGCCTCTAGCTGCACTTGGCGCCATAACTACAGTGTTCACAACGCAGAAGATATGTTCTTCCCTGGCAGCCTTCAAGGATCTGCCTAGGCCATTTTTAAAATCTCTCTCACTCGTTCTTTCTCTCTCTCACCCCCTCTCTCCTGTTGTGCCTCAACTTTTCCTGCACAAAGAGAGAAGATGGGGCTGAGAGCAATTGGGTTTCATGTATCTTTTTCATGCTTCCAGTCTTACAAAAAACCCACTGGATTGTGTGCCACGTGATTGGTGTACTGCAGGTTGTCCACAAGAGTTCTGGGACAAGACCCTCCAGAGCGGTCAGCCCATGCAAGTAAGGCTCAAAGAGGCATGTAATTAGCAGTTGTTGCTTGTGCCCTCAACGCCTAACCTTTTCCCCCCAACACCTCGCCCCAGACAGCATCTGAGCTCCCTGAGTGGAAGGGTCAGGGACCCACAGTGGCCTCTCCGCCTGCAGACTAGATGAACTGCAGTGGGGCTATGAGGCATCACCTTATAACATTGAGTAGCTCTTTTCTGCATGCGCTGCATGGATGGTGTCCTTGCCACTGAGGCCCATGTCCCCTCTACCATTCAGTGAGGTGAGTGTGAACAGTTGAGAGTTCACTTACCTTCGCGGAGCAGATGAGGTCATTCATCCATTTGCGCCATTGCAGGGCAGCCCTCTGGTGGAAGCCCTGGCACTGACCACCCTGGAGACTTCCTCCCATGCAGGGTTGGTGTGCTGTGCCTCTGGGTAGAGGACAGCCCTCCTGGCCTCTACTGCATTGAGCAGGACTTCCAAGGAAGCATTAGTGAATCTGGAGGCCGGAGGCTCCTAGTGATCGGAGGGCCATCTCTTCCTTCAATGGTGGGTAAATTGATGTCCAGGCACCTTTTAATTATGGCGCCTGGATATGACGGCCCTCTCCGTCACAAAAAACATCGGGAGACGACCCCCCCACCCCCCGCGCCCCCTCCCCCCTCCCCACTGCATAATTAATGAGCCTGGCATTGTGCAATTTGGAGCGAATTCCCACCGGATTCCGCAGCGGGAAACGCTCCCAGTTTCCACCCCCGCCATGGGACTTAGTCCTGGAATGGAAAATTCCACCTGTTATTGAAAAGTTAAATGACTAACTAATGCCATTCAGGGAAGGAACCTTGCCACCTCTGTCCAATCCAATCTAGGCTCTACCTAATTCTGTACAACCGGTAGCAGAGACCACTACAGGCCTGCTCACAGAAGCCCTCACTTATAATCGACCACTTCAAAGTTCAAAACTAACACATCAGGGGCAAGACATAAGAAAACTTAGACCATTTAGCCCTTCAAAGTCCTTCTTAGAAACATCTGAGGATTCCTGCCCTCGTTCCACTAACTTGTCAAGCAACAGTTTGACATAGTCGCGTGCACAGAATCATATATCAGCCAACATCCCAGATTCCTCTACCATTATGTGCCAACTCATCAGATCAATTTTCTTGGGATTTCCCATCTTCCTTTGGTGTCAGAATGGATAAACCTGCGTAAAATTAGATACAATAAGATTGTACTTACTAATTGTGGAATAATTATAAACAATAAAATGTTAGAAAACTCTGCTAATATTGACTTCTATTCTAGAAGTGAGACAACCTAAATGTCCTCCTATTAAAATACAAATAAGTGCTTGGTCACATTGACACACAGCATATTGACTTGTTTCAAGACTATTTATTGGCAATTGCTCGTTATGATACTAAATGTGTTTTGTCCACTCTATAGTTTAATAGTTTCAAATTTGTAATAGTATTATTCATCCTTATTAGAACTGCACTTCTGTGTATGTGAGATACTTTGAAACATTAGCTGATGCATTCCCATATGCTGGCAACTGATATTTCTATGTTACGTTGGCTTGGTTATATTTTCTTATAGTTTTCTGGCTTTAAATATGAATAAATTTGTGAAAGGTTTTCACCAGATAATATTAGTCTCACAATATGCTAGTCAAAACAGAAAATTGAAAGGCAAGGTGGTTCATCATCTGAACTCCTCAATGTGTCACTGTTTGCTAACAAGCACTAACCTAGGTTACTCCATGGAACATAAGGTGGAGGTCATGTTCCAGCTTTTTTTGGGTTTTCAGGAAGTTGTTTTTTCTGGTGGTGAATATTATAGAAGGTGGCAGTCTCCTGAAAATGAAATGCTATTGCACTGTGTAATTTAAACTACAATTTCTTTTGAGTTACTACACTAGAAACTTTTTTTAAAAACTATCATTATCTAAATTCACCAGCAGGTGTGATTCAGCTCCAAATTCTCACAAAACTACAAGTTCAAAAAGTTCAGAAGCGATATGAATGATTGTAATTTAAATCTACGTCAGCAAAATTCCAAAGCTCAAACCTAAATCAGACCAGTGCAAAATCTGCTCAGTGTATTAATCAATTTCTATACTGTTTGCTCTGTTTATGTATAACACTATGTACAAATTCCACTAACACACCATCAGATTAATGCTTCAGACACGTGGTGGATTTTTCCAACTTAGTTCTTAGCCAAATTGTGGGATCATTTGCAATTCAGGAACTTGTCGACAGCTGGGGCAGGCTTTACTGATGCTCTTTCCCTGAACCACAGCATCAGCAACCCACCTCCAAGTTTACAGCCAATCATGGAGAATGGGCATGATGCTGTGTTCACTCTGTCAAAGGAAGGATTTCCAATTAAAAGGGCCACGACTTGGTTTACCATGGCTTACCAGCACTTGGATTTTTGAGGCTGCAGCAACCACAGGAATGGAGAGGAGACTTGGGAAGGCTGCTACCTGGGGTTCTCACTCTTACCTGAAGGCCCTGTTGTAGGATCTGAGGGGCTGCAGTGAGCTGAGCTATCTCAAGGACGGCAGGAAGAGGACAACCTCTCCAACCAAGCAGGTGTGGATGGAAGCGACTGAGGAAGTCAGCAGCAGCAGACATGTGCTCCCTCTAACTTGGGGACTGTGCATCAAGAGAATCCAGGACCTCAGGAGGCAGAGAAGTGATTGGCATAATACTTTCGGGTGCCAAGATCCGCACTCTGACTTTCCCATCATTCTCCTGCACTGCGTTACTCAAGACAACACACCCTGCAGATCCACTCATTCCTCCCTCTCCAGGCACCTCCTCACATCCCCATCCGAACAGCCAGCACCCACACTCACTCTCATGATATTGCCTTCTTGCACCCTGCCTCACAGTCACCCTCCACAAATATTGTCTTTCCCTCCATCTCCACACACACCACTCCGAACACTCACTCCTCTCTGCTTTCTCTACTTGCAGGAGAATAGAGCACACAGTTTGGCAAGAGACGAAAGTCGCCATAGCAGAGGACCATATGCTGCTCTCACATCAGACAGAGACGACTGGTGGTGAGTTTAACCTGAGGGTCACCACACCTCAGACGAGAGGCAAGGTTAAGAAGGTGGGGCCTTAGGGTGGGATGGGAGAGTGGTGGCCTTCCAGTGACAGGCACCTTATCAGCCACTAGCAATGTGTGCCCACCTGCTCCATTGGAAAGGAGGTCTTCTTCCAGGAGGCTGTAGGTCAGCAATGCCCTGCCGTGAAAACCAGAGCCTGCTGAGTCACTGGTGCTCAGGCATGTCGAGAGAGCTGATCCTCTGCCTGTAAACCCTGTGTTAGGGGTTACACCTCTTTCCAGCTGGAGCTCTGTGTCCATCCTGTTTGCGCTGTGAAGGAGCACGCAGCTGGGGAGAAGGCAGTGGGTGATGCTGCTGCTGATGCTTTTGGTGTTGGTGTTGCTTCTTCTTTTGTCCCTCATCAAGGGTGCAAGGTTGATCTGCATAAGCTGCTCCCATGCTGTGATGAAGGCTGGCAACAGGGAAGTGTGGCTGAAGGTGAATAAAGAGCTAGGCGGATAAAAAGCCTTTCAAGAAGTTGACAATCACCTCTCAAGCAGTGATTGAACTCTCTAAGAGAATTGCTTTGAGCAGCAGCCTCTCAATGGCCATGGCTGGAGCTCTTCAGGGTAACTGGTCAAAGCCTTCTCAGCTTCTCAGTTTCAATGAAGAAACGTTTCCCACTGTACACTCGCATTGGTGACCTGGCGAGTCACTAACAGGTCAGGAAAAAGGTGTCCTGGCTGTTTCATCCAAAACTGAGCATAAAACTGATTCCTGGGATGAAGGGATTATTTTATGAAGAAAGGTTGAACAGGCTGAGTTTATACCCATTGGAATTTAGAAGAATGAGGGATGATCTTATTGCAACATAGAGGGGACTTGACAGGGTGGATGCAAAGTATCAGTTGTGTGGGTAGGAGTATGAATGCTCTCAAGTAATATTAAACAGTCTTTCAAATATTTTATGCTATCTGTTTACTGCAGCCTGACTGATGTCCATTGCCGTCTGGCTAATTATTATTACATACCTTACAATCGAAGGAAAGTTCCCAGTTATATTTTAAGGAAGAACCAGTCAATGACTCTTGAGTGGTACATGCATTTTAGTCTATTCTGATGTAAAATTGCCTAGTACTGGAAACCCTGTTTCCCTTCATTGTAACCCTGTAGGTTTAATCTAAACCCTCTAAACCTCTTGTGGGAGTGCCTAGAATTGAACTTTCAGCATCAGTAAAAGCACCCAAGGACGTATGTGAAAATTCTCTTTTGTGAGATGCAGTCATGTCACAAACCTGGAGTTTTTTTCACTTGAGCTTTTTTATGTTGTCGATTTGATGGCACTGAGCTCAGATCTGCTTTAGTGATACATAATATAAATTCTAGAGATAGGAAGGTGAAGAGCACAGACCCTGAGGACCTGAAGCCACTTGCTTCAGATGCTAAGGATGGAGTTTTGTGCTTTTGAAACAAAGTGCCATTGCAGGCAGGTTCTGTGATGCGTTTGCAATTTCTACTTCAGGGTGTAATTCTTTTCTGGCTGGATTTTTTTTCCTGCCATTTTTGATGCAGGCAGCTGCCTGGGATGTCACCAGCAGAGAGGCAGAAAAGCTTGGGGAAGGGAATTGCAGAGCATAGGGCACTGCAACTATATGTGCGGGGAATGCTCCCACTGAAGTTGTGGCATCACCAAACGCAGCCTCTAAAAATTCAATACGCTGCAGACAACTGCAAAAATAATGTATTAAGTGTCTGATAAGTTTGTGAATCCATTCCTGCTTTATGTAATTTTCTGCATATATAACTGGATTTTACTGTGCATTTGTAATGAATGCAGTGAAAGAAATTTGCACCTTTTGCACAGAAAACTATTGGCTGTTGTGTCTATGTTATATTTGATTGGGTTCAAACAATTTGCCTAGTCTTTCTCAAACGTGCAACAATTATCTCCACAGGGGGAGAGAAGTTACCCAGGTAAAAAAGGAAGCAAAGGACAGAAGGGAGAACAAGGTCCCCCTGGATTAGATCAGCCTTGTCCAGTGGTATGTGATTTCTGCTTTGTTACCTTAGAACTATGCCCAGAAATTTATAATGCTCAAAGTAAAGAGCACATTGTTTTTAAAATGTTTGTACTGTAGAATATCAACAACACTCTAATTACAGTGCCAGGCAGGCAAAAAGTAATACAATTGAGAACCAAGCTGAATACAGAAGGTTCAGAAGGGATGTGAAAAAGCAAATACAAGAAGCAAAGAGGGATTATGAAAAAAGTCTGGCAGCTAACATAAAAGGAAATCCCAAAGTATTCTATAAGCACATCAATTGTAAAAGGAGGAGTAGGGCTGATTAGGGACCAAAAAGGGGATTTACACATAGAGGCAAGAGGCTTGGCTGAGGTGTTAAATGAATATTTTACATCTGTCTGTATCTTCGAGACAGATCCTGCCCAGGCCATTGTAACAGAGGAGGAAACTCAATCAGTAGAAGGGTTTAAAATTGATAAGGAGGAGACACTGGATAAGCTGTCGATACTTAAAGTTGGTAAGGCAATTCATGAATGAGAGTGGAAATTGCAGAGGCACTAGCAATAATCTTTCAATGTTCCCTGGATTCTGGAGAGATGCCGGAGAACTGGAGAATTGCAAATATTACATCCTTGTTCAAAAAAGGTTGTAAAGACCTGCCCTGCAATTACAGACCAGTCAGTTTAACTCCGGTGGTGGGAAACTTCTAGAAACAATTATTCGGGATAGAATTAATAGTTACATGGAAAAATTTGGATTGATTGGGAAGGGTCAGCATGGATTTATTAAAAGAAAATCGTGTCCAACTAACTTGCTGGAGCTTTTTGAAGAGGTAACAGAGATGGTTGATGAGGGCAAGGCCATTGATGTGGTGTACCATGGACTTCCAAAAGGCATTTGATACAGTGCCACACAACAGACTTGTGAGGAAAGTTGTAGATCATGGAATAAAAGGGACAGTAGCAACATGGATACAAAATCGACTGAGGGATAGGAAACAGAGAGTAATGGGTAATTGGTATTTTTCGGGTTGGAAGAAGGTTTGTAGCGGAGTACCCCAGGGGTCAGTATTGGGACCCTTGCTTTTCCTGATATATTTAAATGATCTAGATCTTGGTGTGCAGAGAAAATTTCAAAGTTTGCAGATGACACAAAACTTGGGAGAATTGTAAACTGTGAGGAGGACAGTGTAGAACTTCAAAAGGACATTGATACATTGGTGGAGTGACCTGACAGGTAGCAGATGAAGTTCAATGCGGAGAAGTGTGAGGTGATACACTTTGGTACAAAGAACATGGAGAGACAGTATAAAATAAAGGAAGCTATTCTAAAGGGTGTGCAGGAGCAGAGAGACCTGGGCATTTATGCACATAAGTCATTAAAGTGACAGGACATGTAGAGAGAGCTGTTTCTAAAGCATACAGTATTCTAGACTTCATTAATAGGGGCATAGAGTACAAGAGCAACGAGGTTATGATGAACTTATATAAGACACTGGGTAGACCTCAGCTAGAGTGTTGTGTACAGTTCTGGGTGCCACACTATAGGAAGGATGTGAACGCATTGGAGAGAGTGTAGAAGAGGTTTATGAGAATGGTTCCAGGGATGAGACACTTCAGTTATGAGGAAAGATTAGAGAAGCTGGGACTGTATTCCTTGGAGAGGAGAAATTTTCAAAATCATGAGGCGTCTGGACAGAGTAGATAGGGAGAAACTGTTCCCGTTCGTAAACAGATCGAGAACCAGAGGGCACATTTTTAAAGTGTTTTGTAAAAGAAGCAAATGTGAGGTGAGAAAAAACTTTTTCACACAGCGAGTAAATAGGGTTAGGAATGCACTGCCTGGAAGTGTGGTGGAGGCAGGTTCAATTGAGGCACACAAGAGGGCATTGGATGATTATTTAAATAGAAACAATGTGAAGGGCTACAGGAAAAAGGCAGGAGATTGGCACTAAGTTAAAATCTTCAGAGAGCCGGTGCAGACACGATGGGCCAAATGGCCTCCTTCTACACTGTAACAATTCTGTGAAAGGAAACAATTTGTGACAAGTTTTTTTTGACATGTATTTACAAACAATACCAGCACAGAAGTAGGACATTCAGCCCAAGTAGTAGCGCTGGTGTTTATACTCAACACTAATCTCCTCCATCTAACTCAACAAGTTCTCCAATCAAAGCACTCACTGAATAAAGACATTTCTCCTTATTTCCTGATTGGGTTTATTAGTAACTATCTTGTTTTTACAACCTCTAATTTTGGATTTCCCCACAAGTGGAAATATTCCCTTCATATCTACCACCTCCAATCCATTCCTAATTTTAAAGATCTCTGATCAGGTCACCTGCAGGTCTTTGCTTTTCTAAAGGAGAAATCCCAACTTGTTCCATCTTTCTTACACTCTCTGTCCTGGTGCCCTCCTTATAAATCTTTTTGAACTTTCTCTGGTGTTTCTTCTTGTAGTGTGAAGGCCAGAACTGTGCACAGTAATAAGTGTTGAACAGGGTCATTTACAAGTTTAATGTAACTTAATTTCTTTCAAATTCTGCATCCCTTGAAATCCCAATGTTTTGTTAGCATTTTAAATCTTCAGGAGATGTGGTGAGAAAATAGCTTTGGGTTTTTCATGCTTTCCAGTTGTGGTTGGGATGTGGTATCACTTTATGCATAACAATCTTATTTCGGTACATTGAAACATAAGGTCCCATCTGGTTTCATACAACATTAATTATTATCTAAAGCTATTAAATGGTACTTAGTGTAGGTGTTATGATGGTAATTATAACAATCTATTTTCTGTCTGAACCATTTGATTCTTCTAAGGATGGTCATACATTTTGCAATGTGTTTTGCTGCAATTGCAACAACTTGATTTATAAAATGCATCTAACAGAATCTTCACAGTGCAGAAGGAGGCCATTCGGCCCACCGAGTCTGCACTGGCTTGCTGAAAGAGCAATCTACCTAATCCCATTCCCCTGCCTTATCCCCATAACCTTGCATATTCTTTCTTTCTGATAGTAATCCAATTCCCTTTTGAATACCTCGATCAAACCTGCCTCCACCACCCTTTCAGGAAGTTCGTTCTAGACTCCAATCACCCTTTGGGTGAAAAAGTTTTTCCTCATATCATTTCTACTCCTTTTGCCCATTAATTTGAATCTGTGCCCTCTAGTTCTTGATGTACTCTTGAGAGGGAACATTTCTCACTATTTACCCTGTCCATACCCCTCAGGATCTTGAATACCTCTATCAAATCTCCTCGCAGCCTTCTTTTCTCCAAGGAAAAGAGTCCCAACCTCTCCAATCTATCCTCATAGCTACAGCAGTTTATCGCTGGAATCATTCTTGTGAATCTCCTCTGTACTCTCTCCAATGCCTTCACATCCTTCTTCAAGTATGGCATCCAGAACTGGATGCAGTACTCCAGATGAGGCCTAACTAGTGTCTTTTACAAGTTTAACATGACCTCCCTCTCTTGTACTTAATGCCCCTCTTAATAAAACCTAGGATACCATATGCTTTATTAACTGCTCTCTCAACATGCCCTGTCACCTTTAATGATTTATGTCCATATAATCCAAGGTCCCTTTGTTCCTACACCTCCTTTAGGGTTTCTCCCTTTATTTTATACTGTCTTTCCACATTCTTCCTGCCAAATGAATCACCTCACACTTCTCTGCATTGAACTTCATCTGTCATTTGTCTGCCCAATCCACCTATATATCTAAGTCCTTTTGAAGTTCAAGACTATGCTCATCACAGTTGATAATGCTTCCAATCTTTGTATCATCCACAAATTTTGAAATCATGCCCTGCACACCCCCACAGTCTAGGTCATTAACATATATCAAGAAGAGCAAGAGTCCCAACGCTAACCCCTGAGGAACTCCACTATAGACCTTCCTCCAATCTGAAAAACAACCATTTATCATTACTCTGTTTCCTGTCACTCAGCCAATTTCTTGTCCAACTGCCTACCTTCCTTTTTATTCTATGAGCTAGAATTTTGCTCACATAGGAAAATATACCAATGTGGTTCACAGAAGCATTATCAAACAACATTTGACACCAAGCCGCATAATTAAATATTAGGGCAGGGACTTGGTAGAAGTTAGGTTTTAAGGAGCATCTAGAAGGACAGAGAGGTAGAGAGGTGGAAAAGCTTGGGGAGAGAATTGCAGAACTTAGGGCCTAGATAACTGAGGGCACGGCCACAAATGGTGGAGCAATTAAAATCAGAGGTGGACAAGTGGCCAAAATTGGAGGTGTCAGAGATTTGTATGACTAGAGGAGGTTACAGGGATAGAGAGGGGAGAGGCCATTGACACATTTGAAAAGAAGAATAAGAATTTTAAACCAAGGCATTGTGAAACCAGGAGCCATTGTCGATCAGCGAGCACAGAGGTGATATGTAAATGAGACTTGGTGTGAATTAGGATATGGGCAGCATGGCTTGGATGAGTTCAAGTTTATAGAGCATGGAAAATGGGAGAATGGATTTGAGAACTTTGGAATAGTCAAGACGCGAGGTAACAAAGGAATAAATGAGGGTTTCAGCTGCAGATAAACTGAGGCAAGAGTGAAAACAGGTGATGTTAGGGAAGTAGAAATAGTGATGGAGTAGATATGTGGTTGAAAATTCATCTCAGGGTCAAATATGACACCAAGGTTGTGAATGTTCTGGGTCAGCCTCAGGCAGTGGCCAGGGAGACCTGATGGAGTCAGTGGCAATGGAACGGAGTTTGTGGTAAGGACTGAAGATGATGGCATCCATCTTACCAAGGCATCACTGGCAGAAATTCCTGCTTGGCCAGGACTAGATTTCTGATAAGCGGTGACAAATCAAAAACAACAGAGGCATTGTGAAATGTGGTGATGGGATAGAAGTGGGTATTGTTGGTGTATATGTGGAGCTTGCTGTTGTGTTTTTGGGTGATGTCACTGAGGAACAGCATTTGGATGAGAAATAGGAGGGGAGCTGGGATAGATCCTTGTGAGACTCCAGAGGTAACAGCGCAGGTGCTGGAAGAGAAGCATTTTCAAATGATTCTCTGATGGTAGTCCCACCCAGCTGGACAATGGAGAGAAATTGGTGAAGGATGGCATGGTCAACCATGTCATAGAAAGATCAAGAAGGATTAGTTAAAGGGATTGTTTACCACAGGTACAGTCACAGAGCATGTCATTTGTGACTTTGATAAGGGCTATTTCAGTGTTGGGATAGCGACAGAAACCCGACTCAAGTGAGAGATGGAGTTGTGAGAAATATGGACGTGGATTTAGGAAGTGACAACTGGTTCAAAGCTTTTATGGAGGAAAGGGAAGTTGAAGATGAGACAGTAGTTTGCAATGACAGAAAGGGTCAAGAGTGGGTTTTTTGAGGACTGAGGGGATGACAGCAGAGTTGAAGCAGAAAAACAAATTAAATAAAATGCTATCCTTTGGTGAAAAAAAATAGTTTACCATTTGCCATATTTAAAATTCCCAAATAAATGATTTTGAGTATACCTGTTAAATGTATAAAATACACTTTTTGCATTTTAATTTTGGGATTCAGTTACTGAACACTGAAAATCTTTCTACATCTTAAAATTAAATAGCCTGGTAAGAAGATACCCAGAGCCAATTGTTATACACTCCTATAGGTTGCAGTTTATGACATTGTACATGCTATTTATGACTTACAACAGGAATTTTGTTGTTTTCTGTGAAAGATAATTATTTCCATATGCCAATTGTGTGGAACTTGTCACAGTGTAACAACATTTAGATCAATGCTTTCTATTCCAAATACCCAGTGGATTAATCTTCAAGATTACATAACATCAAGCCACAGCTTCATACCAGGCATAAACATTGGTATAAACATTTCATCATAAAAATGTCTAATATATAGCAGAAATCCCACATTGTCCAGTGTTTCCAAATAGACTATTTAGATTCAGTTAAATTTAGATTCAGTTAGACCCTCATTTAGGTTTGTGCTACTAATCTCAAGCAATACGACAGCGCAATACTGCTAGATTGCTGTTTTTTCAGAGATGAATTTTTTTAAGTGTGAAATTAAATGAGATCCTGCCTGTGCCTTCCAGTGATTTAATGCTTTCTGAATTATTTTATGTATTTAAGCTGCAATTTGAAAGCCTTGATGTTATGGCTTATGCTTATTATCGCATACAAAAAGCAAAGCTACACAACCAATTAATATTGTGTCGGAAATGGTTCAGCTACCCTTGCTCATGTAATAAAAAAATGTACCATTAATGTTCTTATTAAATAAAATCAAAATTTATCCAATATAAGCAAAAAGCAAAATACAGCAGATGCTGGAAATCTGAAATAAATACATAAAATTCTAGAAACAGTCAGCAGGTCAGGTAGTATTTGTGCAGAAAACAGACTAGCTAATGTTTCAGTTCTGATATAGTTCTGACGAAGGTTCCACATTTGATAGGTAAATTTACCTGCTCTCTCTACAGCTGCTGGCAGTTGCTGAGTTTTTTCCAGCATTTTCTGATTTTCTTCAAAATTCGAGCATCTTTTTTGTATGGCAATCCTCACTATATAGCATGGTTTTCATGTGACTCCCAAGAGTAGTATTATAAAGAAAATGTATGAGTTAATTGGGATGAAGTCGAGTTTATTCATTCATTACTTTCCTGTGTTGGTCTCCATTATAGGGTCCAGATGGTCTGCCGATTCCAGGATGTTGGCACAAGGTAACTTTACTTATGCTTCCCAGATTTAGCCAGGAACTTGCAATCACAATGTTACATGATCTTAGGTTTTTGAAATGAATCCATTGGCTTAAAGAATAAATGTTCAAGATTCGTTCAAAATATGCAAGAGAAGACTGAACAATAAACTGACTTAACCCAATTACCCTGAACAAATAAATTGAGTGATTGGAGATGCTGAGACTGTATCTGTACGTGCAAATAAAATATTATATAAAACAATGCCTAGGAGAAAGTAGATTTACAGAATTATTGTAATATGGGAGTGAAGATCAAGCATTGTCCTCAGGTGAAGCTGAGTTCAAAGAAGAAGAATTAGACCAGGTAGCACTGATTTAATTCAGTTCCCATTTTAAAGTCATACATTCTGTCCTTACTTTTATTTTCCATTATAATTTCCTATGCCTGTATTTATAATGTAAAATTGATATAGATCAGCTACGATCTAATTGAATGGCTGAACTTGATCACAGGGCTGAATGACCCATTCCTGTTTCTATATTACTACATAGTAATTACATCATCTTGCCAATGGTGATGCTGTATTACTTCCACTGGGCAAAATGTGTAATAATTCGAGCCTGAGAAGTTTACATAAGCAGTTTCCATTGTAACTGTGGACATAGAAACTTGTAGTAGAGGAAAGGTTGATAGGAAGTATATGCAGACATAAGATTTTTAATATAAGATCCTTTTTTTGATATTAGCAGACAAGTAGAATTGTTTGGAGCATAGAGGTTACTCAGCTGTTTAGGCTGAGAGGCTGGGGAGATGCAAAACTGAGGCTTTACAACACCACTACTGCTAAGACGGTGTGTCACAGTGTGACAAGTTTACATGGACAGCTTTCATCGTAAATGTTAACAGTAGAATATATAATGGAAAAGTTGACACAATATTGCAACAAAAACATGACAACAGGAAGTAAGGTTTCACAGACAAAAAGTACACACTGACAAAATAATATATGATAGATTTTAGCATCTAATGTGTACTGAGGAGCTTATACTTACCAGACTGGTCCATGTTTTATTTCATTTTCTACTCATCCAGTTTTCTTGCCTTACTCCTTCTGTCCTGAAAATAACAACCCAGAATTTCTAGACCAGTGCTTTTATAGCTACAATGGAACGTAAGTATTGTTGAAAAGGAGACATTCTGTTGAAGATTTTCATCTTGAACTCATCAGAACAGAGAATGCCAAATTCCAAAGTGAACAACAATTTATATTGCATGAGAAAAGGGTGTTGGCAAGTCAACTCTGATTAGCCAAGGTGTTGCCATAGTGAATGCAATGAATTGCTCCCAAAGCTTTTGTTTAATTCAGAAAGGTGTGATACCTGGACATGTTCCTTTTGCCTGCAGAGGACAGATCCCTCCATGTGAATGTATGTGGCTTCTAGCAAGCTTAAATGAGCCATATTGTGAGCAAGACTGATAATGTTGAGTTGGTTGTTTGTGAAATTATTAGCACATTCAGGATTTTTCAGCAAGTGCTGTCCAATTGCAGAATCACATCTAATGTTAGACATGTTCTGAGTTTTTGCAAGCATGGGCTGGTTGAGTATGGTCAGTACTCTGCCTGTTAAGAACAGCCTAAGGAATCAGCTGTTTTATATGATCTGCCAGTCATTGGGATGTATAGCCTATGTGCCTGGCATCACATGAGCACTGAAATCCATATATCACATTATTTATTCTTATGGAAGACAGAACAACTTTTTGACTTGACAGCAGTATCATGTCAGTGGAAAATACCACTTGTGTTGCTACTGCATAGTAGCATCATGAAATGGCTAGCTTCACCTGTTATTCTAATCACTATTACTTGAATAGATGGGAGAAGTTCTCTGCAGTGGGTTCGTAACTAAATAACTAAGTTAAAACTTGCCTTCCACAATTGATGTGTTTTGATAGTTTTTGTAGCGCATTATAGAAGTTGTGCATTCTGCTAGGGGATGAGCGAAACTAATAGGGCATATTCTGGAAGCCCTGTCTCCCTAACCAAAGAATACATGAATTCATATAGTTTGGGAATGTCCTCCAAGCTGGTCCTGCTGCGCCGCCTTAAAGGGGATTCCTCTGCAATTTCAGTGGTCCAGAGGGACCTGATTAGAGGAAATTCCTGGTTATAGAACTTACTGCTGAAATACCTCTTTTATTTACAATCTGTGTATTCAAAATCAGTGCTTTTACTGTCCACATTTATAAAGCAGACGGGCTGTGTAAACACATCATGCGATAATTACACCTCCAGTAGCACAAGCCTTGCCATTTAGTCAGCGTGGGGAGAATGTGAAGTACCCTACCATATGGAATGGCTAATGCAAATAGCTAGCAAAGAGAAGGTAGATAAGTACAGGCAGAAAGGAATAGAAGGATATGTTGAAACAAAGTAGCGGGGAAGAGGCTTGTGTGGACAATAAAGTTCGGCATTGACCAAATGATGCTTTTCTGTGTTGTAAATTCTATGCAACCAGAAATAATAATACATCCCATGTATTCTATAAAAATAAGGACATAATGCACAGGGATTGAATTATGCCTGCATCTTTGAGCCCAATTATTCTCCTTCTAATTCTGTTTCACTTGATTTCTACACCTGGTCTTGACTTCCCTTTGTGCACAGGATCTCATCTAATATTAAGAAACGACTTCAGTTTGATTTGTAATTATTTTTAAACATTTGTGGGAGATAGCACTTGTATGATGAAATTTATTAACAAATATAAGTCACAATATATTGATTAAGATCTTCCAAATGGTATATGTCTGATGGAGTAAAATTCCAAACTTTAAAAAACATTTTGTAATCAGCAGATGTTTTATTTTTCAAGCTGCAATTGAACTAAGAATGTTCAATTATATCTTCAAGGAATTGAATATCAGTTCTCCCTAAAATTGAAAATTAAATGAAGTTTCAACCATTTATTTCTCTTTTATTCAGCTGCTAATCCCACAATTCCATTTATTATTGAATGCGCTACAAAGATATGATCATTGAACATTTATTCAATCCTTTTCAGTTTATTAAAAAAATAAAGTTTAATTATAATGTGTTGGGTGTGCAAGCAGGGTCCCTGCCCAATTTTAACCCACTGTACCTGCCTAATGAATACTTGGGCATCTGCATTTGCCCCAACTGCTGAACTGGCTGTTAGTTCAACAAATCCAGGAATCACACACAGGACCTGACTGTTTGGCTTAGTAAAACAAATATATTTCTGGTTTTGATAGCAGCATTATCACATAGAACCAATGAATTTTTCATTTCAAATTTCTACTTTTTAAAAAATTTTGGATGACCATTAATATGATTAAACATGCCATCTTGCTGAAATTTACATTTTAAACCAAATAACCATTTTGTGCTTTTTTTTCAGTGATCCCGAACCAACAAGCAAGGAGCGTGTACATAATGATGATATATTTTGTCCTTCAACATTTGTAAAGAAACTCAGCTGATAATATATGAAGCCTTGCACATCTGGCAAGGACGGAGGTGTATGGTACAAAATATTACTCTCGAACTTAGACCAGCAATCTGGACTCAGAAATAACTAAATAAGCTACAGTTGTGGAATTGAATTATACTGATAGCTATTTCTGCTGCTGTACATTACCAGAGATGTAACCTTGTCAACAACCCATTTATTCACCTAGCCATAAATTGATGATGTCATACATGGCCTTACTGGTTTCATTTTGAGTTGCATAATATTCCAATGATCTTTAAACTTAACAAAAGGGGGAGGAAAGCAATATATCTTACCTACAAGTTAAAAAAAGTGAACTGCACAATCCCATTTGTGAAGAAGGCTCTTTCCTACGTGAACAAAGTACTACAGTGTTACTGGTCATTTCAATGGGATATGTGTATTAGTTATGTTAGGAGATAACCAGGCCTGTACATATGGACAAAAGAATTAGGGGCAGGAGTAGGCCACTCAGCCCCTCGAGCCTGCTTTGCCATTCAATACGATCATGGTTGATCTGAATATAACCTCAACCCCTCATTCCTGCCTATCTCTGATTAACCTTATTAATCAAGAATCTATTTAGCTCTGCCTTAAAAATATTCAAAAACTCTGCTTCCACCACCTTTTGAGGTAGAGAATTCCAAAAGACTCACAATCCTCTGAGAGAAAAAAATTCTCCTCATCTCTGTCTTAAATAAGCGACCCTTTATTTTTAAACAGTGACCCCTATTTCTAGATCCTCCCACAAGAGGAAACATCCTCTCCACATCCACCCTGTCAAGACCCCTCAGGATCTTAAAGGTTTCAATTAAGTCGCCTCTTATTCTTCTAAATTCCGTGGATACAAGCCTAACTTGTCCAGCCTTTCTTCATAAGACAACCCACCCATTCCTGGTATTAGTCTAGTAAACCTTCTCTAAACTGCTTCTAATGTATTTACATGTTTCTTTAAATAAGGAGACCAGTACTGTACACAATACTCAAGTACTGTACATTAAGTAATGTGATAGTAAGTGTTTAACAATGAAAACAGTGTTTTATAGAATTTCCAGGATTTGCTATGAAGCATTCTAAGCCATGTGAAAAAATAATTAGGGTGGATTTTAGCTTAAGGCAGAGAGAGGATAAATGACGAGCAGAGAGGACACGCTTTGCAGCTGTTTTTCCTGGCATGAGGCCTGAGCATTTAAAAAATAGAACCAAATTTACATGCCATCAGTGAGTGGAGGCCTCATGTTGGCACCCTGCTGCAGCATACCAGTTGTGGGAGAGTAGAATATCAGCTGACTCCCATGCTGAGCAAGCTGGCAGTTGGAGCTGGGGGGAGGGAGAAAACAGGCCTGTGGTAGAATAAAGGATTTTTTTTGTGGGTATAAGGGGATAGTTCCTGTTCCTTCTGGCCTGACCAAAATAAAAAGACAAAAGTAAAATGCTGCAAATGCTAGAAATCCAAAATCTGAAAATGCTGGAAATGCCCAGCAGGTCAGCCAGCATCTGTGACAGAGTTAATGGGCAGAAATTTGCTCTAAGTTGGCGGGTAGGCCCCACCAGCTTGGCGGCGGGAGGGCAGCCGAACTCCGCCGCTGAAACGGGCCCCACCACCATTTTGAGTGGGCGGGCCAATTAAGGCCCACCCAGCGGGCTGCCCGACAGGAAGCGCTATGCACTTCCTGTGCTGGGGGGAGGGAGGGATTCCCCAACTGTCAAAGTGCGCTCTTTTGCGCATGCAAGCGAAAGAGCGCACTGCTCCCTGAGACTAAGTGCTGCCTTAGGGAGAGCGCTGAAAGTTTAATAAACCTAAAAAATAGCAAAATAAAAAAATTATTAACATGTCCCCCTCATGTGACAATGTCACACGAGATGGGACATGTTAGTAAATATTACATAAAGTTTATTAAAGTTTTTTAAAACAGACAAGAAACCTCATCCCGCCGGTGGATGAGGTTTCATGTTTTTTCTCCTTCCCGCCGGGGCTCCTGGCCTGCCCACCAGCCTTAAGGTTGGATGGGCAGGGCCTTTAATTGGGTTAATTATCCTACTCCCGACGTCATCCCGCGTCATTTTCGCATCGGCGAGCAGGCCCCGCCCCCAACTCGTCGACGGAAATATTCTGGCCAATGTTTCAGGTCAATAACTGTTCTGATGCAAGAACATTGACTTGAAACATTAACGCTGTTTCTCTCTTTACATTTGCTGCCTGACCTGCTGAGTATTTCAAGCATTTTCTGTTTTTATTTTGAAAGAAAACATTTCCTGGGCACATTTTTGAACACCCTCCAGCAATTCCTTTGAAGACCGCTGGTTAGGCTATGCACAGCTTGAGACACTTGGATGGAGTGTGTGTGGCGCATGATCTGCTAATATGTACCTCAAAACTGCAGTCAGGGTCCTGTGCGTGTTGTAGGACCCTGATTTGCACATTAAAAGTGACCTCCTATCTGAAACAGGCAGGTAGTCCAGCCGGCCATCTCAAGACTGTACCCAAGATGATGGTAGCCAGAGCACCAGATAAAGATCGGATGGCAAGGCAAGATCCCTGACACTGGAGTTCTTAAAAATGCTGACATGCCAAGCATAGATGCCTTGATCAGGAAGGTACAGCTCCACTGGTCAGGTCAGGTAATGTAACTGCTTGATGAGCAGATACCAAAGAAAATCTTTTACGGTGCAGTAGCAACTGGGAATCTATTTATGGTGGTCAGCAAAAGAGATGTAAAGAGCTGCTCTTAAGCAACAGTTTAACAGCTCAGAAAAGACGTTCAGGAGTGGGAACAACTTACTCAAGATAAGAAACATGGTGAAAAGCAATCCACGAAGACACCAGCTACTATGAAGCCCACTGAATTGCTGATGCTAAATGAAAATGGCTGAGGAAGTCTCACTTCAAAATAATGATTCCCAATCTGGTAAATCAGTGATCCACTGCTCAATCTCCAAACTCATATTCTGAGCAAATAGCAGTCCAATCTGTCTGCAAAAAAATGACATTCTGACTGTCTTCTTGGATATCAAAGTGTGAATAGAGTGGTAATTACTAGCGGCTATTATATATCTCATAAAATAGGGTTATCTTCTTTGTACGTGCCAGTGACAGAGAACTTCTCAGCCAATATCCACAATTTACCGATATTCAGTGACAAGAGGGAAACTCCCACCAGCAAATATTCAGGAAATTCCCTTCAAGGTGCCATCTGTCTAGAACACTGTTTCAGCTCCTGTTGCCTTTACAATTAAAAGACATTCTTGCAAACAATATTACTGTTACTTCAACAATTTATGGGATGTTACAATCACAAGTTTACATTAGCCACACAGATCATACAGTTAACAAACATGTCAATATAAACATGTTTGGTAGCTTATGTTTTTGTTACAATTAGTACCTTCTTAGCTTTTGACATTGAAAATAAAAATTCTTCCTTGTTTATCCAAGTATTTTATACATTTGAAAGTTTTTTTTTTAGATGCGAGTTATTAGTTTTTGGACTTGATTATTGTTAGGCTTAAATTATAACCTCTATAAGATGGCTAAAATAAAACTAAGCTTTTTTTGTCCTGTGCTATCCATCTGCATTGCATCTACGAATAGTTAATTTCTGCCCATAGAAATTGATTTTTATGAAAATGTTAAAATACAACAGCAGTTTTCTTTGTTTTCATTACCTCGAACAGGGAAGTAGTGAATACTCACTGTGATTTTTCAATCTGTAAATCATTCCATAATCCATTCATACAACCACTTTATTTTTCCAAACTTTGGTGGTAAATACATCTTTAATTTTAGCATTTATGATGCAGTTTTCCATTATTTGTTTTTAAAACACAAATACATTACATTAGTATATATTATCACTGCAAAGTGATCTTGTTAAATGCAGCACTTCCGCAGTAAACTGTAATGTTCATTAGGTATAAACTAGTCCAATCTTTTGCATATTGGACTGGATTTTCCTGGCCCTGTGATGATGGGATTGGAAGCAGGGGGGCTGGGCAAATAATGGGAAGTCACATCTGAACACTTCCCTGACCCATTCCTGCCACCTGGTAACATTCTTGGGGGAGGGGCAGAAGTAGAATTGACTGCCTTTTTACCATGGAAGCAGACAGCCAAGTAAAATGCTTAAGGCCCCAGTTAGGGCTATTTTGCTGCCTCACCAGTATTTTGCCACCGGCAGAGCCCGCCTACCCCCCTCCCCAACCCGCTCTTACAGAGGCCGCCAACTCAATGAAGGCAGCCTCTCTGCAGCAGACCCAGGGAGCCATCAGGGTCAGAGACCCCATGCCACAAAGAGGGAGCCATGGACAAGAAACCCACTGCCCAAACTATTCACCCAGAGGGGTTACCCCTCTGCTCGAAGGGGCCTAGCAGTTTTGCCCATCAAATCTTTTAAATTTACATCCAAGTCTCCCAGGGCACCTCCATGTTGGGGTGTCCTTGCAGTCCCGGACCTGTCTCAGCAGTGCCCACTGCTCCCAGTGGGGTTGCCGAGACTTCAGAGCTGCCAGCCCTCTAACTGGATCGGCAGCATCGGGAGCCCACCTGCTGCCCATAATGGGTTGGTGAATGTGTAGCTGGTTAGTTACGAGGCTGCCACCCAGAAGATTGTGCTGCCAGTCTTTCTGCTGACAACTGCAGGCTTGTGACCTCCCTACTTGGTCCTGATATCTGGGTCTCAAAGCCCAAGGGAAAATCCAATCCATTACTTCCGGCATAAAAACAAAAAATGCTGGAAAGACTCAGCAAGTCAGGCAGCGTCTGTGGAGATCGAGAGAAACCAAGTTAACCTTTAATGTTGATTACCTTTCATCAGAACTGGAAAAAGTTTGAGATTAAGCAAATACAGGGGCAGGGAACAGAGGATAGGATAAAAGAACAAAAGGGAAGTTCTGTGATAGCAGGAGCTGGAAAGCAGGAGTGATTAAATGACATTAAAGGATAGGATAAGGACAATCGAGAGAAAGGATCTTAGTTTGAAAAATCAAGATGTAGAATCCATTTAGGTGGAGCAAAGAAACAACAAGGGGAAGAAAACACTGGTTAGAGTAATTTATAGCCACCTTCACTGTAGTTTAATGTCAGGTAGAGTATAAATCAGGAAGTTAGAGGTGCATATAACAAAGGTAATACAATAATCATGGGGATCTTTAATCTTCATGGACTGGGCAAACCAAATTTGTATTAATAATGAGCAGAACAACACCAGAGAATACATTCAAGGTAATTTTTCACATCAGTATGTCACAAAACCAACAATGGAACCGGTTATTATAGATCTAGTATTGTGCAACATGTAAGCTTAATTAATAACCTTGTAGTAAAGGAACCTCTGGGGGAGGATGATTACAATATGTTAGAATTTCATACTCAGTTTCACAATTATTTAGTTCAGACCAAAACTAGGGTTTTAAATCTGGTCCAACCCTGGCTAACAAGAGGAGTTAAAAATAGTATTAGAACAAAAGGAAAAGGCTTATACTGTTACCAAAAAGGGTAATAAGCCTGAGGATTGGTAGAAGGTTAGAATTCAGCAAAGGATGAATAAGAAACTTAGAAAGAGAGAATAGAATTTGAAAGTAAACTAACAAGAGGCATAAAGGGCTGAATTTTACATGCTCCCAGCCGGCGTATTTACTGTGGAGGGGCACGTAAATAGGCTGGACGCCCATCCCACCATCTTCCCACCCACACCACTGCTCACCCTATAATACAGGGGTCGGGTGGGTGCCAAAATTGGCAGCCCGCCCACCATATTTAAATGAACAATTAAGGGTCAATTAGGCTTGGTGTGGGCAGCAGAGCTGGAGCGGGAAGCCCGATTTTTAACCTGAAATGATTAAAGGGCAGGAAGGAAGAGGGGGTTGCTCTTCAGGGCTGCCCTTTGCCAATCACGTGGAGGCTCCCCCTTAGGCTGAAACCCCCCCTTTCCTTCCTAACCGCTCCCCACTTTAAACCTACCCCATCCCCACCACACTGCCACTCTCCCTAACACATCCCACACCCTCCCATGTCGTCGCTCCCCCCTGCCCAATATTGTAAAAGCTTCTATAGGCATGTGTAAAGGAAGAGATTAGAAAAAGTAAATATGGGTCCCTTAGAGGCAGCAGCAGGAGAAATTATGGGCTAGACTTTCTGCCCCCATGGGCAGGAAGGGCATAAAATTTGGCACCATGGCAACGACGATGTGTCAGTTGACTGCCCACTCCCACAGATATTTTGCCTGCAACAGTTGGGTGGCTCACTCACCCATGGGTCAATTTAGACCTTCAAGTGGCCTTTTAGCGAACTCCTCTCACCACCGTAGTTTTTTTTACCATTGTGGGGAGGCCCATTCCAAGTTTCCAGGCCACCAGGTGAGGCTGGGCTGGAGGGTGCTTCCTGTCCAGACACCTTGTGTCCATCATGGTGGAAGATATAAAAGAAATTCCGGAACTAGTAGGAAACCAAGGATCCAGTGAGAATGAGGAACCTAAAGAAAATATTAGTACAGAATTATACTGGAGAAATTAATGGGACTAAGTACTGAGAAATCCTAATGGTCTGCATCCTCGGGTTTTTCAGAGAGGTGGCTACAGGGATAATGGGTGCATTGATTTTAAACTTCCAGAATTTTCTCAGTTTTATAATGGTTCCCACAGATTAGAGAGTCACATACGTAACTTGCTTTCAAGAAAGGTGGGAAAGAGAAAACAGGGAATGATATTCCAGTTAGCCTAACATCAGTCATCAAGAAAATGGCCAAAACTATTGTTAAGAATATATAACAGGGCACTTAGAAAATCATAATATGATTGGGCAGATTCAACACCAACTTATGAAAATCAGTCAGCCTAACTTCGGTAGTGGACAAATTATTGGTATTATTCGTTATTTAGATGTGCATGAATTAAGGTCAGTAGGCCTGGATTTGTTAAGAGAAGTTCATGTCTGACAAACCTAATTAATTTTTTTGCGGAGGAAAATAAGGGAAATCAATGATGGCAGCACATTTGGCCTAGCCTACATGGATTTTAGCAAGGCTTGTGACAAGGACTAACATGGCAGACTGACCAGAAAAGTAAAAGCACATGGGATTCAAACAAATGGCAAGTCAGACAGCTGTTTGCAGCAGCATTCCACATGGCACAGTATCAGGTCCCTGACATCTGGTGGTATATATCAATGATTTGGACTTGAAAGTAGGCAACATGATTAAAAAGTTTGTAGGCGATACAAAAAATGATTGTGCGGTTGATTGTGAACAAGAAAGCTGTAGACTGTAGGAAGATATCCATGAACTGGTCAAGTGAGCAGAAAACTAAAAAATGGAATTCAATCTGGAAGGGAGGGATTTTACACTCTCTGCCGGTGAGTTTGAAGGCAGAGGATGCATTAAGTCTAGTCAGCGGCCTGCCCACCATCTGTCCCCACCACAATTTTACCAACAGCAAGGGTAGCATCAGGTGGCCCATATTGGCATACTGGTATTGTCGCTGGACGAATAATCCAGAGACCCAGGGTAATACTGTGTGGACCTGGGCTCGAATCCCACCACGGCAGATGGTGAAATTTGAATTCAATAAAAATCTGGAGTTAAAAGTGAAACCATTGTCGATTGTCGTAAGAACCCATCTGGAAATCTGCTGTGCTTAACCACTCTGGCCTGGCCTACATGTGACTCCACAGCAACGTAGTTGACTCTTAAACACCCTCTGAAATGGCCTAGCAAGCCACTCAGCTGTATCAGACTGCTAAGAAACCGGATGGACCACCAGGCATCAACCTAGGCATCGGAAACTTGGCCCTGTCATCCCTGCGAAGTCCTCCTTACTAACATCTGGGGGCTTGTGGAAAAATTGGGATAGCTGCCTCACAGACTAAGCAAGCAACAGCCTGACATAGTCATCCTCACAAAATCATACCAGACACCACCATCACCATCCCTGGTATGTCCTGTCCCACTGACAGGACAGACCCAGCAGGAGTGGCGACACAGTCGGGAGGCAGTTGCCCTAGGAGGCCTCAACATCGACTCCAGACCCCATGAAGTCTCATGGCATCAGACATGAGCAAGGAAACCTCCTGCTGATTACCACGTACCACCCTCCCTCAGCTGATGAATCAGTGCTCCTCCATGTTGAACACCACATGGAGGAAGCACTGAGGGTGGCAAGGGTGCAGAGTGTACTCTGGGTGGGGGGGCTTCAATGTCCATCACCAAGAGTGGCTCAGTAGCACAACTACTGACCGAGCTGGCTGAGTCCTAAAGGACATAGCTGCTAGACTGAGTCTGCGGCAGGTGATGAGGGAACCAGCAAGAGGGAAAAACATACTTGACCTCATCCTCACCAACCTGCCAGCCATAGATGCATCTGCCCATGACAATATCGGTAGGAGTGACCACCATACAGTCCTTGTGGAGACATAATCCTGTCTTCACATAGAGGATACCCTCCATCGTGTTGTGTGGCACTACCACTGTGCTAAATGGGATAGATTTCGAACAGATCTACCAACTCAATACTGGGCATCCATGAGGTGCTGTGGGCCATCAGCAGCAGCAGAATTGTACTCGAACAGAATCAGTAACCTCATGGCCCAGCAAAGCCCCCACTCTACCATTACCACCAAGCCAGGGGATCAATCCTAGTTCAATGAAGAGTGCAGGAGGGCATGCCAGGAGCAGCACCAGGCATACCAAAAAATGAGGTGTCAACCTGGTGAAGCTACAACACAGGACTACTTGCGTGCCAAACAGCATAAGCAGCAAGCGATAGACAGAGATAAGCGATTCCACAATCAACGGATCAGATCTTAATTCTGCAGTCCTGCCATCCTGCCGTGAATGGTGGTGGACAATTAAACAACTCACTGGAGGAGGAGGAGGGTCCACAAATATCCCTATCCTTAATGATGGAGGAGCCCAGCGCATCATGCAAAAGATAAGGCTGAAGCATTTGGTACAATGCCCAGCATCACAGATGCCAGTCTTCAGCCAATTCAATTCAATCCACTTGATATCAAGAAATGGCTTTAGGCAGTGTATATTACAAAGGCTATGGACCCTAACAATATTCCAGCGATAGTACTGAAGATTTGAGCTCCAGAACTTGCTGCACCCCGAGCCAAGCTGTTCCAGTACAGCTACGACACTGGCATCTGCCCAGGAATGTGGAAAATTGCCCAGGTATATCCTGTACACAAAAGGCAGGACAAATCCAACTCAGCCAATTACCGCTCCATCAGTCTACTCTCAATAATTAGTAAAGTGATGGAAGGCGTCATCAACTGTGCTATTCAAACATGGGCAAAAGAGCTGAACTCCAGAGGTGAAGCGAGAGTGACTACCCTTGACATCAAGGCTGCATTTGACCGAGTGTGGCATCAAGGAGTCCTGGCAAAACTGGAATCAATAGGAATCAGGGGGAAAATCATCCACTGGTTGGAGTCATACCTTGCACTGGTTGTGGCTGTTAGAGGTCAGCCATCTCAGCTCCAGGATATCGCTGCAGGAGTTCCTCAGGGTAGTGTCCCAGGCCCAACCATCTTTAGCTGCTTCATCAATGACCTTCCTTCCATCATAAGGTCAGAAGTGGGGATGTTTGCTGATGATTGCACAATGTTCAGCACCATTCGCAACTCCTCAGATACTGAAGCAGTCATGTCCAAATGCAGCAAGACCTGGACAACATCCAGGCTTGGGCTAACAAGTGGCAAGTAACATTCGTGCCACACAAGTGTCAGGCAATGACCATCTCCAACAAGAGAGAATCTAACCATCGCCCCTTGAAACTCAATAGCATTACCATCACTGAATCTCCCACCATCAACATCCTGGGGGTTACCACTGACCAGAAACTGAACTGGGCTAGCCATATAAATACTGTGGCTACAAGAGTAGGTCAAAGGCTAGGAATCCTGTGATGGGTAACTCACCTCTTGACTCCCCAAAGCCTGTCTACAATCTACAAGGCACAAGTCAGGAGTGTGATGGAGTATTCTCTACTTGCCTGGATGAGTGCAGCTCCAACAACACTCAAGAAGCTTGACACCATTGAGGACAAAGCAGCCCACTTGATTGGCACCCCACCCACAAACGTTCACTCCCTCCACCACAGACGCACAGTAGCAGCAGTTTGTATCATCTACAAGATGCACTGCAGAAACTCACTCCTTAGACAGCACCTTCCAAACCCACGACCACCATCATCTTGAAGGACAAGGGCAGCAGATACTTGGGAACACCACCACTTGGAAGTTCCCCTCCAAGTCACCATCCTTCACTGTTTCTGGGTAAAAATCATGGAACTCCCTCCCTAACAGCACTGTGGATGTATCTACACCACATGGACTGCAGCGGTTCAAGAAGGCAGCTCACCACCATCATCTCAAGGGCAATTAGGGATGGGTAACAAATTTCTGGCCTAGCCAGCGAAGCCCACATCCCTTGAATTAATTTTTTTAAATTTGAGACCCTTAAGTGGGCAACAATATACCCATTTAAGGGCCCAACTCTCTGCCTCTGTGATTTAACCAGCTGTAGGAGAGTCACACCATGTGCCCAGCCTGGCAGGTTTCCCTGCACAGCCTGGTGGTGGGTGGAGGTGGGGTATGGTGGTTCCTTCCTTAACAGGTTCCCTGGGCCCATCAGAGGGCCCCCCACAAGGTTTTAAACCCCCTGCCCCCACCCCCCAGGTTGCCCTTCCCCCCATGGCCTCTCAAACCCCACGCCCACAACTACCTTTCTGGGGACAGCCAGCACGGCACCTGGCGAGATTCTCAAATTTTACCCAAATCCTGATCCAACGCCACACGCCTCTGCCATGAAGTGCTGGAGAGCTACTCATTGGCCAGCAACTCTCTGAGGTGGGACTGCCTGATCTAGAAGGGTAGAAATCCCACCTCTAGCTTATTAATGTCCAATAAAAGGCTGTGGGACAGCCACTATTCCTCTCGGCAGGCTCCCTCCCAACATTTTAGCCGGGAGTGGGGATGGTGCGGGGAATCCGGTGCCTCATATAATTCATCCTGAAAGAATACATTTGGGGAGGGCAAGACAGGCAAGTGAATACACAATAAATGATAGGATTTGAGAAGTGTAGAGGAACGAAGAACCCTGGAATACAGATCCTCAGATCCCCAACTAGTTAGGATGGTTATGAAGACACCCACAACCCATGACCAAATAAAAAAAGGCACACATGACACTTTATTAGCTGAGCCATAGAATATAAGAGAAAGTTATGATAGAACTGTATAAAACATTAGCTAGACCACAGCTAGAGTACTGTGTACAGTTCTGGTTACCATATTGCAGGAAGGGTGTGATCACACTGGAGAAGAGACAGATGTTGCCAGGACTGGAGAATTTTAGCTATGAGGAAAGATTGGATAGGCTGGGCTTGTTTTCTTTAGAACAGAGGAAGATGACAGGAGATTTAATTGAGGTGTTTAAAATTACGAAGAGCCTAGATAGAGTGGATAGGGAGGACCTATTTTCAGGGACATAGATTTATAAAGTAAATTAGCTGAAGGATTAAAGGGGACTTGAGGAGAAATGTTTTCACCTAGAGAGTGGCATGGATCTGAAATTGACTGCCTGAAAGGGTGGTAGAGGCAAAAACCCTTATCACATTTACTTGGAAATGCAATTGAAGTGTCTTAAACTACAAGGCTACGGACCAAGAGCTGGAAAGTGGGATTAGGCTGAATCACTAAGATAAATACGCACTTCCCTCAATTTAGTCTGCTGCATTCGCTGCTCCCAATGCAGTTTCCTCTACATTGGAGACCAAACGCAGACTGGGTGACCACTTTGCGAAACACCTTCGGTCTGTCCGCAAGTTTGACCCAGACCTCCCTGTCGCTTGCCATTTCAACACTCCACCCTGCTCTCATGCCCACATGTCCGTCCTTGGCCTGCTGCATTGTTTCAGTGAAGCTCAACGCAAACTGGAGGAACAGCACCTCATCTTCCCACTAGGCACTTTACCGCCTTCCGGACTGAATATTGAGTTTAACAATTTTAGATCATGAACTCTCTCCTCCATCCCCACCCCCTTTCCGATCCCCCTTTTTTCCAATAATTTATATAGATTTTTCTTTTCCCACCTATTTCCATTATTTTTAAATGTATTTCCATCCATTGTTTTATCTTTGCCTTTTAGCCTATTCTGATCCCTTCCCCCCAACCCACCCCCACTAGGGCTATCTGTACCTTTATTATCACATTCCTTAGATAATATAACCAGCTTCAACACCTCTTTGTCCTTTTGTCTATTACATCTTTTGGTTATCTCCACGTATCACTGGCCCTCTATCCAGCTCTACTTGTCCCACCCCCCCTTCAACCAGCTTATATTTCATCTCTTTTCTATTTTTCCATAGCTCTGTTGAAGAGTCATACGGACTCGAAACGTTAACTGTGTTCCTCTCCGCAGATGTTGTCAGACCCGCTGAGTTTTTCCAGGTATTTTTGTTTTTGTTTAGGCTGAATCACTCTTTCTCAGCTAGCAGACACGAGAGGCCAATTGGCCTTTTGTGCCGTAAATATGCTATGGGCTGAATTTTCTTGGCCCATTGGAGATGGTATAGGAGGTAGGTGGGCTGACATTATGGTGGGAGAAGGAGTCGGGAGGAGTGCCCGCATCTTCCTGCTGTCATGGTATATTGCCAGCGGTGGAACTATGGCAGAGAAGCCACCACTGGGCAGCTAACTGAACCACTTAAGTGGGGGCAGACCATGACCAATAGTTAACCCCCACCCCCCTGCCCCCACGCCTGTGCTGCTAGTGCACCACAACACCCACCCTTGTCTTGATTGCCAGAGCCTGCCTGCCTGGCCCCAGCTTCCACCTATCTAACTCATCTCCCTTGGGTGGTCAGCCATTGAGGCACCCTCCCCCTGGAGCCGCAGCCAATGGTCACTATTAGCGGTGGCTGCTGAGGTTGTCGAGCTGCCAGTCCTTTGATTGGGATGGCAGATTTTGGGACTGAGCCTCTTAATTAGCCATCGCTGGCAATATGCCACCCTCGGGACCAACTGCTGATTGAAGCGGAGTTGGCTCCCACTTTTGGTCCTGGTGGCGGGACTTCACTGTCACTTTGAAAATTCAGCCCAATATTTTTAAATCTGTTAAGGGGAGAAATTTGTTTGTGTAGCACCACTTCAGGAGTGTTATGCTAATTACATCAAATTTCCCAGTGACAGACAGAACCCCAGGCTGTTACCTGTGTGACCCACACAATGTTCTTCAATTATATCAATACTGGTAGAGGTTGGTGGCACTCTCTGCCACCGGGGAATCGATGTATGTCTACATATAGCACTGCTAGAAGCGGCTCTACCAAACAAACTTCTCCCCCTCGAGTTTTTTGAGGTTTGAACCAATAGCGTGGATAAGGGGGAACCAATGGATGTAGTACAGTTGCATTTTCAAAAAACATTCAACATGATGCCACACAAGAAGTTATTACACAAAATTTGGGCTCATGGGATTGGGAGTAATACATTAGCATGGATTGAGAATTGGTTAGTGAACAGAAAACAGGCTCATTTTCAGTTTGGCAGTCTGCAACTAGCAGGGTACCGCAAAGATCAGTGTTTTGGCCTCAGCTATTTACAATCCATAATAATGACTTAGATGAGGGGACCAGATGTAATGTAATCAAGTTTTCTGATGATACAAAACTAGGTGGGAATGTAAGTTGTGAGGAAGGCGCAAAGAGATATAGACATTTAAAGTGAGAAAGCATAAAAAGTGTAGATGGAATATAATGTGGAGAACAGACAAGCAGAATATTTTTTAATGGAAACATTAGTATCCAGTAGGACCTGAGTGTCCTTGTACAAGAATCACAGAAAGTCAAAGTGCAGAAAGAGTAAGCAATTAGGAAAGCAAATGGTATGTTCGCCTTTACTACAAAGGAATTGGAGTATAAGAGTAAATAAATCTTACTATGTCCTTGGTGAGATCCCCTCCCCCTCCCCCTTCTTGATTGTTCACTCTTCCCCATTATCACAAATTCTACAGCTCTTGATTCTGTCCTGAATAAGGGAAAACACTGTGAGCATCATTCTCTGTTTTGTTAACATCCACACATCACTCTTGAAACTAAGCCAGCACAAAAAAAGCAGCCTATGCGCCCCAAGCACCCTGGTTATCTGGAGAGTTCGGTTGCAAATGTTCTCGTGCAGCTGGAAAGTCCGGGTAAAGATACCCCTCTCTAAGAGACAGTCCGGGCACAAATAACCCCCTGTAAAGGAGGGCTCACATACAGATACTCACTATAAGGGAGATCCCGGGTACAGATACCCCCCTGTACCTGGCAAACTTGGGTCCAGATACCCGCATACCTGGCGAGCCCGGGTACAGATACCTCCTGTGCATGAAGAACTTGGGTACAGATGCCCCCCGCCCTCTGTAACAGGAGAACTTGGGTCCAGATACCCGCATACCTGGCGAGCCCGGGTACAGATACCTCCTGTACCTGAAGAACTTGGGTACAGATACCCCCCGCCCTCTGTAACAGGAGAACTTGGGTACAGATACCCCCAAACCCACGCCCGATCTCGGGAGCCTGGGCACAAATACCACTTGTACCGGGAGAGTCCAGGATGGATACCCCCTGTACCAGGAGAGTCCAGGATGGATACCCCCTGTACCAGGAGAGTCCAGGTACAATTACCCCCTAGATGAGGAGAGCCCGGGTATAAGTTCTCTCCTATGTTGTTCCTGCTCCTCCCTCTTGATCCACATCAGCGGTGACGTTCGCGCGCGGAGGAAGAGTGAAAAGTTGAAGTGGTTCTCGGGCTGGGACAGAAAGGAGTTTCCTCATAAATTCCCACACATGGCCTCTGAACTCTACAACAAAGTGGAAACCTTAACTCTCCGTAAGAAGTTCGTTGCGTAAGTATTAAAGTCTGGACTCAGCGCGATTTAAATAGAACCGGAGAATTTTCATTTTGCAAAAAGACAGCTTTTGTTTCAGTGCAATGCGTGGGCAAATATAACTCCGTTTTTTAATGTCACTGTTTGTGATCCTGAAGAATTGAAAGTAATTATCTTTGTGTATGGAAATGGATCACGAGTTCCCAACTTTGATTGGAGACATTCCTGGAGGGTTGATCACGTGGCTGTAGCTTCGTCTATACATGTTACTAAATTTATCTGAAGGTTGGATGGAGGAGAAAGTGAAAGTTGAAAATAGCTTTGTAGTAACTGAAGGTATAGCCTCTCCTGCTGGCTATCAGGGGTCACGTGAGACTCCAACCAATGAGACCAAAACGTGGGCAATGGGGTTGGGGCTTCCTGAGGAGAGTCCTGATGGAGCATGTAACCCCTGAAAAGCTCCCCATAATAAAGTTTATCTGTTTGTTGTTGAAACCTGTCCCCTCTGTTGAGTCATTACATTTGGCGACAAGGGTAAAATAGCTCTGACGTGGCACCTCGCCTTGTTACCATGAGTATATTGAATATTATGAAAAAGAAAAGACTACTCACCAGTCATTGCCACTCTTCAGCAGAATTGATCCTTACGAGGCAACTGTGGAAGACTGGAGCCAGTATGTAGAGTGCCTCGGATTTTATTTCGTAGCAAACTAAATTACCACGGAGGAAAAGCAGAAAGCCATCCTTTTGACTGTATATGGCAGTAAGGCAAACAATCTCATTCACAACCTGATGACCCCGAGCACGCCAATTCTAACTCCTATAATGAATTAGTGGACCTCCTGAAAATGCACTTCCAGCCGAAGCCATCTGTAATAATGCAGCATTTTAAATTTAATTCCAGAGTTAGGGCCCTGGGAGAGTCACAACCTATGTAGCGAACCTTAAGCAGTTGACAGAACATTGTGATTTGGGGGACATATTAAATGATTTGCTGCAGGACTGATTCACTTGTGGAGTTCAGGATGATGCCGTTCAGCGCCGGTTATTCGCCGAGGTCGACATCGACTTTAAGCGCGCCCTAGAAATCTCCCTCACCATGGAAAGTGCTGCAAGAGACTCACATACAACATGATGCTGTTCAAAATGGAAAATAGATCAGAAAGGCCCATTGGCTATATCACGAGAACCCTCTCCACAGCTGAAAAGGATTATTCCCAGCTAGGAAAGGAAGGTTTATCGATGGTAGTCAGCATGAAGAAATCCCACAAGTACCTACATGGATGACACTTCACCATGGTGTCAGACCACAGACCATTAATGGGTTTATTCAGTGAGGATAAGGCCATTCCACTAATAGCCTCAGCAAGAATACAATGTTGGGCTCTGATATTATCTGCGTATGAGTATACTTTTATGTACTGGCCTGGTTTACACATTGCAAATGCGGACGCACTCAGTCGTCTCTCATTACCAGATAACATTGTACATGCTCCTGTTCCACAAGAAGTTGTGCTATTACTGAATTTCTTGGATTCTTCGCCTGTGTGTGAGAAGCAAATTAGAAACTGGACGAACAGAGTTCCAATATTGTAAAAAATCAGAGACTTTGTTTTGCAAGGGTGGTCAAATTCACCTGTATTTGAAGATTTGAGACCATTCTGTGCCAGATATACAAAGTTAAGCTGTAAAGATGGAATTTTGTTGTGGGGATCAAGAGGTAGAGGACCACTCTTGACAGAGCTTCACAGTGCGCATCCAGGCATATCAAAGATGAAAATGCTTGCGCAAAGCTATGTCTGGCGGCCAGACATTGACAGTGACATTGAAAGCGTGGTCAAGCACTATCTCCGTTGTTAACAACAACAGAAGTTGCCTGTTTCAACTCGCTTGCATCCATGGGAGCGGCCTGGTCAACCCTGGGTTAGACTACATATTGATTATGTAGGACCATTCTTCGGTACTATGTTTTTGTTGATTGCAGATGCACGTTCTAAGTGGATGGATGTATACCAAGTCAAGTCGCCAACATCGAGCGCAACTATCAAGAAGCTGTGTCACTGTTTTAGCATACATGGCCTACCTTAAATCATTGTTACTGCTAATGGTACAGCCTTTACCAGCACAGAGTTTCAGAAATTCATGAATCTGAATGGAATCAGACATATTAAAACATCCCTTACTATCCCTCATCGAATGGTTTAGCCAAGAAAGCTGTACAAACTTTCAAGTCTGGTATAAAAAGGTTATCAGAAGGTGCTCTAAAGTTTCGACTTTCCCACTTTCTTCTCAGTTATTGTACAAAGCCACATTCAACTACGGGATCAACCCCGTCTGCATAATTAATGAAACACCACCTACGTACACAGTTAAGCCTGGTGCTTCCAAATTTAGAGGGGAAGGTAGAGTGGAATCAGAGTAATCAAAAACTGAACCGCGATATACACAGCAAACCTCACACATTCAGTGCGGGTAAAACGGTATTTGTGCGAAATTTCGGAAGTGGAGGTTGTTGGGTTCCTACAATCATTGTCTCAGAAGCTGTTCCATTATCTTTCCAAGTACAAGTGGAAGATAGGATCATTTGTAAGCATGTAGATCATATTCATGCCAGAGAGACATTCCAACAACCAACTATTCCGCCTGTGATTAATGCCGAAACGTCAATTTCTGAGGTGACAGATCAACCTAGAATAGACATGCCCGATTGTCTCTGTAGAGATTCCAAACCCAGAACTGCCATTTTCTAATGATGTGTCTCATGCTGCCGTTCCAGATCCTGTCGATCCTGTTGAGGAACCCGAAGTGGTAGAGCTACGCCGCTCTAGCCGTATTGGGAGAGCACCTCAGAGGCTTGATCTTTAATCACCTGAAGTTGTATTTATGTATATGTTGTTGGATATTCAAATGTTTCCCTGTAAATAGAAATTGCAAAAAACTAAAAGGGGAGGAAATGTAGTAACTGAGGGTATAACCTCTCCTGCTGTCAATCGGGGGGTCACGTGATGTTCTGGGAGGCTCCAACCAATGAACCCTAAGCACAGGCAATCCGGGGGGTGGGCTTCCTGATGAGAGTCCTGATCAAGCATGTAGCATCTGAAAAGCTCTCTGTAATAAAGTTTATCTGTTTCTTGCCTGCTCTGCTGAATCATTAGAGCTTCACCCTAGTTGGTGGTGAACTTCCTGAGTCTTGTTGGAGCTGCACTTGGTCCAGGCATCACATGCCAGACTTGTACCTTGTTGTTTGTGGAACGACTTTGGCGAGTCAGGAGGTTAGTCACTCACTGCAGAATTCCCAACCTCTGACCTGCTCTCATAGTCACAGTATTTAGGTGGCTCTCCCAGTTAAGTTTCTGGTTAATTGTAACCCCAAGATTTGATGGTGGGGTAAGTATTCAGTGGAAATGGTTAGTATTTCCCTTGTTGGGAATAATTATTACCCAGCACGTCTGTGGTGCAAATTTTACTTGCCATACTTATCAGCCCAGGCCTGAATGTTGTCCCAGTCTTGCTGCAGGTGAACACAGACTGCTTCAGTATCTGAGGAGATGTGAAGGATGCAATCATCTCTGAACATCCACAGTTCTGACCTTATGATAGCGGGACTGTCATTGATAAAGCAGCTGAAGATATTTGGACCTATAGGACACAATTCTGAAAAACTTCGGCATCAGCCTCTAAGAACCACAACCTTTGTGCTAGGTTTGACCTCAACTAGTGGAGAGTTTTCCCTCTGATCCCTATTGACTTCAATTGTATAAAATTGACCAAATTTAGTATATGTCTGAGAATGTAAATGAACAGGATTCCTAAAAAAAAAATGCCTTCTTTCTATTAAAAGCCTCAAGCAGTACACCCCCACCCCCACCCCAACCTACAAAACTGCAATACAGAACATATAATCCCACAATGGCACTGTTGAATCCTATTTTCTGTGGTTATGCATTGAAGTATATCTGAGTTCCAGATAAATGCCCTATTCTCCTCAAATGTGAACCTATAATTCAGGAGATGTAAGTGTTCAGTACATGGAAACAGCCAACATAAATTGAAAATCCTGCACTTTGGACAATTGAATAGAACTTGGGTTTATTCTTTGTGATTTCACTCATTTTGTTTCAAAAGACAGCAATATACTATAAAATCTCAATTTTTTTGTTTTAATGTCTGTGTATAATGCAGTAAAAATTACATTAGGAAATCAAAGGTTAAAAGAATATCGGTATCAAAAATCTATAAATCATTTTGCCACAGAGTGTTCTTTGTACTTTTATTTGCAGATCTTCTTGCAAGCTTTTTTTTCCAGATGATCCTATCAAGATTGTCAGAGCTCAGGGACAGTATATGTTTGATGAAAAGGAAAGAAAATATTTGGACTGTATTAACAATGTTGCTCATGGTAAGAAAACCATTTGAACAGATGACAAAAATCGCACACCATTAGGGAAGCTATGTGAAACTTTTTATTGCTACAGCGGTATCCAATGACCATGGATGTACAGAAGAAAATACCTCTTCTGCCCTTCAACCCAATCATGGCTAATCTTTGGCTTCAACTCCACTTTCCCGTCCTCTCCCCTTCTCCTTGATTCCCTTAGAGATCAAAAATCTGTCCCTCCCAGCCTTAAAAATATTCAATGATGGAATATCCACAATCCTCTACGATAGTGCATTCCAAAGATTCACAACTCTTTCAGTGAGGAAATTTCTCCTCATCTCAGTCCCAAATGATCGTCCCCTTATCCTGAGACTGTGCCCATGTGTTCTAGATTTCCCAGCCAGGGAAAACAACCTCTTGGGGGTCTACCTTGTCAAGCCCCCTCATAATCTTGTACATTTCAATGAGATCACCCCTCATTCTTCTAAACTCCAGGGGCAGAATTTTTCCCTTGTCAGGCGGGCACGCGCCCGACCCGAGCGGGAGTAAAATAGTGTTCGATGGCGTCGGGCGAGTGTCCCGACATCATCACACTCTTGCAATATTTCATTTGGCGGGCACGCGCAAGAGGCAGCAGCGTGCCCACTGACTATTAAGAGGCCAATTAAGGCCCTTAATCAATTCATTAAATCACATTTTTTGCTGCGCGTCCAACTGTTCAATTGGCGGGCGGGCAAATAGGCCAAGCTGCCTTTGCATTTTTTGTGATACCTCATCCTTGGGCAGGATGAGATTTCGCCCAATGATTTTAAAGAAATACAAACTTTTAAAACTCAATTTTTAACTCGTTCCTACTCATGTGACGTCACATGAGGGGACATGTTTTCCTTATTTTTCAACCCTTCGCTTGTAATGTTAAAAATCTTCAGCTCCATGAGGCAGCTCTGTGCCGTCAGGGAGCTTTCACTGAGTGCACCCCACACTGACTTCAGCGCTCGCACTCCTCCTGCCCCCACCCCGGCAGCGCTGAGGCTGTGAGTGCACCTTTCACGCTCGGTGACCATTAATTGGCCAGCCAGTGTGAAATTGCCGTCGGGGCCTGATCGCAGGCGGTGATCGGTTTTGCAGCCACTTCCGGGCCTTGCGCCCACCAGGCAAGGTAAAAATCCTGCCCCAGGATATAGACACAATTTACTCAACCTCTCGTTACAGGACAACCCCTCATCCCTGGGGCCAATCTACTGAACCTTCACTGCACTAACTCCAATGCAAGCACATTCTTCCTTAAATATGGAGACCAAAATTGCACACAGTACTCCACATGTGCTCTCACCAAAGCTCTGTGCAATGTAGCAAGACTTCCTTATTCTTGTACACCAATCCTCCTGCAATTAAAGCCAACGTGGCAGTTGCCTTCCTAATTGCTTGCTGTATTGGATGCTAACTTTCTGTGTTCCTTGTCTGAACACACCAAAGTCCCTCTGAGCATCAACATTTACAGGTTTCACACCTTTAAAAAATATTCTGCTTTTTTATTCTTGTGACCAAGTGAATAACCACTCGCTTCTCCACATTATACTCCATAAACCGCCCTGTTGCCCATTCGCTTAATCTATCTACATTTCTTTGCAGCCTCTTCTGTGTCCTTCTCACAGATTGCATTCCTCCCTAGCTTTGTATCATCAGCAAACCAAAATATTATTCTCTGTCCCTTTGGCTAAATGATTGTAAATAGCTGAGACCCCAGCACTGATCTTTGCGACACTCCGCTAGTCACAGCCTGCCAACATGAAAATGCCACATTTATCCTTGCTCTTTGCTTTCTGTCCATTAACTAATTCGCTATCCATGCTAATATATTACCCCCAAATCCATGAGTCCTTATTTTGTGTGGGACGTTACTGTATGTTGTTTGGAAATCCAGGTATACTACATCTACCCTACTAGTTACATCCTCAAAGAACTCTAATAAATTTGTCAAACACGATTTCCCTTTCATAAAACCATGTTAACTTTGTTTGCACTTAGAAAATCATAGTATGATCATTGTTAAGACTTCCTTAATGATAGTTTCCAACACTTCCCTGATGACTGACATCAGGCTAATAGGCCTGTAGTGCCCTGTATTCTCTGGTGCTCCTTTCTTAAATGGCAATGTTACATTTGCTCACTTCCAATCTGCTGGGACCATTCCAGAATCTAGGAAATTTTGGAAAATCATAGCCACTGCATCCATTATTCCAGCAGCTATCTCTTTTAGAAGCTTAGGATGTAGGCCATCAGGTCATAGGGGTTGGTTGGATTTTAGTCCTTTATGTTTCTCCAGTACTTTTTCTCTACTGATATTGATTACCTTAATTTCCTCACTTTTTAGCCTCTGGGTTACTTTCAATTTCTGCTATATAACTTGTCCCTTCTACAGTGAAGATAGGCAATGTTCCTGTCAGTTCCTCATTCCCCATGATAACTTCTCCTGTCTCTTGCTTCTAAGTTTACTTTACTTTACTTTAGCTACTCTCTTCCTTTTTGTATACTTGTAAAAGCTCTTACAATCTGTTTTTAGTTTGCTTTATCAACTTTTTGGTGGTCCTTTGCTGGTCCCCAAAACATTCTGAAACCTCAAACTTACTACTTTGCAACACTATAAGCCTCATTTTTTAATCTAATATTATCTTTAATCTCTTTAGTAAGTCATGGATGGATCTTTCTTGTTGAGATTTTTGTTTTTCAATGGAATGCATTTTTGTTGAACATTTTGTACTGTTTCTTCAAATGTTTCCCACTGCTTATGTACCACCAAACCTTTTAGTCTATTTACCAAATTAACCTCCCTTCATACCTATGTAATTGGCTTTGTTTAAGTTTAAGATTTTGTTTGTGATTGGGGTATGTTGTTTTCAAACTTAATATGGATTTCTGTTTTATTATGATCACTATATCCCAGCAGATCTTGTACAATCAGATTACTAATCAATCATGGCTCATTACACAATACTAAATTGAAAATAGTTTTATCCATAGTTGGTTCCACAACAAATTATTCCAGGAACAGAAACAAAAATAGCTGGAAAAATTCAGCAGGTCTGACAGCATCTGCGAAGAGGAACACAGTTAATGTTTCGAGTCTGTATGACTCTTCATCAGAACTAAGAAAAAATAGAAATGAGATGAAATATAAGCTGGTTTAAGGGGGGGGTGGGACAAGTAGAGCTGGATAGTGGGCCAGTGATAGGTGGAGGCAAAGAAGAGATTGCCAAAGATGTCAGAGACAAAAGGACAAAGGGGTGTTGATGGTGGTGATATTAGCTAGGAAATGTGCTAATGGGGACATAAGGGTAGAAAGCAGGACGAGCATGTGACAGATAGCCCTAGTAGTGGCAGGGTAGGGGGAAGGGATCTAAATGGGCTAAAAGATGGAGATTCATTGGAGATCCATTCATTGTTTTATCTCCACCTTTTAGCCCATTTCGATCCCTTCCCCCTACCCCGCCCCCACTAGGGCTATCTGTCACTTGCTCGTCCTGCTTTCTACCTTAATGTCCCCATTAGCATATTCCTTAGCTAATATGACCACCGTCAACACCCCTTTGACCTTTTGTCTCTGACATCTTTGGCAATCTCTTCTTTGCCTCCATCTATCACTGGCCCTCTACCTGTCCCACCCCCCTCAACCAGCTTATATTTCATTTCATTTCTATTTCCTTAGTTCTGATGAAGAGTCATACAGACTCGAAACGTTAACTGTGTTCCTCTCCGCAGATGCTGTCAGACCTGCTGAGTTTTTCCAGCTATTTTTGTTTTTGTTTCAGATTTCCAGCATCCGCAGTATTTTGCTTTCATATTATTCCAGGAAACTGTCAAAAGAGCATTCTACAAACTCACCTTCCACCTTTGCCAATTCAATTAGTCCAGCCTATATGAAAATTAGAAGTCACCTACAATTATTTCATTGCCTTTGTTGCAATAATTTCTTGTTTAATGCCTTGTCCAACAGTATAACTACTGTTAGGTGGACTGTATATTACTCCCACCAGCGTTTTCTGACTCTTGCTATTCCTAATCTCCAACCATACTGATTCTACTTCCAGATCTTCTGAGCCAAGATCCTTACTCAATAATGTCTTTATGCATCTTTTGCTATCAGGGCTACCCCTCATCTTTTCCCTTCTGCCTGTCTTTTTGAAATGTGCACCCTGGAATATTTATTTCCCAAACTTGGTCACCTTATAACCATGTCTCTGTAATGGCGATTAGATCTAAACCGTTTATCTCTATTTGTTCCATTTTGGATGCTTCATACATTCAGATAAAGAATCTTTTAATTTTATATTTTTACTCCTATTCCCTGCTTGGACCTTGCTTACTGACACACTTTCGTTAGACTCTCTGTCCCTTCCTGTCCCTTCTGCTTGTCTTTACCTACCTCACTACAATATTCTATAGCCTCGACTTTTCTAATTCTCCTTTTCCCCCCAAACCCTCTCCCTAACTCTGTGAATAATCGGGGATAGACAGCAATCACCCTAGTTAGTTGAATAATTTGCTTACACTTTTCATTTAATGAAAAAAGAGTGGTATTGCCACCAAAGACAATTGATAGTCACCTTACACACCTTATAATGCAGACACAAGGTTGCATTTTGTAGATGTCCCTTGAAGGATTGGCATTCGTTTGCCTTTTCTTGAACAGCTGAATCACCCAGGTAATGTGAAGTTCACCCTCATTCATTCTGTTAGTCACCCCAGAGGAATTCAGCATCTTCAATATGGAATTTAATTTTTGAAGTCTATAAAATAATTTACAATGTAATCCAACCAAACTACATTTTCATGATTATTTGAAAAACGCTAAAGTCCTCTAGTAAGTAACTAAAAACACCACACCATCACCTGGTTATCTTCAAATAGCCAGTCTAGTGGAGGAAAGTGTAGGAAATATGGTACATAAAGTATAATAAAGTGTAAAGTTAGGTTACATTCCTGTGAGATTATCTTCCACATTCTTTAACTGCAGTGCATATTCAATATCTAAAAAGGGGAAATATGGTGGGTGACTATCCCTGTTAAGGTTTTTATATCCTCTTCTTCTTGAGGTTTCTGCCCGAAGGCAGATCTGACCCACAGTGCCACGACCTCCAGCATGGGTAGAGCAAGAAGGCAGGTCGCAAATTCACCCCAGCCAGAATGGGGAATCAAAGCCCATGCTGATCCATATTGGCCATCCAGCCAACTGAGCCAAGTAAGCCCCCACCAAAGAAGTCAAGTTGCTGTGGAAACATGCACTTTTGCATGCATGTTGGAGCTTGGTTTCGTTTATGGTGGGAGAGGCTCTAATTTCTTTCCATCACATTGCTGACCAGGAATCTCTCCCGCTCCTACCAGCTTCCATTAGCATATGTTGGAAGGATTTACAAGTTGATTCTCAACCTGTTTGGCCATATAATGAACACACTTTCCTTGGCCCTGAAGTTCTGGAGTGGGCCTTAGAGTCATAGAGGTCTATTGCACAGAAAAAGGCCCTTCAGCCCATCAAGTCTGCGTCGGTCAAACAAGTACCTAACTATTCTAATACCATTTTCCAGCACTAAGCCCATAGCCTTCTATGCCATGGCATTGCAAGTGCACATCCAAATACTTCTTAAATGTTATTAGGGTTTCTGCCTCTACCACTCTTTCAGGCAGTGAGTTCCAGATTCCCAACACCCTCTGGGTGAAAAAATTCTTCCTCACATCCCCTCTAAACCCTGATATAAACCTTAATTGGCCCACCCACGTAAAATGGCAGCGCACAGCCGATCGTGGGCTGCTCCCGCCCAGCCCACCCAACAGGGAGAGCATTCTCCCCCAAGACTTTTGTCCATCTTCGGCTATGGCTGTTAAGAAATCTAGAGCCTGGTGGAATCCAAGCTAAACATTGGTGAACAGGTTATTGCTGATAACTTGTAAGAGTGAGTGTAGCCAGATAATGCTGTTGACAACACCTTCCATCACTCTGATGATTGAGACTAGACTAATGGGACAGTAATTGACCAGATTGAATTTGCCCTGCTTTCTGTGGACAGACTATACCCTGGGCAATTTTCCACTTTATTTGACACTAGTCAAATGTTAAAGGGGTTTTAAAAATTTTACTTCCTGGGCGTCTTCTAAATGATATCAAAATATTTAAAATGCAGTTGGTGGCTGGAAGTAGAGCACCATCTACAGATAAAAGTATGCATGTGCAGAGTTCTCATCAGCCGCAGTAGAAATATGGGGTTGCTAGTTGCAAACTACTGACCACAAGAGATTTTTAGTGCACTACTAATCAGCCTTATTTTTAACCATCCCTGCTGCAACACAGACTGTTGGAGACATTTTAGTTTAATTCTTTTGGAAGTAGCAATCTCTTTCAAGGCAGAATAATTGGCAAGAAGACATTTCGGGCAATGAGCTTGATTCTGATCATTTTGTACAGTCAATGTGTAAACTTGAAACTTGCTGGAACAACAACAATAACTTGCAATTATCTAGCACCATTAAAAACAAGAACGTCCCAAGGCACTTGATCGGAGCATTATCAAACAAAATTTGACTAAACCATGTTAAGGCCAATGACCAAAAGCTTGGTCAAAGAGATAAATTTTAAGGTTCGTTTTAAAGAGAAATCGAGGGCTGGAGAGAACTCCAGAACTTAGGGCCTTGGCAACTGAAGAATTTCCAGTGGTGGAGCGATTAAAATCAGGGATGTTCAAGAGGCCAGAGTTGGAGGAACACAGATAGATGGTTGTTTGTCTGGCGGAATTTACAGAGCTAGGGAGGGGTGAGGCCAAGGAGGTATTGGAAAACAAGGATGAGAATTAAGAAGAGCTGGATGTTATCACCTTACGTGTGGAACCAACACTTTGTTTTCAGATGATGTCATTGAGAGAGGGCCTGTTCATGAGATTTTTTTTATAGTTGTTTCCCATCCATAATTGTCATTGAACTGAGTGGCTAAGTGATTTCAGTCAACCACACTGGAGTCACAGATCAGGTAAGGATGGCAGATTTCCTTCCATAAGACCATAACACATAGGAGCAGAAATTAGGCCATTCGGCCCATCGAGTCCGCTCCGCCATTCAATCATGGCTGATAAGTTTCTCAACCCCATTCTCCCGCCTTCTCCCCTTACCAATCAAGAACCTATCTATCTCGGTCTGAAATACACTCAATGACCTGGCTTCCACAGCCTTCTGTGGCAATGAATTCCATAGATTCACCACTCTCTGGCTAAAGAAGTTTCTCCTCATCTCTGTTTTAAAAGGTCTTCCCTTTACTCTGAGGCTGTGCCCTCGGGTCCTAGTCTCTCCTACTAATGGAAACATCTTCCCCACGTCCACTCTATCCAGGCCTTTCAGTATTCTGTAAGTTTCAATCAGATCCCCCCTCATCCTTCTAAACTCCATTGAGTATAGACCCAGAGTCCTCAAACGTTCCTCATATGTTAAGCCTTTCATTCCTGGGATAATTCTCGTGAACCTCCTCTGGACCCTCTCCAGGGCCAGCATATCCTTCCTGAGATACGGGGCCCAAAATTGCTCACAATATTCTAAATGTCTGACCAGAGCCTTATAAAGCCTCAGCAACACATCCATACTTTTATACTCTAGTCCTCTCGAAATAAATGCCAACATTGCATTTGCCTTCCTAACTACTGACTCAACCTGCAAGTTAACCGTAAGAGAATCCTGGACTAGTACTCCCAAGTCCCTTTGCACTCCAGATTTCTGAATTCTCCCCCCATTTAGAAAATAGTCTATGCCTCTATTCTCCTACCAAAATGTATGACCTCACACTTCCCCATGTTGTATTCCATCTGCCACTTCTTTGCCCATTCTCCTAACCTGTCTAAATCCTTCTGCAGCCTCCCCGCCTCCTCAATACTACCTGTCCCTCCATCTATCTTTGTATCATCTGCAAACTTAGCCAGAATGCCCTCAGTTCCTTCATCTAGATCATTAATGTATAAAGTGAAAAGCTGTGGTCCCAACACTGACCCTTGCGGAACTCCACTAGTCACCAGCCACCATCCTGAGAAGGACCCCCTTATCCCCATTCTCTGCCTCCTGCCAAACAGCCAATCTTCTATCCATGCTAGTACCTTGCCTCTAACACAATGGGCTCTTATCTTACTGAGCAGCCTCCTGTGCGGCACCTTGTCAAAGGCCTTCTGGAAGTCCAAGTAGATAACATCCATTGGCTCTCCTTTGTCTAACCTGCTCGTTACCTCCTCAAAGAATTTTAACAGATTTGTCAAGCATGACCTCCCCTTGATGAAACCATGCTGACTTTGCCCTATTTTACCATGCACTTCCAAGTATTCTGAAATCTCATCCTTAATAATGGACTCTAAAATCTTACCAATGACCGAGGTCAGGCTAATCGGCCTGTAATTTCCCAACTTTTACCTCACTCCCTTCTTAAACAGGGGGGGTTACATTAGCAATTTTCCAGTCCTCTGGGACCCTCCCTGACTCCAGTGATTCCTGAAAGATCACCACTAACGCCTCCACTATCTCTTCAGCTATCTCCTTCAGAACTCTGGGGTATAATCAATCTGGTCCAGGTGATTTATCCACCTTCAGACCTTTCAGTTTTCCTAGCACCTTCTCCTTGGTAATGGCCACCTCTGCCCCCCGACTCTCTTGAACTTTGGGGATGTTACTCGTGTCTTCCACCGTGAAGACTGACGCAAAGTACCTATTCAGTTCCTCCGCCATTTCTTTGTTCCCCACTACTACTTCTCCAGCGTCATTTTCCAGCGGCCCAATGTCCACTTTTGCCTCTCTCTTACCCTTTATATATCTAAAAAGAACCCTTGCAATCTTCTTTTATATTACTGGTTAGTTTACCCTCATATTTAATCTTCTCCCTCCTTATTTATTTTTTAGTTGTCCTCTGTTGGTCTTTGTAGGCTTCCCAATCCCCTGGCTTCCCACTGCTCTTCGCCGCATTGTATGCTTTCTCTTTAGCTTTTATGCTGTCCCTGACTTCCCTTGTCAGTCATGGTTGCCTCGTCCTCCCTTTAGTATGCTAAAGGGACATTACTAGACTGGCTTTCAATTCCAGAATTATTAATTGAAATTAAATTCCACCACCTTCCATGGTGGGATTTGAACTCGTGTCCCCAGAGCATTAGCCTGGGCCCCTGGTCCCTAGTCCAATAACATTACCACTATGCCACCATCTCTCCCTCTCCCTCTATAATGCATAGATATAGGAGAGGGTTAAGTGTAGATTTTGGTGGAACACCAAAGGTAATGATCTGGGAGTGGGAAAAGATGCTATTGCAGCTGATTCTTTGGCTCCAACTGGTTGAATAAGGGTGGAAGATTGGAGATGGGGAGGTAGTTTGAAGGATCGAGGGGGGTTACATGTTTTTTGAGAAGTGGGGTGATGATAGTAGATTTGAAGGAGATACGGAAAACACCTGAAGAGAGAGATTTGTTAACAATATCTGCTGACATGGGGATCACAAGGAGAAGTTGGATGGTCAGCAATTTTGTCGGAAAGTGTTGAGGGAGCAGGAGCTAGGTCTAATAGACAAGATGAGCTCAGAGAAAGCATAAAGGGAGATCGGAGAGAAATGAGAGAAAGATGCGAATTCAGGACTACAGCAGGAGGAGCTTTAGAGGATGTTTGGCCTAGCGGGCTAGTGAAAGGGAGGAAAGTGGCAGAAGCAGCTAATCGGATGGTCTCAATCTTAGCGACAAGAAGCCCATGAGCTCATCACACATGTTATTGAAGGTGATGGTAGAGGAGACAGGAGAGAGGGGTTTAAGAAGATTATTTGCAGTAGAGAAAAAAAGCCAGGTGTTATCATTACATTCCAGGATGATCCTGGAATAGTGAGTAGTTTTGGCAAGCAAGAGGTCCCTATGATGCTTAATATAGTCCAGCCAAATCTGACAGTTAAACCCGTTGTCCATTATATCTGTTAAAACTGGCATCCATTGGAAATAAGGGAGCAGAGAGGGAAGCTCTACCAGGGGAATGGCCAGGGTGGAAGAGAATAATGGCTTTAACATGGACCAGAGCATCAAAGGGTGTGGTTGAGCAAATTGGTAGTTGCAGAAATTTCATGGTGAATGGAGAGTCGAGAGCTAGACAGTTGGAAATTTGGAAGTGGTTCTAAGTGATATTCAGAACTCATAGGAAATAAGTTCCACAAGACTTTATTGGGGAGAAAAAAACGCTTTAGGCAATGTGTATGATTGTGACTTTTCTGAAAATTAGGTGCTTTTATCCAAAACATTTTTAAGAGGAATTGTGGCATTTTTGGAAGGAAAGAGGTACTATAAGTTACTTCCAGTTCAGATTGATTGATTTAAATTGAATTGTTGCTTTCCATATTGACATACATTTTTTAAAAGTTGCTCAGAAACAGTGGGCCCTAATGCTGTATTGTGGGACAGACATTGTTGTGATTTCAGTCAAATAGAAAAGTAGCCTGCTAAGAGAAGAATATAGTAAATAATGAAGAGCATTCGCCATCTCATTTTTCTTTGTTCCATATTTAACCAGGCTTTGAATTTTGTTACAACAGTTTTCAATGTATTTAAATATATAATCACATATTAACATCAACTATAAAGTGACTACAGATTACTCATTGGATGAGTGGGGAGAGATCAGTGGTCAAATAAATTCTGAAAACTTTTACGCAGCTTAATAGCCATTTCCAAAAGGTCAGTGGGAACACGTTACTTCTCTGTCCACAAATCCAAAGCATGATGTTTGATAAAGGACAAATTAAAGAAGCTGAATAAATAAGATTGTCAAGGGAATCCAGTGATGCTTCTCCTTGGAATGTTAAGCTACCTGGCAAAGTCCTTTTAAGTCTTTGGAGGAGAACTTAGGCATGGAGTCCACTTGTTTTCTAGTTTCCAAAATCTGGTAACAATCTCCCACAACTATTTAAGTCTGGAAATGGGCCTCACACAAAATTGAATTGGATGACTTAGTCACCCAGGATACCCACCTGAAACAGCCTGATTTAGTTATTCAAATTGGGATCCTATGCCAATTTTAGGATACCATTGTGAAATTGGACATCAGCTAGGTGGACTGTACGCAGGGCAAGCTCCAGCTGGTTCTTCTGGGTCTGAAATGGCTTAATGGACTGCTGGAAGTTGCTGAAAAAAGGCCCAAATGCTTTTTTTTTTAAATTAGATTTTATTGTGTGCTTCTCCTGTCTCCACAAAGCAACTGTAAGTCATAAGAACTGAAGAAATAGGAGCAGGAGTTGGCTGATGATCTGCACCAATTCCACTTTCCCATCCTACGCCCACATTACTTGGTGCCCAAAAATCTGTCACACTGTCTTGAATAAACTCATTAAATGTGTAGTTAAGGTCTGGAATGCACTGTCTGAGAGTGTGTTGGAGGCATTCAAAAGGAAACTAGATGCTACCTGAAAAGGAAGAATGTACAGGGTTCCAGGAAGAATGCAAAATAATGGCACTATGGGAATTGCTGATCCGGAGAACCAGTGCAGACACGGTGGACCAAATGGCCTCCTTCTGCGCTGTAACATTTCTGTGATTCAATCTTCTAGGGCTGAGAATTCCAAAGACTCACAATGCCTGAGCGAAGAAATTGCTCTTCATCTCAATTCTAAATAGCTGATCCTTATCCTGAGAAATGACTCCCAGTTCTAGACCCTCTACCAAGGGGGTAAGCCTCTCAACATCTACCCTGTTAAGCCTCTAGCAACTTTATACATTTCAGTGAAATCACCTCTCATTCTTTTAAGCTCCAGAGAATATAGGGCCACTCTACTCAATCTATCCTCATAGTTCCAGCAATAAATTTAGTGAACCTTTGTTGCAAGTACATCCTTCCTTAGGTAGGGAGATCACAACTGTGCACAATACTCCACACGGGGTCTCACCAAAGTCCTATGTAATTGCAGCAAGACATCCAACCTCCTTGCAATAAAGGATAACATACCATTTTCTTTCCTAATTGCTACCTGTACCTGCTTGTTAACTTTCTACAATCCACATACAAGAACACCCAAATCCCTCTGAATGTCAACATTTACTAATCTCTCACCTTTTTAAAAAAGTCACTGGCAGCCTGGATTTGCCCCCTCAGCATGGCCTACCTCCATGCACACAAACGCCCCTCTCACCTCTATTCTAGAACATAAGTGAGGGTTGCTGCCTGTGGTTAAATGCAAAAGAGGCCCAGCACTGAAACTGAGCGACATCCAACTTGAATTTAATAGTATGGATTACTGGCTGAGTTTAATTGGATTTAATGCTTGCAAGTTTCATTAGATGAAACATCATCTTTTATCTTCAAATATGAAGCTGCATGTGAAATAGTTTCCCTGCCTATAAATCTGTTTTCCCTTTTACAGTTGGGCATTGTCATCCAGATGTCGTGAAAGCTGGGTACATGCAAATGGCAAAATTGAACACAAATGCACGGTTTCTACATGACAATATAGTCCACTATGCAAAGAGATTATCGCAGACATTACCACAGAAACTATCGGTTTTCTATTTTGTGAACTCTGGGTAAAATGTGTTTCCTTTAATTTGTTAAATGTATATTTTCCTTGAAAATATTATTATAAATCAGTCATTTCAAATAATAGTTGGATTCAATTCTTATGAATTCTGGGTGGCTTGAAATTCAGTTTTTAGTAAATTTACCCTTAACGTAAGATAATTGAAATAAAACTTGGTTTGTCACTGTAACCTGATATGTTTTTCTCTAAATATTTTATATCAATGATAAGTTATGAAATTGAATTTAAAACATCAGCAAGGGTGGTTCAGAAGATATTTTTGTGTCATTGGTGTCAGCTGTTGCTTAGTTGGTAGCACATTTGCCTCTGAATCACAAAGTTCTGTAACCAAGTCCCACTCCAGGACTTGAGCACAAAAAAATAAAGGCTGACACTTCAGTGTGATACTGAAAGGGAAAATTCGTCCCAGATTTGCACTAAACACGGTAGCGGGTGGGGAAAAAGGATGTTTAACCCGCCAGCCGCAGTGGTGGTTTCTCACGCCGTATCGTCCTAATCCCACCTCATTAATAATGCACTCCCGGGAAACACGCTGTTTCGATGGCAAGCGGGTTCTTATTCGCCCGCCACGCCATCACCTTGCTGTTTCATCACTGCATATTTAAAGTGCAGTCGTGCGAACACCTCTCAGTGCTTCTAGCCCAGGACTGCTGCAAAGAAAACATGGCCCCAAAATGCAAGAAGACTGCAACCACCGCCCCCTCCACCGGTTTAATGACGCATCCCTCGAGTGCGTTTTGGACACAGTGGAAGCTCGCTGTGATGTCCTCTACCCCCGCTCTGGCTGCAGGATGGGCAGCAACAACACTAATCTAGCATGGGAGGCAGTGGCAGCGCTGGTCAGCATCATTGCCCTACAAAGAGGACAGCCACCCAGTGCCGAAAAAGGATGAATGATCTCCTTCGTTCTGCCAGGGTAAATCACTCTTCTCATCACTCTCAAAAACCCATCACACAACCACATGGCCCTCACTCACTGCCAGTTCGAGGGATATCATTCACTCTCTCACACACACCTTCATTGTCCTCATCCCATCCATGGGACCACTCACCCCCCACATGCCAGGCACATTTATCATTTAGCCTGGCAGGCATCCTGCTTACACGCTCTCCATCAGTATTCACGCAGAACAAGCTGGCACACAACAAGAGGGAGAGATTACAAACTGGTGGAGGAATGCCTGAAATCAAGGCCCTCACGGTCTTTGAAAATAAGTGCCATCCAAATGACTGGCGAGGATCTGGATTGCTCCTGTGCTGACGGTGAGGTTGGTGGTGCTCTACTAAGTGAGGACCATCAGTGTAACATCCATCAGATAACCATGATGTGAGTGATGTGTCCTATTCTGCAGTGACCTGCCATTCACTAATTATCTCCTCTTGCTTTTGCAGGAACATCTGCCAAACAGCCGACAGAGTCCATGACCCAGGGCCTCCAATCAAGCCCCGAAGAAACCTCTGAAGAGGAATCTGAAGGCACCTTCATTGAAGACCTGTCACAGCGCTCACCCACACCCTCCACCAGCACAGAGACACATACCTCGGTGGGACCTAGCTTTAGAGTTGCCTCAGGATCACAATCTGGTGAGCACATCACGCTGTCTGATCCACAGCAGGCGGAGGCAGTGTGTTCCCAGGTGTCTGGCACTCGGAGGACTGCCAGAGGCCAGAAATCTGCTGAGTCCAAGTCAGATGATGAACCTCTGGACTCGGTCATGTCACAGTTGCTGGAGCTGCAAAGGCAAGCTCGGGAACATCAGGAAGGGATGGCCGCTTCACTCCTCAGGTTGCAAGGCACGATGGAGGAGACTGTCCGCCTTCAGGCTGAGGTGATAGCCCTGGCATGCCAACGCACCGAGGTCAGCACCTGGCGGATGGTGGCTGCCATGGAGACCATGGTCCAGGACATCGCTCCTGCACTGGTGCATGGGCTGAACTCCATTGCTGATGCCAGAGTTGGCCTCCAACAGTGTGTACACAAGAGGGGTGCAGGGCAGCTCAATCACACTCCAGCAACCCCTTCTTCTCAAGCAGTCGGCCAGTGGCCCTTGGACACCCATAGGGAGGAGGATCAGCAGGTGCACACTTTGGGGCCATCCACTCAGGTGATTCTGGGACCGTTCAGCCCATCCGAACCCCCTCTTGCTCTTCCAGCAGCTCCAGCTCCACATGCTGAGGAGGGTGCCACTGCTACACAGCTAGACCCCGCCGGAGCCTTCCAGGTCTCAGCCCTCCAGAGGACGCCCGCAAGATCATCACAGCGCATAGCAGTCAGCAGGCTGCTTCCAACTCCGCTGTGGATGTCCGGGGAGCACCAAGATGTAACAGCAGGGTTAGGAAAGTTAAGAAGAATTAGTTGCACAGCCGGGGCAAGTCTGTTAACCACTTGTAAATACTGTTCACTATTGTCAATAATCTCCCAAGAATGTCTCCCTGCCTATGGCTTCTTGTTCTGATGAGCAGTGTCCATGTCACTCAGATGTGAAACCTTGGTTCCAGTGCAAGATAAAGGCAGGTGTTTCAATCCACGACTTCTTCCCTGTGCTTTGTGCAGCCTTCAGACCAAAGTGATGATCTGGCCCCACATTCACTGGACACATTACTGATGCCTGCACCTCGACTGTGCTTGACATTGCTGCCAGAACGTCGTGGGCAGGTGTCATAGAGTTCCGTCATACTCTCTGTGTGTGCTCTTAGCATCTTTGAGGTGGCGCTGGCCCCCCATCTCTTCAACTGTGACTGGTGATGCTGTGCTCCTTAAGGACTCAGATGCTGAAGGGTGACAAAGGATCAGGTGCATTTAAAGTTTAATGTGTCTCCATGATATGACCCTAATCAAAGCGCAAGCCAGACAGGAGTCGGACATTCTCAGAGGCTATGTGAAGATCTACGGAGTGTCCTCACTGCATCCTCCTGGAATTAAGTGAATATTAGGGCCTCCACTGTCTACATGACAGGAGCATTATCACAGAGGGTATGTGCGCTGCCATCAGCCAGACTGGAGTCAAATGTTCACACAATGTGAGGATCTATGGGGTCTCCTCACTGTATGTCATCATCATACTCCACAAATCTAGCAGCTGAAGGCCTCCTGAGTGCACCTACCTCATCTGGCCAGTGCGAGGGCCTCATCACTGTCATCATCGCCATGGATGATTTCCTCACCCTCATCCCCGTCGACGTCCTTCTCATCGGAGGAGGCATCCAGCTCCTCCATCTCCCCCTCTGCCAGCTCCTCTCCCCGTTGCAGTGCCAGGTTGTAAAGGGTGCAGCAGGCGACGACGATGCGTAACACTCTCTGTGGACTGTATTGCAGGGCTCCACCAGACTGGTCCAGGCATTGGAACCTCATTTTCAGCATCCCAATGGTTTGCTCCGCCAAGGTTGCATCATGAGCCTCATTATACCTTCGCTCTGCTGCAGTCTGAGGCCACCGCACGGGTGTGATCAGCCACGGCCTCTACGGGTGACCCTTGTCCCCGATGAGCCATCCCTGCAGCTTTGTGGACCCTGGAAGACATCAGGGATCTGAGACTGACTGAGAATGTAGGGGTCGTGGACACTCCCTGGGAACCATGTGCAGACCTGTAGGATGCATTTGTGGTCGTCGCATACTAGTGAACATTCAGCAAGTGGCAGCCCTTGTGGTTGACATAGTTGACTGCTTGTTGCAACAGAGATCTGAGCGCCACATGAGTGCAGTCAATGGTACCTGCACCTGTGGGAAACCTGAGGTCTGGGTAAATCCCAGTGCTCTTGCATCCTGGCTTCCCTGATCCCAGGCGAAATGCACAAAGTTGTGTGCCTATGCGAATATGGCATCCGTGATCTCATGGATGCATTTGTGGGTGGAGGCTTGTGATATCCCACAGAGGTCACCTGAGGAGCCCTAAAAGGAGCCACTGGCGTAAAAATTGAGCACCGCAGTCACTTTCACATCCACTGGCAGTAGATACCCTCCATGTCCCCATGGCGTCAAATCCTGCAGCAGCTGGCAGATGTGACTGACCAGTTCACTAGACATACGCAGTCTTCGGCGAAACTGGTTCTTGGTCATCTGCAGGAATGAAAGGCGGCGTCTATAGACCCTAAGTCTAGGTAGGCACCGAACAACGACCGGCTCACTGTGGCTCTTCAGCAGCGTGTGCGGGAGCCCCAGCCACCCCTTCCTGAGGGTGCTGCTCCTCCCTCTGTCACTCTCTTCTCCTTTGTCTCCAGTCTCTGTAAGCCATGAGGCATACAGCTAGGTCACCAGGCTCCATGTTCCTGGTAGACACCTCCTGCAGGATGAAAGAAAGAAACGTGTGGGTTATCTTGGGTGTTCTAACCTCTCTTGGTCAAATATGAAAGCCCCTTAATGCATCCCGGAGAGTGCTGGCCATTACTTGGATGACCAGAGTTTAGTGCGCCGCATAGCTGCCCAAAACCCCAACTACTTCCGTCCCACTCCACCTGACCGAATGGCGGCAGCTTCACCCATTGGACTGCATGTTGTGCTCTCAGCTCAGGTGCAGGCATTCCCCTAACCCGTGCTGCAAGGCTGCTCTGTTAGCTTGAATCATGGGGGAGACTGATCCAAACCGGGATGGTGACATTGCAAGGGGCTGTGAGTACCTCCACCAGCGACTGCTCCATGGCCAGATTTAGCAAGGAGATTGTACAACGTGAACAGTCTTCAAACTGTTCTGCAGTCCATTAAAATGCTCATTAGTCTGCAGTCTGTGCCCGAGGGATGAAAAGTTCAGGAGCAATTTCATGCCTTGGCGTTGCTTGAGTGGGCAGATAAGCTAGAGGCCGACTCCAAGCATGTCAATGTGGCTGCATCTGAACTGTCTCAGCTGCAGAGAAGCTTCATACAAGGTTTCCCTAATACGTGGCCACTTCCCTACCCCCGACCCCACACATGCTTCTGCACTACCATCAACCGCAGTGCAGCCCTTGCCCCCCCTCCCAACTCGCCTCAGCCGCAGGGCAGCCTTGCCCTGGCACCGCACTCAGTGAGCCGGGAAAAAGCAACTTGCCTGTGCCCTCGCCTGAATGCGCAGCACCTCAACCTTGAAGTCCAATTGGTGAGCACTGCGCAATGTTACCGCGCACTCACCTCCAAGTTCCCCTCGAAGTGCAGCCCCCCTAAGTGCACGCCTTATATATGTTGTGAAACACATTGGCATGCAATTACGCCAATGTGCTCGGATGATCCAACATGGGGGGGATGATTTCGGCAGGCTGGGTTTATAATAATATGCAGATGTATTACAATGAGGTTCCCGATGTCCGACGGCAGGAAACACAGCCCGCCATTGACGGGCAGAGCGGACGATTGCAAACTGGTTTCACGACGTCACGAAATGATTTTTGGCCATCTTGCCATATTGTCCACTCATGCCACCAAACACGTCCGATGCCAGCAGGCATGGAAAATTCTGCCCAAAGTGTGCTACACCATCAGAGATGCTATCTTTTGGGTGAGGCATTAAACCGAGGTGCCCTCAGGTGGATACAAAAAAGCAAAATAGCACTATTTCAAAGAACAGCAGAGTTATTTCCAGTATCCTGGCAAATATTTATCCCTAAATCAACATCACAAAAACAGATTATCTGCTTGTTATCGCATTGCTGTTTGTGGGTGTTTGCTTGTGTAAATTAGCTGCTATGTTTCCTACATTACAACAGTAACTGCACTTCAAAAGTACTTCATTAGCTTGAATGCATTTTGGGACATCCCGTGGTCATGAAATGCTTCATATAAATTCAAGGGAGGAATTTTACGGCAGTGGGATTTTACAGCCCCACCGAAGTTTATGGACTTTTGAATGGCTGGCCGCAATTTACGGTTCTGACCCCGCTGTGATGGGGCCGTAAAATTTCACCCCAAGTCTTTTTTTCATTGCCATTGAATTCACTTTGAAAATAATTTTGTTAGTTTCTTTTATCAATTTTCCTTCTTCTCTGAAGGCACTGTCTCCTTCCTATAGTGGGGTATAGTTTCATAGTTGTTGTTTGCTATTTTGTACCTCAGCCAAGTGGCCATTCTTCAATTGTCTTGGCTGTGGGTTTTAGGAGTACTTTTGATTGTAGTTTGAGGGGGAGCATATAGTAGCTAAGCCAAAGCCTGTCCTCATCTTGTACCCATGTGTACGCTTCTGACACTATTTACTGCATTGTGACCAAAAGTGTGAACTTTGGCTGATTTTCTTTCCCATAATTGTAGTGTCGTAGCATCACCCAAGTCAAGATCAACTAATTGGCCACTGACCAGGAATCAAACCTCCAGCATCTTGGTTTATGTTAATGAGGTATACACTGGATCATCTATGGAATTAATTGTTTTTAATTATTTCCATGGTATTTGCCAGTTCAGCAACATTCTCCAAAGAGGAACAAAGATCAATTTGTATTTTCCATATTCATTGACAACATTTAGCTGCAAGTTCTTCCTGATACACGTAAACACTGGCAAACAACCTACCTACAAAAAAAGGAAATGTCTGCCACTCTTTAACATAGTGAGCATTGTCTAAATTTAGATTGCCTATTGGGATATGTCCTTCATTTTTGAATGTAACCTGGAAAAATAGACAGCTCAGATTTTGGTCTACTCTAAATATTCTCTTGTGTTCAGTGTCACTGATTTCTCTTGAAAGCAGATCCTGCATCCTTTTGAATGAGGCAATTATCTTTCCTGCCGATATCTAGTTTTAAGGTGGCATCTTGCAAAAACCTGTAACAATGAAACTTCCTTGTAATAAGAACTGGGCATTTCAATCCTGCACATATTGCCATGTGCACTTCTCCAAACTCCCAAAGGGGAAACTGTGAGAGACAAGACCAAAAAATAAATCGGTCAGCTGATTTCTTAATGATCAATAAGTCTCTCACCCTATTTAAATTAATTAAGTAGTGCTCCTGTTGCTATATAAAGAAGTATGCTGCACTGTCCACGTTAGTAGGCTAAATGTAACCGTTATGACAAATATTTCCTCCGAACTAGGTTAGCATTACCATGAAAGGAAGATCGGCTCACTTCCAATGTGTCCCCTACCAAATTACATGCACATTCTGCTCCAGACTGTGTGATGATTTGTCCTTTGTCCCTAAGGGATATGGAAGCCTCATGTTTCTGGTGCTATGCTAGCAACTAAGATTTAAATTCCAATGAATCTGCTATTTTTGTGCTAGGACCAGTAAATAACAATGAAATTATTCAGATTATTATTAAAATCTAAATGGGTTTAACAATTCCTAAACAAAAAATAGCCTACTCATCATAATTCTACCTCCTAATTATAATGGCTGGGCCCCATTATAAGCTGGTTAGCCAATTGCAGTAGCAGCAGCAGGCTGCCCACCCACCTAGATTGTATCATTTCCAGTGGGACTCGGGGCAAGCAGGTTCAAATGTTATTAGAAAACTGAGGGAACTGTTGTAACTGTGGCTACCCAAAACAAAAATATTCTGATTTTCTCAGGAAAAATGGCAAAATCGTGTGGAAATTCAGACCTAATATGTATACTGAATGTAATGTAACACAACTGTGAAATGAAGAAAATTTACATTATCGAAAGAATCCTACAATGAACATTTTCTCTAAATTCCCTATGTATAATGATTGTTAAAATGTTGATTTGTTGGGATACTAAATGCCTCACATATATGTAACTGGAACACAAATTTAATGTTTTGAAATGTTCATGCAGGAAAGTTAAACTGAAAAATTACATGAATTTTTTTTTCTTAACCTCATTACAGTTCAGAGGCAAATGATCTTGCTCTCAGGCTAGCTCAACAATATACCCAGCATGAAGACATTGTTGTCTTAGACCAGTAAGTTTGCTTAAATAAATTGGTGAAATGATGTGTTAACATAGATTTTTGTGTATATATTTCCTTGAGTAAGTTTTCAATTTTAACCATTTGTCTTTGTAATGGTATCCTGTTTGTGTTGCATGGCTTAAAGTAGTATTATGTTTAAGGTGATAATTCCATTGTATTGAAATATTTAAGGCCATATTGCATTCAATTATGGTTCTACCTTAATATAATGTACATGCAACTGACCATGTAATTACTTTTTTTTTGTATTAAAAGTGCCTACCATGGACACCTTAATTCATTGATAGATATCAGTCCTTATAAATTCCGGAGTCTAAGACCACAAAAGGATTGGGTTCATGTGGTATGTTGAAGTCTAGTAATTAAATTGCAATACTTGTTAAAACATTTAATTTGTGAACTTCCTTTCAGTTAAACATTACTTTCTGGACAGGTGCCTATTCCCGATACATACCGGGGAATGTTCAGGGAGGATCATCCTGATCCAGCCTTGGCCTATGCAAATGAAGTGAAAGCTGTCATTGATGAAGTACAAAAGAAAAATCGTAAGGTACGGTACTATGGAAAGACAATGTTGTGTCATATGACTATTTCCTGCATATGTGTATTTCTATTCAGTCTGCAAGCGTGATCCTGAGCTTTGGTGGCTTACCACTTTTATTCTCCTTCCCACTCTGACCTCTATTCCCTTAGCCTCCTATACCATTCCACTGAAGCTCAGCAGAAGCTCAAGGAACTGTACCTCAACTTTCAGTTTGTCACAGTATAGTTTTCCAGACTTAACACTGAGTTCAACAATTTCAGATCATAATCGCTGCTCTCATTCTTTCAGACAGCATCTGTTAGTAGTGATTATGCCAACCCCACTTTCAACTCCTCTAGACCCATCTTTTATTTCTTATTCCATTACCACCTTGCATCACCGTTCCTTTTGTCATTTAATCTCTCCTGCCTTCCACCCTGCCACAGACCTACCCTCTTGTTCTACCCTCCCACCACTTTCCCCTTTGCCCTGCCTTTGTACTGAGACATCTTGTAACAGTTTCCAGTTCGATGAAAGGTAATGGACCTGATACATAAATTGTTTTTCCCTACACAGATCTTTCGTAAATATTTCCAGCAATTTGTTTTTATTTCAGTGTTCCAGCATCTCCATTGTTTGCCTTATATTAATAAGCATTCACAAGTTGTTCTACCTTGTGGCATCATAGCTGAGAATAATGGTGTCCTATAAAATTAATGTTCACACCCATATTCCAGCAGAGGTCAGTGGAGAGTGATCTGTCTTCAAACCCCTGGCCATTTTTTCTCCAGTCCATTGATAGTGAGGTCAGTTGTACTGGCCAATGTACATTGTCTGGTGTGGGCTCAGCCAATGAGACAGCAAAGGTTCAGCCAATGAGCCACTGGGAAAGTTGGAAAGTTGTGGATTTCTGCCATGTGTGACTGACAGATTAACATTTTGACATCACTATATGCTCTTGAATACAGATGTCTGGTTTGCATTTTTCATACATTATCATTCCATGCTGGTTTCTAGTTTTTTTAAAATCTTTCTCTATCCCCAGATTGCTGCATTTTTTGCTGAATCATTACCAAGTGTTGCCGGTCAGATAATTCCACCTGAAGGATATTTCCAGAAGGTTGCAGAGTATGTATTACATACTACTTTGTCTAAATGTGTGCATCACATCATTCTTTGCTTAACTACAATAAAATTAACTAATTTTATTCTGGTCGCTGTTACACTTTTTCTAGCCATCTTACTTTAGATTATTTTTGCCCTCCTGTCTGAGAGTATGCTGATGGGTGGTCCCAACTTCCCATACTTTGGAAAGTGTCTGCCCTTTCAGATGGAGGTAAGCTTTTAATAGCATTCCCAGCAAATGGACAGCTCACCCTAGATGGTAATTGCTTTCAGCTATTGGATATATCCTATACTTCATATGAGCTCAAACCAGTCTTCATAAGCAGGACCTCAGCACAACAGACATTATTGTAATATCAAAAAAGTTTATTTAGAAAAGATTAACCATACATTAAGTCATATAATTTCATATTTACAGTAAATAGCTAGCTACCTCTGTGCTCACACCATTGAGATATTAAGCTCAGCTATGTTATGTTAAAGCACGAGGCTAAAGCTTTCTACAGGAAGAGAAATAAAATTGGCAACAAGTTGCTCTCATGTACTTCCTAAGGATCTGAACAAAATAGCACAAGGATGCTTTCCCACACAGTTACTGTGAGGCCCAGATATGGAAAATACTGAGAAGGGAAGAAAGAGTGCAAGTGTTTTTTTCTAACTGAGTATTTAATGTATCATGTTCTAGATGCATTTATCCTACATTATGACCACCCTGTGGTTGGAACTCTTTACCTATTTATAGCAATTGCTGTAAAATGTCTCATTCAGGTTCTTTTTTTAAAAAAGCACTGCCTTACTTTTGGCTGCTGTAAGGAATTGAATTGAGAAAAGGATTAACTGAATAAATCTCTTTTATACTTCCCAATGACAATGGTTTTGGCCTTCTGCACTTTTGTGTGTGAGAGTTTCTGAGATGAATATTCAGATGAAAAAAATGGAAGGCAACTTTGCATTATACAAACAACTTTTCTGTGGAAGTGAACTGGTCATTTATTCAGTTCAGTTTATTCCACAAGTAGGTTATATCATCTAAATATTTTGTGTGCTGCATATTTCAGTGAATTCAACAGGAAAATTACATCACAATGGCTTTTTCACTTAAATAAGTATTTATACAACAAGACCCCAAATGCTACAAGATATTTTTCATAAACAAGTTGTGTGGCAAGGAGGGGGAGAGATATAATCAAATGCTGATAACTTTATATTCTATTCTCTCTTGCAGACATATTCACAAAGAAGGGGGATTGTTTGTTGCTGATGAAATCCAAGTTGGATTTGGAAGAGTTGGAAAACACTTCTGGGCATTCCAACTACAAGGAGATGATTTTTTACCTGACATTGTAACTATGGGGAAACCTATTGGAAATGGACACCCATTAGCCTGTGTGGCTACAACTAAAGAAATTGCAGATGCATTTGCTGCAACTGGAGTAGAGCATTTTAACACAGTAAGTCAGAACCAATAACTCAGCAGACAAAACAGGGGTACTTTACTCAAAAGCTACTGTGTAGTACATACGTAAAAGCATGCCAAGTAAGGTCTGTCTAATAATCCAGGGCTCTCCCAATTATATTGTATTGCTGGTAAATACAGTTGTTCCTTAGATTTGGATGTAATTATCAACTTGTTTCTCTAGATACATGTCTAATGGTAATCAGTTGGTTTTATGTGCATCCAATGCTTTAAATATAGAAGCCTTATTCTCAGTATGGACTTGCAGATGATGGCATCTTTCTTAAAAGAACCTACCACTGAAATTTCTGGCAGACCCCACTACAGGGCAAGGACACATACTGACTCCCATTTCTACAGCCCTAGTTGTAACTCTGAACTGGTGGCTGAAAGGACCAGAGATCCTCGGAAATAGATTCTTGCCCCAATAGCTCCACCCTGCCTCACCCAGACTGCATGGGCCAGAATATTGCCGTCGGCGTGCAGGGGCAGGCCTGACATGCAGATGCGCATAACGACACGAGATGACATCGGGCGTGCGTCCCAACGTCATTCCCACATTGCATTTGGTGGGCACATGCCAGAGGTGGCTGCGCAACTGCCGAACTGTCAAAGGCCTATTAAGGCCATTAGGAAAGTAATTCAGCTAATTAACAGCGCCACCCATCCAACCTTAAGGTTGGCGGGTAGGTGAAGAGCCCAAGCGGCCTTCGCGTTTTTCAGGAAACCTCATCCATGGGTGGGATGAGGTTTCCTGTAGGTTTTATAAAATAATTAAATAAAATTTGCTAAATGTACAAATGTCCCAGCTCATGTGACACTGTCACATGAGGGGACATGTTTCAATAATTTTTCTGTTCATTTATTCAGAAGTTTTATCATGAACTTAATCTCCCTGAGGCAGCTCCGTGCGTCAGGCAGATTGCTGCACTCTTTCACGCGCATGCGCGGAAGAACGCAGGCCCTGACTCTCCCTCCTCGCCCCACCCGCACAGGTAGCGCTACCGGCCGCGCCTTAATTGGCCCGCCCACATAAAACGGCGGCGCACAGCCGATTGCGGACGGCGATCGGCTCCGCGCCTGCTCCCGCCCAGCCTGCCCGACATAAGTAAGATGCTGCTTATGATTGTACTATTAACTCACTGGGTTCTCTAGCCCCCTATCTTCAAGCTAAGAAATACAGTACATAAAAAGAACCTATTAACAAATACTCAAAATATCAATTATATCGAGAAGAGGACACTTGGGTAAGATACTAGAAAGTAAAACTACACACCAGCAATGAAAGCAGGGGAGAAAGGAAGGAAAAGGAAACAAATTTATGAATGGGGTTAAAAAGGATCTCAAGCTGATCTCATGCTGATAGTTAATCAATGTTAAAATATAATTCAATTTACAAAAAGAAATCATGAACACTCCATTTGTATTAAAATTAATATTCATATTTGAAGACTGCAAGTAGTTGTATTATTACGGTAGAAGGATGTATGCTAGGATATAAAATTTTCAAACATATTAATTATTAGATTGTCATTGATGTATTACAGTTTGGAGGAAGTCCAGTATCCTGTGCGATTGGGATTGCAGTTTTAGAAGTCATTGAAAAGGAAGACCTACGTGGGAATGCTACACGAGTCGGTACCTACTTGTTGAATCTGCTTAATGAACAAAAAGCCAAACATCCAATCATTGGTGACATCAGGTATTGAATTTGCCAATGAAACCAACATTTCCAAATATCAATCAGCAATCAAAAGTATAATAATTTCACTTTTGTACTTAAAGGGGCATTGGTTTATTTATCGGAGCAGAGCTGGTAAAAGATCAACAGGAGAGGACACCTGCCACAGAAGAAGCCCAGTATTTAATTACAAGGTATTATGATTGTTGTGTTCATGAGAAAAAAATTCTGGTCTTCAAAAAAAATTATAAATTCAAAATTAATTTTTCAAATGTGTTTGTGGAAGTCAGCTGAACGTTAGTGATCCTCTACAGCCGTGATCTTAAATTTACCCTCCAGTGATACTCAGGCACATCAGCTTGCTATAAGCCCAAACGCCAAGATTAAAAGGAAGAAGATGCAAGGTATTCATACTTGCAGATAATGACAAAGGCAGCTGTGATGCTGATGGATGGACTGAGTCCCAGGGAAGTGTTAAAAATGTCAGGTTGTAAACAGGTATACTTTGAGCTGTTCATTTGATTCCAAGATAAGATAGAGTTGAGGTCTAAAGAATAGCTAATCAGAATTTTTACTTGGATACAAGTCCCATGTGATTCATGTTGCCATGGAGATGGGTGCAGAGGAAGCCATTGTAAAGATCGGCTTTCCTAAAATATCACTGAATATCACAGATAGGTGGGTTCAACTACATGGATCCAGGAGAGAGGGAAGAGAGCAGCTAGAAGCCAAAAGTCTATAGTTCACCATGCCAGAATGAAAAGACCAAATTTGTGAGAAGTTAAAATGAGACCAGAAGATTTGCCTTGCTTGCGCTAGAGGGAGGAACACCAGTAAAACTCTCACTGTGAAAAACAGTTCTAGAGTTAAAAGTTACCAAACTGAGAAAGGAAAAGAATGGAAGTAAACCCTTGGGAGCAAAGAATCATGTTGGACTGATTCTGGGAGAATTAAATGTCTACTTAAAGCACTGTGTAACGTAAACCTGATGGTTTTTTGTGTTGTGCTAAAAATAAGGGGGTATTCCATTGCCTGCAATAAATAGTGTTTAGTCAATAGTGCTTTTAGTTTTTGTTACAGTAAATGTCTCATTTTTATTATAAACTAAATCTTCATTTGTAATGGAAACTTGTGATGCTAAAATTACACCATCCAACCAGCAGTAGTTCTATGCTACATTTACTGGTAGCAGTGCAAAATTATATGTTAGTTTCCACATAAATATTGGCAAGAAAATCTAACTAAAATAGGAACTGAATTCTATGAGTGCTCCCTGGACCAATAATTTCTAATCTTTTAAGCCCACCAAAGCCTGTACTTAGGCTGGGAAAATTTTCGTATTAGCTTTACATGTGTGAAACAGGGTTTTCACCACAATTCTAGCAGAACAGGAGCAGCTCCAAGACATTTCCATGGGACACTGGCTAGTATGTACAAGCTTCCAACTACAAATAAAATATAAGCTAAATACTGTGGATGCTGGAAATCAGAAATAACAGAACGTGCTGAAAATGCTCAGGCAACATTTGTGAAGAAAGAGTTATTTCAAGTTGGTCGGTTCTGATGAAAGGTCATCAACCTGGAGTTTACTGTTTCTCCCTCCATGGATGCAGCTGGACATGCTGAGTACTTCCAGCGTTTTCTACAAATAAAAAAGTTATTTTATAATTATCAGTCACATCAGAAGTGTATCAAAATTGCTGGGATAAAACTTTAGCAAAGTGATCATTGTATTGATGACTCAGAAATAGCCTGTGAAACTGCTTTTAGAAATACATATAGGCCTGAATTTTACCATTGGCAGGCTGGCTCAGCGGGAGCAGGCAGGGGCAGTTGCGGAGCCAACCACCGCCTGCAATCGGCTCTGTGCCATTTTACGCAGGCGGGCCAATTAAGGCCCGCCCAGCGTAAGACACGAGCGGTAGCACTACCTGTGCAGGCGGGGAAAGGAGGGAGAATTGGGGCCAGCGCTCTTTCATGCACGCATGCGGAGTGCTTTAATCTCCAAGAGGCATGGAGCTGCCTCAGGGAGGTTGAAGTGCTATTGAAATAAATAAAGGGAAAAAAAGGGATGTTTTTATATTTCAGAAAACTTTTTATTTGATTCATAAAAGCTTTAGGAAACCTCATCCCGCTCGAGGATGAGGTTTGCTAAAAAACGTAAAGGCCGCTTGGCCTTTTCACGTGCGTAAACAATGACACTAATTAATTCATTAATGGCCTTAATAGGCCCATCAGTTATCGGCAGGCATGCAGCCAACTCCAGCATGCGCCCTCCGAGCAAAACATTGCGAGACAGCGCGATGATGTTGGGATGCACGCCCGATGTCATTGTGCGTCATATTATGCGCCAGCATGTCGGGCCCGCCCTCACACGCCGACTGAAAAATTCAGGCCATGTCGTAGTTGCAACATGGGAACAGGCCATTTGGTTCAACAGCCTGTCAGCATTTATCCTCTACATGAGCAAATAATTCTAATCACATTATACTCACCCTGTTCCCATATCTGCACAGAAAAAGTTACATTTCAGGTCATTGACCTTTTGTCAGAATGGCAGATATTAGAGATGCAAAAGGCTTTAAGCAAGTAGAGGCAGGGAAAGTAGAGTTAAAGACAAAAGGTTTACGATAAAGTGGAAGGCAAGGTGATTAAGTAACAAGAAATGATGGTGCGAAAGGGAAAGGTAATGGGACTAGAAAGGCTATTTATTCGTACCCAACTCTAAGGAAAGCATTTCCTGCATATGCTCAGTGTCAGAGTGTCAGCTGGTAGCATTAAAAACAAACAAGTTGCCTTGACACAGACCAACAATAAAAGTTCAAGTTACCCATTTTTAGGTCTGAGCAGTCCTTAACTAATTGTATCTAGTCCACCTTTCACTTATTAACTGTAAAATATGCTTCAGACAATTCAGTAAATGAGATTCTCAACTTCCAATATGGACAACTGATTGTAATATTTAGTACAAGGTCTTTTTTTGATAAAAATCAAAAAAAAGGAAAAATTTAATTACCCAATGTGGGCCTCAAAATGATGACCCTGGGATTAAGAGTTCCATTCTGTACCAATTGAGCTACCCAGGCTCCACAGAAGCTCCCCGCACTAAGCATTAACACACTCAATCTAGCCGAAGGAAGGCTTAACCTTCATTTTCAATATGATCAGTGGGACCCATAGCAAAGATTTCAAATCAGTGATGTGCAAACTAGATGTGAAGATGAAGCCTGTTGTAGCATTGGATCATGTTTAAAATATTGAGAGCAAACTCCTGCCATCAAAGGCATCAGGAGCAGCATGGGCCAAGTACGAATGCGCAACTATTCCGGACACCTTTCCGGTTGGCAGGAGTTACAGTGGACAAGAAACAAAAGATGGATCTATAGGAGTTATCAGTGGCAACAGCAGAATCATTACCAGCATCTGCTGATTTTAAAAAATAGTATTTAGTGAACTGTGAGCTTGCAAGACTGTAAAGTGTCCAATTGAAACAGGAGGTGCTGTTCCTCCAGCTTCATTAGAACAAGAGGCAGCGGACAGAGTGGGAGTGGGGCAGAATTAAAAAGTAGGCAACCAGAAACCAGGGTTATGCTTGCAGATCAAATAGAGCCGCAAGGCAATCGCACAATCTGTTCTACTGCACTTTGTTCAGGCGCCTATACAATTTAATTTCACTTTTTGTTAGGTTGAAGGAGGAATTTATCTTACTTAGCACTGATGGACCAGACAGAAACGTCCTGAAATTCAAACCCCCAATGTGCTTCACTATGGAGGATGCTCAATATCTTGTTGAAAAAATTGACACAATACTTACGGGTAAGTGTTCGAAAAAGCTAATTTTAAGATATAACTAGTTACTTTCTAGTAGTAATGTTCATGGACATTTCTAAAATCGAGTAGGCCAGTTTTTTGACAACCAGTCATCTCTATCAGATCTTCAAATGAAAACAAATAGCAAATAGGATTACTTGGTGAGAAATGCAGTTTACAGCTTGTATGAGGTTACTATATAAAACATCAGTCTTCACTCCAAAGAATTGCATCACTTTTCATGGGCTTGCTAACACTCTCAGTTTGTTTTGGTAAAATAAATGTAATTTAGATTTATTATAAACCTATTGACCAAGTTGACCAAGTAGTGTACAGTAATAGAAAAAAGTTTATCATTCTAAGTTTTTAAAAAATGAATCCTACTGTGTTAGGAGACATGCTCCAAATTTTACCTTCAGGCATCAAAACTTTCCTAAATTCTTACTTTGGGAATAACTTGAATTAAAATATTTTCAAATTTTGGAGAAACCCAAATGTATTTGTCAGCTTGGCTGCTCAAAGCCAGCTGTTTGTTGATTCAATTCCTACAACCTGACCCCCAGCATATAATGTACACACTTCAATGCAGTTATGAAATGCTGCATTGTGATTGGAGGTGGGGAGTAAGGAGATGGTGCCATCGTTCAGATTAAATATGAAACCAAGGCCCTGTCTGCCCTTCTTGTGGATGCTAAATAACTATGACACTCAAAAAAGAGCTAGGAGGTGCCCTAAACAACAGTGCATCTCCCATTCAACATAATAAAAACCATCTTCATACATGGAACTTTGTGATATGCAAAATCAGCTGTCTGCATTCACCAAACAGTATTAGCTGTACTCCAAAAGTAATTGGCTATGAAGGACTTTAGGACATTCTGCAGAAATTGAAGATACTGTTAGTCTACCCCTTTCTCTAAAAGGGGCTGGCAGTTTATCAAGCTGGACCACAGCCATTTCAAGACTAATTTTTGCAACTAAATAGGCTATTGCTGAATACTAACTATTGTTCAATAGATTGGAGATGAGCATTGTAGTTGCCACCTCTCCCTAAATTTGTCACCACTACTCACACAAAGCTATATTTGAAAGCACGTAGTTGTTGCAGGAAACAGCAGCACCACAGTTAAAAGATTAAGATTTCTTGAATATTTTTAAATCACAGAAATGGAAATGACCAACACGTGCAAGACTGGAGTGAATTAGAGCAACTGAATGTATGGTCCCAACTGAAGCAGCATACATAAAACATATAACATGGAAACAGGATTTGGCTACAGTGGTCTATGCTCATGTTTCCCCAATATGCAAGCTCTAATCACAGTTCTAGTGTCTCTTCAATCCCTTATCAAATTTAATCTTGACGGTTTAATTTCATCACTCACCCTGGAAATGAATTTCATATTCTCAACTACTGATCAAGAACTTTCCCATTCCAAATTCTGTATTTTTTCTGTACGTATGGCTGTTTTCTCCCAGCTAGTTCTACCCAGTCAATTTTTTTAAAATATACATCTGCAACATTGATCCAATAGTCAAATCTCTGTTATTCTTCGCCCCAGGGAACCTGCTCACATATTCTATAACCCAGCATTAATTTTATTACCTGGTCTGGTAGCACTCTTGTCTGCATCTGAATGTTCTGGGCTCCAGGTCCTGAACACATCTAGGCTAGTGCAGGATTCATCCTTTATCTAAATTCCTCACTGCTGCATTCTTTTTCTGACACACTACAGGTGGACATTAAAAGGTCCCAGTATGACAATGCAGAAAACATATGCTAGTTCCATCCCTGCCCCTTCACCCAAGCTATATGGTGAGATTGTAGTAATCTCTGTTCAAAGTGGCATGCCATTGGAAGAAACAAATATCAATATTATGTTCAAAGAACATATTTAAATGCCAAAAGTCTACAAGTTTCCCCCATGCATGCTCTTTAATATTACTGTTCATTGACAGCCTTGAAGAGCAGTATTGACACAGGTTACAGCACAGAATACTATAAAACTCTTGGCTGAGAATTAAAATATGGCCTTCAGAATGAAACAACAGGTCCAGTTAGAAATTGATACATTACTGTTGTTTTGTATTTACGTTCTCCCATTGTTAGCAATCAGCCAACAGAAAATAAATGTGGAGGAGTGTTTTGACCATGTAACTTAAACAGTAAAATACAATAACTGCACAAAACAGCCTGTTAATGTATAAAATCAGGAATTGAGCACTTAGATTCTAATTTTGCACTTCTGGTTTTCGATAGAAATCAACGAGATATTTCACTAAAATTACGTTGATATCTTAGGAAATTGCAAGGAATACAGGATAAGTTGGAACACTTTCATTGAAACTATTAGAACAGCAGTTGCACTGAAGTAACTTTGGTAATAATATTCTTAAATTCAGAGCCACAGCTTCATTTGTAGGTAAGCTGGTAAAGCAACAGAATCAATAAGGTTCCCATTTTTAAAAAATAGCTCATACAAGCAGATACAAGCTAATGCTTCAGCAGTATGCCCATTAAATAGATTTGTAACTCAAAACTGAATGCCTTTGATTTTCTTTAATTTACATACAAAGTCAGAAGTAAACTGAAATCTGAATACAAATAAAATTCATGCAACACAAAATACACAAAAGGAACTTTTATTTCAGGAGCTTGGACTGCTCCAATAAACAAGTTATTGATGCAAATCCAGTAATTTTATGTAAAATACAAACTTACATAATACATTATCAGCATCCATTAGGTACCAAAAAGTACAGTAAAAACCACTTCCATCACAGGAAATGTATGACACAAAAGACAGACTACAAAATAAAAAGTTGGAAAGTGACAGGCTTCCCTAAAACAATCTTCTGTACATTTGGGGAGTCATCCAGAGTAAAAACAGTTCAAAAAAATTAGTCCCCAAGTGCAACACAGCTGCATTTAGAGGACCTGTGTATGTTTTTACCAAGCTTGATGACCTGAAAAAGTACAAAGAAAAATCCATTAGTGTTAAATAACAAGATAGTTATTTTAATAGAACTATATGTAACAAATCTTAAGCTTCACACATAGCAGAGCACCTCAGTTTGTAGTCACATTTCCTTTGGCCACTTGCTTGGCTTCAGTGAACTAGATTATTTTTCTCTTGAAATATCAACCCATCACTACATTACCCCTTAAAATTTCTTTCAGGGGATGAGTGTTGTCACCCATCCCCAATTGCCTTTGAACTGAGTGGCTTGCTAGGCCATGGCAGAGGACAGTTAAGAGTCAACCACATTATTGTGTATCTGGAGTCACCAGGCAAAGACAGCAGATTTCCTTCTCTAAAAGGGAAGTTAACCAGATAAGTTTTTACAACAATGTTAGTTTTATAGTCACCATTACTGAGACTAGCTTTATAATTCCAGATTTATTGATTAAATACAAATTCCACCAGCTGCCATGGTGGGATTTGAATCCATGTCCCTAGAGTATTAGCCAGCTCTAGATTGAGTCCCGTGACATTACCACTACACCACCGTCTCCCTGCATAAAAGCCATGGAAGTACTGAATATAATCTGACAACAGAGGGAGTATCATTCCAATTTATTGGAAGGCATACAAATTGAAACTAACCAATTAATAGCACATTAAATGACAAATGCCATAACTTGGTTCAAATTAACTATAGAACCTGCAAAAATATTTAGCACATTTGCATTACTTTTTGAAACCAGTTTGTAAGACACCATAACACAATGCAGTATGCCAAAGAGCACAATCAAGAGGTCTCTTACTAATGTTATATGATTATATAATTATCTAGACAGTAGTATTCAGTTAAACTCTATGTTAAATAAAAACAATCTACACGTAAGCTTTCTTTTTAAATATATGTATATAAATTTCAGGAATCTTTAAGTTCTTGTCAACTTCAGGCCATGCCTCACTCCTATGGATGTTGTTCTGACAAAAATTGAATTTCCCTTGGAATTCACTTTTTAAAAAAAACACAATCCTGAATACACTGACATGATTCACTCATCTGCAAAACAGTACGTTTCCCCATCTGTACCTTGGGTTTTGAGCTCAAAAGGGGCGAGAGAAAAAAAATGGGAGGGCGTGTATTTAGATCAATATTGGCAAACAAACAGTCCAAATACTTAAATCACCAGCACTATTTCCATTTCTGTACTTGCAATCTCATCAGATTCACCTACATTTTCCCATGGATGAAAGTTGTTGACCCACAGCAATGTTCTTTAGAACTCAATTGCTATTGAATTTTGGATTGCCAAACAGCCAAAACATGAAGTTTACTTACTGTTAATCTTCATGTGACATTCTCCAGATTTTATAGAGAATGTGTGGGGTCCTTCATCCAAACAGTTAGCAAAAGTTTTAAAACCTAATTGTACAGAACAGATCGGAATGTTCATTAAAAAGACGGTAGCAAGTCCAAGTTTCTATCTAGAACCTGCCATAAGAGGTGGCAATAATTTCTCCCAAAAAATGGGTTTAAACCCATTTCATCCATTGCGCATTAATTCAATTTACACAAACACAGCAATAAAAATGTGTGCTGTTAACTAGCTAAAAAACAGGCAGTCATGTTTTGGCCATCACAAGACAAATATCAGTACTGGCAGATGCTGCTGGGCAGTATTAAGCAAGCCAGTACTTGCAACTGAATACTGGTAGTTCCCAGTTTCATGGTCCAAGGCACAAATGCTGAGACACACCATCTGGAATCAGAGCTTTATCAAACATAGTGGAGTGTAAAGTAAAAAGTGAATTGAGCTCCATTTTAAAAATGTACAGTATAGAATTGACAAAATATACTGTGATGCAGCTTTTTGCTACCACTATACTAGACTAGTTATTGCCTAGCTTTCAGCAGCCCCGATTTATGCCCCAACTAAACTGAATTGCACATTTCAACTAACTTCCGATTAGGATTACACATTCTCTTCCTCTTTCCTACCTACACGCACCATCCCCTATGTTCTGTAAATGTATCTTAAAGGAGGCATACCAAACACTATGGAACACTTGTGAAATAGTTTTTCCTCACTCCCCTTGTCCAACTTCAAACGAGTGTCAGGAATCCACGATCTTTCATTTTAAAAGCACCAGGAAAAACCATACTGCCCTAGGTTGGATCTCATCACCGATTTGGTTATCTGAAGGATACTAATTTTCAATACTAGTCTCATTACATTCCTTTACTGAAATGGACATACCTGCATTCACATTCCATTTTAATATGGCTTGTAACCACCTTGGTGAGCTGCCCCACGTCTTGGTGCTTTCCCATAGTTACCATTACTCTGATCTGGATGAAAAATAAGCTTATAGTTAAATTGCTACTCTCTAAAGTTTGATGCACAAAATGCGGTCTTTCCACTGAAACGAGACCAGTAAAAAATTGAGGCCGCTTCCATAAAGTCATTTGTGATTAAATCTGATAGTGATAGAGAGTGAATAATTGACTTGAGAATGGCCACATTAAAGGTCAAGAATCTAAAACGTAAAAACTGCATCAGTATTTGCAATGCCTAAGCCTCAATCCACACAAGCCTTGCTTCAGTACAGCAATGAATGTACTTACTGTAGTCATATCCTTGACCATATCCACCATAATAACCACTATTGTAGTTATAGCCAGTATAATCATAGCCTCCATATGCACCATAGCCACTTTGCCCGCTGTAACCATAACTGCTGCCATAGCTTGGATTCCAGTAATTACTGCTGTATCCTTGACTCCAGTTCTGACTTTGACCTTAAATTTAGCAAGACATACAGGTAAGCACTAAAAGAATGATTCCACAGATTATTTTCCCCCTCACTTTAAGAATTGTAAACATGCAACTCACCAGCTCCACGGCCACCACCTCTACCTCGTCCTGTAAAGCTACCTCTGCCTCCCCACTGCTGTTGCTGTTGGTAAACTTCTTTAGGCTGAGCCACTTTGATTTCACACTGTATCAAAAAAAAAAACAAGTCAGTCTACAAAATTCCATACAACTTTCTTGTCAAGAAACCAAGTTGCCTCTGTCCATTACCTTGCTGCTGCCAACATCGTGGTACTTCTTCTCCAAAATCTTTTTCACTGGCTCTTCCTCTTTAAATGAGATGAAACAAAATCCTCTCCTTTTGTTGGTCTTGCTATCCATTGGAAGTTCAATCGATTCCACCTAGATAAAAATTCCATGACACTTACATGAGGGTGAAGCTGGTGTTGCAATAAACCCATCTGAACATGACCTCACACATATGGGAGGAAAAAAACTAACTGTACACAACAGGTACACTATCTACAATTAATCTCACCATAATAGCTTCTCAACATACAGACCCAAGACTTCATACGAAGGAGCGACAGGTCATTGCAATGACCTGCCCATCTTCAGTGTTCCTTGCCAATAGGGAAATTACGTTTTTTAGCCTAGTCAATCATTGCCTATGTGCCTAATTCATTGCAGTGCTCTGATACTTCGGTTTGGCATTTTCAGCCACACCTTAAAACGTCCCAGGTCAAAGTTACACATTGTCAGCGTAACCAAGCTCAGCACAATAGGTGCAACAGTTGTCCTCCACAGTCCTGTTTTACAACTGGGTCAAGGGAAATTCACATAAATTATTCCAAGCCCAAGATTTGGATGTCAGTTGGGGTTTACAGCCAAGCCTATCACAACTCACTAAACTCGAGCCACATGGGCTCAAGCGTCAAAATGCGGTGGGGCAATGTTTTAGAGTCGTGCTTTAATATCTGCTCAGCAAATACCAACCTCACCAAAGGCTCCAAAGTACTCTCTGATCTTATCTTCAGGGGTATCTGGATGAAGACCTCCAACAAAGATTTTCTTTACAGGTTCTTTCTTCATGGCCATTGCTCTTTTAGGATCCACGACTCTACCATCTAGCTTATGTTCTTTTTGTTCCAATACCTACAGGAAAAAAAGCAACTCAATGTAGAATTGTATGTGTACATGTCATTGGCTTAGAGGTGTTTCATAGGATACAGGCTTCTAAGGTTAATTAATGCTACACTGAGCATTAATGGGGGCAAATTGTGCAAATTCAATAGCTGTCCCCATTTACAAAACACCCATGCAACCTGTGCCAGCTAACAGAATAAAATTGGTGCAATTAATACTGTCATTGTATTATTTATTGAAGTAAACGGGCTAAACTGTTGCAAAGAGACTTCAACAGCAAATGAGAATCCATCCACTAAAAGGGATAGAGCACCAAAGTGGTGGAAAAGCTGGAAATAATGGAGGTCCAAAGAGACTTGGGGCCCTGGTACATAAATCATTAAAATGTCATAAACAGGTACAAAGTAATGGAATGTGAGGTGGTTACACCACACCTGGAGTGCTATGAACAGATCTTGACACCATGCCTTAGGAGTGGGGAAGTGCTGCTCAGATTTACCAGAATGCCTTCAAGGATTAAATTAAGGTGATTACACAAAATAATGTTCTATACCCTGGAATTGAGAGGTTTATGGAGTGATTTTATCAAAATTTCACAATTTAATAAAATTAACAGAGTGGGAAACTATTTCCACTGGAAATATACATTTATTATAAAATATTTCCACTGGCTGGAGAGTCTAGGACTAAGGACCATAGTCTAAATGTCACAGCCAGAGCCTTCAGGAGTCAAATTAGAAAACACTTCTTCATGCAAAGGACAATAAAAGTTTGGAACTCTTCTAACTACAATTGATCTGAGTTTGACTTCTGTTATCCAAAAAGCATTAAAAGGAATGAGGCAAAGTTTTGTACTATGGTTAGGTTGCAGATCATTCAAGCTTGAAAAGTTAAACAGCCCACTCCTGTTCCTATCCATTTGGTAATAATGTGGATAGTCCCAATGTATAATTTAAAACAGCTCAGATCAGGATGCCCATCTTACCAGTAGTCTAGACTAGTAAAAAGACATTCAGTATTGAAGGCAGGCCAAAGTGATGTTACGGCAACTCATATCAAGGCAGCCTGTAGAGCGGGTGTGCCATTATATACTATTCCAACGCATCACTGACTGGCCTCCCGTGTTCTATCCTCTAAATTTGAGGTCGCTCAGAAAAACTGTCCGCATCCTTACTCACTAAAAGACCTGTTCACCCACCATCCGTGTGCTCAATGACATGCATTGGCTCCTGATAAGCAAAATCTAGATTTTCAAAATTCTTGCTTTCAAGTCCTGCCATGGCTTTGCTCCTCCAACTCTAATGCCTTCAGTTCCAGAACCCTCCAAGATATCAGTGCTCCTCTAATTCTGTTATCCTGAACATCCTCACTTTTGAAATCACTCCACCGTTGGTGGCCTTGCCATCAGCTGCCAAGGTCCTAAACTAGGGAATAAAACCCCTCCCCCATTTAAATATGCTCCTTAAAACCTACCACTTTGACCAAGTCTCAATCCTTTTGTGGCTCAGGTGTCAAATTGTGTTTGATAATGCTCCTGTAAATTGCCTTGGGACATTTTATTACATTAAAGGTGGTGCACAAATACAAGTGATTAACAGCATAAAGTGTAATAAATCTCTTATGCAAGTAAGATTTATGGCACTTGGCATCCAAGCCAGTAAGACTGAAGCCCAAAGATACTGAATGTTCGAACTCTAAAAAGAGAAATTTTAAAGAATTACCCAAGCAGTTAGAATCTGTTGCAATACATTTCTCACCAAATTCATCTCAAATTTTGGGCAACTTTGTGAAATACCTATTAATGGGGGGTGAGGCGGTGGCATAGTGGTATTGTCACTGGACTGGTATTCCAAAGACCCAGTGTAACGCTCTGGGGACCCGGGTTTGAATTCCACCATGGCAGATGGTGAAAAAAATCTGGAAAAAGTCTGATGATGACCATGAAGTCATTGTCGATTGTTGTAAAAACCCATCTGATTCACTAATGCCCTTTAGGGAAGGGAATCTGCCATCCTCAATTGATCTGGCCTACATGCAACTCCAGAAATTAGGGATGGGCAATAAATGCTGGCCTGGCCAGCAACACCCACATCCCATGAACAAACAATTTTTTTAAAATTCCAGAGATTCAAATTTGGAACATTTTTAACAATCTATTTATTTTTCCTCCATATTTTACCCAAACGTGATTAGGCCAGCAACTTCATCAAGATCAGTGAATCAAACAATTATAAAACTATATTAAGGCCATTTAGCTGTTTGGTATGGACATCAAGGTGCAGAACATAGGTGGGTGCCATGATTGAACCTGAGTGTTCTTAAGGTGCTGTTGCAGTCAGCATAGCTTGAGATTTGAACACGACTAACTGGGCGTTGTAACACAGCATCCCATTTCATTACTGCCACCTCACACTGACAAATGCTCACCAGCTTCGTTTTGGAAACTTCCACCCGAAGAATGTCTCCTATTATTGTCCATATCCGAGACCGTCACAAAACTTGACTGTACAGTACAATACCTCCACCCCTAAATTTGGCTTTCTTTTGCCGCCCAATTTTACTTTCAAATTTGGAATTACATACCGCCCTCTGGAATGTTTGATTAAACGTAGGCTACCGCCAAAAACCGTTCTCAACCTTACTCTATCGGCGCATGATGAATCTTTGAAGAGGATAAATCCAAAACCCCTCGACCTTCCGGTTGCAGGATCCATCTTAATTGTACAATCCACAACTTCGCCAAATTTGGAAAAATAATCCTTCAGGTCTTTTTTACTGGTATCCCAGCTCAAGCCTCCTACGAACATTTTCCTGTTGAAATCAGAGCGAGATAGAGAGAAAATACGACCTTTTGTTATCCAGTCCTGTTTCCCCCTCCCCCAGCCCAAGGAAGCACATGGCGCCAAGAGCAATGTGAACAAAGAGACGGCGGCGCAGCCCTGACCGGGGGCTGATCATCCTCCTAACCCCGCCGCCAGCCCACACACAACGGTGCACTTTACATTGCTGCAAGCAGCAAGAAAAATTTCGCCTCACTTAACGCAAGCGATGCAATCAAGTGAACACCGCACCAAAGCCGCATGAAGGATAACCGGCCGGTGAACACCATTACCGGGGAAGTCGCCAAAGCGAGCTCCGTTGCAGGGCCGCATGTTACCCAGCCGGCCTGGGCCTACCGGCGAAGGGAAAAGGGGGAGCTGCCGCATGGCCTCAGCCTTCTTACCCGGCGTCTTCCTCATTTTTGCTGGCGTTGATTTTCGAACCTTCGCTGTCAGCTCCGGACTGAGGCTCCGCTCCATCCGCCGCCATTCCCTGGCCGCCAGTAGCCTGACCCTCTCCTTCCTCATAGTGACCATTCTCCGATCCCTCCACGTACTGCTGCCCAGCGTCGGCCATTTTGAGTCTCGTTCGCGTCCGATTAAAACTTAAGTGGATTTTTTTTTAAAAATGGTGACCCCCCCCCTTTCGTGTGCGTGCCTGGTAAATCCTACAAGCAGCCCGGCTTCTGCCTCTGGATTCCGCTCACTACTGGCATGTGGCCTTTTATAAAGGGGACTGCGCGGCACCACGCAACAACTACTCCTCTCATTGGGTACAGATATCTATATCCAGTCCTCTCATTGGCTAATGAATCGTGTCCCCTCTCTCCTCGGTCCGGGTTACTTGGTAAAGTTTTTCTCTGTTGAAATCGGTTTTTTTAGTTGAATAAATATCACAAAATGTGCGGTCACAAGCAAAATATCTGTACTGTAGAAATGCTTGCAGTATATAATATTGGCTCAGCCTCTTTAGGAAGATTTGAAGGGATGAGAGTGCAGAAAAGATGAGAATGACTTGAGGAACTTCATTTAAATAGATTGAAAAAGCTGGGTCTACTAGAGAAAGTCGAAGGGAGAGTTGAAAGAGATATTCAAGGAGGTCGGGACGGAGATAGGGAGAAGCTGGTAGAAGGATCAAGAACCAGAGAAAACCAATTTAAACAGATTAAAAGCAGTAATAACATGGGGGAAAACTTTTTCTTAAATGCAACAAGGGGTTAAGATCTGGAATGTAGTGCGCAAGCCTGATGGAGAGAAATTCAGCCACGTTGAGAGGAGCAGAGCCTGGAGCTGCCCAACTTCCCCAGGCCCAGGCTCTCGCTATATTTCAGGCCGAGCCTTGCTTGGAAACAGGTAGCCTTTCAGCAAGAACTAGCCCCGCAGCGCTCCCCACCTGCCTACTGTCTCCTGTCTCAGAAGCGCTGCGGCCAGCAAGAAGACAGAAAGCAATCCAGAGAGAGAGAGAAAGAACACGGCAGCCTCAACCCCCAGAGGGCTGCCATCTTTATCAGAAGTAAAGGCCATTTCAATGAGATGACGAGGTTTCTGATTTGACAGTTGCTCTATGAGATCAGTAGCCCAGTTGGACCAGATGGAAGGTCTCCTCCTGATTGGATTAGCAGTTTAACATAAACCTTCCATTGGATGACAACAGAATACACACCCAAGTAATGAGCGCTCTGCAAATGGCCGGCTGCCATCAGCCCCCAGACAAGAGTTGTGTCTGCATGCCAACCCATCCAGCCATTCACTCTATACCCATTAACATTTTGCATATCTCAAATCTCATGGATTGCTTTCCATGGTCACCAAGAGTTAGATGCTGATTCCGATAGACTCCCAGCCAATCTGGGAGAGTTGGTAAACCTACCTCAAGTCTAAAGGACGCAGACTTGAAAGATATGGTGGCAAGTGGTTTAGATAATTCTACTTCAAACCCTTAAACCCTTCTCCCCTGTCCCCTCCACCAAGTTTGGCCAAGTTGCTATGTGCTGTAATTTATTCGACTCTTTTAGGAGGCCACACATCATCATATTAGTTCCTCAATGACCTTTTCACTTACTGCAACTGTGGTGGCCCTGGTGTCCACAAGTGATTTCCAGTAAGAGTCAGAAGTGGAAACATTACCCAATTTTTCCCCTCTTCTGGATCTCCACTACTTCACTGGAGAAGACTGGCTAATTCAGCACCACACAATACAGGACATTTATTTACTAAACCACCAGAAGAAAATTCAAGCCAACTGTTCTTTTTAATTTTGGCAGAGTAGAGAGAGGGTCCAGTAGCAATTCCACCCACACACACACACAATGTGTAGCACTTTTTTGATAATAAGAACAAAGAGATGCCCCAGCATCAACCTAGACATTGGAAATGACAAAGGCTCAGTCCCCCCTGCAAAGACTTCTTCACTAACATCTGGGGACTTGTGCCAAAATTGGAACAGCCGCCATACAGTTGCCTCAACAAGCAACATCCCAACATAATCATACCTTAACATTGAATGTCCCAGACTTTTCCATCTTCCTCCCTGGGTATTTCATGTCCGACCAACACGACAGATCCATCAGAGATGGCAGTACAGTGGTATGCGGGAGGGAGGGATTGGCCCTATGAATCCTTAACATACTCTTATGGCATTAGGTCAAACATAAGACAAGGAAACCTGCTGATTGTCAATCACCAGCCTTCCTCAGCTGATAAAACACTTTTGCTCCATGTTGGTCCCCACTTAAAAGAAGCATAAAGGGAGCAAGGGAACAGAATGTAGTCTGGGTGGGGGACTTCAATGTCTATCACCACGAGTGGTCTGGTAGCACTACTGCTAAACAAGTCCTGAAAAACATATCTGCTAGACTGGGCCTGCAGTCAGTGGTGAGAGAACTAATTTGGGGGGTGGGGGGAAGAAACTTATTTTACCTCATCCTCACAAATCTACCCCTTACAGATGCATCAATCCATGACAGTTTTGGTTGGTATTTCAGTGGAGACAAAGTCTTGTCTTCACACGGAGGACACTCTCCATTGCATTGTGTGGCCAGTGTTAAATGGGATAAAATCAGAACAAATCTAGCAGCTTAAAGCATACACATATAAACAAACATATGAATTAAGAGTAGACCATTCAGCCCATTCTGCCACTTGATATAATCATAGCTAATCTGATTGTGGCCTCCACTTTCCAGTCTACTCCCTATACCCTTACATTCTTGATTGATAAGGGAGTCAATCTAACTCAGCCTTTAAAATATTCAATGATCCTGCCTCCACTGCTCTCTGAGGAAGAGAACTCCACAGACTAACAAGGGATCCATGAGGCACTGTTGGCCATCAGCAGCAATGTACACTACCAAAATCTATAACTTCATGGCCTGCATATCCCTCACCAGGAGTCCAACAAGGAGTGCAGGAGAGCATGGTGGAACAGTTCCAGGCATACACAAAATGGAAATGCCAACCTGGTGAATCTACAATGCAGGACAACATGCATGGTAAACACCAGAGCAAATGATCCCACAGCCAACAAATCAGATCAAAGCTCTGCAGAACTGTCAAATCCAGTCATGAATGTTTAATTGTTCACCAATGAACCAGAGGAGGAGGCTCCACAAACTTTTCCATACTCAATGATGGTGGAGCCCAACATGTCAGCACAAAAGGCAAGGTTGTAGTGTTTGAAACAGTCTTCAGCCAGAAGTGACAAGCAGATTTTCCATGTCTGCCTCCTAGAGGTCCTCAGCATCACTCATTTCAGCCATTTCATTTCACTCCACATGGTACTAAAGAAACAGCTAAAGGCAATGGGCCCTGACAACATCCCAACTGTCCCTAGCCAAGCAGTTCCAGTACAGCAGCAATACTGGTATCTACCAGTCAAAGTGGTAAATTGCCCAGGTAAGTCCTGTCCACAAAAAGCAAGTCAAGATCAATCTAGCCAATTATCACCACATCAGTCTACTCTCAATCATCAGCAAACTGATGGAAGGTGTCGTCAAAGGTGCTATCGAGCAGCACTTAGACACCAATACCAAGTTTGGGTTCTGTCGTGAACACTCAGCTCTGGACCTCATTACAGCCTTGGTCCAAACATGGGCTAAAGAGCTGAATTCCAGAGGTGAGGCAAGTGTTATAGCCCTTAACTTCAAGGCAGCATTTGATGGAGTGTGGCATCAAGGAGCTAGAGTGAAATTGAAGTCAAAGGGAATCAGGGGATTCTTCAATGGTTGGAGTCATGTCTAGCACAAAGGAAATTGGCTGTGGTTATCAGAGTCAAAGTTATACAGCACAGAAACAGGCCCTTCGGCCCATCGTGTCTGTGCCAGCCATCAAGTACCTATCTATTCTAATCCCATTTTCCAGCACTTGGCCCATAGCCCTGTATGCTATGGCATTTCAAGCGCTCATCTAAATACTTTTTAAATGCTGTGAGGGTTCCTGTCTCTACCACCCCCTCAGGCAGTGTGTTCCAGATTCCAACCACTCTCTGGGTGAATCAAATTTTCCTCAAATCCCCTCTAAACCTCCTGCCCCTTATCTTAAATCTATGCCCCCTGGTTATTGACACCTTCGCTAAGGGGAAAAGTTTCTTCCTATCTATGCCCCTCATAACTTTGTATATATATCAGGTCTCCCCTCAGCCTTCTCTGCTCTAAGGAAAACAACCCTAGCCTATCCAGTCTCTCTTCATAGCCGAAACGATCCACCCCAGGCAAAATTCCTCTGCACCCTCTCCAGTACAATCATATCCTTCCTATAGTGCAGCGACCAGAATTGCACACAGTACCCCAGCTGTGGCCTAACTAGCATTTTATATGGCTCCAACATAACCTCCCTGGTCTTATATTTTATGCCTTGGCTAATAAAAGGTAAGTATCCCATATGCCTTCTTAACCACCTTATCTACCTGTGCTGCTGCCTTCAGGGATCTATGGACATGTACACCAAGTTCCCACTGATCTTCTGTACTTCCTAGGCTCCTACCATTCATTGTGTTTTCCCTTGCCATGTTAGTCCTCCCTAAATGCATCACCTCACACTTCTCAGGATTAAATTCCATTTGCCACTGCTCTGCCCATCTTACCAGCCCATCTATATCATCCTGTAATCTAAGGCTTTCCTCCTCACTATTTATGACACCACCAATTTTCGTGTCATCTGCAAACTTACTGATCATACCTCCTATATTCATGTCTAAATCATTAATGTACACTACAAACAGCAGGGGTCCATGCACCGATCCCGGTGATACACCACTCATCACAGGCTTCCAATCGCAAAAATAACCTTCAATCATCACCCTCTGCCTCCTGCCATTAAGCCAATTTTGGATCCAATTTGCCAAATTGCCCTAGATCCTATGGGCTCTTCCTTCTTGACCATTCTCCCATGCAGGACCTTGTCAAAAGTCTACTGAAGTTCAGGTAGGCTACATCAACTATACTACCCTCATCTACACAACTAGTCACCTCCTCGAAAAATTCAATCAAATTTGTTAGACATGATCTCCCCCTGACAAAGCTATGCTGACTATCCCTGATTAATCCCTGCCTCTCCAAGTGGAGATTAACCCTGTCACTCAGAATTTTTTCCAATAGTTTCCCTACCACTGATGTTAGACTCACTGACCTGTAATTACTTGGTTTATCCCTTCTTGAATAATGGTAGCACATTCGCTGTCCTCCAGTCCCCTGGCACCCTTCCTGTGGCCAGAGAGGATTTGAAAATTAGTGTCAGAGCCCCTGCAATCTCCACCCTTGCCTCACATAGCAGCCTGGGATACATCTCATCTGGGCCTAGGGATTTATCCACTTTTAAGCTGCTAAAATCGCTAATATCTCCTCCCTTTCAATGCTAATTTGTTCAAGTATATCACTCCCCCTCCCTGATTTCTACACCTACATCATCCTTCTCCATAGTGAACACAGATGAAAAGTAATCATTCAAAACCTCACCTATATCCTCCAGCTCCACGCAGATTGCCACTTTGGTCCCTAATGGGCCCTACTCTTTCCCTGGTTATCCTCTTGCCCTTAGTATATTTATGAAATGCCTTAGGATTTTCCTTCATCTTGCCCGCCAGTGTGTTTTCATGCCCCCTCTTCGCTCTCCTAATTACTTTTTTAAGTACCCCCCCTACACTTTCTATACTCCTCTGGGGCTTCCGCTGTTTTCAGCACTCTCTATCTGTCATAAAACTCCTTTTTATCCCTTATCCGATCCTCTATATCCCTTGACATCCAGGGTTCACTGGACTTGTTGCTCCTACCTTTCACCTTTACGGGAACATGTTGGCCCTGAACTCTCACTATTTCCTTTTTGAATGACTCCCAGTGGTCTGACATAGACTTTCCTACAAGTAGCTGCTCCCAATCCACTTTAGTCAGATCCTGTCTTATCATATTGAAATCAGCCTTCCCTTCAATTCAGGACCTTTATTTCCGGTCCATCTTTGTCCTTTTCCATAACTACTTTAAATCTTACAGAGTTATGGTTACTGGTTGTTGGAGACCAAACAGGTCTGCCCCAGGACATCACTGCAGGAGTTCCTCAGGCTAGTCTCCTAGGCCCAATCATCTTCAGCTGCTTCATCAATACCCTTCCCGCCCCATCATAAGGTCAGAGGTGGAGATGTTCGCTGATGATTACATAATGTTCAGTACCATTTGTAATTCCTCAGATAATGAATCAATCCATTCCCACATACAGCAAAAATCTAGACAACACTCAGGCTTGGGCTGTTTGTGACAAGTAAAATTTGCACCACACAAGTGTCAGAAAATGACCATCTCCAACAAGAGAAAATATAACTATATCCTCTCAACATTCAACAGCATTGCTGAATCCCCCACCATCAACATCTGGGGTCAGGTGGTGGTGATCATGATTGACCAGAAACTTAAACTGGACCAGCCAAGTAAATGCCATGACATTTTTTATTCATTTACGGGATGTGAGCATTGCTGGCTAGGCCAGCATTTATTGCCCATTCCTAATTGCCCTCGAGAAGGTGGTGGTGAGTTGCCTTCTTGAACCACTGCAGTCCCTATTGTGTAGGTACACCCACAGTGCTGTTATGGAGGGAGTTCCAGGATTTTAACCCAGCAACTGTGAAGGAATGGTGATATATTTCCAAGTCAGGGTAGTGAGTGGCTTGGAGGGGAACTTCCAGGTGGTGGTGTTCCCATGTGTCTGCTGCCCTTGTCCTTCTAGATGGTAGCGGTTGTGGGTTTGGAAGGTGCTGTCTAAGGAGCCTTGGTGAGTTTCTGCAGTGCATCTTGTAGATGGTACACACTGCTGCCACTGTGCATTGGTGGTGGAAGGAGTGAATGTTTGTGGAAGGGGTGACAATCAAGCAGCCTGCTTTGTCCTGGATGGCGTTGAGCTTCTTGGAGTGTTGTTGGAGCTGCACTCATCTAGGCAAGTGGATAGTATTCCATCACACCCCTGACTGGTGCCTTGTAGATGCTGGACAGGCTTTGGGGAGTCAGGAGGTAACTACAAAAGCAGGTCAGTCACTGGCTATTCTGCAGCAAGTAACTCTCATCCCAACTCCCCAAAGCCTATGCACAATCTACAGATGCAAGCCAGGAGTGAGATTAAATGCTTCTCCCTTGCCTGGATGAGTGCAGCTCCAACACCATGCAAGAAGCTCAACACCATCCAGGCCCAAGTTGTGCACTTGATTGGCTCCTCATCCACCAGCTTAAATATTCACTCTTTCCACCATTACTGTGGCCTTAGTGTGTACCACCTACAAAATGCACTGCAGCAACTCACCATTTTCAACAGTACAAGTCTGCAACCTCTACAACCTAGAAGAACAAGAGTAAACCACCGCTTGCAGGTTCTCCTCCAAGACGCATCTGACTTACAAATATATCACCATTGGTTCATCATCACGGAGTCAAAATTCTGGAACTCCCTACCTAACAGCACTGTGGTTGTACTTATACCACATGAACTGCAGCTGTTCAAGGCGGCAGCTCACCACCACCTTCTCAAAGGCAATTAGGGATGAGCATTAAAAATGTTGGACTAGCCAGCAACACCCATGTTTCATGAAAGAATCAAAAAAGATAGACAGCAAATGATGGCCTTGCAGTGACGGCCCCGAATAACAAAAAATATAGTACTACTCCAAGAAGAGAGCATAAACTGATAGCAAGAGATAACTTATGGTTAAGAATGTCAAATCCACGCTGTCAGGACTTTTAATGCATTGCACATCAATAGATATATTACAATGCAAATTCAGAAACGTTAATCTGGGATTCAAGGGGTTAAATTGAGGATAGTGTACATTAACCAAGCTTTTATTTCGAGTATAGGAGATTGAGGGATTATCTAATCATTGTATTCAGATGATAAAAAATAGAGACAACTGTTTCCTCTGGTGGCAGAAGTCACCCAGGAGTGAAACCAGGAAAAACCTCTGAATGGAGGGTAGAAGAAATCTGGAACTGTCTCACCAAAAGGCTATGAATGCTGGGTCAACTAAAACTTTCAAAACTGAGAGCGATAATGTTTTGATAGGGAAAGGTATCAAAGGATATGGACCAAAGATGAATCAATGGGATTTACCAGATACAGGTCAGCCTTTATCTAATTGAATATGGAACAGGCTTGAGGGGCTGAATGGCCTACTGCTGTTCCTAGGTATCATTAAAGGATTTTCAAAATGTATTCAATGCAGTTCAAGTGCATACTTATTTTAACTGTCTCCCCTTTATTCACCCCAATGTAGATTTCTGCATTCATAGTAACAATTCCAAAAAGCTTTAGGATTTTGCATTAAGCTGAAATTCCTTGGATCGGTGGCATGGGGGGCAGCTGCTGTAACAGATTGAGCTATTCACTATGCCAGCATATATTATTGATTTCAGAAGGTTTGCAGAATGATTGTTCATGTTGTGAGATTAGTTTTTACAGAAAAACGAATACAAAGTCCAAAGGCTTCGTGTGTGACATATGAAAATAATCAGTACAATTGGAGTGCAATGGACTCAAGCTATTCATGACTTAAGCGGTAGCTGAAATTCTATCAATTGTATTATCGAGTGCAAATCCAAAGCATACAAATGTAATTTTTGCCCATGTTTACATCAAACTGATGTCAATTCAATGGCATTAAATCCTGAGTGTATCCCTGCTCCATGTTTCAAAGCAATCTTCTAATAGGACTTCCACTATTGCATTCATTTGCAATGAATTTATTTTATTGCATCTCCAAAGAGTTACCCGATACATATAATAGTAACAGAAATTGTCCCATGGAATCTTTTACATCCACCAAAGGAAATAGTTTCATGAAAGAAGACATCTTCTGCTGGACTTCCTCAATACTACACTGGCATGTCAACCTGGATTATGTGCTCAAATCTCTGGAGTAGGACTTGAACCCACAACTTTCTGGTTCAAAGGCAAGAAAGCATGCAGTGTAGGACATTGAAACCCCCTTTTCATTATTTAAGAAGGCTGTTCCTCAAAATTTTGCTTAAATCACAGCTCTATGCTTCTGAACTTTGGCTACCCAATACAAAGGGTAGGGGTGGAAAGCAATTCAGAGGACCTTCTTGTAGATCTACTCCTAGGTCTGACAAAGATGGCCTTTAAAAGGTCCAACATGCTTTGGCTGCCTGCTTCCACAAGTTTTATTTGTTCCCTGGTAGCTCTGGAAAGTTAGCTGTAGTATCCACTTGTACAAATAGCGCCTGTGACCAGTGGACATCACAGTGCATAGTTGACACAGAAAACAATATGATAAAGGAAATGCATGAATCCAGTCTTGTTTGATTGGGACTTTTGTTAACTTATTGAATTAGTTGTACCTCCTCACAGAGGGTGCACTTGTAGAATTGTTTTTCTGTTCATAATCCAGGGTCACCTTATTAGTCAACTTGAAATAAGCATCATTCTTTCCCATGAATGAAGAGGACAGGCATGCCAGAAAATGTTCTGCAGCACTTGAAGCCTGCCACTAGGAGGTGCATGGTGACAGACATTCCCACAACTTTCCTGTGATTTCCTTCTTTCCTGCAGCAACAGCAAATCTCAGGATAGACTTCTGGTTGCTTTTGCTCCTTACCTCAGCCTGCTGCCAAGAGTCAGGATAACGGAAATATGCAAGATGGGTGAAAGGGCTACTTACACTGCAACTGGAGTATCCACCTCTGGAAGGTGGAGGAGGGAAATTGCTGCAGTGCCTTGTCACAGTATAGAGTGGTTGGTGACATCTAAAGATTTTTTGTTCTAAAAATCAACAGAAATTTGCACACCATCTGTAATGTAAGGTGCTTCACAGGAGCATAGTCAAACATGAAATGGTCAATTAGGGAGATGTTAGGACAGCTGACTAAACATTTGGCCAACAAAGTAGATTTTAAGGAGAAGCTTAAAGGAGGAGACAGAGAGATGTTCAAAGGTTCAGGGAGGGAGTTCCAAAGCTTAGGGCCTTCGCATCAAAAGGCCCAGCAGCCAATGGTTGGTGAAGGGAATAGTGGATGCAGAAGAGGCTAGGGTTGCTGGAGTACTGTAGGATGGCAAGAGGTAATACTCATCCTTCACCCCCTACACTAAATGAGTTTCCTTTCCATTGAAGTCATTGGATAATTATCACAGGACAAAAAAAGTCATAGCAAATTAGCTGCTCATTTCACACTCGGTTCACCGCTCCTTTCCATTGCAACTCTACTGAAGGTGGAAGTTGCACATATTTAGGTACTATGAAAACACACATTACACATTGTACTCCATTGGACCCACAAGTGGTCTAAATAGCTGGTTAAGTTATTCATGAAAACACCACGCAGTGGTCTGTAATGTTTCTCCGTCCTCTCAAGTAAACCATTTAAAAGCAATTAACACAGTGATAAGTAAGTCCTATTTGTGTTATTTTAAATTTAACAAAATCTATATTTTCCAGCTATTGTAACAGTTATTTTTCCCTTGAATTTAAAAATATCAGGGGAAACTTAAAAAACATTGGTTTTTTTTAAGTCAACACTCAAATATGGAAAGCGTCCTTAGATGAAACATTACATTTTAGCATCAGGTTCTTTTGAGGATATAATCATTCTGACCACCAGGAGTCCTACTAACACCAATTATGCATTTGGCATCAGAATAATGACTGTATGCACAGAGCAGTAAAGAAATAAGCCTTTGGGAGCAGAACCATGATACAAATGCTCTCTCTAAAAAGGCTTACTCTGAAAGTTTCCATAATAATGTCAAGGTGCCACTAAAAAGTCAACCATATTCATCTTAATGTCTTTTTCATTAGATTTAATTTTCCATTTAGTTCTTTATTCAAGCACAGTGCCCCAGAACTAGCTTGCTAATTTTTCGTTTTTATGTCTTTGTTTTCAAGATTTTCTTCCAGTTTGCCTTCTCTAATTCCACTGTCATTTCCTCAATTTGCTCTTTTCCAATCTGTTGCTGTAGTCTTTGTCCTACTTATGTCACTCTCCATCCTAATCCTGAACCTTACTATTTTATGATCACTACTATGAAAATGCTCTCCGACTCTTACTCCTGTCTGTTCTGGTGCATTACCCATTTCAAGATCTTGCATTGATTCTTTCCTTGTTGGATTTCTTGCAAACTAAATGAAAAAGAAGTCCTTTATAAACTGCTAAAATAGGATTCCCTTTTCTCCTCCTTCTAGCAAATATATTTGGAGGCAGTTAAAACCTCCCATGACTATTATTATTCTATGCCTGCTCCTTACCTCAAATTTGTCTAAACATTTCTTCCTCAACCTCCTTAAATATTTGGTGGCCCATACTATATCCTTATTAGGGTGATGGATCCCTTCTCATCTTTTAACTCAATCACATGGATCCTGTATCTATTGTACTTTTTTTCCTACTATCATTATGTGAGCCCATTAAAAACAAATGCAGGTAAGCCTATGATGTACAATGGCATAAATATTAAATTAGCACTTTGTATCTGTTTTCACAGTGAAGGAAGACAAAACACCAGCTGTACAAGAGAACCTATAAATAATTCAAGAGCAACTTTGTGTATTTAATACATATTTTAAAAATAGAGTGGAGAACGCAATTGAGTTTAAGATGAACATGATGGCCAAATCCTCAGGACCTGATTTTTTTTTTAATATTTAGGGAGGTTGAAACATAGAGTGGATGGGGGAAAATTTAAAGATATATTACATGTAATTTTGCCATACAACTGCAAGCTCACGCAGATCTGTCCTGGTGACAAGAAGATCCATGCCCATGCTGTGTCAAAATCCAATGCTCCCAAAAACAAACATGTAGGCTAAGCATAGGAAGAATAACAGAAAACAAACTTCTATTTATATAGCACCTTTTATGGCATCACATCCCAAAATATTTCACATCCTATGAATTACTTTTTGAAGTATAATTATTGTTGTAATGTAGGAAAATGAGGTAGCTAAATTTTTCACGCCAAAATCTCACAAACAGCAATAAGATAAATGAGCACAGTGATGTTGGTTGAGAGATAAATGCAAACCTGAACACCAACAGAGCTCCTCTGCCTTTCTTGAAATCATACACTGGGTTCTTAATAGTCACCTGCGAGGTCAAATGGGGGTCTCTGTTCAGCCTCCCATTCAAAAGATTGCACTTCCAACAATGAAGCACTCACTTAGTACTGCACTTAATCATCTTTTTTTTGGAAAAGTATACTTTATTAATAAAATATCTGAAAGAACATTACAAAACATTTAAAAATGGCCATCACAAAAAGTGCATTCATATTCAAGTTTTTCACATTGATTGTATTGAAGCACCTCATGATCTATGAACATTTGAACATGGTCATGGCAGACAGACAGTCGGTGCAATGGTATTTAAGTTATCTACATAGATCATGTTGCACACTTGAGGTGCTTCAATACAATTGTGATACATGTAGTATTCGCTGCATACAGATGGGTCTGTACAATTCCAGCCCCTCAGTGCACTATGACTGAAAGGTCTTAGACAGTGACCTTTCCCCATTGCACCTTTGCGGCAGCTGCCCCAAGCTTTAGTGCAACACTCAGCACGTAGTCCTGGACCTTGGATTGTGCCAGTCTACAAAACTCGGTCGGGGACAACTCTTTGCATTGGAAGATCAACAAGTTTCGGGCAGACCAAAGAGCATCTTTCACAGCTCCTCCAGCTGCACTTGACATTTGTCTCGGTGTGTGTTCCTGGGAACAGCCCTTAAGAGCACAGAGTACTGTGTCAAGGAACTGCTCAGGATGAACCTCGACAAAAACCACTGCATCTCTCTCCAAATCTTCTTTGCAAAGGCACGTTCCACAAGGAGCTGAACAATGGTCTCTTCCCCACCACAGCCACCTCGGGGCAATGTGCAGAGGGGGTGAGACTCCTGGTGTGTAGGAAGGATCTGACGGGGAGGGCCTTTCTCACCACCAGCCAAGTTACGTCTTGGTGCTTGTTGGAAAACATAGAAACATAGAAAATCGGAGCAGGAGTAGGCCATTCGGCCCTTTGAGCCTGCTCTGCCATTCATCATGATCATGGCTGATCATCCAATTCAATAGCCTGCTCCTGCTTCCTCCCCATATCCTTTGCTCTCTTTCACCCCAAGGGCTATATCTAACTCCTTCTTGAAAACATACAATGTTTTGGCCTCAACTACTTTCTGTGGTAGCGAATTTCACAGGCTCAGCACTCTCTGGGTGAAGAAATTTCTCCTCATCTCAGTCCTAAATGGTCTACCCCGCATCCTCAGACTGTGACCCCTGGTTCTGGATTCCCCCACCATCGGGAACACCCTTCCTGCATCTACCCTGTCTAGTCCTCTTAGAATTTTATAGGTTTCTATGAGATCCCCCCCTCATTCTTCTGAACTCCAGCAAATATAATCCTAATCGACTCAATCTCTCCTCATATGTCAGTCCTGCCATCTCAGGAATCAGTCTGGTAAACCTTCGCTGCACTCCCTCTATAGCAAGAACATCCTTCCTCAGATAAGGAGAGCAAAACTGCACACAATATTCCAGGTGTGGTCTCACCAAGGCCCTGTATAATTGTAGCAAGACATCCCTGCTCCTGTACTTGAATCCTCTGGCTATGAAGGCCAACATACCATTTGCCTTCTTTACCGCCTGCTGCACCTGCATGCTTACCTTCAGCCACTGGTGTACGAGGACACCCAGGTTTCGTTGCACATTCCCCTCTCTCAATTTATAGCCATTCAGATAATAATCTGCCTTTCTGTTTTAGCTACCGAAGTGGATAACCTCACATTTATCCACATTATACTGCATCTGCCATGCACTTGCCCACTCACTCAGCTTGTCCAAATCACACTGACGCATCTCTGCATCCTCCTAACAGCTCACCCTCCCACCCAGCTTTTTCTCATCTGCAAATTTGGAGATTTAAATTTAGTTCCCTCATCTAAATCATTAATATATATTGTGAATATCTGGGGTCCCAGCACCAATCCCTGCGGTACCCCACTAGTCACTGCCTGCCATTCGGAAAAAGACCCGTTTATTTCTAATCTTTGTTTCCTGTCTGCCAACCAGTTTTCTATCCATCTCAATACACTACCCTTAATCCCATGCGCTTTAATTTTACACGCTAATCTCTTTTGTGGGACTTTGTCGAAAGCCTTCTGAAAGTCCAAATAAACCACATCCACTGGCTCCCCCTCATCAACTCTACTAGTTACATCCTTGAAAAATTCCAGTAAATTTGTCAAGCATGATTTCCCTTTCGTAAATCCATGCTGACTCTGTCCAATTCAGCCACTGTTTTCTAAGTGCTCAGCTACTAAATCTTTTATAATGGACTCTAGAATTTTCCCCACTACCAACGTCAGGCTGACTGGTCTATAATTCCCTGTTTTACCTCTGCCTCCCTTTTTAAATAGTGGGGTTACATTAGCTACCCTACAATCTGTAGGAACTGTTCCAGAGTCTATAGAATCTCGGAAGATGACCACCAATGCATCCACTATTTCTAGGGCCATTTCCTTAAGTACTCCAGGATGTAGATTATCAGGCCCTGGGGATTTATCGGCCTTCAATCCCATCAATTTCCCCAACACCATTTCCCTACTAATACTGATTTCTTTCAGTTCCTCCCTCTCACTCAACCCTGTGTTCCCCAACATTTCTGGTATGTTATTTGTATCCTCCTTTGTGAAGACAGCACCAAAGTGTGTATTTAGTTGGTCAGCCATTTCTTTGTTCCCCATTATAAATTCCCCTGTTTCTGACTGAAGACATTTGTCTTCACCAATCTTTTTCTCTTCACATATCTATAGAAACTTTTAGTCAGTTTTTATGTTCTCAGCAAGCTTACTTATATATATTACTTATAATAGAAGATTGGCTGTCTAGCAGGAGGCAGAGAGTGGGGATAAGGGGGTCCTTCTCAGAATGGCGGCCGGTGACTAGTGGAGTTCCGCAAGGGTCAGTGTTGGGACCACAACTTTTCACTTTATACATTAATGATCTAGATGAAGGAACTGAGGGCATTCTGGCTAAGTTTGCAGATGATACAAAGATAGGTGGAGGGACAGGTAATATTGAGGTGGCGGGAAGGCTGCAGATGGATTTAGACAGGTTAGGAGAATGGGCAAAGAAGTGGCAGATGGAATACAACGTGGGGAAGTGTGAGGTCATGCACTTTGGTAGGAAGAATAGAGATATAGACTATTTTCTAAATGGGGAGAGAATTCAGAAATCTGGAGTGCAAAGGGACTTGGGAGTCCTAGTTCAGGATTCTCTTAAGGTTAACTTGCAGGTTGAGTCGGCAGTTAGGAAGGCAAATGCAATGTAGGCTTTTATTTCGAGAGGACTAGAATATAAAAACAGGGATGTGCTGCTGAGGCTTTATAAGGCTCTGGTCAGACCACATTTAGAATATTGTGAGCAATTTTGGGCCCCGTATCTCAGGAAGGATATGCTGGCCCTGGAGAGGGTCCAGAGGAGGTTCACGAGAACGATCCCAGGAATGAAAGGCTTAACATATGAGGAACGTTTGAGGACTCTGGGTCTATACTCAATGGAGTAGAAGGATCATTTAGAAGGATGAGGGGGGATCTGATTGAAACTTACAGAATACTGAAAGGCCTGGATAGAATGGACGTGGGGAGGATGTTTCCATTAGTAGGAGAGACTAGGACCCGAGGGCACAGCCTCAGATTAAAGGGAAGACCTTTTAGAACAGAGATGAGGAGAAACTTCTTTAGCCAGTGAGTGGTGAATCTGTGGAATTCATTGCCACAGAAGGCTGTGGAGGCCAGGTCATTGAGTGTATTTAAGACCGAGATAGATAGGTTCTTGATCGGTAAGGTGATCAAAGGTTACGGGGAGAAGGCGGGAGAATCAGCCATGATTGAATGGCGGAGCAGACTCGATGGGCTGAATGGCCTAATTTCTGCTCCTATGTCTTATGGTCTTACTCTCGTACTCTATTTTCCCCTTCTTAATCAATCCCTTGGTCCTCCTTTGCTGAATTCTAAACTGCTCCAAATCCTCAGGTCTGTTGTTTTTTGTGGCCAATTTGTATGCCTCTTCCTTGGATCTAATACTATCTCTAATTTCCTTTGTAAGCCATGATTTGGCCACCTTCCTTGTTTTACTTTTGCGCCAGACAGGAATAAACAATTGTTGCAGTTCACCCATGCACTCTTTGAATGTTTGCCATTGCCTATCCACCATCATCCCTTTAAGTAACATTTCCCAATCCATCGTAACCACCTCGCGCCTCATACCATTGTAGTTTCCGTTATTAAGATTCAGGACCCGAGTCTCAGAATCAACTACGTCTCTCTAAATCTTGATGAAGAATTCTATCATATTATGGTCGCTCATCCCCAAGGGGCCTCGCACAACTAGATTGCCAATTATTCCTTTCCCATTCCACAATACCCAGTCTAGGATGGCCTGTTCTCTAGTTGGTTCCGCAACATATCGGTCCAGAAAACCATCCCGTTTACATGCCAGGCATTCCTCCTCTACAGCATCAGCATCACAGTCTGCACTGGAGTGCTGCTTTGGGAGTTCAGTGAGGAGGGAACGAGGTGATCCTTTGAGTACCGTGAGTATGGTCAGGTAAGTATTTACTGCTTTAATAGCTTATAGTTTTTAAGGTGTTATTTTGTGGCTCATCGTTTGTAAGGGCTATATTCTGTAATAACAAGGAGCAGGGAAGAAGGGCCCTAGAGTAATTGATATTAAGTATCTTCCAAAAGGTTTAATTTAATTTAAAAGGGGTAAGTCATGGCAGGAGAGCTCAAAGCCGCAGTGTGCTCCTCCTGCTCTATGTGGGAAGCCAGGGACATTTCCAGTGCCCGGGGCCAGCATGTGTGCGGGAAGTGTCTCCAGCTACAGTACCTGGAAGCCCGGGTTTCAGAGCTGGAGCAGCGGCTGGGGACACTGTGGAGCACCCACGAAGTGGAGAGTATCATGAATAGCACATATAAAGAGGTGGACACACTGCAAGTTCTGGCGATGAAGCATTCTGCCAAATGACTTCAACAGTCAGCTCGGGGATCCGACAAGATCCACTATCTCCTTTTCCTGCAGGGTCTCTAGGATGTTACATGCTAACCATTGCCTGATGGACTTGTGGTCAAAAGTGGTCTGGATAAATTTTTCCATGAGGGACAGGTGGTACAGCACGGTCCGACTACTTGGAGTGTTCTGCGGCAGCATGGCCAGACCCATCCTTCGCAATACCGGGGTCAGGTAGAACCTCAGCGCATAGTGACATTTGGTGTTTGTGTTTGAGTCTATGCATAGCTTGATGCAGCCACACACAAAGGTGGCCATCAGGATGAGGGTGAGGTTGGGTACGCTTTTTCCCCCTTTATCTAGAGGTTTGTACATCGTGTCCCTGTGAACACAATCCATTTTCGACCTCCAGATAAAGCAAAAGATGGCTCGGGTGATCGCCACCGCGCAGGAGTAAGGAATCAGCCAGACCTGCGCCACGTACAGCAACACCAAGAGTGCCTCACACCTGATGACCAGGTCCTTACCCGCAATGGAGAGGGAGCATCGCTCCCACATGCCCAGTTTTCTTTTCATCACAGCCACTTGCTCCTTCCAGTTTCTAACGCATGCCCTGGTCCCTCCGAACCATATCCCCAGCACCTTCAGGCAGTCTAACCTGACGGTGAAGGGGATAAAGGATCAGTCAGCCCAGTTTCCAAAGAACATGGCCATGCTCTTGCCACGATTTACCTTGGCTCCTGAGGCCAGTTCGAACTGGTTACAATGTTGATCAGCCTGCACACCGACAGCGGATCCAAGCAGAAGACAGTGACAACATCCATGTACAGGGAGGCATTGACCTGAGTGCCTCTACTGCCTGGGATCGTCACACCTCTTTCTGATGGACTCAGCAAAGGGTTCTATGCAACACACAGAGGACAGGGGAGAGAGGGCAGCCCTGCCTGACTCCAGATTTAATTGAAAAGCTTTCTGATTCCTAAGCATTGATTGAAACTGCACTACAGACGTTTATGTAGAGCAGTTGGATCCAGTTGCGATTCCCTCCCCAAACCCCATTTTGGAGAGCACATCCACCATGTACGTGTGCGATACTCTGTCAAAGGCCTTCTCCTGGTCCAGGCTGATGAGGCAGGTGTCCACAGCCCTGTCCGGTACACAGGCAATCGTATCCCTGAGTAGCACGAGCCTGTCAGAGATCTTCCTGCCAGGTACTGCACAGGTCTCATCAGGGTGGATCACCAACTCCAGTACAGACTTGACCCGATTGGCGATGATCTTGGACAGAATCTTATAGTCCACATTCAACAGTGAGATGGGTCACCAATTTCTAATTTCCTCCCTTTTCCCCCTTCTGCTTGTAGAGGAGGGTGATGATGCCTTTTCTCATGGATTCTGATATGCTGCCGGCCAGAAGCATACTTACGTACACTTCTAGCAGGTCTGGGCTGATCCAGTCCCACAGATCCAAATACAACTCAGCCAGTAAGCCATCGCTTCTGGGAGTTTTATTCTTCTTTAAGGGCTCAAGTCAGTTCATCAGGAGTTAATGGTTTGTCCAGACTCTCCCGTGTACTGTTGTGTAAGACCTCTGATAGAGAACAGAAAGGACTGGGTTAAAGCAAAATACTGCGGATGCTGGAAATCTGAAACAAAAACAAAAACAAAAATACCTTGAAAAGCTCAGCAAGTCTGACAGCATCTGCGGAGAGGAAAACAGTTAACATTTTGAGTCCGTATGACTCTTCATCAGAACTAAGAAATATAGAAATGAGGTGGAATATAAGCTGGTTGAAGGGGGGTGGGACAGGTAGAGCTGGATAGAGGGCCAGTGATAGGTGGAGGCAAAGAAGAGACTGCCAAAGATGTCATACACAAAAGGACAAAGGGGTGTTGACGGTGGTGATATTAGCTGAGGAATGTGCTAATGATGACATTAGGGGTAGAAAGCAAGACAAGCAAGTGACAGAGAGCCCTAGTGGAGGTGATGTGGGGCGGAAGGGATCGAAATAGACTAAAAGGTAGAGATAAAACAATGGATGGAAATACATTTTAAAATAATGGAAATAGGCGGTAAAATATATAAAAAAATTTATAAAAAGTTATAAATTATTGGAAAAGGGAGAATCGGAAAGGGGGTGGGGATGGAGGAGAGAGTTCATGATCTAAAGCTGTTGAACTCAATATTAAGTCCGGAAGGCTGTAAAGTGCCTAGTCGGAAGATGAGATGCTGTTCCTCCAGTTTGCGTTGAGTTTCACTGGAACATTGCAGCAGGCCAAGCATGGACATGTGGGCATGAGAGCAGGGTGGTGTGTTGAAATGGCAAGCGACAGGGAGGTCTGGGTCATGCTTGCGGATTGACCGAAGGTGTTCCGCAAAGCGGTCACCCAGTCTGCGTTTGGTCTCTCCAATGTAGAGGAGACCGCATTGGAAGCAGCAAATGCAGTAGACTAAATTGAGGGAAGTGCAAGTGAAAAGCTGCTTCACTTGAAAGGAGCGTTTGGGCCCTTGGACGGTGAGGAGGGGGGGGAAGTAAAGGGGCAGGTGTTGTATCTTCTGCGGTTGCATGGGAAGGTGCCGTGGGATGGGGTTGAGGTGTAGGGGGTGATGGAGGAGTGGACTAGGGTGTCCTGGAGGGAACGATCCCTGCAGAATGCCACCGGGGGGGTGAAGGGAAGATGTGTTTGGTGGTGGCATCATGCTGGAGTTGGCGGAAATGGCGGAGGATGATCCTTTGAATGCGGAGGCTGGTGGGGTGATAAGTGAGGACAAGGGGGACCCTATCATGTTTCTGGGAGGGAGGGGAAGGTGTGAGGGCGGATGCACAGGAGATGGGCCGGACACGTTTGAGGGCCCTGTCAACCACAGTGGATGGAAAACCTCGGTTAAGGAAGAAGGAAGACATGTCAGAGGAACTGTTTTTGAAAGTGGCATCATCAGAACAGATGTGACGGGGGCGAAGAAACTGAGAGAATGGGATGGAGTCCTTACAGGAAGCGGGGTGTGAAGAGCTGTAGTCGAGGTAGCTGTGGGAGTCGGTAGTCTTGTAATGAATATTGGTGGACAGTCTATCACCAGAAATTGAGACAGAGAGGTCAAGGAAGGGAACGGAGGTGTCAGAGATGGACCATGTGAAAATGATGGAGGGGTGGAAATTGGAAGCAAAATTAATAAATTTTTCCTGGTCCAGACGAGAGCATGAAGCAGCACCAAAGCAATCATCGATGTACTGGAGAAAGAGTTGTGGGAGGGGGCCTGAGTAGAAATGGAACAAGGAATGTTCCACATACCCCATAAAGAGACAGGCATAACTAGGGCCCATACGGGTACCCATAGCCACATCTTTTATTTGGAGGAAGTGAGACGAGTTTAAGGAGAAATTATTCAGTGAGAGAACAAGTTCAGCCAGACGGAGGAGAGTAGTGGTGGATGGGGATTGTTCGGGCCTCTGTTCGAGGAAGAAGCGGAGAGCCCTCAGACCATCCCAGTGGGGGATGGAGGTGTAGAGGGATTGGACGTCCATGGTGAAGAGGAGGCGGTTGGGGCTAGGGAACTGGAAATTGTTGATATGATGTAGGGCGTCAGAGGAATCGCGGATGTAGGTGGGAAGAGACTTGGTAAGGGGAGAGAGAATGGAGTCAAGATAGCAAGAAATGAGTTCTGTGGGGCAGGAACAGGCTGACACGATTGGTCTGCCGGTACAGTCCTGTTTGTGGATTTTGGGTAGGAGGTAGAAGCGGGCCGTCCGAGGTTAGGTCACTATGAGGTTGAAAGCTGTGGAGGGAAGATCTCCAGAGGAGATGAGGTCAGTGACAATCCTAGAAACAATGGCTTGATGTTCAGTGGTGGGGTCATGGTCCAGGGGGAGGTAGGATAGAAGTGTCTGCGAGTTGACGCTCAGCCTCTGCGACAACAACAGCACGACCCTTGTCAGCAGGTTTGATGACAATGTCAGGGTTGGACCTGAGAGAATGGAGTGCGGCAAGTTCAGGAAGAGAGAGGTTAGAGTGGGTGAAAGGAGCAGAGAAATTGAGACGACTGATGTCACGCCGACAGTTCTCAATGAAAAGATCAAGAGCAGGTAAGAATCCATAGGGAGGGGTCCAGGTGGAGGGAGAATATTGGAGGCGGGTAAAAGGATCCGTTGAACGGGGAGAGGACTCCTGCCCAAAGAAGTGAGCGCGGAGACGAAGGCAGCAGAAGAGCTCAGCATCGTGCCGAGCGCGAAATTCATTGAGATGAGGGTGTAAGGGTATGAAACTGAGTCCTTTGCCGAGCACTGAACGTTCAGCATCAGAGAGGGGTAGGTCAAGGGATATGGTGAAAACACGGCTGGGATTGGAAGACGGGATGGGGACAGAGGAACGGGTGGGGTGGAGGGTCCTGGATGGGCGTTGGTGTCGATGAGTTGTTGGAGCTTGCGTTCCTTTGCACCTGAAAGGAAGAGACAAAGTTTCTTGTTGAGGTGTCGGATGAGATGAAGAATAAAATGAAACTGGGGGCAAGGACAGCTTAGAGATAGGGTGTGTCGGTGCTGCTGGAGGGAGGGGTCGAGTGTGTTCATATGGCGGCGCATGGCACTGAGTGTGGATCCCAGGATGCGACGAGAACAGCAGTCCGAGGAGCGTTGTATGTCCCGGAGATACCTGTAATCCTGGGTGGGTTTGAAGCATGAGGGATGGAACTTCAGTTGGAATCCATGCGGGGTAAGTCGGAGACGGAGACAGTCACTGTGGAAGGAAATATGGCTGTGAAAGCGAGTTTTAATAAACACCTTGTCAAACACCAGGAGAGAAATGGAAAGCAATGAAGGTGAACAGGGCAAAAGAGACAGGTGGAAATCCTGTCGGAGAGAAGAGCAATACTTCTTCAAGGTAGGCATTCCTTGAAGAGAAGTGGCAGTCAATTAAACACTAAGATAAAAGCAAAATACTGCGGATGCTGGAAATCTGAAACAAAAACAAAAATACCTGGAAAAACTCAGCAGGTCTGACAGCATCTGCAGAGAGGACTGGGTGCCATGCTGGCTGTGGGCTTCACAACATACAATCTGGCATAAAAGGACTGCACTTAATTATCAGCTTAGATTGTGCATTCTAGAATGGGATATAAATCTTCTGACTCAAGAGGTGAGTGCCACTGAGCCAAAGCTGACATTACATCTCTCAGTCAGAATGACTAATGCATGGGCTACAAAGGAAGCTTGAGAAACACCAATTATGATGCCTTCTCCCACCTACTCCAAACTCCAACAACTAGGCTAGTCCCAGGACAGATAGGACCCACAATGCTGACAATAACCTATTAATGTTGTAACCTCATCCTCCTCTCCATAAGCCTCTAGCACGCTTCACCAGGAATGACACTGGCCCCATCACCAACTACTGCTCAGCATGGAACTGTATAATTATGTATGACCGTCCTTGCATTTAAGTATTGTGAGATCCACTTCAATCTTCACTCTAGTTTGTAGTTTCTTCTAACTATCATTGCTTTTGTCTTTTTGGTGTTCATACTCAATCCATATTCTAAACTTCTCGATTTTACTTGATCTTTGATATTTTGTAATGCCTCTTCTGATTCTGCAAGTAGCACTGTGTTGTCAGCGTACCGCAAGTTCATTATATTCTTGCCTCCAATTTTTACCCCTATAAGTACATTTAATTCTCTGAATATTTGTTTTGCGTGCAGGTTGAACAATTTTGGCGAGAGTACACAGCTTTGTTGTACCCTTCTCTTCACTTGAAACATATGTGATTGACCAGAAAAGGGACGGTCTTTTAGCTCACTATTTGATCCCAATGTAGGCTCTGGATAAATCTGACATCTTTACTGTTAATGTCACATTTCAGCAACACGTCCATTAGCTTTTGGTGATAAACATGATTGAACACTTTTTCATAGTCTATCTATGAAGCCTATGTAAATGTTCTTGTTCACTTCTAGATATTTATTGAAGATTGTTCTTCGGTTAAATATTCCCTCTTGTTCCTCTCCAGATCGCCTTTCACCAATTTCTGCTTCAAGTGTGTTATTATTTCTATTATGATTTTCAAGATCACTTTAATGGGATGACTGATTAAGCTTGAAATGATTGCACTCCATGGCTTTAGGTTTCTTAGATAAATTAAATAATAAATGTGTCAAGTCACTTGGAATTTATCCTTTGGTATATATTTGATCACAAATTTCTGTTATCACTTCTAATTCTGTTTCTCAAAAGGGCTTTTAGATGTTCTGTTTTTACTTCATTTATGCCTGGAGCTTTTCCTGTACTCATCAAATTCAAAGCATTCTTTTCCTCTGATATCAATGTTTGATCTTTCATTTGTCTCTATATCTTGAGGACTCCCTCAATTAGATACATCATACAATTCACTTATTTTGTAAACTAGAGTGAAGATTGAAGTGGATGGTGTCACACTGGAACAAGTAAATAAGTTTTTCTATTTAAGACAAATGATAACAGAAGAAGATGGTAGATGTGATGCTGAAGTCAGTAAAAGATAGAGATAGCCAGAAGTAATTTTGTGATGATGAAAGGTGTGTTAACAGCAAGGAAAACACTCATGAGATGCTACATGGCAAAATGGATAAAATATGCTTCAGAAACCTGGACAATAAAGAACGATCTGTGGAAGAAAATAAAGAACTTTGAAATGCAGACGCTAAGATGTATACTTAACAATTCCAACTACAGACCATAAGACAAATAAAGAGCTGTTTAAAATCAGAAGAGCCCAAAAAGAACTCTAAAATGTGACATCCAGAAAAGAAAGTGTCAGTATTTTCAGATATGATCAGAGTTGAAAAACTACAGAGATCTCTTGTAGAGGGCAAAGTGGAATGCAGTAGAAAGAGGGGTCAACCTAGGCATAGTTGGATGATGGATGTCACAGAAGGGTTGCAGACAAGCTACAAGCTGGATGTACAAGGATGGCGCAAGAAGAGGAACATGACATACCATGATAGCGGATCTCCTGGTAGGAGTAGCTACAAGCAGCAGCAGGATTGTGAGATATATATTCTAGCATATATATACAAACATATGAATTAGGAGGAGTAAACCACTTGGCCCTTCGAGCCTGCTCCACTATTCAATAAGATCAATACTGATCTGATTGTAACCTCAACCCCACATTCCCACTTACCCCTGATAAGCAAGGGGGTGAAAGGTTATTAGGAATCTATCTACCTCTGCCTTAAAAATATTCAATGACTCTGCTTCCACGGCCTTTTGAGGAAGAGAGTTCCAAAGACTCTCAACCCTCCCAGAGAGAGAAAAAATATGAAACCAGGTCCTGGGAGCATGTGTATTTCATGTATAAAATTAACACAAAAGGCAGGCAAGGACAGATATGGACTAGGCAGGAATCCTCAATCCACTCAGTGGCTGTCACACTCTTCTCACATGGATGGCAAACTGGAGAGTTGCTGTAAGGAATATCAGTAAGGCAGACTTACCCTTATGAATCACAAAAATATTTACTGAATTATTTTAAATTGGACAAAATTCTGCACTTTTCGCAGAAATGTTGGAAGTTGGATTAATATATAAAATATAAACGCTGGCGTTAACTTACTGATGCATCTCTTTAGTTTACCGAAAACAATTAAATTTAAATCTGTAGTTTTTTTAAAAAAAGAAAATGACAGACTGGGGATAGATCAATATACATGACGTGACAATTTGATTTTCCAGTAACCTGCTTTTGATAGCAAAATAATTGATTTAAAAATATTCATTATTTTTATTGAAACAAATCTACATGAAAGTCAAAGCCCAGATAATCCAGATAGAAAGACCCGATGGACGTTCAAATTATCTCAAAGCAGCTAAAAGTAGGCGCTCTGGATCGAAACCGCTCGATTCTATTCCGCCAGTTTTAGGCAAGATTATAATTTACCAATTTTGGCTCTTGGCACGGTCTGCTTTGAACAATGTGTGTTAACGTCGGCAGGATGTAGTCTTTGTTTTAACAGGATTAGACAGAAGTTCACACTTCTTTAAAAATATAGTGCGATTCGGGGGATAGTCGTGGCTTTCAAGTTCTGCGATTTACGTGAAGTCTTAAGAGAGACACAGTTTCAAACAGCCAGCTCCCTGCCGACTTGTTATTGACCCTCGCTATCAAAGAAGCTTTATACTTCGTGCTAAAGTACGTGAAAAATTACAAATAAACAATTCGTTTGGGATAAACTTAACTTTAGCAAAATGTGGGCCTGAATATAGCAAACATTTGATGGAATACAAGTTTAAAAACATGGAAATTAGAAGAGTTTCAATTGCCCTTCACAATTTCTGGAACTTTACTAATTTAAAACTGAAACTGTTTATCGCTTTTCCGTTTCAACTCGATGCCCCTATGTCCAATATATTTTCTTCATGGTCTAGAACAGAATTTAGATTATGTGTTTACATAAAACGGAGTTACTGTAAAAATAATTGAAGAACTAGAATAACAATAGTTTGCCACAAAACTCCGTGCTGTAAAAGACAAATAATCATCTAAACTAAACGTTGTGGATCAGCTATAGAAGTATTATTTAATTTGCTAGAACATCCCAAATTTCCACATTTCGTACCTTTCAATCAAGACTTTACAATATCTTAGGATATTGTACTCCAGTGGAAAAGGACATTCTTAACTCATTTCTTGATTCATCCTCGATAAAGCCTTTAAGATACCTAAATTTTAACATCTAAAACATTTTCTATAGTTCCGTGTTTCTAAAGTTATTTAGAAACAAAACCGTACGCCACTCAATTAGTCACATCACGTGGAATGCATTACATCCGAACAAGGCTCAGCTGCTTAGTTAGCATCTCCTGCATGTTTGACAAATCTCAGATTCAATTGGAGTGCTCTGATATTTACATAGTCTCGAAAACGCAAGGTTTCTTCCCCCCACGACCAGAGTTACGACTTACAAATATAATCAACCTTGGCGCCTCGAGGTTGTTGTAAGTACACGGGCTGGTCTGGTTATATATTAAGTTTGTAATACCATTGTATTTTCTCTGATATTGAGGTAAAGCCTTTGAGACTGGAGTGAAAGCTTAACCGCCTCGTTATTTTATGCTGCTGAGAACTCTGCTGAACTATTCCATCACCGTTCAAACACAGACAACGGTTTAATCATAGTAAAACCTTGAACAAAATCAGCTCTCGAGCAGTGATGGAGGAAGGGCTATTAATGAGAGTTGCTAACCTACTCGAGATCCATTTGTTAAAGGCGAGTGGTGATAGATGGGATATTTGGGGAGACTTGGAGCAAGCATTTCAAACAAGTGCGAGCGAGGTAGTCGAAGGTTCTGTTCTCGAATGAAATGAGGTAAAGATTCTGAAAAATCGAATCACGGGGCTTATAGGGTTATCGCATGTGGAAAACCACTGAGGTGTGGAATAGGATATAGAATTTGAAATTTATGTTGGACGGTTCACGCGGTTTATGAAAACATAGCTGGTGGGTAATGATTAGGCTGCAAGAGGTGGTGTTTGTGAAGGTTGGAATTCATAAGGACAGCACTTGATTCTAAGATAAAAGCAAAATACTGCGGATGCTAGAAATCTGAAACAAAAACAAAGCTCAGTAGGTCTGACAGCATCTGTGGAGAGAGGAACAGAGTTGACGTTTCGAGTCCATATGACTCTTCAAAGCTAGCAGAGCATTTGGTTCTGACGGGGATAACTAGAGTTTTAGTAACGGGTCTGGTGAGATGGAGTGGATAAAAGACAAAATTAGTTAGCTGTGATGGCCAGAATGCGAGATTTTAACGTCAGAGGGATACATATCTATTTTGGGTTTACTTAAAAACAGTACTGGGAGAGAATTTCTCGGAGGTCCTGGCGATCAGTCGCATTTACTTCGGCAGAAGTCACCAAATGACGACAAAGTATGCCAACAATGGAACTTTGGCACCTAATCCAACATTTTAGATGAGGAAAACATGGGAAGAGGCTCGATTGAATACAAACACCGGCGTGGACTGGTTGGGCTGCTTGTCCCGTATAGCCTATGTAACCAGGAGGCGGCGTGGTTAACTCAGTTGTTAGTTTCAAAGAATAAATATATGGCAGACTCATTGGAATACGGTGAAATTGTTTTTCAAATCGCCCTTTTTCACTACAAGGGTTTAATTTCACTATGAAATGTCAGTAGTGGCGCTAGCCCGAATTGGAAGGTTGTGGACTGAAGTCCCACTTTAGAAGTTGAGCATTACGATCAAAATTGCTCCAGTCAAGTCCAATACTGAGGGAGTGCTGCATTGTTAAAGGTGAGACCTTAAACAGGCCCAGTGGGCGCATTCACTGGATGATGAACCCATGGCACTATTTTGAAGAATCGGGGAATTATCCCTCGTGCCCTGGTTATCATACGAATTGGACGCAGGAGTAGGCCGCTCGGCCCCTCGAATCTGCTCCCTCATTCAGTGAGATCATGGCTGATCTGATTGTAACCTCAGCTCCACATCATCGCTGAATGCGGGGGCTCGCTGTGAGCAAATTGGTTGTGGCTCTTCCTACATTGACTAATTTCAAAAATACTTGGCTGTGAAACGCTTTGCGGTGTCCTGTGGTCGTGGAAAGCACTATAGAAATAAAAGTCTCATGAAAAAGATAGGCTTTTTCATTTATTGTAAATGCTTTAATAAACACATTCACGACTCCCTAAACACTTACGTGAAAGCTAACTCACGCTTGAAAGTATCCTGGTTGGATTTTGTTCTAATGCTTGGAATGTGGTATGATTTCCATTACCTCCCACATTTTTTTTAAAAAGGAAATGTATTTCTGGTGTAAAACCTTGAAATAACCACTTAGCCAAAGTAATCCTTTCCAAATATACACTTCCATTGATAACCCGAAATATTTCCGTCACTTATCCTGAATTTACCAGAATAATTATGAACAGTTGTTCTGATTATTGTACGGTTTTGAGCATGTCACGAGTTCGAAACCAAACCTTTCCCTTACCGTCCGGTTACAGCAAAGTCAGCAGGAGCGTGAACTTCAACGTAAGCGAGAGGTCGCTAAGACATTTCTTAAGGTGTCTCATAGTGCCTTAAAGTCTACAATTTGCAAGAAAAAAAGTCCAATTTCTTGACGCAATTTGTACCGTTTCGCAATGTTAATGCGTAAACGATATATGGAGCTGACACGTAATTTGTTGAGATCATGATTTTTGAACTCCTAGGAAAGGATGTTTATCTCAAACTAGCGCGTTCCTTTTGCACTATTGAGTTGACAGCAAGTTCATTAGGAGGTGCTTGGATACATATCTCTACAGGACGACTGGACCCCGTTGATAAGTTGCCAGACCAGCCTGCGGCTGCATATCGTAATACCCATTCAACTGTCATTCGCATCACCTAGAAAGCATTGTCCAGGTATTTGCAAACGGCAATCTCAAATCGAAATGGCGATGGCTACAACTTTTTTAAAAGCTATCTGATTAAAAGATCAACCCCACCATTATTTCGACAGGAGTTACACAAGTTTCCGCCGATTCTGCGTCGGTTAGGTCGGAAGATGGTAAAGTGAATTGCAATTCAATTTCCACTTTTATCATTGGCAGTAGTTTGACACGTCAAAGATTGGCGTTTTGTGCATTTCAATCCTGAATTTGTACATTAAGATTTTGGTAACACTCCTAATTGTACAGAGAAGACCACCGCTCTAGCTACTCCATACAGACCATGGTATTTCTACTGGAAATCTTACTTATCATTAACTTTTTTAAATGGCTTTCAATGCGCTACAGTTATTCTGTAGCCAGCGTGAAGTCAAGTAGTGTGAGACTGCTTCCTGGAATAGTCTCACACCAGTTGCCAAAGTTTAGGTCACACTTCATTTAATGACCTTTAGATAAGCGTTATGCCGTTGTCTTCGGTGTGATGGGAAAACCCGATTGCATCCATGCAGAAACTCGTATAGTTGTTTATTAAGTAGTTCATAATATGCTTTCGCATTAAATTACGCATGGTAGTCTTGGACAATGTTGGAGCAACAAATCTGATTCTAATGCAGCACCTTTATCGGACGCGAAGTCTCAAATCCTTCCCATACAATGAATGAATTATTGAGGTACAGTGACCCGGTATTGACACAAGACATTGTGTAAATCGTATTTTTAAGGCTCTTCACGAATTGAAATGAATGAGCAACGATTCTGTTGGTGTTGAGTTGAGAGAATTGTTGATCCAAGATATTTTAATAGTGCCTTGAGATCTTTAATATTCACTTGAACAGATTTGGTTTAATATTTAATATACACCAAGGTGCAAGAATTCAGTACCTCTGAGGTGCTAATTTTAAATGTTATGCTTAAATTCTGCAGTGGGGCATCTACAAGTGATTTGGTATAGAAGGACCAAGTCTCAATGCGCGTTCCAATTCTAAAAACTATAATTTCTCATTTGAAATATGCAACAATAATTAATTAAACTAACCGCGTGAATAAACAAAATCGAGCATTCGCGTTTCCTTATACTATTTAAAATAATACTGTCTAGATAGCCAGATCCTGTTCGGTAGGACAAAGCTTCTGAAATGCAATCGAAACTAAGAAAAGCTGCAATTCACAACTCCAAACTCCAATCGCTTATCAGAAACAATTTAAAATAAGCCGTCCAATGCTAGATTATTCCCAATTAACAGTACTTCTAGTGAAGATAATTGGGAGAAAGTAATGAACTGCAACCACAATCGTAAACAGTAGAATAACTTTGATATTTAAAGTTAGTTCTTCGTCAATAGAATGTAGTATTTTTAAGGATAGATAAATATAAGCATCGAGATGAGCAAGTGTTGTATGTGGTGTGCATAAAGTTAACCTAATTATGGAAGTATTCAGTAAATGACTATTGGCGATAAGTGTTAACAATCCTTTTGAAATTCATTAGGCCTTTCTAGTCTACGATTGGTTGGTGTTTGTTTACACTTTGTCCGGCTCCGAACTAGTTAATTTACAACAAAAGTGTTTTCCTGACCGCTGTGCAGCCTATATAAATAGCGGAACAACTTTCTCAGCCCTCAATTTTCGAGTTCAGAGCTATTTCAGCGAATGAGACACCGCTGCCATGAATCTCGCCCAAGTAACTGCTTGCTTCGCGCTGGTTTACAGTTGCATTACTCCAGCAGCTTTGTGGTAAGCTGGCCTCTTCATACATTCAGCATTTTTATTCCAATGTGTAACTGCAAAGTGGGATATTCATACCATAGGGAATTAAACTTCCTGCTACATTCTTGTTACAGGTCCGTAAACAACTTTTTGATGACTGGACCAAAGGTAAACTGACGTTGTCTTTTAACAAATTTGTTTGTATTCTTTTGGAACTATTTTAAGATCTCTTTATTCAAAATCCATTTTATTTGAAATTAGTACTTTAGGCATATTAGAACACGTGTTTTAATGTAATGGATTCACGGATTGCTTGCGTCCCTTCCATTAGCAGCTGGTAACATTTCCCAAGGCCGCTGAGAATATTTTGCCAAGTTAATCACAAATCTCCCTTTAAACGTTCAATGACAATGTCTCGATTTTCTTAACTATTTTTCTTTAGAAAGTCATGCACACGAGTAACAAATTTAAATATCAAACTATTGGCATAACATTAACAATCTGGCTTCACTTCGCTTTGTAAGAAGTATGCAGGTGCTGTTGATGTATTTGACGAACCGATTGCGGTTACTTTTATTGGTAGGCGTTCCTGACATATTCCAGTAGTGTTGCTGCTGGGGCTGAGTCCGGGATTGAGGAATGTAAACACCAGTTCACCTGGGACCGCTGGAATTGTCCACAGAGCGCACTGCAACTCTCAACACATAATGGTCTTCGGAGCGGTAAGAACCCCACCGCAGCTCATAAACAATGGTTTCCAAATAGCGTTTTACTCAGGGTTATTTGTTAATTAACTTTTTTAATGTGCTTTTATTAGCTACTAGAGAAACGTCCTTCGTGCATGCAATAAGTTCTGCAGGTGTCATGTACACCCTGACCAGAAACTGCAGTATGGGGGACTTTGATAACTGCGGATGCGATGAGTCAAGAAGCGGTGAGGCTGGTAGGTTGGAAAATCTTGTCCGAACTTTTCAGTTCCTTCCTTAGTTCATTTCCAAGGGCATGCATTTATTTTGATCTAAATTTTATCAATTAAAATTAGACATGTTGTTTGCTTCAAGTCCATTTTGTAGTATTTTCTGTGCTGATGTGTCTAAACATCTGTTTGTAGGTGGACGGGGCTGGGTTTGGGGAGGATGTAGTGATAATGTTGAATTTGGAGAACGAATTTCTAAACAGTTTGTCGATGCTTTGGAGACGGGACAGGATTCCAGAGCTGCCATGAACCTCCACAATAACGAAGCAGGAAGAAGGGTAAGTATTTGTGATAATGAGTTAACTTCTAAATGTTGCATTATGGAAAACGAGTGCTTCTAAATCGTATTAAATTATTTGCGTTTACTCGATCGAATATTTTATTACTGAAGACTGCTCGTAGGTTTACACTTGTCTCTTCATTGTTGGACAAAATTTATCCGGTACACCAAGTTAAAATCAAATATCGGGTTGTTTCACGGATGGTCCTTGCATTTTAACATTTTTGGAAACACTGGTAATCATTAGGCAATAAGTAAAGGTAAAGATGTCAGCAATTAACTTAATTGAGGACTGGACGAAATACCCGTACTGTCCTTTTCACCTGAGTCTGAACCTCCTGACGAGTTTATTTTTGAGTGCTCTACAAAGCAATAGCATTCCAGTTCTCGGCGGGTTTTGGCCCCCAGTGCAAAAATCATTTCATTCGTTGCTTTTTATACTTTGGAAAGTACGGAACAATACCTTGCTGGGAATTGGTATGAAATAACAACAGTGCCTAATTCTTGCTTTCTGCCTGCCATATGGCGCACCGGCTTCCTCAGTCACAGTAAGGCTGCAAGAAGATAACTTTCTTCCATTTGCCCGTTACCCTTCTGAAGACGGCCTGGTGCTGCAATGCTTTCGGAATGTCAGTGTTCTGGTGCTTCAGCTAGGTGTATACTTCAGATTGAGCAAAACTATGGGGAGGGGCGTGGGGAGAGCTACAACAATGCGTGTGCAAAATCATTAGTCTGGACAGAGTAAATGGAGAGAAACTGCTTCCGTTGGCGGGAGAATCGAGAATCAAAGGGCACCAATGTAAGGTGGTTGGCGAAAGAAACAAAGACGAAATGAAAAACTTATGTAGCGAGTGGTTAGGATCTAGAACGCATTGCCTGAATGTGTGGGAAGCGGATTCAATTAAAACCTTAGTCGGATAATTATCTGGAGTAAACAGAGAATCCGGGGGAGTGGAACCAGGTGAGTTGCTTCTGAAGAGCCTGGAAGGAAAGGACAGGCCGAAGGCCTGCTTCTGTGTTGTAAACATTTTATGATCATGTCTATATATCTATACACGTACTTTCCAACCGGAATCTCTGGATGGGAAAGTGTTTTGGCTATTTTGTTCTCCCTACCCATTGTGCTAAGATCAGCCAGTTCCTCAAAGACCATACCTGAAACCTCCAGTTCTCAATTCTATTGAGCGACAGCAGTTGTACAGAATATTTATCTTGATTGGAATAAAGACAATGGGGGACGGGGCGCAATGGTCGTTTGTTGTTTATCCAACAAAAGACTTGACTACCGCGAGTTGGGAAAACTCCCTTGCTGACCTCTAATTCAAATCAATAAATTACTGAAATCTTGTATTGGGATGCAAATCTAGAATTATTTGTTGCGAAATAGAATAAATCGACAACCTTTTTACTTTCTTATAAAATTCAGGAGTACTCCAGTCGCTGACAATATTTCGTCCATAATATAAATCGCCACCACAACCCCCCCACCCCTTCCCGCCATCAAATAAAAGTGTGTGACGGTGGTGCAGAGAAATTCGTGGAAGTAGTCAGTTTTGTATTTATATACAGTAAATTAAACTTTAAATAGGAATTCTACAATAGTTGTTTTGATCTAATGTGAGCACTGATTATAGCCATGGTGTTTGTGTAAATTGCATTATAGAATTAATGTTGATGTTGATTCCGTAGGCTGTCAAAGAGACCATGAAGAGAACCTGCAAGTGTCATGGCGTGTCGGGGAGCTGCAGTATCCAGACTTGCTGGCTCCAGTTAGCTGATTTTCGCGACATAGGGAACTTTCTGAAAGTAAAACACGAACAAGCTGTGAAAATCGATTTGGAGAAGCGGCGCATGAAAGGAGGGAATAGCGCGGATAACCGGGCAGCAATCGCGGATGCGTTTAGAGCAGTGCTGCCAACAGAACTTGTCTACTTGGAAGACTCTCCTGATTACTGCGTCCGGAACGTCTCACTGGGATTGCAAGGAACAGAAGGAAGGGAATGTCTCCAAAGTGGCAAGAACCTCTCTCAGTGGGAGAGAAGGAGCTGCAGACGGTTGTGCGGAGAGTGTGGACTCAAGCCAGAGGAGAGGCAGACGGAGATCATCAGCAGTTGCAATTGCAAGTTCCACTGGTGTTGTACTGTGAAATGTGAGCAATGCAAACAAATCGTAACCAAACATTACTGCTCTCGGCGAGAGAGGAACAGATCTTTCAACAATAAGCGTAAAAATCGGGCCCAGAATTGGTGAGACCCCACCCTCATGAACACCTTCAAAATGACATTTTTAAAAAATCAACGCTAAGACTTCAACAATAACTTGCTACTCTCCGCATTCATTTTGTTAACGGACCGTTGCCAAACTTGCTATATTCCACCGTTCTTATGATCTGTTTGCAGATTATTTTACACTGCTCCTTCAGTTGCAACATTATAGAAGCAAAAAGATTTTAACTAAATATTCGTTTCTAAAAATGTTTTTAAGGCCGGGAGTATTTAAATTCTAGTCTGCAAGTTATCCAAAGGAATGTTTCTAGTTGTATATTTGTGAATCCAGCAGTTTCTTTCTGGGAAAGTGGGTGTGGGACTTCATTCGACACTTTTGTCTGCACGATTATAATTGTTCTTATGCACTTATTTTTCTATAACCTTATTTTGCACCAGTTTAAAAGCGTTCGCACTGTTACGGAAACTGCACGTGGACACTTCCAGGAATTTAGATAAACGAATTTAGATAAACTAATGTAACATCAGAAGTTGCTGTAAAGAACTTGTCAATAGTTTTGAGCATCTCCTCAGGTTTATGATATGGCGAATAAGGAAACGGCTGACAATTTGTTTTAGTTATATATTCTGGATAAGTACACTAGACTAGAAAATTGGTTCGTATTCTCCAATAAATTTATTTCCATCAACTGTTGTCAGTTTTTTTTTAAATTTCGCGTTTAGTGAAGTTAAATGTCTGTTGAAGGGTCATCTTGGACTCGAAACGTCAACTGTTTTCTTCTCCACCGATGCTGCCAGACCTGCTGAGTTTTTCCAGGTAATTCTGTTTTTGTTTTGGATTTCCAGCATCAGCAGTAGCTTTGTTTTTATAATTAGACAGGTCTTACTGTAGAGCTACTATAATTTTAATATTGGATAGTGTAAAGGGAGGTTGCAGAAACGTAAAATGTCCTACAACTTATTCCTTTCAACGCATTTTCTTAAACCGCTGAAACTCTTTCGAGTTATCAACAGTCACTGATTGTAACTCTTTCGAGTACATTCACAGTTCTTGGTTTCCGGGAGTGGGACGTGAACCCACAACCCTCTGATTCAAAGGCGAGGGTGCTATGAACTGAGCCACAGCTGACACCAGGTGAACGTGCCTATGTTGCACTTTAATTGAACATTTAGGGCCGTTACCACAGCAAAACGTCCAAGGCGCTTCATTTGAATTTTTAGACAAAGTGACAACTGAGCTACACTAAATATTGGGCTGAATTTTCCACTGGATGTGGGACCGGGTCCCAACATGTTCACCGCCCAGTTAAGGATCCCAGAGGCAGGAGCGCAGGACACCATGACCCACTCCAATGGCGTCTAGTAGCCCCACTGAGACCTGTGGAGCGCTGCTGAGGGCCAGACTGAGAATAGCGGGGAGACACTGTCGTCACTATCATCAGTGGAGCAGATGAAAAGTAAATACATTTGACTACGACATTTTCTGCATTTCTTTACTCAAGGGCAAGACTGATATTTGCTGCTGGTGAGCTCTTCAAATGTCTCAATTAATGAGACTCCCACCTCCCACTGAGCGCCTTTCGCAATGTTTCTAGTGTGTTCAAAAACAGGGGCTAATTTCCCTTAGTACCTTAATTGGCTACTGCCATGCGGGTAGCCACCTCCGCCTGTAGCCCGCCTTCTTGAAAGATGTACCTGACACACGTCGTTCCAAATTCCTGTTTCCTTTCTCCCCCCCAACCCCACTCGCCTCTATGGGGCTGGGGAAGATTTGAACAAAAAAAAACTAAGGCTGAACCAACCTGTTCAGATGCTGCATAAACTTAAAAGGTCATCCAAAACTCTTCTGCCTGTGTCCTTACTTGCACCAAGTCCTGTTCATGTATCACGCCTGTGCTTTATGGTTTCATGGGGAGCGTCTTTAAAGGAATAAAGAGATGTAAAAGTTGAAGGAAATTCCAGAGCCGAGAGCTCGGGCAGCTGAACGCATAGTCACCAATGGTGGAGTGATTAAAAGCGGGGATCCTTAAGAGGCCAGAAATAGGTAAGCACAGATATAAGTAGTGGGACTGGAAAATATAACTGAGAAGATTAGGTAGAGCCATGGAAGGATTTTCCTAGAGGTTCACTAGATTGCTCCCTGGGGTGAGAGGCTGATTCTACATTCTCGAGTTTAGAAGAATGAGAGGTGATCTAATTGAAATATTCAAAATTCTGAAGGGACTTGACAGGGTAGACAAGCTGTCTCTTCTCTTTCCACCACCCCCCACCCCCCAACCCCCGCTCCAAAAGCTGGGGAAGGACACAGTCTCGGGATTAGTGGATAATCATTATTACTGAGATGAAAAGATTTTTTTCACCTGAAGTTGTGAATCTTTGGAATTCTCATCCCAGAGGGCCGTGGACACTCCATCATTGAATGTGTTTTTAACGATGAGAGATTTTTGGTGTCTCAGGAAATCAAGGGACATGAGGGGAAGGAGGAAAGTGGAGTTAACACTGATCAGCTATGATATTGAATGACTGACAGAGCAAGCTCATGGGCCATATGGTCTACTACCTTTATGCTCGTATAATTTGAAAACAAGACTAAGAATTTTAAATCAAGGCATTACTTAACCAGGAACCAATGCAGATTTGCAAGCACAGGCATGATACATGACCAGGACTTCGTGCAAGTAAGGACACAGGCAGAAGAGTTTTGGATTACCTTAAATTTATGGAACATGTAGGATGTGGGAGGCCAGCCAGGAATGCTGGAAATCAAGTTAAAAGTAGCAACATGCATAGGGATTACAGCAGCAGATGAGCTAGGTGGGTAATGTTAGAGATGTGGTCTTACCTATGTGGCTGAAAATCATCTGAGTCAAATAAGGCACGGAGGTTCAGGTTGGTTGGTTCAGCCCCATACAGTTGCCAGGTAGAGGGATGGAATTGGTAATTAATGAACAGAGACCAAAGACATTTCTGATATTTAACTGGAGAAAATTTTTGCTCATCAGGTACTGGATGTTGGATTAGTAATCAATTTAGACAACTGAAGGGTGCAGAGAGGTGGAGGGGTAGAGCTGAGTGTTTAGTTCTTAAAGGATTGCAATTTGTGTTTTTCATTTGAGTACAGTGCTGTGCTCGTTTCCTAGAACTATTGATAAAACGCAGAAATCATATACCAATGATAAACTGATCAAGCATATCCTTTCTATTGAATTGCTCAGTTGGCGTCAATGCGCATAATCGCATCATAAGACGTTAGGGCACGGGCTAGTCACTTCACCAATTCTATGTTGGTGCTACCCCCCATAAGCCACCTGTTCACTCCCTACAACGTTTACTTTTCCTTTTATAAGCAAATAGCTGACTGTTTTCCTGCTACGGTAAAACTTTAACCAAAGCGAGTTACAGTAGTTGCAACGTTTAACTTCGATTTCAATGCGTGCACTGATGGGTAAATCTATTTGTCTCAATGCTTTGAAATGGAAAGCAGCACAAGTCATTCATTTTCATTATTCTAAGGAGTACCGCTTAGCCCCTTTGAACTTGAAAAAAGAAAACGTGTTACCCTTTTTCTATACCTGTGAACTTGTTCGTGATGTAAAGCTGTTTTCGCCACAATTTTTAATGCGCGCGAAAACCAAGACAATCTGAATAAATACATAATAGGACTCCTCTACTGTCTTCGCATATTTCAGAGGTTTATTGTGTGGAGTTTCTTATTACTACATGGCCACTAATAATTACTTAAGTGTCAGATTTTGAAGTTGAAAGTTATCTGGATTTGAGACAATAAAGTAAGACTTAATAAAGGAACTGCGTTTATCTTTGAACGCAGAACGATTAACAAAACAAACTAGTTATCATGATGAAATTAATACTCACCCTTACCCATCCTGAATTATGTCAAGATAGATAAAATTCGCTAATACCTTTATAAACAACTGGATTTCATTTTAACTTTTTCTTTCACTGTTTGCCGCGCTTAACGATTGCGAAATAGTACGGACCAGTCCTTCGGATTCCTGCGATCTTTTTCTAAGCAGGTTTAGAAAACAATTGGTGGGCTTTCTACAGAATGCATTTTACACAAGTTATCGATCAGTGTCTTGTCAGACGTTCCATTTGTATACAATATCAGCTTGCATTTATACAGCATAATATATTCGCATTCATTTGTTTCCCTTTTATCTTTGTTGGCTCAGTAGGTTTGCATTCAAAAGTTCAGTTTAAATACACTGAAGAGATAATGACAAGCGACCATGCACGTTTTTACTGAACCAATCAGCTGTCCCTGACTAACATCATCTACTTCTACTTTTAGGGCTAATATACTGTAAATGTAAAATAATGGATGGCCAGCAGTAATTACGGATACATATTTTGGTCCATCATTGATCTTATTAGATTTATTGGGTAAAAATGTTGATTTTTTTAAAAAATTCACTGATTACAACTTTACATCCATCAGTTTTCGTATGTGCATTTCCTCCCTCATTTCTGGGAAAAGGATTAGAACCAAGTCATACTGAAGATGCAATCATAAATGGAAAACTATGAATGTATACCACCCATGTGCAACAACACCATGGGATGTCATCTGTTGCAGGTATGGAATTATGGGTACGTTATTACACATCATGACACAGTTCAAAGCACATATTGGTGTTGAATTAGCCAGGCAACAACTTGAGTGCTATAGGTGGCCTCAGTGCCTTTAGGCTAGGAGTGAGAAAATTATTAATGATGATAGGAAGGGGTAACAAGCCCAGAGAACCATGGATGACCAAAGATATTTAGGTTACGATGAGAAGGAAAAGAGGCTTTTAGCAGGTAAAAGGGAAGCAAATCAGCAGAGGCATTAGTGGAGTACAGAAAGTGCAGGGTGGAGCTTAAGAAAGCAATTAAGAAAGCAAAGAGGGGATATGAGAAAGCTCTGGCTGGTAAAAGTAGGGAAAATCCCAAGATATTCTATAAGTATATCAATAGGAAGAGGATAACCAGGGAAAGAGTAGGGACCAAGGGGGCAATCTATGGGTGGAGCCAGAGGACATCGTTAGAGTGTTGAATGAATACTTCACATCCGTCTTCACCCAAGAGAATGGGGATCAAGGTATCGAACTCAGGGAGAGAGACTGCGAGGTTCTTAAGCAAATTGATATAGGGAGTGACAAGGTATTGGAGGTGTTGGCAGGCTTAAAAGTGGACAAATCTCCAGGGTTGGATGATTTGTGTCCCAGACTGCTGATGGAGGCAAGGGAGGAGAACGCATGGGCTCTGTCCCAAATTTTTAATTCCTCTCTGGCCACAGGGGAGGTGCCAGAGGACTGGAGAACAGCTAATGTGGTTCCACTATTTAAGAAGAGTTGTAGAGATAAGCCAGGGAGCTACAGGCCAGTGAGTCTCACATCAGTGGTAGGGAAACTATTGGAGAAAATTCTGAAGGACAGAATCTATCTCCACTCGGAGAGGCAAGGTTTGATCAGGGATAGTCAGTATGGCTTTGTCAGAGGGAGGTCATGCCTAACAAATTTGATTGAATTTTTTGAGGAGATGACCAGTTGTGTAGATGAGGGTAGTGCAGATGATGTAGTTTATATGGATTTCAGCAAAACCTTTGACAAGGTCCCACATGGGAGACATATAAAGAAGACAAATGCACATGGGATACAGGGTAATTTGATAAGGTGGATTCAAAATTGGCTTAGTTGTAGGAGACAGAGGGTGATGACAGAAGGATGCTTTACTGACTGGAAGCCAGTGTCCAGTGGTGTACCACAGGGATCTGTGCTCGGTCCCCTATTATTTGTCATTTATATAAATGACATAGATGACCGGGTGGTTAATAGTGAGGTTGAGTGTCTTGGGCTACAGGAAGATATAGATGGGATGGTCAAATGGGCAGATAAGTGGCAGATGGAATTTAGCCCTGAAAAGTGTGAGGTGATACACTTTGGAAAGAGTAATTTGGCAAGGAAGTATTCAATGAACGGCATGACACTAGGAAGTTCTGAGGAACAAAGGGACCTTGGCGTGTGTGTCCATAGATCTCTGAAGGCGGAAGTGGGGTGGTGAAAAAGGCATATGTGACACTTGCCTTTATCAATCGAGGCATAGATTACAAAAATAGGGAGGTCATGTTAGAGTTGTATAGAACGTTGGTGAGGCCACAGTTGGAGTATTGTGTGCAGTTCTGGTCGCCACATTATAGGAAGGATGTGATTGCACTGGAGGTGGTACAGAGGAGATTCACCAGGATGTTGCCTGGGATGAAATATTTAAGTTATGAAGAGGTTGGATAGACTTGGAATGTTTTCATTGGAGCAGAGAAGACTGAGGGGCGACCTGATTGAGGTGTACAAGATTGAGGGGCGTGGATAGAGAGCAGCTGTTCACCTTAGTTGAAAGGTCAGTCACAAGGGGACATAAGTTCAAGGTGAGGGGCAGGAGGTTTAGGGGAGATGTGAGGAAAAACTTTTTTACCCAGAGGGTGGTGACGGTCTGGAATGCACTGCCTGGGAGGGTGGTGGAGGCGGGTTGCCTCACATCCTTTTAAATAGTACCTGGATGAGCACTTGACACATCATAACATTCAAGGCTATGGGCCAAGTGTTGGTAAATGGGATTAGGTAGGTAGGTCAGGTGTTTCTCACGTGTCGGTGCAGACTCGATGGGCCGAAGGACCTCTTCTGCATTGTGTGATTCTGTGATCCTGTTAGTGATAACCATTCAGGAACACTTGTTAGAAATTTGATGGATTTGTGTGGATATTGGATGAAGATCGTCCCAAGTTTATCTGGAATATTCTCCATAATTGAGTAGCTTGCTATGGTTTACAGGCTCACAGTAAAATGTTCACAGTGAATGGTACACACCTGAAACATGAATCTATCATTGCTTTTCATAGATACTGACTGGTCAGTATTCGCAATATTTTCTGCATATTTTATATAACAAACGCTTGAGCAAGGTAAGGGAGGCTCCCTAATGCCAATGGAACTTTACCCCAGCACAGAGGGATGGAAAGAACAAAAAGCTGACATTAAAAGATACAAGCTTTAGAAAAAACATAAATCAAGGTGGTGTTCAGGTAGAAGATTAGAAATCCAAAGAGAAGAGGCGAGGCAATAGAACAGTGTAGCAATGTGGGTAAACACAAGCAGAGTGGGGTAGGAAGGGACAGAGAGTTTAATGGTAATAGTGCATCAGTGATAAAAGTCTACGTGGGGAATAGTAGTAAAATGATAAAATTAAAGGCTCTTTATCTGAATGTGCAAAGCATCCACAAAAAGATAGATGAACAAGTGGCACAAATAGAAATAAACAGTTTAGATCTAATTGCCATTATAGAGACGTGAATACAAGGTGACCAAGTTTGGGAAATAAATACTTCCAGATACACAACATTCTGAAAAGACTGACAGAATAGGAAAGGAGAAAGGGTAGCCCTGAGAGTAAATGATGATATAAGGACATTAGTGAGAAGGGATCTTGGCTCAGAAGATCAGGAAGTAGAATTAGTATGAATTGTCTACAGTATTCTGTTTTTTGACTGCTCTACCTTGCTTTGTGGATCTCTCAAACATTTCACAACTTGTGCAAGATGCGCCTCTACCAGATAGTAGAGAAAATCGACTTTCCTCCCAAACTTCACAGTCTCATATGGTCTTTACATGATAACATGCACTGCACCATTCAGTTTGAGGGATCCACCTAAAACACTTTTGAGATCAAGAAAGGAGCTGCATCTTAGCCCCCCACTCTGTTTTGTATCTCTGTCCTCCTGACCTATGCTTTCCCTGCTGACATGGAAGAAGTGTACCTCTGCACACAATCAGATAGTAAACTCCTCAATCTGTCAAAACTGAAAGCCAGGACAAAAGCGTAGCATATTCTGATCAGAGAATTCTGATTCTGATGCTGCTGCACTAATTGCCTAGACAGAAGACCAACTCCAAAGGCTCATGGATTGTCTGTCCCATGACCGTGTCAAGGAAACTCTACTAATGGGACAGGGTGTTGTGTATCTGCCAGTGATCACACTTAACAACACACCACTGGAAGCAGTCAGCAAATTCTGCAATTTGGCATTTCAGAATTCAGTGCAGTTAGCGTATGTAATACAGGGTGAAGTCTATACTGAAAACAACATGACCTTGCTGGATTATGCACATGCAAAGCAAAGGACTCCGGCACTATTTTCCAACGTGACCCCATTTTAACTCATTGCCACCTTCTCAAGGGCAATTAGGGACGGGCAACAAATGCTGGACATGCCAGTGACGCCCACATCTCATGAATGAATACAAAAATAATCTTGAAAATTAACATGACCCCAAGTGCCAGGAAAAAAACCAATATAGCAGCATAGTAACATTCAGCATAAAATTATTAAATATCATGTATTACATATAATTTATCATATTATTTTGAAGGTCTGTTTTTAAAATACTTTGCAAAAATGTTATTTTATGTACTCACATAGGTTTCAGCCAAACTCTCCATGTTCCGTGGTGACAGAAGACACAGTGAAACCCCTCTTCCCCCCATCCCCACACACACTATTCAGCTCCTCTCTCCCTACCACAAACACACACACACACCCCTCTTCTTAACCCACCTTCCACTTACCTACTCATTCATTCACTCAGCAGCCCCTCTTCTCAAATCCCTGCCCCCCCACTCACTCATGCCCTCTCTTCCCACTCTCCCCCCAAATCATGCACTCCTTCCCTCCCCACCTACCCCTCCACTCAGAGAACACTTCCCTCCCTCCATCTCCACCCACCTTACACACAACCCTTCTATCCCTCCCCACCCAGACCCACTCACTCAACCCTTCCCTCCCTTCCACCCACCCCAACTCACTCAACCCTTCCCACCCCCACTCGCTTAACCCTTCACTCACTCTCCACCCACCCCCCCACTCTACAACCCTTCCTGCCCTCCCCACAACCCCACCCTTCCCTCCCTCACCACCTACCCAACTCACTCAACCCTTCCCATCCACCCCAATCATTCAAACCTTCCCACCCTCACTCACTCAACCTTTCCCTCTCTCCGCACCCACCCACTTAACCCTTCCCTCCTTCTCCATCTACCCCCCACTCATACAACACTTCTATCCCTCCCCACCCACCTAACCCATGAATCCCTTCCCTCTCTCCCCATCCACCCACTCACGCAACCCTTCCTTTCATCACCACCCACCCCCACTCACACAAACCTCCCTCCCTCCCCACCCACCCTGCACTCATTCAACCCTTCCCTCCTTCCCCACCCACCGCCCACTCAGGCAACTCTTCCTTCCCTACTCCCCCCACCCCCCCCCCACCTCACTCATGTAACCCTTCCCTCCCTCCCCATATAGATCCACTCACTCATCTCCTCCCCCTTCCATACCCTCCCCCCACCTGGAATTCTCCACCTTGCCCGGATTCAGCACCTCATCGCTGTTGCTGCTTTTGTCAGTGGGAGGCTGTGGCAGCTCCTTAGGCCACACCAATTGAATCTGCACTGCCAGCGAAAGGTGAGAGCCTCCCTGGGAGATAGGAGCTGGACCCAGGGGCTAAGATCCCAGCAAGCCAGGTTTACAGCCTCTTCCATCACTGGGTGCTTGGGTACTGCCAAGGTCCTGAGTGGGCCAATCCAGAGCCTGTGCAATGTAGTGTCTGTTGCTAAGGGCAGGATGTGGTTGAGACCACGGCTGGGTGGAATCTCCCATGCTGCTGCTCCTGCTCCTCTAATCATAGTCTATCTCTGAAGTGCAGGAGGGAGGAAATCTGTGATTTAAGGAGCTGGAGCAGCCAGCACAGGAGACAGAATCTGTAGTTGGAGGACCAGTGACTTAGACAGTGTCTGTCTCACACTCTTGCTACTCTAATCACAGCTCTGCATTCAGTTCCCACTCACACTGACTGAAAACAGAGTTGTGATTTTTTTTAAAGTCCCCGTACCTTGGACTAGCCCTGAAGGTCGGAACGTTTTTTAAAATGGCGGATTCCTGAGAAACCATTGTTGGAAATCTGCCAAACAGTGGAAATGCTTTACCCTGTATACAGGAAAGGTATCGTGTGCCAAGAGACTAGCAGGGCACCCAAAGCTCCAATTTTAGGATACTATCAAAAGAGGCATGAAAGCACCCAATATCAGTCATGACAAGTGGGAAACCACAGTTGTGTAAATGGTAACACCAGCTATGGGCAAGAATTTGCCACCACGACATGCAGTTTCAGAAATTCCTAAGCAGACACCAGCCCTGTAATCAAGGCCTCAGCAGAGATCATCCTGCACCGCTGGCAAGGACAACTTCATGTACAGCACTTGTAGCAGACTTTGCCTTTCCAGAATTGTTCGGCCATCAAAAGAAGTGCAGTAGATGAACTCATTTGACCTCACCAAAGTACTGAGGCTACTTTCTCATCATCTCTTGCAGGTGGAAGGATGCTACTCATAATAATGTCCTAGACAAAGGGACAGAGAGTTATGTATCTAAGTTTGCTGACAATATGAAGTTAGGTGGGAAGGCAAGCTGTGAGGAGAGCACAAAAATGTTGCAAAGAGATCTAGACAAGTGAGTGGGCAATAAAGTGGCAGGTGGGGTATAATGGGGCGAGTGTGAACTTTTTCATTTTGGTGTTAAGAGTAAAAAAGCAGGATATTTTTTAAAAGGTGTGCAAGTTGTAAATGTTAATGTTCAGAGGGACTTAGGTGTACTGGTACAAGAAACACAAAGTTAGCATGCAGATATAGCAAGCAATTAGGAAAGCAAATGGCATGTTGGCCTTTATTGCAAGGAGATTGGAGTACACGAATAAGGAAGTCTTGTTACAATTGTACAGGGCTTTTGGTGAGATTACATCTGGAAAAATGTGTGCAGTTTTAGTCTCCATATGTAAGGAAGGATAAACTCTCACACTGGAAGCAATTCAGTGAAGGATTGGTCCCTGGATGAGAGGGCTGTACTATGGTGAGGCTGAATAAATTCAACTTATATTCTCTGGAGTTTAGAAGAATGAGAGGTGATCTCATTGAACCATATAAGATTCTGAAGGGACTTGACAGGGTAGACACTGAGAAGTTGTTTCCTCTAGGTGGGGAATCTAGAACACGGGCACAGTCTCAGGATAAAGGGACGATCACTTAGGACTAGATAACTGGTTTTAGATAATTGATTTATTGAAAAATCATCATGGCAGCAAGTGCCCAATTGTGATAACGATACAAATAAAACACCTCTCCACCTCATTTTCCTCCTTTAGACATCTTTGACCAATCTGACCTAATATCTCCTTAAGTGGCTTGGTGTCATACTTTGTATTGTAATGCTCCTGTGAAACATCTTGGGAATTTTTTTTATTCTTTCACAAGATGTGGGCGTCACTTGCTAGGCCAGCATTTATTGCCCTTCCATAATTGCCCTTGAGAGAGTGGTGGTGAGCCACCTTCTTGAGCTGCTGTCTCAGATGGCACTCCCAAGGCCCTTAGGTAATGTTCCTAACCTGGCAGATTTTGCACTCAGGAATCGAGTATTGAGCCTACAGCCCAGGCTTGTCCTGGAGGTCCATATGTGGTGTCCTAGCTGAAGGGTTGTTGGATTAAAGCCTTCCGGGTATCCCTGCATCCCTGGAGTATGCCCGGGTCAGCGTCTACGCCCTCAGCATTTCCCTGTGCATGCTCATCCTCGGACTCACTGCTGGACTCATGGTGTGCAGCTGCAGACACTGCGTCAACGTCTTTATCGTCCACTGTGTCTCCCCTTTCCAGCGCAAGATTGTGGAGGGCACAGCATGCAACCACTGTCACCAACACACGATCTGGGGGGCACTGGATTGTGCCCCCTGAATGGTCCAGGCATTGGAAACACATCTTAAGAAGACCAATGGTTCCCTCCGCCACAGGGTGTGGCTCCTATTGTACCGCTGCTCAGCTTCTGTTCTTGGATAGTGGAGAGGTGTCATGAGCCACCTTCTGAGGGGATGGCCCTTGTCACCCAGCAGCCATCCATCAAGCCGGGTTGGAGCAATGAAGAGCCCCGGCACTTGGGAGTGTCTGAGGATGTCGACATCATGGGAGCTGCCTGGATACCTTGCACAGACTTGCAGGATCAGCATCCTGTGATCACACACTATCTGCACGTTCATGGAGTGGAAGCCCTTCCTGTTGACGAAGGAACCGGGCTCACCTGATGGCCACATGTGTGCAATCTATAGCACCCTGGACACGGGGGAAGCCAGAAATCACCACGAAGCCTCTGGCTCACTGTGCCTGGCTTGCCTGGTCCCAACGGAAGTGGATGAAGGTCAATGCACGCCTGAACAGAGTGTCTGTAACCTGCTTGACACAAGTGTGGACAGCTGATCGGGAAATACCGCAAAGATCACCCACCGAACCCTGGAATGAGTCAGAGGCATAGAAGTTGAGGGTAGCTGTGACCTTTAGAGCCACTGGCATGGGGTTTCCACCCACACAGTTAGAGGAGATCTCAGGCCCAATCATCTGCCAGATATAGTTGACTGTCTCCCTTGAGAGACGGAGCCTCCTTCGGCACTGCACCTCAGACATATTGAGGTAGCTGCCTCAATTTATTGTATTGGTCTAGGCAGAGATGGATAGTAATTTGGGAGCAACCTGTCAAAAAGATTATTGCTCTTGGGGTCTATGGGCCAAGGTGGAAGCAGGCAATTAGTTCTAATGGAGCCAACCAAAAATTAGTGGAAAATGCATTCATCCTGAATATGTGGACTGTTTTGGGAGCAGTGGATCATCAAGGTACTTAATATATAAATAAATGTAATCTCAATAAATCTACTGGGCTTACAGGGAAAACTGGCCAGTTGGCAAATACAGTAACTAAATCTGCTCTAAATAATACAATCAGACTTCGTCAGCCATTAATTAATACATCAAATAAATTTGATAGAGATTTAGAAAATTATGACGGGCATTGATAGGGTAGATAGGAAAAATCTTTTCACCCAGAGGGTGGTTGGAATCTAGAACACACTGCCTGAGGGGGTGATAGAGGCAGGAACCCTCACAACATTTAAGAAGTATTTAGGTGAGCACTTGAAACACCACAGCATACAGGGCTTTGGGCCAAGTGCTGGAAAATGGGATTAAAATAGATAGGTGCTTGATGGCTGGCACGGACATGATGGGCTGAATGGCCTGTTTCCGTTGCTGTATAACTCTTTGACAATGACTCAATGACTATTAGGAGTGTGGGGATCACTACTGCCGGTGGCCTTGACCTTAGTCTTGGGTTTGAAATCATGGTCCCAAACTATTTTTTTGCTTGTTGGCCAAAGGCTGAGCTGGTACGTTGGAGACGATGATGAACTTCATCATCTATGTTTGTCATCGCCAAGAGGAGGCTCCCAAGTTAGGGAAAAAGGTCCATATTTTCCAGGATCTTGCTCATGATCTTAATTAATGGGGTAAGGTGTTGTGCTGTGGGAGCTGGTTGGAAGAGGACCTTAGTTTTCCAGGTGTTTAGTGAAAGGCCCATTTTCTCATATGTTTTGAGAAGAAGTTGACAATGACCTGGAGCTCAGTTTCGAAGCGAGCACACACAAGCGTCATCTGCATACTGAAGTTCAATGACTGAAGTTGGAGTGATTTGGGTTTTCGATTGAAGGTAGCATAGGTTGAACAGTTTCTATTCTGTAAATTATCTCCACGCCAATGGGTAATTTGCTGGAGGTAAGATGTGGCATTGCATTGAGAAAGATGGAGATGAGGTTGGTGTGATGACACAGACTTGTTTGACCCCAATCTTCACTGAGATAGGGTCTGTTGTGGTTCCATTAGTGGTGATCATGGCTTGCATGTCATCGTGCCAAAGGTGGTGACAATTTTATGATGGCAGCCAAATTTGAGGAGGATACTCCATAAGCCTTCATAGTTAACAGAGTCAAAGGCTTTTGTGAAAAGGCCTTGTACAACAGTTGGTGCTGTTCCCTGCACTTTTCTTGGATTTGCCATGCAGTGGAGATCATGTCTGTGCTGCCTCTCCATGAATGAAACTGCACTGCAACTCTGGAAAGAGCTCTTCGGCCAATGGGAGCAGACAATTGAGGAGGATCCTTGCAATGATCTTCCCTCTGGCAGACAGCAGGGTGACTCCTCTGTAATAACCACAATCAGACTGGTCTCCTTTCTTGAATATAGTCACAGCATCCCTGAGATCCCGTGCCATGCACTCCTTTTCCTAGATGAGGGATAGTATACTATATTCACTGCTCAAGATGTGATCTCCTCTACACTGGGGAGACCAAATGCTTGGTGACTGCTTTGCAGAACAACTCTGTTGAATCTGCATGCAGGACCCTGAGCTTCCTGTCACTTGTCATTTCAATTCCCCATCTTTCTCCCACTCTGACTTTTTTTTTGAAAAATATACTTTATTCATAAAATATCAGAAAGAACATTACAAAACATTTCTAAATTGCCATCACAAAAAGTGCAATCATATTCAACTTTTGCACATAGATCACGAGGTGCTTCAATACAATCAATGAATATTACAATCATTTCAATATGGTCATTACAGACAATCAGACAGTACAATGGTATTGGAGTTATCAACATACATCATGTTGCACTCTGAGGTGCTTCAATACAATTATAACACAATTAGTATTCAATGCGTACATTTATTGTGAGCTGTACAGCCCAATGGGTCTGTACCTTTCCCAGACCCTCAGTGCACTATGGCAGAACAGTCTTAGACAGCAACCTTTCCCCATTGCGCCTTTGCGGTGGCTACTCCAAACTTTAGTGCATCCCTCAGCACGTGGTCCTGGACCTTGGAATGTACCAGTTTGCAACACTCGGTCAGGGACAACTCGTTGCACTGGAAAACCAGCAAGTTTCGGGAAGATCAAAGAGCGCCTTTTACCGAGTTGAACATCCTCTAGCTGCAGTTGATGTTTGTCTCGGTGTGTGTCCCTGGGAACAGCCCATAGACCACAGAGTCCTGTGTCACAGCACTGCTCAGGATGAACCTCGACAAAAATCACTGCATCTCTCTCCAGACCTCCTTTGCAAAGGCACATTCCACAAGGAGGTGAGTAAAGGTTTCTTCCCCACCTCTAGGGCAACGTGCAGAGGGGGTGAGACTCCTGGCGTGTAGGAAGGATCTGACGGGGAGGGCCTTTCTCACCACCAGCCAAGCGACATCTTGGTGCTTGTTGGGAAGTTCTGGCGATGAGGCATTCTGCCAAATGACTTTGACAGTCTGCTCGGGGAACCATCCGACAGGATCCACCATCTCCTTTTCCTGCAGGGCCTCGAAGACTTCACGTGCCGACCACTGCCTGATGGACTTGTGGTCAAAGGTGTTTCTCTGCATAAATTTTTCCACGAGTAACAGATGGTACAGCACAGTCCAACTACTTGGAGCGTCCTGCGGCAGCATGGCCAGACCCATCCTTCGCAACACCGGGGACAGGTAGAACCTCAGCACGTAGTGACACTTGGTGTTTGCGTACCGAGGGTCTACGCACAGTTTGATGCAGCCGCACACAAAGGTGGCCATCAGGATGAGGGCAATGTTGGGCACGTTTTTTCCCCCTTTATCTAGAGGCTTGTACATCGCGTCCCTGTGGACAAGATCCATTTTCGACCTCCAGATAAAGCGAAAGATGGCTCGGGTGATCGCCATCGCACAGGAGTGAGGAATGAGCCAGACCTGCGCCACATATAGCAACACCAAGAGTGCCTCACACCTGATGACCAGATTCTTACCCGCAATGGAGAGGGAGCGTCGCTCCCACATGCCCAGTTTTCTTTCCACTATAGCCACTCGCTCCTTCCAGTTTCTAACGCATGCCCCGGTCCCTCCGAACCATATCCCTAGCACCTTCAGGCCGTCTGATCTGACGGTGAAGGGGACAAAGGATTGGTCAGCCCAGTTCCCAAAGAACACGGCCTCGCTCTTCCCACGATTTACCTTGGCTCCCGAGGCCAGTTCGAAATGCTCGCAGATGTTGATCAGTCTGCGCACTGACAGCGGATCCGAGCAGAAGACGGCAACATCGTCCATGTACAGGAAGGCTTTGACCTGAGTGCCTCCACTGCATGGGATCGTCACTCCTCCTATGCCCGGATGGACTCAGCAAAGGGTTTTATGCAACACACAGAGGACAGGGAAGAGGGGGTAGCCGTGCCTGACTCCAGATTTAATTGAAAAGCTATCTGATTCCCACCCATTGATTGAAACTGTGCTACTGATGTTAGTGTAGAGCAGTTGGATCCAGTTGTGGATTCCCTCCCCAAGCCCCATTTTGGAGAGCACATCCACCATGTAGGTGTGCGATATTCTGTCAAAGGCCTTCTCCTGATCCAGGCTGATGAGGCAGGGGTCCACACCCCTGTCCTGCACATAGGCAATCGTATCCCTGAGCAGCGCTAGGCTGTCAGAGATCTTCCTGCTGGGCACAGCGCAGGTCTGGTCAGGGTGATTCACCAACTCCAGAGCAGACTTGACCCGACTGGCGATGACCTTGGACAGAATCTTATAGTCCACATTCAACAGTGAAATGGGTCGCCAATTTCTAATTTCCTCCCTTTCCCCCTTCCGCTTGTAGATGAGGTTGATGATGCCTTTCCTCATGGATTCTGACCAGAAGCATACTCTCGTACACTTATAGCAGGTCTGGGCCGATCCAGTCCTACAGAGCCGAATACAACTCAGCCGGTAAACCGTCGCTTCCGGGAGTCTTACTCTTCTCGAAGGACTCAAGGGAGTCAGTTCATCAGGAGTGCTCCCACTCTGACATTTCTGTCCATGGCCTGTTGCAGTGTTCCAACAAAACTCAATGCAAGCTCGAGGAACAGCACCTCATCTTTTAACTTCCACTTTACAGCCTTGTGGGCTCAACATTGAATTCAACAATTTTATCTTCATTCATTCACTTTGCATTCAGACGGCTGCCATCCAGCCATTCACACCCAATTTGGACACACCTTTTGTTTCTTTACTTTACCCATTGCCACAAAATCTTCTGTAATTTAATCTCCCCTGTCTTCCACCCTCTCACAGACCTTCCCTTTTGTTCACTGGAGATCACCCCCCCACACGCCTTGACTTGCTCAAAACTTATTACATTTCTATCTTTCCTCAGTTCTGCTGAAGGGTCATCATCAACCCAAAAGATTAACTCAATTTCTCTCTCTACAAAAGCTGCCTGACCTGCTGAGTATTTCCAGCATTTTCTTTTTTATTTCAGAGTTCCAGCATCTGCAGTATTTTGCTTTTGTGTTGTTATAGCATGTCAGCTCTAATTCATTACTTGTACCATATGTACAATCTGGCTTTGGAAAGAGTGTCCAACAACAAATCAATCAATTAAAAAACTGGATAGATACAATCAAGCTTCAGGAACAATAGGACAACCACAAATGAATCAATTAATTAATGGGGGAGAATTTTCTCCCTGTCAGGGGGGTTGGGCAGGGGCGGGAGTGGACACAGTGCACGCGCAGCCGATCACTGCCTGCGATCGGCTGGGTGCCGCCATTTTACGTGGGCGGGCCATTTAAGGCCCGCCCAGCGTGACGCGCACCTAGAAGTGCTGAGCGCTCCCTGCGCGGGCGGTGGGGGTTGCCTAAGTCGGGGCCTGCGCTCTTTCGCGCATACGTGCGGAAGAGCGCAGAAATCTCCCAGAGGCACAGAGCTGCCTCAGGGAGATTAGTTTAAACTCAGAAAAATGTAATAAAGGGAAAAAAATATTTTAAGACATGTCCCCTCATTGAAACATGAGCTGGGACATAGCTATTAATTTTATCAAAAATTTTTACAAGACTTTATAAACCTTCATGAAACCTCATCCTGCCCATGGATGAGGTTCCATGAAAAATGCGAAGGCCGCCTGGACTCTTCGCCTGCCCGCCAACCTTAAGGTTGGACGGTCAGCTCAGTTTATTGCTTTAATTGACAGTTAACTGGCCTTAATAGGCCTTTGACTGTTCGGCGGGCATGCAGCCAACTCGGGTGCACACCCGCCAAACTGAAAATCTGAATGACGCGCCTCCACTCGCCGAGCCGAAGATTCTGCCAATGGTCTCACTCCTTATTACCATGACCACACCATATCCACTTTCTTACAAACCAGTATTTCTTTGGACTTCCCACTGTCAATGTAGTGGGAAATGGGACAGTGTTTAAAAGAAAAATTCCCTTTTCACTTCCTACTTCTGACTAGGTCTTCCAAGCCACCAGCTTTACTTCATCATTACTCTTAGTTGTGTGAGACCTACTTGTTAGGAGTTGAGTGCACTAGCATGGACCTTGTGGAAAATAAAAGAGGCTCAACTGAACACTGCCTTTACCCAAGTTCCAAAGAAGAGTCATATTTGATTCAAAACTTTAACTCTGTTTCTCTCACCACAGGTGCTGCCAGACCTGCTGAGTATTTCCAGCTCTTTCTGTTTTAACTGCCTTTCCTTTATTGGTCACTGGGGAATTGACAGTTATAATTAAGTTACTTTAAATCAGATGTAGAAGTTGAAAATCTTTAATTTTGCTCTATAGATCTAATACACATTCTTCTATCTACTATTGAAGAGTTATCTAACAATGTAAAGAAGCAGCTCTGTGTCACCCTGAGTTTTCATACCCACTACTTGTTAACACGAATAAGGATTATCAATCACAGAAAACAACAAATGGCACATTCCCTTTTATCCAAGTGACATGGTGGCTTTTCATATGTAATCCAATCAATTGGTCACACAGTATTCCACTTGACACAATTTTTAACTGAATATAATGTTAGCTGTCCCTTTTGAACTGAAACAAAGAGGATGTTTCCTTTGATTTGTAAAAACTCTTCCTTTAAATAACAATAACAAGGAGGCATTGATCAACACTTTTGTGTGCAGTGTTAAACCTAACAGTTATACTTGCTCTCTGAAACTCCAGTAACATTACCATTAATATTTTTTTTCAAGTGTGACCAGGACCAGCTGAAACAAATGGTATGTTTAAATATACATTAGCAGTGGTTACTCTTAAGAGTTACATTTCATTATATTATGTAATGAAATGATTATGATGATGTGAATGAATAACATGTGAAGGATCCCAGCAAATAAGTTACAAAAGAAGATTTAAGGACTTAAGTTAACTAGTTATCAAAACGTACTACAGAAGCCTCATGTTCTCCCCTTTTCCAACTACCACAGATAGTGATTCGTTGTAAGTTTCCCATTCAAGTTTTCCTTATTGACTGCCACTATCTCAATGTTGGCTTTTCCTTTTTGTTGTGTTTTGTCATGGCTATCGCCATTGCTGCCACTTAGACCATTGAACAAATAGCACCGGTGAGCATTCTAAGTACTGTAGGAGCAATGGAAATCCAGGCAGAATATTTCCACATTCATTTAACGTTTTGGCTCATACAAATGAGAAATGCAATAAAATAGAATCTAATTATGATTAAATCTCACATCCCTTAAAAGTGTCAATACGTTAATTTTAACAGATTGCTTATCTAAATAAGTGATTATTTTAGGATTCATGTTAATAAACACATTTGATTCTACGTCAATGGGCTAGTGCATCATTAGAGAAAGAAAGCACCTTTCCTGACCTTAGGATGTCCCAAGTGCTTTAAAGCCAATTAAATACTTTTGAAATGTAGTCACTGTTGTAATGTAGTAAACATTTTGTTGGGTGAGGTGTGGGAGTCAGTTAGCTAAATGGTGAGAGTGCAATGCAGGATAACACCAATGGCACAGGTTCAGTTCCATACCGGCTGTGGTAATTCATGGAGGCCCGTCTCCTCGCTTTGCCCCACACTTGCAGAGTGATGACCCTCAAGCTACAAGTAGTGAAACTGTCGCTCTCTAATGGAGAGAGATGCCTATGGTACTTTGGGATTATGGCTAGATAATAATAATTTTGTTGGGGGAGTAAATGTGAAATTTGGCTATTTAAACAGTTAAGATGACTATTAGATACCACATTGCTCAAGATTTAAATGCAGGGATGTTTGACAAATTAATTATTAAACAATTACTTCTTACAGATCTTACATTGAGTTTTGAGTGTTCCCCCTGCAAAAAAATAATGTGGACTTTGAAATTGGTGTGTCCACCAACATCTGAAAATGATTGCAATTTAGAAGCCTTCAATTAACTCAAAAATCTTTCTAACTAGAAAGGTAGGAAAATATGGAGTTATCAATGGCAAAATTGCCATGTGAGATGATGAAATTTACAGTCTACATTACCAATCTCACCATTGCAGAAAAATATAGAACAGAATCATAGTATAGTGCAGGACAGTAGGAGGCATTCAGCCCATTGAGATGTAATGGCTTTTTTGAACAGCAATCCGGTTAGTCCCACTCCTTCCCCACAATCCTGCACGTTACACTCTTTCTATGATTTATCTAGTTCTCCTTTTGGATACTATTGAATCATTATCCACCACCTATGTGAAATTTGTCTATTTAAAGAGATAAGATTAAGTTAAGATTAGATATCACTATTAGATCCACGTAGCTCAAGATTTAAATAAATTTAAATAAATACTTTAAAATATTAACATCGAATAACATCGGTAGTTAACAGAATCTATAATGACTGAGCAGCTGCACACTAAGAGAAATTTGAGTTGATTAGAGAGAGCCTACATGGATTTGTAAAGGGTTGGTCATGTTTAATGAAACTATTTAAATTTTTTGAGGAGTTAAATAAAGTAGTAGGGTAATGTCTATGGATGTAACTTATATGGACTTCTAGAAGGCATCTGTTAAGACTCCATGTAAGAGACTTAGGTAAAAATAAAGCTCATGGAATTGAAGGCAAATCATTGACCCGGTTAAGAGATTGGTTAGGTGGTAGATGATAGAGAGCAGAAACATTAGGTATATGCTCGAATTGGAAGGTGGTGATTGGTGGTGTCCCACAAGGATCTGAGCTAGAACCTCAACTATTCACTATATTTGTTAATGACTTACATAACACAATAGAGAGACAGATTTCCAAGTTTGCTGAGAACACAAAGATTGGTGGCAAAGTACGTATAGTAGACTGGAGCATAAAATTACAAAGAGACATTAATGGTTAAGAATATGAGCAAAATTTTGACAGATCAATTTCAATGCAGCTAATTATGAGGTAATCCATTTTGGACCAAAAAAAGGGACAGATCTAAGTATTTTTCAAATGGTAAAAAGCTATTAATAGTGGAGGTACCAAGAGACTTAGGAGTCCTTGCACACAGATCACTAAAATGTAGTAGCCAGGTACAAAAAGAACTGAAAAAAAAGGCTAGTAAAATGTTAGCCTTTATAACTAGAGGTCTAGAATATAGAGGGGAGAAAAAGGGAGTTAAGGATAAGGATACATAACCATGAAATCTGAGCTTGGTCATTCAGGAGAACAACACTTTTTCACCCAAAGGGTGGGAGAATTGTGGCACTCTCTCCAACAAAAAGCAGATATTAGCTCAATTAATAACGTAAAATCTGAAATCAGAGATTGTTGCTAGCCAAGGATAAAGGGATTCAGAGTCATGGTGGTGATGGAGTTAGGATACTTATTGATTATCTCACTGAATGGTGGAATAGGCACAAGGAGTTGAATGACTTAGTTCTGGTCCTGTGTTCCTGGCTCATTCTGATTTAAAGTAAATCTTCAAATTGCAGTTCAACAGCTTTACCTTTTGGAATTCTATAAAGGTAAAAATATCTATGGGTATTCTCCACCACTGCTCAATAAGTGCTAGGCATTCACACATAATCAGTTTTGCAGCTGTTGTATAATAACAAACTGTACACATTTTGAAAGTTGCAGTCAAAAAAGATTGGCTCCAGTATGGACATAGCTTCATCAAATTATATAACTATCACAGGTCTATGTGATTACGTAGCTCAGAATTTTGTAAAGTTAGACCAGTTTAGTTCACTTTGAATTTGTGTGTCACTTTAGAGTCTCAGGTTTATTAGCAATAAACAGGTGACAGGTTGCAAGTGTCAAAGGGGCTTGATTTTAAGCCATTCAAAATCCACCCACTTGCGCAGTTAAAATTGGACCCTATGGGCGGAATCGTCCAATCCTGTTGGTGGCGGGCATCATGGCAGGTGGGGGGAGACAAATGGGCATGAGGGGCAGAAATCGGTTTCAGGCCTGCGTGAAATCACAGCGGGATCGTCCAGTGGTGTCCGCCATGGCAGAATGCGAATCCCGCCAGAGGCCGGCAGGAACCTGACTTACATCCCGGTAATCGGATGCAGAGAAGGCCCAATCAGAATAGTGCTCCCATGCCCGATTTACCATCACGCCAGTGGGAAAACACGCCAGTCCAGAAAACATCTGGTCAAGCAAGCCGTGCAGAAGTCGGGATTCACCTTTAGGGCCTTGCTCAGATCGCGGACATCTCTGGAGATGAAAATGCTGGCGCCCTACAGTGACTGGACCCTGGCGGAACATGTGCATCGCATGCTGGGTGGATCCTCATTGACATGGCTCCACCGGGAAGCAGCTCGCAGAAAATGGGAGGTCTCCGTTGATGCTTTGGGTCTGCTTCGGAACATCACAGTCTAGGCCATAGGCTGCTGTGGGAGAGGAAGGTGTACCGGGAGTGGGGTTGGGAGAGGAAGGTCCAGGTGTGACTGGGAGAGGAAGGTGTACTAGGGGACTGGTGAGGTTGGAGGGGGAATGAAGGTGTCAGGGGGGGTGCGGTTGGGAGGGGGGAGACCAGGGTGTTGGGGGGTGGGTGAGAATGGGAGGGGGGGGTTGAAGGTGTCAGAGAGAGGTGAAGCTGGGAGGGTGGAGGAGGGAGTACGAGGGAGAGCATGGAGGAGCGAGTACGGAGGGAGGAGGTTATAATGGGGAGAATGTAGCAAGTGGGGAGGTAGGGGGAAGGGGAAGGTGTAAGGAAGTGAGTTCGGAGGGAGAAAGGTGTCCCGGGAGAGGAGGGAGTAAGGGTGGAGATGAGAGTAAGAGTGCAGTTGGGAGCAAGGGTGCAGGGAGGGGAATGTCCAGGTGAACATGCAAGGGGGGTTCTGTCAAGTCAAAGACTACCTCCTGGGGAATGAACTGAGGGTGGGCATGGTAGAAGGAAATGGTGAGTATGAGAGGGGCCAGAGGGAGCCGGTAGAGTGGGAGCATGAGGATGCATCGGTAACGGTAGAAGGGACAGCGAGGGTGGTTGGTGGGGACTTGGAGGGAGACACGGACCCTGGGTTTGGGAAGGAGGAGGTCAGGGAGGTCAATGTGGATGGGGGTGGGATTCTCAGGGAGGTAGGGAACGTGCATGTTCACCTGGACATCCTGGAAGGGTTTGGGCTGGTAGGTGACAGTGAAAGGTGATGCCAGGAGGGTCCACAATGATGCAGGAAAGGACATGGATGACTGGGGGAGGGGCAAGGATGGGGGTGTCGAAATCGAAAGTGAGCGGAGCCTCGTGTTGGACGGGCACAGGTGCTGCATGGGAGTGTGATCAAAAGGTGGGAGGAGATGCAAGTCAGCTCAGATGGACAAGTGAAAGAGAACCCCAGCAGGCAGCAATGAAAATGCTCGGGACAGTAAGATGAGTGTGATGGATGAATGCTCCGGTGCGTCGGGGAGTGCTTGCGCGAGGCTCTGAAAGGCCCTGCTACACACACATTTCTTCCTCCAGAATCACTTGTGGTCCAGAGGATATGAGCCTGATGGAGATGTGAGGGTGTGTGTGAGAGTTAGAGGCATTGTCCCTTTAGGTATGAGATCTCTGTGGATGCGTGATGGGTTTGAGAGTCTGTAAGTTGAGAGTGTTGAGGTGGTTGACTTACCCTGGCAGAACAGATGAGATAATTCATCCTCTTCCAGCACTGGATGGCTGACCTCTTCTGTGCTCTGGTGGCACTGACCACCACTGCCACCATGTCCCAGGCCGGATTGGTGTCTCTGGTGGACCTCCTACGGCGAGGGGCGGGGTGGAGGTGGGGGGGGTGGGGGGGGGGGTGGGGGGGTAGAGGACATCACAGCGGCCTTCCACTGCTCCAGCAGGCGCCCCAGAGAGACGTCATTAAATTTGGGGGCTGCATGCTTCTTTGCTTTCGGGGCCATCTGTTGCCTGGAGCAGCGCTGGTCTCAAGGCATGAAGTAGGCTGCACTCTGGTGCGCTTTAAATATGGCACCCAGAGTGAGGATGTGCTGAGATCATGGCTTGGCAGACAAATCCGAGCCCGCCCGCCAGTGATCTGGCATGTTTCCTGTGAATGTATTATTAATGGGGTGGGACGTGCCGGGAAGAGGACAATATGGTGCAAAAACCCGCCATTGCGGTTGGTGAATAAAAAGTCTTTTTTCATGCCCGCCACCGCACTTAGTGTAATTCAGGGACGATTCTGCCCTATGTGATTGGACCTCGGCAGCTACATGTTAAAACACAGATTGTAATTCTATCAAATCCTAATCACTCTTTACAATAAATGGCAACAAAATAAGGACCTGCTAAAAATAGGGTTGATAATTTACATTCAATCTGTACCTTAAAGCACAATTAAATAATATATTTTGTTTTTAAGCCAAGTGGTTACTGCAGCCAAACTGGCACTTGGCTTGGGTTTTGGGTGTTAAACCATTTTAAGGTGATGGTCCATTAGCACTTGGATTCAAACTGCTCATTATTATCGCTAAAAGTGTCATCACCATCCCCATGACTGTTAATAGAGCTCCGCACAGGTGTTCAGATTATACATGCAAATTGTTCTGCTTTCTTTGATGAGAATGGTGCAGACTCCTAACCTTGTTGGATGGGACTGCACTCAAATCTCAAAAATCTCTTAAAAGCTGCCCATAGCATCAATATCCAACCAATACCTGATATAATCCACAGAATCTGTAAATTGACAAACTGCACCCTAATAGGCCAAAACAAGAAATACTGATTGATTGCAGTAGGGCTGTGTGGTTTGTATGTACATAATGATTAAGGGAAAATGCTCAGAAGCATTATAAACACCATGGTATAAAGCAACAATTTCAACAATTAGGATAATTATTGAACAGAATTTGATATAATGTTTAGCAAATTCAAGTAATGTTTTTAGTGTTTGAATATTCCCTGTAGCAAATTAGCAAACATCACTATCCTCTTATTAAATGAAGAGATGTGTGATCATTTGAAGAACAGCAGACTAAAAGTGACATTTATTTTACTAATCAACAAATTCTTCTTACAAATCATTTTTGAATAATTTGCTATTGGTTGCTGGTGTCAGTAAATGTAGTTCTGTATTCCAGATTTCTAATACAATTCTTAATGTGATTAGATTCTTGGAAAATTAGGATTTTATAGGTATTATTATCATGATGACAGCCAGAGTGGTTACACCAAATGCCCTCCTGCAGAATTATATGCCAAATATCACACTGTTTTGGGGATTTGACACTGAATTTCACAGATTATTTGCTACTCAAGTGGCAATTTCACACAGTTTTGGCTTTTTCACAATTAAGTGCCATTGCTATTATTTTCTTTTTTCTCTACAGCATAATGGCCATCTCGATATAATGCCTGGTTTCACAAGGTGTAAAGGAAATGCAACATTCTACATTGATTAAACAAAATCTCTGTCGCTAGTTTGCCAAATGATAAGCCACTTTCTCCCACATTTGCCAGCATTACATTTTCATGAATGCGTCATAAAGTATAACATTTTAACTTAACCTCTCTGCTTTGATTAATTCTAACTTTGCTTCTGTTTCTTAATCATTTACAGTTCAAGAAATCAATTGGAAATTCATTTAATATTTTTCATTTTTAAAAATTTATTAATGGGGTGTGGGCATCGCTGGCGAGGCCAGCATTTATTGCCCATCCCTAACTGCCCTTGAGAAGGTGGTGGTGAGTTGCCTTCTTGAACTGCTGCAGTCCATGTGGTATAGGTACACCCACAGTGCTGTTAGGGAGGGAGTTCCAGGATTTTGACCCAGCGACAGTGAAGGAATGGCAATATGTTTCCAAGTCAGGATGGTAAGTGGCTTGGAGGGGAACTTCCAGGTGGTGGTGTTCCTATGTGTCCTTCCCATGTGCCCTTGTCCTTCTAGATGGTAGTGGTTGTGGGTTTGGAAGGTGCTGTCTAAGGAGCCTTGGTGAGTTCCTGCAAAGCATCTTGTAGATGGTACACACAGTTGCCACTGTGCATCGGTGGTGGGGGGAGTGAATGTTTGTGGATGGGGTGCCAACCAAGTGGGCTGCTTTGTCTTGGATGGTGACGAGCTTCTTGAGTGGAGAGTATTCCATCACACTCCTTACTTGTGCCTTGTACATGGTAGACAGGCTTTGGGAAGTCAGGAGGTGAGTTACTTGCCGCAGAGCTCCTAGCCTCTGGCCTGCTCTTGTAGCCACAGTATTTATATAGAACCATAGAACACTACAGCACAGAAAACAGGCCATTCGGCCCTTCTAGTCTGTGCTGAAATAATATTCCGCTAGTCCCATTGACCTGCACCCAGTCCATAACCCTCCAGACCTCTCCCATCCATGTATCTATCTAATTTATTCTTAAAAATTAAGTGAGCCCGCATATACTACGTCAGATGGTAGCTCGTTCCACACTCTCACCACTCTCTGAGTGAAGAAGTTCCCCCTAATGTTCCCCCTAAACCTTTCCCCTTTCACCCTAAAGCCATGTCCTCTCGTGTTTATTTCTCTTAATCTAAGTGGAAAGAGCCTACTCGCATTTACTCTGTCTATACCCCTCACAATTTTGTAAACTTCTATCAAATCTCCCCTCATTCTTCTACGCTCCAAGGAATAAAGTCCTAACCTGTTTAATCTTTCCCTGTAACTCAACTCCTTAAGACCCGGCAACATCCTAGTAAATCTTCTCTGCACTCTCTCAATCTTACTGATATCCTTCCCGTAGTTAGGCGACCAGAACTGCACACAATACTCCAAAGTTGGCCTCACCAATGTCTTATACAACCTCACCATAACATCCCAACTCCTATACTCAACACTTTGATTTATGAAGGCCAGTATGCCAAAAGCTTTCTTTACAACCTTGTCTACCTGTGACGCCACTTTCAGGGAATTATGTATCTGAACTCCCAGATCCCTTTGTTCCTCCGCACTCCTCAGTGCCCTACCATTTACTGTGTAAGGCTAGTCCAGTTCAGTTTCTGGTCAATGGTAACCCCCAGGATGTTGATAGTTGGGGATTCAGCAATGGTAATGCCATTGAATGTCAAGGGGCAATGGTTAGATTCTCTCTTGTTGGAGACGGTCATTGCCTGACACTTGTGTGGTACGAATGTTACTTGCCACTTGTCAGCCGTAGCCTGGATATTGTCCAGGTCTTGCTGCATTTGGACATGGACTGCTTCAGTATCTGAGGAGTCACAAATGGTGCTGAACATTGCGCAGTCATCAGCGAACAAACCCACTTCTGACCTTATGATGGAATGTTATTGGTGAAGCAGCTGAAATGGTTGGGCCTAGGACACTACCTTGAGGGACTCCTGTAGTGATGTCCTGGAACTGAGATGATGTGGTAATTCAGTTGACCCCCTTTAATACAAAGAATTTTCATGCCATATCATCACTACATACCAATGGTCAATGCACTTCAAAGCAAATAGTTGCATGTAAAGTGCTTTGAGATACTGCTGAGAATCCTGATAAATCATATAAATGCAAATTGCTTCTTTAATTCCTTACATTATCATGTAACAAAGTTGTTTTCAAAGTAGAATCTTTTGTAGTATCAGTCATGGCTCCATTGGTAGAATTCTTATGGTGGCACCATTGGTGAGGATCATGGCTTGCATCTCATTGTGGAGTAGCCGGAGCATAGTGACAAACTTCTGAAGGCAGCCAAATTTGAGGAGTGTACTCTATTAGCCTTCGCAGTTGATATATCAAAGGCTTTTGTGAGGTCAAAAATGGCCATGTACAGTGGTTGGTGCTGTTCCTTGCACTTTTCTTGAATTTGCCATGCAGTGAAGATCATGTCTGTGGTGCCTCTCGATGGATGAAAATCACACGTAACTCTGGAAGGAGTTCCTCGGCCACTGGGAGGAGGCAGTTGAGGAGGATTTTTGCAATGACTTTCCCTGTGGCAAGCAGCAGGGAGATTCCTCTGTAGTTACCACAATCAGACTTGTCTCCCTATCTCTGTGAAAATTGGAGTAAAACATGGCTGTGTCTTTGCACCAACTCTCTTCTCCATTTTCCTCACTGCAATACTGCTCCTCACCTCCAGCAAATTACCCACAAGTGTCTAATAACCTACAGAACAGAGGGGAAACTGTTCAATCTATGCCAGCTTCAATCCAAAACAAAATCCACTCAGTCATACAGCTTTAGTATGCAGATGACGCCTGTGTGCGCGCTCACTCAGGAACTGAGCTCCAGGTCATTGTTGACTCCTTCTCCCTTCTCCGAAGCATATGAGAAAGTGGGTCTGTCACTAAACACACAGAAAACAAAGGCCTTCTTCCAATCAGCTCCCACAGCAAAACACCTCCCCTGTTGATTAAGATCAACAGCAAGATCCTGGAAAATGTGGACCATTTTCCATATCTTGGGAGCTTCCTCTTGACAAAGGCAGACATTGATGACAAAATTCATCATAATCTCCAATGTGCCAGCTCAGCTTTTGGCTGACTGATGAAAAGAGTATTTGAGGACCAGGGTCTCAAACCTGAGACAAGATCACGGTTTACCGGGCAGCAGTGATCCCCAGTGATCCTGTATGCTTCAGGGACTTGGACAACTTACAGTCGGCACCTCAAAGTACTGGGGAAGTACTACCAGCAGTGCCTTCACAAGATTCTCCAAATCCGATGGCAAAAATGGTGGCCCAATAGCAGCACCCCTCCTAAACCAATACTAACAGTATAAAGGTGCTAATCACACAAAACCAGCTCTGCTGGGTGGGACATTTTGTTTGTATGCCTGACACCAGACTCCTGAAGCAATTGCTTACTTTGAACTCGGTTACAGCACAAGACTCTAAGGAGGACAACAAAAACACTTTAAGGATGTTCTCAAAGCATCCATGAAGAGGTCAAACATAATCGCCAACTCATGGGAGACCCTGGCTTGTGACTGACCAAAATGGAGAAGGCTCATTCGGGAAGGCACCAAACACATCAAGAAACAACATCGGAAATGTGCAGATGTGATGTCGAGGCGCCAAAGGAAGCTCGCAAACTTCCAAACAACCCACCCACCCAACCCTTCAAGCACCACCTGCCCCACATGTGGCAGAGTCTGCAGATCAGCATTGGACTTACCACCCATCTCAGAATGCATCGAACCAGGGTGGAAGCAAGTCATCCTCAATCTTGAGGGACTGCCTGAGAGAAGGTAGAATTCTTGCCTGAGTCAGAATTTTGTGGGTTCAAATCCACTCTAAAGACTTGAGTGCACAGATGAAGACTGATTTTCCAGTACAGTGCTGAAAGAATGTTACACTATCAAAGGTACCATCTTTTAACTAAAATGTTAAACTGAGGCCCCATCTGCTCCCACAGTACAGATTATTTGATCATTATTACATTGCTATTTGTGGGATTTGCTGTGTGTAAATTGGCTGCCGAGTTTCCTACATTGCAACAGTGGTTATATTTCAAAAGTACCTCATTGGCTGTAAAGTGCTTTGGGATGTCCTGAGGGTGTGAAAAGCGCTAAATAAATAGAAGTCTTTGTTCTCCTTTCTTCCAATCCCAATATTTCCTACATAAGTCGTTACTTTTTATGTATGAACCCAGGCTTTAAGTTACAATATGACCATTAATGTACCTAAACATCTCTTCCATTTGTTTAGTAAATGAATACATGTAGGAACTTCAATATTTTTCTTTAGTATGTTATTCAACAGTAGGAAATAATGTAACATAACCAGCTGATGATGTAAGGCTGATGATTTGAACAATGCTGGAGGAGATTTGCCAGTAAATAATGAAATGTGAATGAATCCCAAAAAGCTAGCATACAAAGTTCAGCAAGGAATAGGGAAGGCAAATGGAATGTTGGCCTTTATTTCAATGGAATGGAGTGTAAAGATAGGGAAGTCTTGCTAAAACTATACAAGGCATGAGTTAGGCCGCACCTAGAATACTGTGAACAGTTTTGGTCCCCTTATCAGACAGGAAAGTGTAAGTGAGACCACAACCAGTTCAGCCATGATCTTATAGAATGCCGGAGTAGGCTCAAAGGGCCAAATAGTCTACTCCTGCTCCTAAATCCTATGTTTCTATGTTCCAAAATCCCTAAATGCAATGTCACCTTTCAAATCCCAAGCTATCTATCCCATAACTCCATGTTGGAATCTTTCCAAATGTCTGCCAAACAAACTATGGAAAATGTGCAACTGCCAATGTTAATGTGCAACTGCTTATGTATGCAACTGCTTATGTTACCCTTGGCCACAGTTTCCTCTCCTGATCATCATCCAGTGACTTGTGCTGAAAAATTTTTACGTATAGATATCGAGTCTTACAATAATGCCAACCACATTCTCATAAATTAGGAGAAAATCTCCTAAAATCAAGAGATTTAGTATAAAAACCACGAACATTCTTTTCTCAAACATAAACCAATAAAGTTTGACAGTTTTTGTAAACCCCATGAATGGCTTATTTAATCTCTTAACAGGTCATATGAAGCTGCACCCAATCTCACAGTTTACTTATGGTTATAAAAGCAGACTCAGAGTATGGTGCTCAAAGATCCTTGATCTCCACACAGCCCTCTCTCCATTTAATTTCTGCTTCCATTACAAATTAAGTCTGATTAACATTCTCAATAAGAAGGAAATTGAGTTCCATGCTTTTAAATTTGTTAGTTCTGCTGTTTTGATCGTCATAGTGTGAACTATGTGTATTGGCTCCCTAGATTAACATTCCTAAAACTGTCTCACTTATCCTCTCAGCTGATTTGTAGACACAAATTTTCATGGACTTGTGTCCTACTACTGGGATACAGTAGGAGATTTTACAATGTAAACACTGGAAGCCAAAGTACAGATGTCACTCTCCTATATCGAGAACTGCAAGAGCATCAAACATAAAAGCACACATAATTATACTAGGCCTCCAGTACTATCGAGTTTCCAGATTATGGGTCACTTAAATGAAATGTCATCAATGGTGCTCCACCCTAGCAATATGAACCATCCTGGTAACAGAAAGCCATGCAAGTAGATAGTAATAAAATTGATATGACCATGCTTCAGCATTTAATTCTCTGGATGCTAAAATAATTATTTTCCTTGCATTCAGTTTTGTAATTTGGTAGGAAAATTATATTCAGCATTTTATTATTTTAAATTATAGAAGTGGAGTCAAATTAACTGAATATCACCATAAAAATTGATTATAAATCAATCTATACCATAAAATATTCTATTTCTCGCAATTTTATCACGAGAGACACGATTTCTCTAAAAGAAACTCCTCTTAGAAGGTTCTGAAGTCTTGGGATTTTTCACAGGCTGTTATGTCCTTAGAGAACTCATTTTCTACTTGTACAAATATGAATAATTGCTTTCAGGTAGGAGATTTCCTAGAAAATGTTTATTTAACTTCTGGAGGCTTTAAATTGAAATATATTTTCCTTTTGATTGCTGCTTGGGAAACCAGGTTGTAACATGAATGTAATATGTGCTTTAAACTATGCATGTTATGCAAAAGTTGAGTGTAGAAAAATTTATAAATTATTTTGTAACTGTAATGCTGCAGTTGTTAGTATGATTACTATGTGCTATGCCTTTAATAATAGCGGCATACTTACCTCTTTAAAAGTGATGAGTGATGTTCTGTAGGAAGCTGTTGGAGGCTAAGCACAATATTTTTAAAAAGCCACAGGCACCTTTAGGGCTTTGCAGAGTTGCTCTCTGCAACCAGGTTGCCAATCAGCAGGCAGAAAGTCAGCAACCCTGTTACAGCCTGGTTCCCCAAGCAGCAATCAAAAGGAAAATTTTGGAAATGCATTTCAATTTAAAGCCTCCAGAAGTTAAATAAACATTTTCTAGGAAATCTCCTACCTGAAAGTAATTATTCATATTTGTGCGAGTAGAAAATGAGTTCTCTAAGGATATAACAGCCTGTGAAAATTCCCAAGACTTCAGAACTCTCTGAGTTTACTTTTACTGAGAAATTGTGTCTCATGATAAAATCGTGAGAGTTGGCAGCCTGAATGTCCACTGAGGTCCCACTGTAATGCCCTGCAAAGTTGAATGGGTAATCACTCTGCATCATCAAGATTAACATGTGAAAAATGCATTGGAGTGCCAGTAGTGCCTAGGAAACTACATCCTAGTAAGAATTAGTGCCTTTGAGGTGAGAAAATATAGTGTGTGTTAGCGTGGCTCAGTTGACAACATTCTCACATCTAAATCAGTAGGTTGTGGGTTCAAGCCTCACTATGTACCTGAACATAAAATCTAGGCCAACCTGTTAGTGTAATATTGAGCTGTACTACACTGTCAGAGGTTCTTCCCTTACATGAAGTATTAGACCAAGAACTCATCTGCCTCTGAATTACTTCATTGGCTGTGAGATCATGAAAAAAGCTAAATGAACACAAGTGTATTTATTTGTTATTGAGATTTTTGTTATTGCAGATTTCAGGGTCTGTATGCATTATTAAGCACACATAGGTTGTTCAGATGGCCTAATAGATAAAGGCACCACTGGTAGAATCAAACTCATACAGGTCACATCTCATTCTCAATTTCTGTGCTGGCCTGCACTGAATTAGCTGATCCCAGTTGGAGTATTACATTTGGCTTCAGTGCCCCGGGGTAGCATCGGCAGAAATTAGCTGAGCTTCTTCTCCCATTATCTGTCCACTGACGCTTGCCATAAAGTGTTTGTGTGCATCACATATGAAGAACTGGAAAGCAGCTGACAGAAAAACTAGTAGGCTGAAGGGATGGAATGCAAGAATGAGGAAAAAGGAATAAGACCCTCTGTATTTGTCCCTGTGTGAATCCTACCAACATGTCAGTTTACTTGAGTTTAGGGTTGATTCAGAGCATAGAATCTGTTACAATTGCCAGTTGGAGGTTAGGTATGCAAAAATGTTAGGTCTAATCCAATCTTTTATTGTGAGTATAAACAAGGCTACAGCTTCTGCAGACCGACAGTGATAGTTGGAATCTGTAGTTAGGATCCCTGTGGTGTGAATCATGACATACAAATGAACTCAGACTAACAGTGAGCAGAGATCGGCAGTGGGAAGGATAATATTTAAGCTCCCTGTAGTGGAGCTCTTGGCGGAAATGGGGCCTATCACCATGACTTATTGCAAGCTAGATGTTGGTACGATTCAGACTAAAGATCCCTGCAGTGTAAACAGTGGAATGATTGGGCTCTGAGACACAAACATAACATACGGATGAGTGATGATACTAGTTTTCTAGTAAAATAAATGTACTAAATTATCCAAGTCTGCAGCGGAACTAAGTGCATCAATATATTTTTGTCAGGAAAATCAGCTAAAGTAATAAATTGTGACTGTATATTGAAACCCTGTAAAAACAGAACACAATACAAAGAGCTTATTCTATTTAAAAATTAAAAACAATCAAAACCACGGTTCCATGATTTCACCTCCTAGGACATGTGTTCTTGGTGTGTAGGGTTCACTGGCAAAGCTAAATTTATTGTCCATCCTTTGTTGCCCTAAGAAGGTAGTAATGGACCTTTTCATTGAATCAGTGCAATCCAATAATGTCAGATAGGATAACTTAAGACTTTGTTTTCATTTATTGAGGGTACAGCAATGATTTGACTCCTGACCACTATCCAGAAAACAAGCAAGAATGGATGTGAGGCTGGGCCCTACAGACAAATACCAACAATCATTGCCTCGGCTCACACAAAAGCTTGGGTGTCATCATAGTTGTTGGGCCATACATCAGTATATTTCATCTCTTACAGCAGAGGCAGGATAATTTCTTTTACAACTATTAATTATCCCTGTTAAATTTTCCGTTAAAATATATTTCTGCCAACTTATTTATATATTATAGTCATTATTCTATTTCAAATGTTACATTTATGACTATCAATAACATTTTAAAAGTCCAGGAGATTTTCTTGAATGTTGAAAAACTGGAGGAGGTCTGAAAAGCTAGCTACTCCAGTAGGATCCTAAGAAGCTGGGAGATTCCACATCACAACATTTTTTTAACTTCTTTATCTATTTTACTTTATTTACCATACTGATCATAGCTTTACACATGCAACAATTTACTGGATATCAAAAGACTTGAGGAAATATTAGCAAAATCTGCTTTGCTGCTCTGACATCGTAAGCAGTGTGATAAACAATCAATTACATGAATAGGAAACCCAAAAAGGTTTCATTTCCTTAGCTTTTGTTGTCTTTATTGAATTTGACCGACAGTCCCATTCAGCAAGTCAGCATGGTGTCTGTTTACTAATGACATTTGCAAAACAAAGACAGTCACGGTCAAAAGTCAGTTGTTCTGTCAAAACTCACCCCATATTCTTGTGGAACCTTCTAAAAAACTGACTGCAGAAACACATAGTGGGAACAAACAGCTGCAATAACAGCAAACATGCTATGTATACTGGAAGCAGTAATTATACCAAGCATATTTGCATTATGTTTTTAGGTAGGTTAAGGTTGACTGAATGGTTTTCTGGGTCCCAGCACTTAACATTATTGCACAGTCCAAAAGTCTTCCAGGTATAGGGCAGATGCCTCAATGTAGGATTTGAGAAGTGGTCCCTATTTAGTGCCATACAAAACACACTGAACTGAGCAGGTAGGTCAGTGTCAGTGCAATGGGCACCGAGCTCCAAATTCTACGTGGGAAAACATTTTCCTATTTTGGAAGCCATGCTATTCTCATGCACTGGGCTCATGAGAGGCTGAGAAATTATGTAAACGCATCATAAGACAAACACTGGGAGACCTGCAACCTCAGTAAGAACTTCACCACTTCAGAGGTGCTCCATACTGAGGTTTGTCAGATTTGTGAGAATTACATTTTTTGACTGTTGTTTTTCAGCATTCTCTGGGTGCACATCTCCAACAGCAGTAATCTTGTTGCCACCACTTGATTATGCAGCTGCAACTATAAACCTCAGTTAACATGTAAACTGGATTTAAAGAAAAGGAATTCTTGTGAGTAGTGGAGAGCAGCTGTGATGACACCTCAGACATCTGGTGCTCACTGACAGGTGGCTCAGCAGTTATTTGCATGTTGGAAGACACATGCTTTTTCCATCTATGATTCAGCAGGGTGCAGTCAAGCTGACTGACTACTGGACCACAAACTTTGGAGAAAATCCTCATTTGTTGTCCAAATCACCAAAGCATTGAACATTTCTGCCATCTGCTCATTTTTCTTTTTTAATTTGTTCTTTCACAGGACGTGGGCATCACTGGTGCGGCCAGCATTTGTTGCCCATCCCCAGCTGTGCTTGAGAAGGTGGTGGTGAGCCACTTCTTGAACCATTGCAGTCCACGTGGCATATGCACACCCATAGGCCTGTTAGGAATAGAGTTCCAGGAGTATGATCCAGCAACAGTGAAGGAACGGCGATATAGTTCCAAGTCAGTATGGTATGTAGCTTGGAGGGGAACTTCAAATCACCTCTACTGACAATTCCCAGTTCAGACAATCATCTGCACACCATTACATCAAGCAGATCACTGCGATCTTGTTGGCCAGGACAACCCATATGTCATTTTCCCCAAAGGAGAACATCCAGCACCTCCACAAGTAACTGGATTATCAAAAATGCATAGCCCAATTAATGACACCTATCTAAGCATTAGGACATATTACAATTCTTTAGCATATAGGAACTGCAAAAGATTCAGAATTTTTAAAAATCTTTTTTTCTTCACATGAAGAATTTTTGAGATTGTGGTATGTATAAATGTTGTGTTTTAAAAGAAAGTGAATTCTCAATAGTTTACAAAAAAGCCACAAGATGAACCCACTGATATATATATATATATATATATATATAACTAAACAGGCGAGTTTGTGGGGTGTTACAACTGATACAATCTAAAGCTCAATTGTATAACCCCAGGTCCATTAGTTGAAATAACCACAAATCATTTTGAAAACAACAAGACGTGTTCTCTTCAAGCCCACACTGAATGGGGAAGATAAGGGGTTTTATCGGCAGGCCTACTAGTGAGTCACTGACCAGAGGAAGTCAGCATCACAGTCTGCCATCTGGCTCAGGCATCTAGGTTCTAAACAAGAGACTGTGAAGTGTAGGCCTGAGGTCTACAGCTGGAAATTAAAATGTAGTCTGAACAAAAGATACAGCCAAAAAAGGGCACATGGTAAATTATCCTTTTCCAGTTTTCAAGGACAGTAGTGAGTCTGAAGAAACAGAACTTGCTTTCAATGATATTCTGTATGTTTATCTGTAAAATAAAGCAGCTTAATAATTAATGTACCATTTAAATGCAGCAAATATTTCAGTCCATCTTTGGAAAGACTGGAGAAATGTATGCAAGGGCATGTGTGAAAGGAACAAGATTTTAGATCACAAGAGGGTCCTAGCATTATACCCCAGGGTTAGATATTGCACAGCATGGGTATACCCCTGGATGTAAGATGTTCAGATCGCTTATGGGAATGATTAGCACTACTGTATCCAAGTGAATATCCAAGGCAACAAGCACAACAACAACTTGCATTAATAATTCAATTTGATAAATATCCAGGTAATCTCATACCATTACAACTCAAAGATGCAGTTGATAGACCAGCAGAAAGTATGATGCTTTTACCTTGTGACAGTCTACGCGGCACAGCTATTCAAAAGAAGCAGGCAGAATGAATGGTTGGCTGTTCGGTGACTGGGGCAACATCTTGCCGTGCAAACTATGAACATTGTCCAGAAACCACCCCCACTCAAGTTAGTAAAAAAATATACAATGAGGCTTTTCATTTTTTTATCTGAATTCTAGTGAAACAGGCAATTGGTATTTTAAAGTTATGCTTCTGATGTCTCAACAAATCAGGTGGGGTTATGCTCTATTGTCCTCAGAAAGTATCAAAGGTCATCAAAATGCACTGTGTATTACACAATTTCATCATTTATAAGGAAATTCCGTGCAGAAGGCAGGAAAGTAAGCCCGTAGCTTTGGCTGCTGAAAGAAAGAAGGCTAAGAGGAGGACAGTGAGTGAGAAAGTGAATAGTGAGAAATGATCTTGGTTCAGAAGATAAAGATGTAGGGTGGAATTTTCCCACCCCACCCATGGCAGGTTTTGTGGCGGGCAGGAGTGGAGAATCCAGCAGTAAGCAAAATGTCGGAAATTCGCCAGTGTAATAACAGCTTGCAATTCTCCCAAGGCTGGGTTTATAGCAGGTCAGTTATCCCGCCGACTAATGGCGTGAACGCCATTTTCATTCATTAACATCTCACGAATGCTCATTAAAACAGCTGCTCGTCAGAATCTTGTCACACCTCCCAATCTTGCATCATGCCAACGGGAAATTACGTCAGCCTCAAACCCCTTTGAAAAGAGGTGACAAGTCGGAAGTCAGTTTTTCTGGTAACTTCAAGGTGAATGCAACATACATAGCCTACCTGCCATAGCACTGCGCCAGTCTTGCTATGATGAACAACACACTGCTGGGACTGTATGGTTGGTCTGATCCTGCTCTTTGCCTACATTGTCCCGAAGACCACCACTGTGCTGTGGTACTCATGTAGGCCTCCACTTTCAGAAACTAGCACTTCAACTGGGAGTGGGCTGTGAGGGGAGGGTGGGGTTGATGAACACAAGGTGGGCAATGGGGAAGGAAGGCTGTGTAATTGCAGTAAGAGAGAAGGGCAAACATGAGGGGGGCAATAGGGAGTGAAGGCTGTGGAATGGCAGTCAGGAGAAGGGCAACACGAGGGGGGGCTTTCTGTAGTCACCCTCTAAGTTCTTGTTACAGAGTTTGCTACAGTGGACTAGGAAAATAGGTTAATAGGTAAGACAGTAGAGAAGCAGTGGCAGACTTTTAAGAAGATATTTCATAACTTTCCAAAAAAAACATATTCCATTGAGAAAGAAGGATGCACCAATCGTGGCTAACTAAGGAAGTCAAGGATAGTATCAAATTGAAAAAAATAGGCACGCAATGCTGCGAAGATTAGGGGTAGGCCAGAAGATTGGGAAAATTTTAGAAACAAGCAAAGCATAACTATAAAAAAATAAAGAGGGAGAGATTAGAATATGAGAATAAACTAGCAAGAAATATAAAAACCGATGTAAGAGCTTCTACAAGTGTATAAAAAGGAACAGAGTAACTAAACATTGGTCCCTTAAATTATGAGATTGGGAATTAATAATGGAAAAGAAGGAACTGGAAAGGCTCTGAACGAGTATTTTACTTCTGTCTTCACAAAAAGCATCCCAGTAATAACAGTAAAAAAATCAAGGGGCAAAACACAGGGAGGCACTCAAAATAATCACAATCACTAGAGAAAAAGTACTAGGAAAACTAATGGGACTAAAGGCTGACAAGTTCACTGGACATGATGGCCTGCATCCTAGGTTCTTAAAAGAAGTGGCGGTAGAGATAATGAATGCATTGGTTGTAATCTTTCAAAATTCCTTTATTCTGGAAAGGTCCCAGTGGATTGGAAAACCCCAAAAAACCACCTCTATTCAAGAAAGGAGGGAGAAAGAAAGCAGCAAAGTTATCCTAACATCTGTCATTGGTAAAATGCTGGAATCCATTGTTAGAAAATAGTAGCAGGACATTTAGAAAATCATAATACAACCAAGCAAATTCAACGTGGTTTAATGAAGGGAAATCATATTTGACAAATTTATTGGAGTCCTTTGACAATGCATCAGGCAGGATGGTTAAAGGGGAACCAATAGATGTAGTGCATTTGGATTTTCAAAAGACATTCAATAAAGTACCACATAAAGAGCTCATGAGGTTGGGGTAATATAGTAACATAGATAGAAATTGTTTAACTAACAGGAAAAAGAGAGGCGTAATAGATGGATCATTATCAGGTTGGCAAAAACTGCAACTAGCGGGGTGTCACAGGGATCAGTGCTGTGTCTCAACTATTTACAATCTATATTAATGACTTGGATGAAGGGACCAAATGTATTGTAGCCAAATTTGTTGATGATACAAAGATAAGTTGGAAAGCAAGTTCTGAGGAGGGCACAAAGGGGGGGATTTTATGGAGCCTGTAAGAGCAGGAAACATGGCATGTGGGGCGACTGAATTGTGGGGAGTTGAAATTCAATTTCCTGACGGTGGTTTGAGATGTAGAGATTAAGTCAGTGGCCTGGTTTGTGGCGTGTCAGGCCTCACGCCATCCATGGCGAGTTCCAACTTGTAATACATTTGCATGTCATGAATGCTCATTAGCATAAAACTTTTAAAAATTACTTTCTACCTTCAAGATAAAGCCAGTGGCACATGAGAATCTTACAGCACCCAGTATGGGTTCACTTGAAGGTGGGGTGCAACAGTCAGCTTTGTACGATTGTGTCTGAGGTCAGCGGTTTTCCTTCTTGAACTCTGCAGCACAAGAGATTGCAGGAGAATGTCAGCTTGCGTGGAGGTTTGGGACTGGTAAGGGTATGTCAGTGGTGAGGGAAGGTATGCAGTGCAGCTGGGGGCATGGAGGAGTGGAAGAGGGATCCAAGGGAGGACAAAGAGTGGGGTTGGGGACATGGAGGAGTGGAAGAGGGAAGGGCCTGGCATCTGGAGTATGGTGTGGAGTGGTGGGAACAGTCAGTCAAGGTAAGAAAAAAGAGGGGCCTAAGGGCAGTGTTAATACTGTCCACGTGCGGATCCAACACAGGGTATTAGCTGGCAAAGTCCTTACGTGGCTTTGAGTTCACCTACATCATTTCAATTATCCCCACTGAGAATGATCTTGGACAATGTCCTTTACAATGCATAGTAGGGAGGGTCAGCTGAGGCTGCAAATGTCCCACAGAGGGGTGAGTACAACACTGGACACTAGTGTGAACATTCAATTAAGACAGAACACAAAAACACAACATTGTTTCTTCCACAATAAAGAAATGTCCCTAACTCCCCTGTAACCATCAATGCATGCCAATCATGAGGTATGCTAGTACATTTGGCTCTCTCACTAAGCTAGTCTCAACAAATAACAACAATGCACACATGAATAAAGTGAAACCATTGTAACATGAAATATTTATAAGTGAAATTTAAATTTGAAAAACACTCATGCCACCTTTGTGCTCTCAATAAGACTTTTTATGTTAACGATAACGGAGTTGGGCAGGAAAATTGTGGCCATGATGAACAGCCTCCCTGTTTGTCCAGCAGGCTCTTTTATAGCCTGCCCATGCCTGCTGCATTGTCAACTGACCACTGAAAACCTTCCTTTACCATGTGATCATACCTCTCCCATGCACGCTGCCAGCACTTTAGATTTTAATTATAATTGCATGGGAACCAGCAAAAAGCAAGACAGCGGAACTGATGCCCATTTCCTGTTCCACGCCATGATTAAAATTCCACCCAAAGGGTCTGCAAAAATAGGTTAAATGAACAGACAGAAATGGAGTATAATGTGGGAAATTGTGAAGTTGTCCTCGCAATTTGTAAGGGGGCGGGGGGCAGTCGGAAAGTGGAGTTAAGGCAATAATCAGATCAGCCATGATCTTATTGAATGGCAGAGCAGGCTCAGAATGGGGGAAAATGGGCTACTCCTGCTCCTATTTCTTACCCAAGGTAATGCTCTGGTGACCTGAGTTCGAATCCCGCCACGGCAGATGGTGGAATTTGAGTTCAATAAAAATCTGGAATTAAAAGTCTAAGGATGACCATGAAACCATTGTTGATTGTTGTAAAAACCCATCTGGTTCACTAATGTCCCTTTAGGAAAGGAAATCTGCTATCCTTACCTAGTCTGGCCTACATGTGACTCCAGATCCACAGCAATGTGGTTGACTCTTAAATGCCCTCTGAACAAGGGCAATTTTGGATGGGCAATAAATGCTTGCCTAGCCAGTGCTGCCCACTTCCCATGAACAAATAGAAAAAAAATGTTCTGTATGAGGAAGAATTGGCCAAGGCTGCTAGCTGTTCAGACAGTCTGATTCATCAGGACATGATTAACATTTTCAGTTAAAAAATCACCGTCAACTCCTATAAGAATAGATCTATGGTATTCGCTGTACTACATTCACCCAATACTAATCGTCTGGGTCAAATACTCTCCATCTGCATTACCACCTTTACCCACAACAACATTCATACATCCTTTCTGGCCATCTCATCATAATCAAACAATCCAAGGTAGTTGCAAAAAAGTTTATTTCCCTGTTCCATACATGTCCCTGCAACAATGTTGACCACCCCGATGCTTGCCCTTGGTGATAGCGTAGGGTATGTATTCTCTACTTAGAACCATCTCATTGGGAGAAGCAAATATAGTTCCTCAGTGGGGTCCTTCTAAGTTGCCTATTGTAAAAACCCCATTTCTGCTAGTCCATGCTTATGAGCTTATGAGCTGTCCATGCAAAAACATCCAGCATTTCAGTGTATGTCTGCTCTTGTTTCTTATATACTGCTTCTGCAATTCCCTAAGGGGCAGATGGATTATTGGCCTGAGATCAATTCCGCATACTTCCTTTGCCAGGTCCCAGCCATTTGCTGTAACTTGCAGATGCCAAGGGATCTGTGTGGGAACACACCCTTGGCCACTAATAAGTAGTGTGAAGACTATTAGCAAGGCTTCTCAAGCTAATCCCCGAGCCTCTATAGTCTATGTGAAAGCCTAATTAAACATGGAGTCCAAAGTCTCTAACATAGGAAACACAGTTTTGTCACCTCCCAAATCCATGCCCAACTTTCGCACAACTCCATATTTGAAGATAGATGTGGAATTAGGTGCTAGCAAGATGTAGGTGCAAACCCTTACCTTGTTTGACCCTGGTACAAAATCACCAAGTTCCCCCTCATCCATTTTCCTGGTGGCCTCCGCATTACTTATTTGGAGGACCTTCTCCTCATGTTAGCTCTGTTGGCACCAGCTCTCTGCTAATGTTTAGGTGCAGTCTTTCCTTTGAGCAGAGACTAAAGAGACAATTCAAGCACAAGGACCACCCTAATCAGCAGACTGTGACTCATCTCATATGAAAGGATGAGCAGGATATACAAGTAATTCTTAGAGTCATATAGTGAGTTGGTGAGAAAACATGCTAGAGTTGTGTCAGTGAAAGAAAGTTGATCCCTTTGGCAGCCACCAACTATAAGGTATAACTTCATATTTTTAGGATAGTGAGAGTTGGGGGTCAGGACTTTGCAAACTGCATTACAGTTGTGGCAGTGGACCCTGGCTGTGTGTTTCATGCATGCATAGTACAGCCTAAATTTGAGTGGACACTAGTTTCCCCTACATTCTTCCTCAGTCTGGAGAACATTTTCTCATTTGCTCCCATGAGTGATACCGAGGGGATAATATTCACACAATTAGCCAACCTGCTGCTCAGTCGCTCTGTTAGGAGGGGGCTCCTATGCCCTCAAAACAAGCATTTTTCTGAGCACCACTTCCTTCAGGAAAACCTCTAGGCTCTTTCTCCTCAGTGAAGAAGGAAGTTCAACAAATCTAATCTTGTATCAGCTGAGTCCATTTGTATATTAAGAATGCTTATTAAGACCTGCTCCAGAGTGAAATGGAGTCCAGATAACTTTGCCTAAAAATTGATGATTCCATTCGAAATTTTGAATGCAGACACAATGTGAGCAACTAACATAAAATCCCACAGTACAGATAATAAGTATTATAGTTTCCTGTTTGTACTGGATCAGAAGCAATTGCCAATAATATTGCCTGAAGAATTGTATTCTCAATTGACTAATATTGTCATACAATATTCTTGACAACAATTTTGAATAAATCAATATAGCTAATTAATATTTATCTGTATTATAGATTTCAACTTTTACTAAATAGTATGAACAATATATTGTGTTACAAATATGAACATGTTCAAAATGATTAAGTCACAAATAATTTTTTTTTTAAAGACACAAAATCGCATGATTTTTTTGAGAGTTGTTTGACTTAGGTTCTATGGTAGGAGTAAAACTAGATTTGTACCCTGTTGGTATAGGTAATACAATTTGCACCAAAGGTCACTTTTTGAATCAGCTGGAATTACACATTGATTCCTCCTTGTTTTGTAAAAATACAAGTTCTAAACATCTTGTTTTATCAACTCGAAGCCTTCTGGAAAATTCAATACTGTTTGTATACACAGTAGAAAGCAGTAGACTAAGGGTTAAGTTTAATTATCACTATGTAATTTACTTGTGATAGTGTACCTCAGAGATGAGAAAATGCTACACTAGATATTTCTGCACAGCTGAAAGAAAAGCAAGGAACTACATCTTCTGAGGCTTAGTAAAATCCCAAAAGTTAGAAAATCCAAAAAGTTAGTGAACCTAGCAGTTATTTGGTGTTTAGGGATAATTTTAAAATCAGAGAAAATTCAGCAAAATCTCAACATTAACTTAAGTATATAGTGCAGAACCACCCCAAATCAACTAGTATCATATACCATAATAAAACAAGAAAGTGCACTGGGCTTTCTTTTTCTTATAGCTGTAGTAGAACAATTACAATGAACATTAAAGTCATGAATTATTCCAAGAAACTTTAACAAGATAATGACATCATCCTGTGATGTCTACTTTCACATAGTTTAAAGTAGGATAATACAATGTGCTTCAGATTTTGTGTGGGAAGTGAAACCACATATATATGTTAAAGGTTCCTGGGGACTTTCTCACACAAAGAAGGCAGTACAGCCACATTCACTAAAGGAATCTCAAGTACAGCTGTCACTCAAGCCTTGCCACCCACCAGATCAGGCCTCATGCTATGGATATACATTGGCCCCCTAAGACAAGCAATGCTGAACAACTGCAGAATCAAGGCAATTCTGCATGATATAGTTAAATCAGATCACCTGTAGATGAAGAAAGTCAATTGGACTCTCTCATTTCTTTCATCCAGAAGAAACTTACAGCCCCCTCATTGCCACATTTAATTGTTTTTTACATAATCCCAGAATTTTGCCTCCACTATTCTATCTGGGAGTCCATTCTAAGTGTTGGTCACTCTTTATGTGAATAAAACTTTCAGATTTCAGTCCTAAATTTATCTCTTACTAATTTGAATACTGTCACAATTTAATTTTTAAAAATATTTTGTATTTACCTCTTTCTTTACCTTAACTATCTTATGTACCTCCATAATAACTTAGAGGCCTCCTGTTCAGGCTAGAAAACCAAATTCTCCCCAGTCTTTCCCTGTAACTCAGACCCTGACACCAGAGATCAATCTTATGGGTATGCTCTGCACTGCTTCCTGTACTTGAATGTCTCCCTTGTTTATCTGCAACCAGAACTGGAAACAATACTCAAGATGTGATCAGGCTAGAGCACTGATAATTTGATCACAACTTCCTCTAACTTTATTCTTCTGTTTTGGCCATGCAGTTCAACATGCTGATATTTTTCTTTGCTGCTTTCCATTGGTTGGAAATGCTAAGAATCAAATATACGAAAACGGTTAGGCTCCTATCAACTTCATCTTTTAGCCATTTCAGAACCTGTCTTAGAATAGATGCATGACCCATTAAAAAATGACTCTTGGGGTATGGGTGTTGTTAGCAAGACAGGCAATAATTGCCCATCCCTAGTTTCTCTGAGAATGTGGTGAAGAGCTTTCACTTTTTCTTCCTATGTTCAGTAGTTGACATTATTGCATTAAAATTTTATCATTGTTCTACTCACTCATATGTTTTAACATATCCTGTAATTTCTGGCAGCCTCCTTAGATTCCACTCTCCCTCCTGGTCTGGCATCATCTGTAAATTTGAACAATTTATGTTGAGGTTCTGAATCAAAGTCATTGTTGTAAATTAAAAACAGTAGTTCCCCAACACCAACCCTGGGGCACCCCATTCAGTACTGCTTCCCAACATGACTCCTCTAACAAAGTATCTGTTATTCCTTTCTATCAGCAATTTTCTTAACCATTCCCAAGTATTACCCTGAATCTCTTCACAGTTTTGAGAAAAATTAGTAACCTTTTGCATAAAATTTTATCATATGCCTTTGGAAATCTATATACATAACAAACCACTGGGATTGTCATTTCCTTAAAGAAGTCAAAGACATTAGTCAGGCAGGATCCTCCCCTTCAAAGCTGTGTTGAGTGTTTCGTAGATAATCTTCAGGATTACTTCTGATAATCCATACCAATATTTTACACATAATTGAAGACAGTAATTTACCTACCATTTAATCACAGAAGCTTTCTAATCTAACTCTTAAGAGCTTTTCAGATATACACTAATCTTAAACCCTCTTCACAAGAACTGTAAACCTAGATTTGATGCTAATTTACTGATTGTTCCAATCTAAACATAATCATTGGTGCAATATGATTTAGAGAACAAACATTTTCTTAACCATTCTAGGCTAAAGTTCACTTTAATGCCACTGCATTGCTCACCTTGATTATTATAATACATGCCAACATGTATGAAAATGACATTTTTTCTTAATCATAGAATCTTACAGCACACAATGAGGCCATTAGATCAATCATTCCTATGCAGGCCATTTGAACAATCCTATTAATCCCACTCCCCTGCTCTTTCCATAGCCATGTAACTTTTCCCTTTTGTACTAAGGAATGGCAGGTCCATTGCAATGCAAATAAATTTAAAGTTAAGCATATTAGAGCAAAGCATACATTTGAAAAACAGCGATGCCTGCCCTCTACAATCAAATACCTGCCAACATGTTTTTTTTAATCAAAAATCAGCACTTAAGTATTCTTCAACAGCATTGCTAGTCTTTGTGGAGCTGAACGTCACCAGGAGTTCATGTGTTCAGGGCAGGAGTGAAGAAAAGGGGATAAAACTGAGAGAAAAGGCTTGGAATGAGAAAAGATCATGGGCCTCATGAAATCCATTCTTTTCAGAGAGCATTTAGGATTCAAACTATCATGAACTTCACCTGATGCATTTAATACCCTGAGGAAAAAATTGCAAAGCTTCTCTCTCTTCCATCGCAAATCAAAACAGATTACTTGTGTAAATTGACAAGTAAAACAGGAACAATTAAGAGTGCTCTTTTTTAAGAGGGAATATTCTCATAAAACCAAACAAGCAAATAAATAATAAACAATCAGTCAAGCTTTTAAATAGTTCACAAAGATTTTAAGAAAACAATTTTTTTAAAATTAAGTACTGTACTGGACCATTAATAATAAATGACAAATCTACAAACAATTGTAACACAGAAAATTCTGTTCCATTTGTACATTACTGATAGATGCAGAGTCACATTGTTATGATCTCTGTAGAGGCTGATAACTTTTAAAAAGAAATTTGAACTTCCAGTTAATAGCTGAAAGAATGACATGTCAATATTTCACATTTCAAAACTTTTATTGTAAAAAATGGCTAAAAACACTATTGACTAAACACTATTTTCCCTTTGTAAGCAACATATACTTTAAACAACAGAAAATAACATTCCTCTTGTATACTTTTCACCCATTGTACTCTCCACAGAATTACAGTGCTTTTAGGAAACAGTCCACAATTGCTCCCAGCTTCCAATAGGTTTCCATATCCCCCCTTTCGCTAAGTAGTATCTTCAAGCGACCATCTCCAGGCGCTTCACTCAGTTTTCGGAGTTCCTTAAATCCACCATCAGTAGTAAAGCCTTTTCCCGTGATTTTTCTTCCTTCTGGTCATAGCAGGAAAAATCTCCCAGAATTATAGAAGGCTACAGGTATCGTCTCTTTGACTAGAGACTGTCTCCCTCCCACATCTGACTGTGGTAGCTTGCAAAGTCAAGCAACCTTTTCTCTCTACACAGAATCTCTGCTGTCTGTGATATTCATTGATTTGTAGGGAAGCCTGAAACCTGATCTCAAAAATGGCTTCCTCTGCCCTCTTCCCCAGTGCTATGTGAAACAGTAGCCTTGTATCTAGGTAGAGAAAAAAAAATAAAAATACCTGGAAAAACTCAGCAGGTCTGGCAGCATCTGCGGAGAGGAACACAGTTAACGTTTCGAGTCCATATGACTCTTCAACAGAACTAAGTAAAAATAGAGGAAAGGTGAAATATAAGCTGGATCTAAGTGGGGTGGTGGGGGGGGACAAGTAGAGCTGGATAGAGGGCCAGTGATAGGTGGAGATAGCCAAAAGATGTCATAGACAAAAGGACAAAGAGGTGTTGAAGGTGGTGATAGTATCTAAGGAATGTGCTAATTAAGGGTAGAAAGCAGGACAAGCAAGGTACAGATAGCCCTAGTAGGGGTGGGGTGAGGTGAAGGAATCGAAAAAGGCTAAAAGGTAGAGATAAAACAATGGATGGAAATACATTTAAAAATAATGGAAATAGGTGGGAAAAGAAAAATTAATATAAATTATTGGAAAAAAAATGGGGGGGATCCTCTACATTGGAGAGACCAAACGCAGACTGGGTGACCGCTTTGCAGAACACCTTCGGTCTGTCCGCAAGTATTACCCAGACCTCCCTGTCGCTTGCCATTTCAACACTCCACCCTGCTCTCATGCCCACATGTCCGTCCTTGGCCTGCTGCATTGTTCCAGTGAAGCTCAACGCAAACTGGAGGAACAGCACCTCATCTTCCGACTAGGCACTTTACAGCCTTCCGAACGGAATACTGAGTTCAACAATTTTAGATCATGAACTCTCTCCTCCATCTCCACCCCCTTTCCGATCCCCCCTTTTTTTTCCAATAATTTATATGGATTTTTCTTTTCCCACCTATTTCCATTATTTTCAAATGTATTTCCATCCATTGTTTTATCTCTACCTTTTAGCCCTTTTCGATCCCTTCACCCCACCCCACCCCTACTAGGGCTATCTGTACCTTGCTTGTCCTGCTTTCTACCCTTAATTAGCACATTCCTTAGATAATATCACCACCTTCAACACCTCTTTGTCCTTTTGTCTGTGACATCTTTTGGTTATCTCCACCAATCACTGGCCCTCTATCCAGCTCTACCTGTCCCACCCCCACCCTTAAACCAGCTTATATTTCACCTCTCTTCTATTTTTACTTAGTTCTATTGAAGAGTCATACGGACTCGAAACATTAACTGTGTTCCTCTCCGCAGATGCTTCCAGACCTGCTGAGTTTTTCCAGGTATTTTTATTTTTGTTTTGGATTTCCAGCATCCGCAGTTTTTTGCTTTTATCTAGGTAGAAATGCTGATTAGTTATTCTTGCTTCAACATCCTTTCATCTTAGAAGTAAATGGGGAGTATACATCATAAATGTTTACACCCCAATACCTATAACATTTTTCTGGGACCTTGGGGGACACAGAGGAAGTAAATGTGGCAAGCGGGGTGACTTAATTAGGCAAGATGTGAAATTTCAATTTCCCGACCGCAGGTTGAGAATCTAAATACACTAATAAAACTTATTTTTAAAACAAAAAACAAAAAAAAGTAAAGTCAACAGCTGTTTATGGTGTGTCAAAAATTATGCCAGCTTGTGGTGGTTCATAGTTGCAATACATTTGCATGCCATGAATACTCATTAACCTGAAACAGTTTTCAATAAAGTTCTACTTCAGGATAAAGTCAGCAGCACACGTGAATCTAGTGGCAGCTAGTTCACGATCATTTAAAGGTGGTGTGCACCAGTCAGCTTTGTGCAGTTTTGGCTATGGGATGCAGGTTTCCATGTTGAACTCTGTGGGTGTTGAAAGGTTGGTGTTCAGATGCAGGGAGATGGGGTGGAGGGAAGAAAGGGTATACAGAGAGTGGTGTTCTACTGCAGGGAGATGCAGCGCAAGGAAGAACCTAACGTCCTGGGTGTGGTGGTCCTGTAATGGCGGGGGGGGGGGGGGGGGTGGCGGAGTTGTGGTGGGCAGGTGAAGCAGGGATTGAAAGATGGATGAAGGGCCTAAAGGGCTGGGTCATTGCTATCAATGGTGGGGTCCTGAGGGTCAAATTGAGAGTGCTGGGTGGCAGAGGGAACAGTCACAGTCACAAGTTGTACTTTGTATGGGGGCAGGTCCAGAGTCAGGATCGAGTATTGTAAGGTCTCATGGGGTGGGTCACAGGAGCGAACAAAAGCATGAAAGAGGATAACAGGAGGGTTCAGGTTCAGAGTTGGCATTGGGATAGTCATGGGTGTAGGCAGAGGGGTGGGGGGAGATGACATGTGCAGGAAAATGGTAGTAGAGTCCAGGGTAACTCGGGGAGGTTAAGGATAATAATGGGGAGAGGAAAGTTCATGTTGGGTGGGTCAGGGTGATGGGGGAGCGTGCAGGTCACAGGGGGAGGGTAGACGGTACAGGATCAGGTTTGGAATGTAACACGCGCCATTGTCTGTGGCTCACTGAAAATGCACATTCTGTTGCATGGATTGGAGATTGATGTGGGAGCAAGGTCGGTTTGCGTGGGTGGAGTTCATGCTGCATATAACTGGCCAATTAAAGGGACTCCCTAATATTTAGTTAAATGGATGAGAACCATGGATGAGCATGCTCTCAAATGTATGTCTACCCTCTTCGTATAGTGCAATTACTGCCATAACCATGGGTCTCATTCACCCTATTTTTCTGCAATCTCGGGAGCAGGAGGATAGAATGCAAAGGAGAGCTCTTGCTGTCTAACAACAAAGGCCTCAAGGCCAACAGCAGGCAGCCCCAGAGGCTTCTGAGGATGTCCGGGAAATGGTCACCGAGGTGCATTCATCAAGACGTGCAGTCATGAGGACTTGGTGGGAACCCCATGCCAGCTTGGTCTTCAAGGTTACAGTGATGCTCTATTTCTATGCCACCGGTGGCTTCCAGGGCATGACAGGAGACATATATGGCATGTTATGACCCTTGGCCAGACCTCCAAGTTGTTAGTGAGATCTGGTTAGGGACCAACGACGTTTTGTTTAAAGTAGACAAAATTTGAGATTTAAGACACTTGCTTAGTGAAAAAAGCCACAAGATTCCACAGGTTTTAAACAAACAAAAATAAACTTTACTATACAAGGTCACAAAGAGAAAACAATTTACAATACCTATTAATATGAGGTACATACGATTTAACAGGCAAACTGGTCGAACGCACCACATTGCACAATAAATGGCAGATGTGACTAAGACAGAGTCCATCGATTTCTCAACAATTCACCCAGGCGTTAGTAACACTGTGGGTCAACTAATCTCACTGAAACTCCGTCTCTCTCTCTCACAAAGGTTTCTAATCTTCACCTTCGAATTCTCTCCAAAAGTCGCTCCAACTCAGATGGTTTCAACAACAGCCAACATCGTAGGGTTTCAATCTCGTCTCCCGAGACTCTGTTCCCGTGGATTTCCGAGTACACTCAAACATCAACTTACAAGCACAATTTCAGCTCTTCAGCTGCGCTGAGCAAAACGCTACAGCTCCAAAGGGGTACCTTTGCCCTAAGGGTCCACACCACAGGGTCATCAACTTTTGGCTGCCTTCTTGGATCTTCAGGGCTTCTCTTGAGCCCTCTTCAATTACCAGACCCGAACAGCATTAACAACGGCCCACCTCCAGGTTTTAAATCTCACCTTCTGAGGTCCCATTCCCCTGGATTCCCGAGTATACAACCAAGCATTAAATTACAGGCACAGCTTTAGGTCTTCAGCCGCACCGAGCAAAACACTACTGCTCCAAAAGGGTACCTTTGCCACAGCAGCCCTCTTCAATTACCAGGGCTTTTCCTGAGCCCTCTTTACTTAAAATCTGCTCCCCGCAGCGCTTTCTCTAACTTGGAGCCTATTTCTCTGCTCCTATCTTTTTTTCTTTCCTGAGACCTATTCCTATCCAAAACAAAAACAGAATTACCTGGAAAAACTCAGCAGGTCTGGCAGCATCGGTGGAGAAGAAAAGAGTCGACGTTTTGAGTCCTCACGACCCTTCAACAGAACTGAGTATAGTTAGGAGAGGGGTGAAATATAAGCTGGTTTAAGGTGGGGGGGGGGGTGGTTGTAGGGACAAGCAAGCAGTGATAGGAGCAGATAATCAAAAGATCTTTTTACCTATTCCTATCCCCTGTCTTTGTCCCTTACCCGGGACTTCATTTTGGGACCTGTCCCCTTACCTAGTCCCCTGCCTGAGACTTCCTTTTGGGACCTGTCTCTGTCCCCTGTCCACTCTCCCCTATATGGGATCTCTCCCTGCCCCCTGTCTGGGACACTTACTGGTTATGGTACTCTGCACGTGGTCACGTGACCTGGGTATTTATACCCTTCTTTTTTTCTCTATGCGCAGACACGTAGGGCCTGAAGAATGTAAAGATGTAGAACTGCAAGTGTGCAGCTCCCTTCCTGCCTGCACATGTGCAGAAAGTCTGAAGACTATTGGGAAATGAAATTCCCGACCTCTGAGCTCAAGATAAGGTAAGTTGGGTTTCATAACAAGCATCTCACAGGCTGCCACACATAGGTGTATAAAGGAAGTGGCAATGCTCTATTTAGTTGTGCTAATAATTTTATCCCTTTAACCAGCAATGGAGACAGCCAGGCCGTAAGATCAGCTGCGTTCAGTGTTATCGCTAGGTTTCCTCGAGTGTGAGGTGTCATCGACTGCACTCATGTGGCCATAAAAACTCCCTGGGAACAGCTAGCTGCATTTGTAAATCATATAGGCTTTCACTCCATGAATGCACAACCGGTGTGTGACCACAGAAGATTAATGCAAGTCTGTGCTCATTTCCCAGGGCGCTGTCACGGTGCACACATCTTGCGATCTTGTTGAAGCTCAGACCAGGTTGATAGATGGATCCTCAGTGACAAAATCTATCCCCTGCGTGCAATGCTCATGACGCCAGTGAGGCATCCCCAGAGTAAGGCAGAGGAGCGCTACAATCAAGCTCATGCATCCACCGGAGCCATCATCGAGCACACTATTGGGCTTCTTAAAATGCGCTTCCGCTACCTTGACTGGTCCGGAGGGGTTCTGCAATACACACCCTAGAGGGTGTCATGAATAGTAGTGGTCTGCTGTGCACTGCACAACCTAGTGCTATGACGCAGACAGATGTTGCAAGAGAAAGAGCACGAGGAAGATCTACCCTCCTCAGGTGATGAGGATTTGTCAAAGAGGAGGAGCCCATAAATCCAAATGAGCCTTTCATGGGTGCCAGGACCATGGAAAGACATGCAAGGCTTCCAGAGACAATCTGATCTACACAAGGTCTGCCCAACAATGATGTTTCTGCATGACCATCGCTCCATCGCCTGACCTCCATCACCTTCCTGGGGTTTAGACCTAGCCCTACCTTCCTCTTTTGCTGAGTCAATGCTAAACTTATACCCTCTACCACCTAGAATAGAATGGGGAGCAGAGCTATGTCACACATGCTCACTAGTGAGTGCTGATATCAAGGACATCTTAGGGGTACATGGACATCCAAGTAACAGCCTTGCTCAATTATTCTGATCCAGTACTACCATTCAAGTACTTTGAATGCAACTGCACCTGTTTCATTTATAGCCACTGAGTTAAGTGGACCAATATCCTCTAGAGTGCATAGATGGTCAGGGGCTTGGTGGGGGGGGGGGGGGGGGGCGGAGGGGAGAGACAAGAACATTCAATAAAGAATGCACGAGAATGCAATGCATCTCATTCAGGAATAATGTCTGTGTTCCTATCTCCTCTCTAGACATCACATTGTGAAAAACATGTGACAGACCCCAAAAAGTCTCAATAGTTACAAACAATTACAGAAAACCAATTATATTGTGTGTCTTTTAACAATCGGAAAAGACATGGGCCTGAATTTTACGCTCTCTCTGCCTGGGGCGGGCAAGGCCTCGGATGGGCCGCCCGTCCTTGCCTCAATTGAGGGCCTTAAGTGACCAATTATTGACCACTTAAGGGCAATTTTCCACCCAGCCTCAATTTTTAGGCTGGCAGGGGGACTTCCCAGGCGTGGGGGAAGTCTGAAAATGATTGGGTTTAGGCTTCAGGTGAAAAGTGGGGAGTTGGACACCTCCATCAGAAGCCCCCTTCTAACTGCACACCCCACACCCTCCAAGGTCTGGTGGCCACTGGACCTCCCACCCCCTCAGCCCAGGGCCTCTCCCTGACACCCCAGTCCACCATTATCCACCTCTCCCCCAAGCCTTCCCCACCTGAGACCCCAAAAACTCACCTTTCTGTGCACTCCCACTGCAAGGGTAAGTGCCCGAGTTGCATCTCTTTTGTGATCATCAACAATGTCTATGAGCGAGTGGGCAACTATGCCAGAAGAGTGATCAGCCTTAGTGCCACATGGCAATTGAGGCCAAAGTGCCTGGAAGTTTGGCTTTAGTGTGTGCTTGGATGCAACATGTGTATATGTGATGGGAATGCAGAGGGTTAGGTGTCACTTGATGGGGCTTATGCGCCTTGAACTTCATGAACTTCCACTTCTGTCTGCTGCAGCTTCTGTCACTGCAGGGACGAAAGAGCAGCTGACCAATCAGATTGGCCAGCAGCTCTCTAGGCTGGGACTTCCTCCCAAGCGAGGGGCAGAAGTCCCACCTGCAGCCAATTAATGTTCATTCGAGCTTGAAATGGCTGCGGGACAGGCATGCATTCCCCTTCGACTCTTTGGGATGGGAAACCCTGCCATCTAAAATATCCTGGCCATGGAAAAATCGCCTGTGCCATCTTAGTGCTCATATTTTTTTCAATTTTCTTTTTCTACCACTACATCTAGGTGCAATCCCAACATCACCAGCTAAGGTGTAAGCAGTCTGCTCAGTATCATGCCCCATTGCAACTATGGTGGGGGTCCTCTGGATAAATGGAACCTTGAGGGCTCCAGTTTACCATGAGTTTCCTGCACTGGTGCAGGGGTGACCCCCTCAGCCTTGTCTGCTGGAGCTGTTCAGGTCAATGGTGAAGCAGTTGAGGAGATACCACTAGCCCTGAGATTGTCCTGAGCAGCTGGCATGTGTTTCTCCTCCATCTGGCTCCACAACGGCATGTCCCTGTCTCACTGAGAAGGGCTCTCCTGGAATGGGGTCCAGGGGCCTCGCCCCCAACTTGCCTAGCCAATGCTGCGGCCAGCCCATGGCCAAAGCGAAGGAATGCAGATCAGAGTGCATCTGAATTGAATTCTCAACCTGGCTCTCCAAAGCGGTCGCTATCCTCTCCATGAAGCATGCGCTCAAAAGCTTGGGACATGACAGAAATCATGGGTAGCATGGACTCGTCCGTAGCCAGTGCAAAGCTGTGCATGTTCCCTGGCATCTTCACCATATATTCCCCTAGTTTCTGCTGCATGTCCAGCAGGCTTCTTTTGGCCATGGCCATAGGCTTATCATTAGCACAGGGCTCAGCAGGGGCCTGGTCCCCAGAAATCCTCCAATCGTTTGGGGACCTGGCTCTCACATTCTCCCTCAACTGCTGTGTCTCTGGGATGCTCACCAGTTTGTGTTCCCAAATCTACCCGCAATTTCTCCATGCACCATGTGGGTGTAATTGTGCTGGTGGAGATGGATGAGGAGGTAGATTGATGATGGTGCTCACATTTTGAACATTCCACATTACATCGCATCTATTCTGTGCCCACATGCCACCAGCAGGATGGGTGCCTCTTCCTCCTTACTCCTGGCTGGTCCAGGCATGCCATCTGCCACTTCTTCCTCACCAGCGATCTCCATCACCTCCTCCTCAGTAACTGTGAGGAGCCCCAGGTCTCGACCTCTTCCTCCTGTGCATCTCTTCTCACAGGAATTGTGGGTCTGCTTGTCCTGCATGAAAAAGTGCAGTGACACATCAAGTGACACCTAACCCTCTGCATTCCCATCACATATACACATGTTGCATCCAAGCACACACTAAAGCCAAACTTCCAGGCACTTTGACCTCAATTGCCATGTGGCACTAAGGCTGATCACTCTTCTGGCATAGTTGCCCACTTGTTCATAGACATTGTTGATGATCACAAAAGAGATGCAACTCGGGCACTTACCCTTGCTGATTGGAGCAGGTTGTTGGCCCATTTCCTCCACTGGACCCAGGTTTGGCAGGTGACCACACAGTTGCTCACCTCCTCTGCTCTGTCCAGGCAGCCTTGGTCTGGCAGGAGCAAGGGTAAGTGCCAGAGTCACATCTTCAAACAGAAGTCTCTTTTGCGATCATCAACAATGTCTATGAGCGAGTGGGCAACTATGCCAGAAGAATGATCAGCCTTAGTGCCACATGGCAATTGAGGCCAAAGCGTTTGGAAGTTTGGCTTTAGTGTGGTCTGGCGGGAAGGCCTTCTTATGTCATCTTCAAGAAAGAGCACCTCCTGCCTTTCCCTCACAGCTTGGAGGAGTACATGGAGGGAGGTATTGCTGGTCTGCTTCAGCAGTTATTCATCTCTCCAAAGAATATGGCACTGTCAAACAGTGGAGCATCCTGGCAGTGATGAACAGGTTCCCTGCTTGAATAGGAGACTCTTTAATAGGCCACATGTAGATGCAGCATTGTCAGCTGATGGCAAGTTGACCAATGAAAAGCTTCCTCGCCACTAAATCACATGTGTTTTCCATGTATGCCACTTAGCATTTTAAATATAATCACGTGGGAAAAGTCAAAAAGAGGGAAAGTGAAGTGGCACATAGCTCCCATTACGACGCCGAGATTGACACACTGTTGACATAATCCCAACCAGAGTCTAGCCAATGGCAGCAGTCTCTGAGTTTACCATGAATATAGAATCATAGAATTCCTTTGCACCTTCTTCTCAGTAAGACAATCTAAGCCCTGCTTTAATCTCAAACAACCAAACCACCAAGGCTTACTGTCAGGCAGACTCCAGAGCAGATCACAGCCTGTGTTGCCAAGTGGGAAGATTTCTTTAGAAGTGGAAAGGGGCTGGGGAAAGGAAATTAAACAGTGTGGTGAAATCATACCACAGAGATGGCAGATTACTAATGAAATGAAATTAGAGATGTTACTTCATTTACCCTAAATTTAAAGATACAGTCCCAAAATATAATAAACCTATAAACCTCATAATTGTAACAATATGTAAATAACAATCTGAGTCAAATTAGTCACTTAAAAATAATTTTCCTTCATGGTTTCAATGAAACACACACAAAAATAAAATTACTCATTACCTTTGTGATATACGCAGCCTTGGTAAATTTGTGAATCAGGTGACACAAACTAGAATTCTCAGTTCTCTACAAGAACTATGGGCACAATCTCATGCCCTTTAAAAATTATTAGAAAAAGGCAGTCTTAGCGATGGCACAGATATGTATTCATAGATACATTTAATGGGTTCTGTCATAAATCTTGGTCCTCATTGCTGATTAGAGTATAAACCTGTTCCAGTACATTAACAAGACATTTATCACTGAGTTGCCTCATACAATACAATATTCTCCCAATTTATTAGGAACATGCTGACTACACTTGGGTTGCTCTTTAACATACTTGATAGCTACTTGAAGTTTTCTGTCTGTAGTTGTTGCTTCCCTTATCAGTGCAAATCCCTCTCCAGACATTAGATTATTGGTCTAAATTTGTACCTTATTCTCTGTTCCATCTGTATCATAAATCAATTCCCAGATAATGCATCAACTGCAATTAACTCTTTTCTTGGAACACGCTCTTCTTTTACATCTGGCACTTAAGATTCTGGAAATTTTCCACATGATGACAGATTTTTTTCACTATTTTTATTCTTCCAATTTAAGAGGTATTGGGAATGGAATATTCAAGCTGTAAAGGATAACATAGTTCTTAAGTACAATAACATGGTTGAGAGCCCGCTATCATCAAACATATCTTCATTAATTTCTTTCTGCAACAAAGCCATTTTGCATTCTGTCTGTAAATAGCGGATTATCGACACATAAATTTGCAAACTGTAATCTTCTCCTTGTATCTCTTTTACATATATTTTATTGAAAAACAATTCACTCTGTACCTGAAGAACAGAGATGTCAACATTGAAAATGTCAAAATAATGAGACTCGTGCAAAAAAGGGGGTTCAGGAAGGGGAAGGGTTAACAGAAATGCTACCAGACACAGCCAATGGAACAACATCAACTTGTATTTTCATGTAAAACATCCCAACGCACTTCACAGGAGTGCGCTCTGACAAAAATCCAGTGCTATGCTCAGTCCTGAGAATTTCATGAAACCAAACTTCAAACCATTAAGACGTCCTGAAATTAAAGTGATCATCATTTCGCGGCTATTAAAAAGTGCATGCGGAAAATGCAGGACATTGGGTCAAAGTGGAGAACTCCTTCAGCGAGCCAACGCAGATGCAATGGACAGAATAGCCCCCTTCTGTACTGTAAAATTCAATAATTTTATAGTTCTACAACTTAAATAAACGAAATGTCACCAAGAAATTGCGTTACTAGAAACAATGCTGGCATTTTAATCTTTTTCAATGGTTAGCGATCACTCGCCACCAACCTGGTTAGGCGAGGGGAATCCAAAAAAAAACTCATAAGGGTTCCCATGACAATTTCTCGCCTGCTAACTTTGATCCTTGTTCAAAATTACACCTCCCTGACACACCCTGACTCAACTGAGCTGATGCAAATGATAAATGTCCAGGTGCCAACATGTGTACCGCAGGCTCTGGACACTCTCCTACTTCATTACGAGCTCAGGGAATGGAAAGTCACACAGCCTGAGCTCAGGGAAGTAAGTCCATGCCAGTGTGCCAGGTGAAGGGAGGCGTTGGACCTTGCTCATGAACAATCCTAAAAGATGCCATTTTAGAAACTAACAAATATAATAACGAAAAATCAGAAAGCTGAGAAATATTACCCGAGATCTCACAACTTAAAACTGGGCAAAGCCTGCGGTTGGCAAGAGGGAAGGTGTCTTGAGAATTGGAAATGGGGCTGGGGAAAGGGAATTAGAATTATATGAAATCATACCGCAGAGGCGGTAGATTACTCATGAAAATAGAGACATGAGAAGAGTGTCGATCGAGAGGACGGACTCCCCGGCCCCGTTAATCTCCCTCACCGGCGGCCGTTAGGATGAGACTCAGTTCGCGCGCCAGTCCTGCATCCGGGTCACGGACTCACAATGAAGGGAGCTCGGGAGTCTCCCGGATGTCGGTTGAATTGAACTGAAGATCTCGGAGAGCTGCTGCCACGTAAGTTTCCGTAGTGTAGTGGTTATCACGTTCGCCTAACACGCGAAAGGTCCCCGGTTCGAAACCGGGCGGAAACATTTTTTTTGGGGAGGATGTGAAAAACAATTTTAATTCAATGATACGTCGTGTTTTTTGCCTTTACATACAAATTCAATTAGAGACATTTCAAATAAAATCCAATAAAACAGCGAGAAAAATCACAAAGTCGAGTCCACCTACAATTTTGTAGACTTTCGTAATTTAAAAAAATCATGAAGTGGCGTGCGGGGGCCAAAGATCATAAATTATGAATGCAGTTTTTTTTTACAAAACATAAAAAGGTACTTAAAGTGGGGGATTGGTGAGCATAGAAATCTCACTCCCATTATTCACTGAAAAGTGCGTTCAGTCCTGGATCATTCTCAATATTATTGCGAGACTACGGCTGACGTAATGTTTTAGACAAAATTATGACATTCAGCAAATGCTGAAAGCCCTCAATTTAAGTCATTGATGAACTGAAACGAAGAAAAGGATGTAAACGCGATTTGAATATGACTAAGATACTTAACAAAGTGACTGTCAGCAAGAGTTTGGCCATCACAGTTTCCGTAGTGTAGTGGTTATCACGTTCGCCTCACACGCGAAAGGTCCCCGGTTCGAAACCGGGCGGAAACATTTTATCATTTATTCTATTTCATCACAATAGTGTTATTTTACAATTAAGGTTCTTTATTTTTTTTTCCCCCGAATGTTTCCCAAGTACACTGACCAACTGATGTGAAGGCATTTAAGGCATTGCACGTCAGTCATAATCACTCTCCGAAGCCGGGAGGAAAGAGTCAATCTGATTGACAATTCAGCTGCCATAGAACCCCATTGCTGCTGGTGAGCCGCTCCTGCCATTCTGATTGGCTGCTAGAAGCCATGTGACACAGCAGTTTGCTACAGTGTTCTGGGCTGAGGGTGGCGGAGAAGCGGCAGGATGATTCACTGTTGCAATTTATTTCTTCCAAGCTCCAGTCCTTTTCCCACCCTGCCCTCTATCAGCAATTTACAGCTCCTTTGTTTTAAACTCCAGTTCCTCCTTGCCCTAAACTCTAATCTCCTCGCACCACAAATTCCAACTCCACGTAACAGCACCGTCTCACTAAACTCCATTATCAGCACCAAACCAAAGTCACGAATCGAATCGGTGCCACGCCTCAGCATTTCCAAGTATTTATTAAGTTTTAAAAATAAAATGCAAAAAACCATAAATCCGAAATTGATTTTAAAATAGTTGGTGACTGTTAGGTAAGTGCATCCAGCCTTCATATGATGCTACCCTCAAAATTCCACCCAAATATCTTTAATAACAATGTATCGAGTCTATATTGGAAGGATAGCAACTTTTTGGTACACAGTATTTTACAGCATTAGGACAAATGCCCTCAACCCGTGTTATAGTAACAATGAATTGCCGCATCTTTCAGGTTTTTCATACGATAGGTGGCGCAGCAACAATACACCTCAGCCTTTGTAATCTTTTGTGACAATTTACAAATTCAAGTTAATTACAAAAATAGTGCATGGCACTATACAAAGTACAACACTGCCCCACGTTACAATGTCACAGAAGAACATGATCTTGATCAGAAAATTACATTTCATTGGCACCCAAGCTTTTACACAAAAGTTGCTGCCTGCAGCACTGGACTTCAACGTCTCAACGCCTTCATGGCGTTGTGAACATGGATACCACTGAGATCGTATGCTGCTTAAATTGATATGTTTCAGAGTGGTAAGGATTCGGGAAAAAAAACTTCCACCCAAGAATATATAATAAAAGCAACGTTGCAGGGAACAGATCGCCTACCGACCCACTCTTGCTATAGTTCTGTGTAATTTTATATTTATCCATATCACCTCATAGGAAAATATCAATAAATTATTCCTTCCTCTTCACCAAATGCAAGGTACCTCTTGGCAACATCAGCAGCAAGTATGAGCTCAGCTTCCACTTGTATGCTTAAGAGACAACTTTACTTCCAAAATGGTTGATATGCTGCCCCTCTTCAATAACAAGACCTGGATACAAAGAGGGTCAATTTTCTCACTATAACCCCATTAGCCAGAATCGCCCCCATTAACCCTGAGAACAGTAAATGTCCTCTTTAAACTTACCGAGAGGTAGCCGGTGTTTCTCAATGCTGTTATCATCTCTTTCCAATTTAAGGGTTTGCATATCTGGCTCCCCGGATTTATCTGTTTCAAAGTTTTATTAATGTATATCACCTCTCATTCTCCTTCCAAAAATGTATAACCTCAAATTTCTGTGCATTTAGTTTCATCCAAAATCTCTTTTCCGAACCTGTCTCTGTCCATTTAATACCACTTACAGTACTCTTCACCATTTCATTAGGTTCGTGTCAACTACAAAATTGATTTTTTTACTCTATATTTGAATTCAAACAATTTTTACATATATATATATATATATATATATATGAAGGAATTGTCCAAATGCTAACTTCCTATGTAATATCTTATAAAGCACCCTTTGAAAATTCATACATTCAACAGTGTAATTGGAGAGTTTATAATGCAGGACTGGGTTTCAAACGTTCTCTGTTCTTAAATCTAATTCTTTTCCCAGTCAGCTATTTTGATATTGTAAATACCAATTTAATCCAAAGGATATCGCAACAAAAATGTTTTTATTTGAAATACATTGTTCTCACTCATGTACCTGCTTGTAAATTGATTTTATAATTATTTCAGAATCTTACAGAGTTCATTTTTACATTTTAATTTCATTAAGGTAAAATTCTAAAATAGTTATACATATAAACATATACCCTTAAGAAATAGCATTCACATTTTAAAAATTATCTAGTAATGTAGATTTAAATAAAAATATATAGTGTATTAAGACAGTTCCATTGTCAACAACTAGTATTGATATAATGCCTTTAACATTTAAAAAAATCCCAAGGCCGTTCACACAATTGCAATCATACTTATGGATGTGAGTTTCAGCAGCAGGTTTGGCAAGGGTGGATACAGGGTAAGTTATAGAAGTGGATGTAACCAGTTTCCATGATGATAAAGATAAAGGGTTGGAAGCTCAGGTCAAGGTCAAATAGAATGCCAAAATTGTGAACAGTCTGGTTCAACTCTGTGGCTGGGGGAAAAAATTTAATTTTTTAAAAATTCATTCACAAAATTATGCGTTTCTGGCAAGGTCAGCATTTATTGTCTATCCCTAATTGCCCTTGAAAAATTGGTGATTAACCACCTTCTTGAATTGCTGCAGTCTGTGTGGTGTTTGTACTCCCACAGTTCTAAGGTAGGGAGAATTTTGACCCAGTGACAATATATTTCCAAGTCTTGATGGTGTGTGACTTAGAGAAGGAACTTGCAGGTGATGTGTTCCCTATTTCCCTTGTCCTTCTAAGTGGTGGAGGTCACGGGTTTGGGAGGTGCTACTGAAGAAGCCTTGGTGAGTTGCTGCAATGCATCTTGTAGCTGGTACACATTGCTGCCACTGTGCGCCCGTGGTGAAGGGAGTGAATGTTTAAGGTAGTGGATGGTTGCTGTTCAAGCAGGCTTTCTCCTGGATAGTGTCAAGCTTCATCAGTATTGTTTAGGCTGCACTCATCCAGGCAAATGGAGAGTATTCGATCACACTCCCAACTTTTGCCTTGTAGATGGTGGAAAGGATTTGGGAATCAAGTGGTGAACCCCTCACTGCAAACTGCCCAGAATCTGACTTGTCTTTGTACCTACACTATTTATATGGCTGGTTAAGTTTCTGGTCAATGGTAACCCCCAGGATGTTAATGATGAGGAATTTGATAATGGTAATGTTGTTGAATGTTAAAGGGAGATGGTTATATTCTCTCTTGTTGGAAATGGTCATTGCCTGGCACTTGTATGGCTCAAATGTTACTTGTCACTTATCAGCCCAAGGCTGAATGTTTTCCTGGTCTTGCTGAATGCGGACATGGACTACTTCAGTATGAGGAGTTATGAATGGAACTGAATACTGCAATCATCAGCAAAACATTCCACTCTGGCCCTATGATGGAGGGAAGGTCACTGATGAAGCAGCTGGAGGCGGTTGGGCTTAGGAAACCGGCCTGAGGAACTCCTGCAGCGATATCCTGAGATGATTGGCCTCCAACAATCACAACCGTCTACTTTTGTGCTGCACATAACTCCCAGCCAATGGAGAGTTTCCCTGATTCCCACTGACTTCAATTTTACTAGAGCTCCTTGAGTTAAATTCTGCTTTGATGTCAAGGGCAGTCAATCTCACCTCACTCTGGAATTCAACTTTTTTGTTCATGTTTGGTTCAAAACTGTAATGAGCTATGGAGCAGAGTGGCCCTGGCAGAATATAAACCGAGTATTGGTGAACAGATTGTTGCTCAGTAAGTGCTGCTTGATAGCACCATTGACAACGCTTTCCATCATTTTGCTGATGATTGAAAGTAAACTGATGGTGTGCTAACTGACCAAATTGGATCTCTCCTGCATTCTGTGGACAGGACATCACTGGGCAATTTTCCACTTTGTCAGATGGATACCAGTGTTGTAGATGACTGGAACATCTTGGTTATGGGCACGGCTAGTTCTGGAGGGCAAGATTTCAGCACTACAGCTGGAATATGGCCAAGGCCCAAAGCCTTTGCCATATCCTGTACCTTCAGCTGTTTCTTGATATCACCTGGAAGGAATTGAATTGGCTAAATACTGGCTTCTGTAATGGTGGGGACCTCAGGAGGAGGTTGAGATGGATCATCCACTCATAATTTCTGGCTAAAGATGCTTGCAAATGCTACAGCCTTGTCCTTTGCACTCATGCTAGGCTGCTGCATCACTGGGAATCAGGATGTTCAATAACCTCCTCCTCCCATTTGTTGTCTAATTACCCACCACCATTTATGAACCTGTGGCACCTCAGGTTGATGAGGGCAAGGCCATTGATGTGGTGTATATGGACTTCCAAAAGGTGTTCGATACAGTGCCGCACAACAGACTTGAGGAAAGTTATAGGTCATGGAACAAAAGGGACAGTAGCAACGTGGATACAAAATTGGCTGAGGGATAGGAAACAGAGTTATGGTGAATGGGTATTTTTTGGGCTGGAAGAAGGTTTGTAGTGGAGTTCCCCAGGGGTCGGTATTGGGACCTTTGCTTTTCCTGATATATATAAATGATCTAGATCTTGGTGTGTGGTGGACAATTTCAAAGTTTGCAGACAACACAAAACTTGGGAGAATTGTAAACTGTGAGGAGAACAGTGTAGAACTTCAAAAGGACATTGACACATTGGTGGAATGGGCAGATAGGTGGCAGATGAAGTTCAATGTGGAGGAGTGTGAGGTGATACACTTTGGTGCAAAGAACATGGACAGTATAAAATAAATGATACTATTCTAAAGGATGTGCAGGAGCAGAGAGACCTGAGTGTATATGTACATAAGTCATTAAAGGTGACAGGACAGGTAGAGAGAGCCGTTTCTAAAGCATACAGTATTCTAGGCCTCATTAATAGGGGCATTTTTATGAACTTATATAAGACACTGGTTAGACCTCAGCTGGAGTATTGTGCACAGTTCTGGGCACCACACAGTAGTAAGGATATGAACGCATTGGAGAAAGTGCAGAAGAGGTTTACGAGAATGGTTCCAGGGATAAGACACTTTAGTTATGAGGAAATATGGGAGAAGTTGGGACTGTTTTCCTTGGAGAGGAGAAAGCTGAGAGGAGACTTGATAGAAGTTTTCAAATAATGAGGGACCTGGCAGAGTAGATAAAAAGGAACTGTTCCCACTCGTAAACAAATCAAGAACCAGTGGGCACAGTTTTAAAGTATTTTGCAAAAGGAGCAAATGCAAGGTGAGAAAAAACTTTTTCACACAGCAAGTAGTTAGGGTTTAGAATGCACTGCCAGGAAGTGTGGTGGAGGTATGTTCAGTTGAGGCATTCAATCGGGCATTGGATGATTATCTAAATAGAAACAATGTGCAGGGTTATGGGGAAAAGGCAGGAGATTGGTACTGAGTTAAAATGCTCAGCGGGCCGGTACAGGCACGATGGGCCGAATGGCCTCCTTCTACACCGTAACAATTCTGTGATCCTGTGAAAAGATAAAGAAAAACGCAAGATTGTATATGAAGAAACAGGCCAGTGCAATTGTGTTTTACATGGAGAGGCATTGCATAAAAAAGGTGTTGATGGATCTATGCGAGGTACGCCGCAGTTAGGTTACTGGGTGTAGTTTGGATACCCCATAATAGACAGGATATTGGAATTATAACAAAGATGTAATGCATGCTCACTCAGATTATACCAGCTCTGTGAGGACATAATTCTGAAGAAAAACTTTAAAAAGTACTGATGTATTATTAGTTGGAGCAAAGATGATTAAGGGGGAAATCTAACAAGTGTTCAAAAAGTTGAAAAAGCAAATAATTAAAAAATTATTTTCACTGGTTGATGAATTGGCAACAAGCAAGCATTAATCTTTGCGTTAGTACTAAAAGTATAAAGAGGGATCCAAGAAAAAATTTATTTCAAGCAAGGGATCATTAGAATATGGAATGAATTATAACAAGTTGATATATAAGCTGTGTTAATCACACGTTTGAGAGAATTAGGTAAACACTTGAAAAATCATCTTAAATAAATATACTATGGCATCATTTTGAAAAGTGTAGATGAGCAGAGGGACCTTTGTGCCCATATGCATAAATTCTTAAAGGTGCCAGGGCAAGAATGATAAAGGTTGTTAACAAAACATACACATTACTTGTGTTCATGAATAGAACATAAAAACAAAGGGGTCATACTGGAACTTTGTAAATTTCTGATTAGGTCTCAGCTGGAATATAATGGACAATTCTGGGTAGCACATTTCAGGAAAAATGTAAAGGCATAGGAAAGGGTACAAACTAGGCTTATCAAGATTTATCCGAGGAACTTCAGTTATGAGGGCAGGTTTCAAAAGTTAGGGCTGTTCTCCTTGGAACAGAAAACATTAAGAGATGATATCATGAGCAATCAGCATTTAGCACAGAAATTATATTGACCTTCATATTTCTGATCAGCAGGATGGTGGGTATTAATGCTTGAGGATACAATACAGTATTCTATTTTTGCAATCCTTTGACAACACAAAAAAATACCCATAAGCTTATTTCCAATTTCATATCAAAATAATAACAACCTCAGATATCTTGAACATATTAAAATTCAAAGCCAGTTGTTTGCATTGGTTAAATTACAGTTGCAGTGCATATTTCCTGAAATCTGTAGTTGGTTTTCACTTTTCCAACAAATAAGAGTCCTTACGGTCGGAGTAGCAATTTTTATGGCTCTTCTAACAGACCTTCATGAATGTTTGGTTTGTTGGGATTGTTTGCAATCAGCCAATCTGCAAGCCAGGTCTGTAAGAGAAGAGAATATATAAAATTACATTAAAAAGGTTAAATGAACCTTTTTTAAACCATAGTTACTATTCATGGACATTAATATGATGCATATCAGTGTTAGGAAGTGGAGCCACTTCCACCATGTTTTCGCATCTAGTTTCCCATTTTGGGCTAGATCAGAGTACATCTCCCTCTACTTAATGGCCAGGATTTTACGTCCCCTCCCACCCGGCAGGATATTACGGTCCCATCAAACTGAATGGAGTTTTAAATGGCTCCCCATATCTGCCAGGGGGAGACACGCCATGGCAGGGTTGTAAAATCCTGGCCAATGTAATCTTAGAATAACATCTCTTGCTGCATCTTGTGTACTAGCCATCTTAATGGCCTTCCAGCATTAGATTGTCTATCTATTGGTAAATTGTGGTCAACTTGGCACTTTAGGCCCATGTAACCAGTAACTAAATGAAAGTGCCCAAAACACATTTCACTTAAGCCCTTGCACTTAGTTTAGAGAGGTGGTTTATATTTCATCAGGGATAAAAGAACAGTACGCAATTAAATGCTCCTTGTCTCAAAGAATAAATTCATTTAAATGATGGGCAACAGTACTTCCTTTTATGCAAATGCTCCCTACAGTACAATACAGGATAAGTACCACAAAAACATGAGTAAATTGCTAATATTCGACATATTTACAGGGACTTTCTACATATCTTAATCCTTAAAATGATAGGGTTACTTCATAAATTGACACTGAATTGCACAAAATTTATGAGAATGCAGCAGTGATATCAAAAAGAATATTTACAGCAGCAGAGGGTAACTGGCAAGCAAGATATAATAGTGACTGTAAATGATAAGCCAAAGAGAGAAACATCAATTCCAACACAAAACTTATTCATTTTTTTATTGAGTACTCTACTGTCTAGCATGCAAAATAACTTGCATGGCTTTCTTCAATAAAAATAAACCCAGATTACACCAAGAGATTCCATATTGCGACTGTACAAAACTATTAAGACCTATACAATTAAAATGTTGCTAATTCACATGTCCATCCATTTATCCATTTAAAAATAAAACTTAGAAAAAAATTTCAGGATTAACCATCCTCAGTTGCCTCAACTAATTGGACATGATTCAAGTGTTATCATAGAGAATGAATGTCGGGATACCATTCAACTACTGAAGAGTTATTATGGCTAAACTTGATCCTTACTTACTGGAAATCCACACATACTTTCCAATTAGATTCCTGGACAGCAAGCAGAATTGGCTTAAGTTTCCAATTAATTGGTTGAAGCCAATTATAACGTACCCTTTTCTCCTTTCATTGTGCATAATTTTCTCACATTGAGAATTTACAATTAGCTTTCAATACATTTGCAATGTCATGAGGAACTGCATGTGAGATGCTTGCAATGTGATCCTCTCCAAATTTTCCCTCCCTTTACTTGACACTAAACTGTTTGTATGGCTGCCAACAGGAGTTGCTTGGAGTTACTGCCTGTGCATCACATAGCAGGTGCAAACAACATTCTGGAACTCAGTATATTACAAAGCCACAAAGCATGCTTACAATTTAAAACAGATCGAAATAATGAAAACCCTCCAATAGTGGAAAAATCCAGCATTAAGAGTTGACTTCAACAGGACACAAATTCCTGAAAATTCCTTATGTCTACTTTAAGAATAGTAAAGGAAAATAATATCCTAGGTAAGCAGGAATAACTTAATAAGCATTTAACACATACGTAAATGTAGAATATTCACTAACTGATGAGTACTTACAATAGGATCTCTGGGTTTCTGTTTGCAGAGTTCGGTCAGTCCACGCAACAATGTAGGATTTACAAATTTGCTCAGGTATGTTATTGCATCCTGCCCAGTTGGAATTGGGTAAACAGTAGCTGTAAATATTGAATAATGAATGTTTCACCTCAATATTCTTTTTAATATAGAGTAAGGTTTTCTTTAAAAAGTCTTGTTAGAATGTTTTCCACTTTATTGCTCCTCCTAGCGAAGCTAATAAACTCCACAGAATTTATTTAGTTTATTGTTTTTACAGACATGTTTGCTAAAAGATAAATTATAAACAATATATAATGCTTCAAATTTTCATTCTTCTAACCACTTAGTTTGTAGATTTTTTTTAATAATGTTCTCCCCTTAACTCTTGTGAAATCATAAATTTTCCAAGTCCCAATCAAACGCAGGCTAAATCAGCAGGCTGTTCAGCTGTTGGGGGCATCACAACTAGGCCCAGAACCGGTTTTCACTTGAAAAAGTTGCACACACATTTCTAGCAAGAGTTACTGGCTGCTCATGAGTGTGGTTTTAGTCAACTGAGCCTAATCAAAGCACTTTTCGCCATCTAGCTCTGCAAGTATCAGGGTTTTAGCCTAAAATTGATGTGTGAGCATGTGATCATTAGCTGAAGCTACAGGGCTATCTGCATCATATTGGACACTCGACTATGCAGTGCCATTAATAATCTGTATTAATGTTATTAATAAGCTATATTGTAATTAATTGAAACCAAGTAACATTCAGAACAGGCAATTGAGATTTAAATTTTTTCTTCACAATCAATTGGCTTAATTAAATTACAATACAATCCACTTTAGATCCCTAATTTTGTATGTAGGATCAGCATTTAATTCAAATGAAGCATTCTTTAATTTAGTTATTTGATTTTGATTAGCTAATTTTCTGTCCTGAATTTTTTTATTCCAGTAATAGTTTGATATAGATGTAACTTTGGGACTGTAAATTTGCTGACATCTGTGTGAAGTCCTCAATAATCACTCCAATTTCTCCAAATCAAAATCTTGAATTATCACATTTGTATAGACCAGAAATAACACAGCTATTTTAAAATTTAGCACATATGTGTCAAATTCTTGTTATTTTAATATAACCCCAATTAAAATAAACAAGTTAACAACTGTTAAAATATCAGAGAAGAATTAGAAACAGGTGCAACCCAGTCCTTCAAGCCTGTTTAGCCACGAATTAACTGAATCGCTTATCTGTATTTTAACTCCATCTACCACCTTTGGCTCTGTAGCCCTTAATCCCCTGCCAAGCAAAAGTCTATTCATCTCAGTTTTGAAATTTTCAATTCACCTAGCCTCAACATAGTAAAAGATCCACTGGGAAATAATGATCATAATACCACTGAATTCCATGTTCAGTTGAAAGTGACATACCCCAATCACAAACAAGAATCTTAAACTTAAACAAAGCCAATTATATAGGTATGAGGAGAGAACTGGCTAAGGCTTATTGGATAAATAGAATAAAAGGTATGGCAGTAAATGAGCAGTAGGAAACATTTCAAGAAACAATCCAATATGTTCAACAAAAATACAATCAATTGGAAAACAAAAAACTCAGCAAGAAAGACACAACCATGGCTCACTCAGGATGTTAAGGATAGTATTAGGTTAAAAGAAGAGGCTTAGAATGTTGCAAAAAAAAACAGTAGCAAGACTGAGGATTGGGAGTGTTTTAGAAACCCAAGGGTCACAAAAAAGTTGATAAAAAGGGAAAAAATTAAATAAAAGAGTAAATTAGCCAGAAATATTAAAACAGATTGTAAAAGCTTTCATAAGTAAATAAAAAGGAAGAAAGTAGCTAAAGTCAATGTTGGTCCCTTAGAAGCAGAGACAGGAGAAATTATCATGGGATTGAGGAAATGGCAGAGGCATTGAACAAATATGTTGTGTCTGTCCCACAGTAGAAGACACAAGTAACATACTGGCAATGGAGGGTGACCCAGGGGCTAAACATTGTGAGGATATTAAGGTAATTAATATCAGCAGAGAAAAAGTATTGGAGAGACTTAAGGGACTAAAATCTGACATTCCCAGAACCTGATGGCCTACATCCTGGGGTTCTAAAAGAGGTAGCAGAAGAGATAGTGGATGTGCTAGTGATGATTGTCCAAAATTCCTTAGATTTGGAAACACACCTGTCAGATTGGAAGTTGGCAAATGTAACCCTGCTTTTCAAGAAAGGAGGGAGAGAGAATTAGAGGCCAGTTATCCTAACATCAGTCATTGGGAAAATGTTGGAATTTATTTATTAAGGAAGTCATAACAACGCACTTAGAAAAGTATAGTTTGATTAAGACAAGTCAACATGGTTTTACAAAAGTAAATCTTGTTTGACAAACTTATTAGAGTTTTTGAGGATGTAACTAGTAGGGTAGATAAAGGGGAACCAGTAGAAGTACTATACCTGAATTTCCAAAAGGCATTTCATAAGCTGTGTTACGACCAGTACCCGGGCGAGGTTCCCCCAATTTGTTATGATCCCAGAAAAGGTACCCCAAATTGTTGTGCCCCCGGGTGAGGAGGGATGCACTGGCTCCCTTTCTTTATTCAACCCCTTGGTTGGTTGCAACAAGGTTAGTTTAAAAAGGATCCCTTCCCTCGTGAATACTTTTTCCCAGTCCAAATTTATTTCGGTTTTAAAAGGAACCAATTTAACCAGGCTATCTTCAGTCAAAGAAGGAGTGAGGTTATTAGTTACTAAGTGCAAGAAAAAATAGTAAAAGTGCAATATATACACACAGATTAGAAATAAAAAATTGAGTCCAAAAATAAAAGTTAAAAATGATATACGAATCAGTCCTTTGGTTTGTCCGTAAGGAATAGATGGTGAAAGGTTGTGGCTGTTAGGTTGGGGCAATTCTGGTAGCGCTGACTTTGGCAGTTGATTTGAAGATTCTTGGTGCTGCAGGTTAGCTGAAAGGAGCTGACCTGTTTCCTTTTCGACTGTGGTTTTGCTGACTTGTGACTTGCTTCCAGCAATCAGAGTATTTTTACCTGCAATCGCCGGGATGCCCAGTTAGTGTTCTTCAGTTGCGACCTTCACAGTCCACACACACTAGCACATAACACCAGCCAGCACACAGAACTAGAGTTGCAGTTGGCTTTTTTTTTAAAAACACCTTTCCTGGTCTATTCCTGGAAGGGAAAAACAAACATGTCTTCCGCCCAGATCTGTTTTCTTTTCAAACTCAGTTCATGTTCACAGTCTGGGATATAACTCAGCAGGAGGTGGTTTCAGCTGAGCTGGTAATCATTTTTTCTATTATCCCCACAACCACAGGAGATTACAGTTCAATTTGCATTGTATCTTTTCCTTTGAAGTGCCTGTCTAAAGTAGGTCATGTCACACTTCTTTAGGTGCGACATTCCGTTCTCCCTGAACTAGTTGGTCAAGTAATCCATATAGGAATTTTCCAGCAAGTGGTTACCTTACAGTCTCAGCCAGCTTTTGCTTGTATGTCCTTTTTTGAAAAAAACACATGCCTTACTTAAAAGTTCAATATGTCCACAAGTAATTGGGGGATAGGATCTGTGGTCACAACACTTGGCCCACACGATGAATGAAATGAGATTCATTTTCATTTCATTACAAAAGGATAAACAAAAAATTAAATATAAACCACAAACAACACACACATTCATTCTCCTAGCCTTGGTCAATATTATCGTTTCAGTTCTAACCGGGTCTCTAAGTTCTAGACAGGCTGCCTGCAATCACATTTTATATCCCGGCAATGTGGGTGATTTTTAGGTTGGAGAAACAAACTCCAATGGAATAACCTGGCATTCTATGTATCAAACTTTTTCACAAAGACTACTTTTCATTTGCAGATTAGCTTGGTATCAAAGTTTCAACGTTGCTTAATCTTATAGTTATATCTAGTGAGCATCCGCAGTTTTTTGCTTTTAAACCTGTATCCATCCTTTTCTGTGACATTGGGTTAAGTATCATCAATGAGGTTTGGGTGTTTTACCTACTGTTAGCTTCCACCTTGCTAACAATAGCCAAGCTGCTCATACTGTGTTTTTCCCTGGCCCCAGGCTGTCTTCTACAAAGGCTGTTATGCTGAGCTGTCCTTATCAGGTTTAACTCTTTGCCTACCTCTGCAACCCATGAATTTCCTTGCCCAAACACAGGCATTTTTACTGGTCTAATTGTCAGGAGGTTAGTGTGTCGTGATGTGACCTCCACCTCCTGTAGGGATTCTGGGGGTTCAGGTACTTCACGTTTAGTAAGTTTTTCATCAACACTGTTCTGGTTGAGAACTAAAGCGTGTTTGGTTTTGTCTGGTTTACCAGGGCTAGCCCCTGCATGGGTTTCCTTATTCTCCTTGTGATCTTCACAAGTTTTGCCTACTTTAAGGTCGAGGGTCCTCTCTTCCTTTTTTTGTTTAGGAGGGGGTCCTCCCCTAAAGTGTCCCATATGCTCAGGGACACTACTGCCCTCAGGTGGAGGTTCAGCTCTTGCTGCACTGCCCTGCAGCTCATCAACTAGATGAGGCATCTCCCTCACTATCTGCAAGTCTACTTGAGACCCTCTTTGTTCTCCCTCTAAAGTTGGAAAAATTATGTGGGCTCATCAGGCCTCCTGCTCAAGCAGCAGGGGTTCAGGCTTCTGGCCAGGTCTGGGGACTTTCTGTGCCCCTATTTACCTCCAGCGAGAAGGATTTTGCTAGCCCTTCATCGACTGCATCTCTTCCAAACTTGGCTGCTCCCATCCAGCCTTTTTTCTTCCCCCGGCTCCTCAACAGAGTTCTGCCCACTCGTTTTGGATGCCTGGGAGTTAACTGCTGCACTTGCTCTGCCTTTGGGATGATGGCAAGCATGGACTTGCTCACAGGGTAATGACTTCCCACTGTAGTTACTGTAGGGGAAGGCCAATCCCTATTCGGTCCCATGTCCTCCGGAGCACCCTGGTTCACATGAGGCTGGCTAGCTTTTACTTCTCTGCCATGTGGCTCTTTGACTGTGTGAGGCAGCTCCCTCATGATCCACCTTTCTGTTTGGGAACTCCCCCTGACCCCGTTTAATTCTGCAAAAAACGTACCAACTAACTCAATTTTCAGGTCAACCTCTTTACCTGTTTTAAATTCCACCAGTCTCTTCTTGGCCTTCAATAACTTTACAGACCTAACCTTGGCCTTTTTAAATTCAAGAAGCTGCTTCTTAACTACCTGAACCCTCACTGGTTCTACCACCTCCTTTTAGGCCCCTGAACACTCTCCATCTCTCCGCAGATTTTGCCTGAGTGCTCCCTGCCTCTTTGATTGCAAGTAGCCCTTGCCTGGCTACTCCAATCCTTACAGGCTCTATCGCGCCCCCCCTTAAGGCCTCTGACCTATTCTGGATTCCCTGTATTCCTACAGATCCCAGCTGGCTTCCTCCAGCCTTTGCAGCTTTTTTTGACTCAAGTGATTTTTCCCGACTGCTCGCTCCCTTTCCAGTTCATGCAGTCTTCTTTGGAAAGCTTCCTCCCTCTCCCTTTCTCTTTCCTGCCCCTCTTTCATTCTCTTTGGAAAGCTTCCTCTTCCCTTCTCTCTTTCCAGAAATTATAATGTCTGCTGCTCCAATTTTAATCTCTCTACTGCTACTCTATCCATTTCATCGTCCTCAATTTCCACCTGTAGACTGCTGGCCACCCCTTTTAAGATTTCTGGTTTTCTAGCTTTCGGGCAAAATTCTAATCCTAAGTGCCCCGCTAAATCTTTGAACTGTTCAAGGGACAGAACTTTTAAATCCTCAAAAGTAACTTCCCTTAATTCTCCTAGAAAAGCACTGGCCTCAAATGTGGACATTTTTACACTTTAATAGTGCAGACTCAAGAAAGCCTTTTTGAAGTTTTTAAAATTGGTTTCAAAGGAACAATTTACTTTCCCCACTCTAATTCATTTGTTTTGCCTGTGGGAACAATCCCGGCACCGAGCCCCCAATCTGCTAAATTGCCAGAAGAGATCCCCAATTTGTCACTACCGGTCCCCGGGTGAGGTTCCCCCAACTTGTTATGATCCCAGACAAGGTACCGCAAATCCCGGGTGAGGAAGGATGAACTGGCTCCCTTTGTTTATTCAACCCCCTCGGTTGGTCGCAACAAGGTTAATTTAAAAAGGATTCCTTCCCTCATGGATACCACTTCCCAATCCAAATGAATTTATGTTTTAAAAAGAGCCAATTTAACCAGGGTGTCTTGAGTCAAAGAAAGAGTGAGTTTATTAGTTACTAAATGTGAGAAAAAATAATAAAAATGCAGCACACATACACAAAGATTAGAAATGAGAAATTGAGACCAAAAATAGATTGTCCGTGAGGAATAGATGGTGAAACGCTGCGGACATTTAGTTGAGGTGATTCCGGTAGAGCTAACTTTGGCAGTTGAGCAGTTGGTTTGGAGATTCTGGGTTCTACAGGTTAGCTTAAAGGAGTTGTCCTGTTTTCTTTTCGGCTGTAGCTTTGCCAACTTGTGACTTGCTTCCAGCAATCAGAGCGAAAGAAAGAGATGTTGTACCTGCAAATGGCAGGGATGTACATGTGCGCACACGCACCCCCCACCCTCCCCCTCAAGTTGCAGTTGGCTTTTTTTTAAAAAAAAAACACCTTTCCTTGTGTATTCCTGGAAGGGAAAAACAAACATGTCTTTCGCCCAGATCTGTTTTCTTGTCAAACTCAGTCCATGTTCACAGTCTGGGATATAACTCAACAGGTGGTGGTTTCAACTAAGATGGTAATCATTTTTCTATTATCGCCACAACCGCAGGAGATTACAGTTCAGTTTACATTGCATCTTTTCCTTTGAAGTGCCTCTGTCTGAAATAGGCTGTGTCACACCTTTCATGTGCAACATTTTGTTCTCTCTGAACTAGTTGGTCAAGTAACCCACATAGGAATTTTCCAGCAGGTGGTTTCCTTACAGTCTCAGACAGCTTTTGTTTGTATGTCCTTTTTTAAAAAACACATGTCTTACTTAAAAAATTAATTTGTCTGTAATTAATTCAGGGATAGGATCCGTGCTCATGACAACTGCCACACAAACAGTTAATAGGCAAGGTGAGAGGATGTATTATACAGCGCCCTGCTATATATTTGAAGGCGGGAGGGGATATAAAATAAAACAGGTAGCCAGCCCACTTCCTTCCCGCCCACCCTTGAGGTTTCCCCCATATTAAGGTGGGAGGGTAAGTCGTCAGCCAACCCACCCACCCTTAGGCCTATTGAGGCCCTTAAGTTACAATTAAAGGCCACTTAAAGGCCTCTTTTTGCCTCCGCCTCCATAAAACAATGGACGGGGGGGCGCGGGGGGAAGACAGAAGAAAAGCCTGCTACTTTCCCAACTTCAGGTAAAAGATGGGAAGGTCCCATGTTCCCATCGGGGGCAATGCCCAAGATTGGACCCCCCTCACAACCTCTAAAACCCCAACCACCTTTCACTAGGGTCCCCAATCCCTTCCTGACAAAAACCCTGGACTTACCTATCAGTCTGGAATCCATCGATTTTCTTCTCAAGACTCCTTTGTAGACCCAGCAGTGTCCACTACTGTGCTATGGCACTGCTGGGACTACTCAGCTGCCAATCAGATTGGCCGGCAGCTCAAGGGCAGGATTTCCCATCCCTGAGGGGCAGATGTTGCACTCTCAACTTGTTAAGGCCGTCCCGAGTCTATTACCAGTGTCGGGTAGCCCTTTTTAAAGTCGGCGAGCTGCTAACCAACTTTTCTACTGGGGTGGGGAGGTGGGGGTGGGGAGGTGGGGGGGGGGGGGGGGGGGGGTGGTGTGTGTGTGTGTGTGAGAGCAATAGCACCCCCTCCACATCACTGTGAAATTCACCCCAAGGACTCATGGAGTTGGGGGTAACATGGATAGAGGATTGGTTAACAGACAGGAAGCAGGGAGAGGGCATAAACGGGGGATTTTCAAGTTGGTAGGCTGTAACCAATGGAGTGCCGCATGAATCATTGCTGGGGCCCCAGCTATTTACAATCTATATTAATGACCTGCATGAAGAGACAGAGAGCAATGTATGTAAGTTTGCTGATGATACAAAGCTAAGTGGAAAGGTAAGCTGTGAGGAGGACAGAGAGGCTGCAAAGAGATGTGGGCAGGTTAAGTGAGTGGGCAACAAGATTCCAGATAAAGTATAATGTAGCGAAGTTATTCACTTTGGTCATAAGAATAGAAAAGTAGAACATTTTTGAAAAGGTGTCAAACTTGTAAATGTTGGTGTTCAAAGAGACTTGGGTGTGCTCATACAAGGCAGAAAATTAGCATGAAAGTCAAAGTCAGCAAGCACTTAGGAAGGCAAATGCATTTTGACCTTTATTGCAAGAGGATTGGAGTGCAAGAATAAAGAAGTCTTGCTACAGTTGTACAGGGTTTTGGTGAGATGATATCTGGAATACTGTGTGCAGTTTTAGTCTCCATATTTAAGAAAGGACATACTTTCATTGGAGGCGATACAGCAAAGGTTCACTAGATTGGTCACTGGGATGAGGGGGTTGTCCTATGATAAGAAACTGAGTAAATTGGGTCTATATTCTCTGGAATTTAGAAGAACGAGAGATGATCTCACTGAGAAATACAAGATTCTGAAGGGGCTTGATAGGCTAGATGCTGACAGTTTATTTCCGCTGGTCGGGGAATCTAAACCAGGAGCATCGTCTCAGGATAAGGTGCCGATCACTTAGGACTGAGGTGAGGAGAAATTACTTCACTCAGTTGTGAATCTTTGGAATTCTCTACCCGAGGGTTGTGCATGCTCTATCGCTGAATACATTTAAGGCTAGGATAGAAAGATTTTTGGTCACTCAAGGAATCCAGGGATATGTGGAGCAGGCAAGAAAGTGGAGTTAAAGCCCAAAATCAGCCATTATCATATTGAATGGCAGAGCAGGCTCAACAGGCCATTTGGTCTATTCCGGTCCTATTTCTTGTGCTCTTATATTCAACACTGCTTTTTTGAGGGGTTATTTGAGCATGTGGAGGGGTAGAGGAGTGTGTTCCAGGTTTCCAGTACTGCAGAATATACAAGCAGATTGGGGGAGTTTTTGATTTCAGTGCAAATTGCATCCATTTTAAAACACGTTTCTCCCCCCACAAGCCTGTGGTCTTTCTGCCCAACCTAATCCGTATATTGTTGAATGCAAAATCTGCCATGAACATGCTTAATCTGGCAGTGTTTTAAAAAATAATTACTTTCAAAAAAAATTTGCTTTAAAATATATTCCTAGATTATATTTAAGTGTGATACTACAAGAAGTTCAGTAACCTCACCTGAGTGGTTGAGGTCAGTGAATGTATTTTCAAATATCATATCCTACCATCTGCACTATTAACCTCAGACACTGCCCAATTATCCACACCCCATCGCTCACTTACCAACAATCTATTAATCAGGACTCCTACCTGACATTTGAATGCTTCATCGCAAACTCACACACTTAACACAGCTGCAAACCTCAACACCCAAATCTCACAGCTTGCACAAACAAATTACAATCTATTCAACCACATCAGTCACAACAGCCAAACTGATTGCGTGACACTCACTGACACACTTATATCTCTTGTCTAAGACGCAATGGTGCAAAGAGATACACCTTGCCCTGCTCTGAAGTTGCAGTTGTGGCAACAGGTAGTGAGGATTTTCTTAAAGAGGTGCAGGCACATTAGTCATCACTGAGGTTCGTTTAGAAGAATTGCTCCCTGAACAATCTGAGCAGATATAGCTCCTGTTAAGTGCCTTTCTCCACCACCCCCTCCTTCTTCCAGCAGCTTGTCTTGCACTGTACAGCCACTGTTCATTCTCAAAGTTGTGTTGTATTCCAAGGAGCATGTCTACTGGTGTACCCATGTCTGAGAGAAACTGTTTTATACAGAAGTCTTGAAATAAGTAAAAACTCCTTCAGCACCTGTCATACCACTCCCTGTTAGACCTTTTCAATTTTAAACAACTAAAGAAAGCACCAAATACTTTTAGAATCAAAGCAACAGCTCGAAGAAATCAACAAGGATCTTAACTGAAAATAGCTATAATCTCTTTAAATATTACTGGTAGGAAAGGCATGCTAACGCACTCACCAATATAGTGGCCAGTGCAATTTTCCCCAAGAAGTGCATGCAGGCTGGGGAGCACTATTTTGGAGCTCTAAGAGTATACAGTCCCAAAAAGAGGGCACAAACGATTCTAATTTATCATCTGCAATGTTTTGCTCTTCTACCTTGAAGTTGTGCCAATGCAGTTTATTTGCGCTACTTCTTGTGATGGATCCAATTGGTTTCTTTCTGATCTTTTTAAAAGACACAAATAAAAGCAGAAACTTAAAATGGAAGTGAAGTCATTTGATAGTGAATTGAAAGACCAAAGCAATGTCTTTCTCCTCCCAGTTTGTTCCTGAGTCTAGTGCTAAAGTTTGTAGGCTACACAAGATTACAGGTAGCTCTGCCATTCACCCATTTTACACAGATTTTACACCAACGTGAATGACAGACCGAGGAAACCTGAGCATGCATTTTTACTGAAAGACAAGAGCAGTGTAACTTATTTTGGGGAAACTGTACACATGTTTTTATGAAACCTTTATCAGTTTTTGTAGGACTTTTAATCAGAACTTGTCTTCACAGCTCTCGTGTATTCAAATGAAATAATTTGGGTTATTTTGCTTGTCGTTTTGCACCAAGAAATTAAGAGAGAGATAAAATGGGACCACACCTGCCATTACGTGCATTAAAGAAAACTGGGATTGGAAATTGTAACCAGCAATAGCCTTACAGATTAAAGACTCACCGTCAGGAAAAATAAACTGAATTTCCCTCTCTGCTGCAGAAGAGGTCTCACTACCATGTACAGCATTCCTAAGCTCATCCGTCCCATATAGCGCCCTTAAACTGGAACAGGCAGACATTGAAAAAGTAGGTCAAATGGATCATATACATTTTGCTAGCATTTTTATAAGTAAAACTGCAGCATTCTTAACATCAATTTTTAAATATAAAATGTATTAAGCATCCATTTTCACACCGCTTCTCCTGGTGAGGGTCACGGTGGCAGTAAGCTGAGCAAGACTTCCCTTTCCTCAGCCACAGGTTCAAGCTCCTCCTGGAGGATTGCCAGGTGTTCCCAGGCCAGCCGAAAGAAAAAAAGCAATATACAGCGGATGCTGGAAATCTGAAACAAAAACAAAAATTGCTGGAAAAACTCAGCAGGTCTGACAGCATCTGTGGAGAGAAAGACAGCTAACGTTTCGAGTCTGTATGACTCCTCTTCAGAACTAGAGAGAAGTAAAAATGTGGTGAAATATATACTCTTTAAGTGGGGTGGGACAGGTGAAGCTGGATAGGCCAGCGATAGGTGGAGATGTAATCTCTCCAGTGTGTCCTGGGTCGGCCTCGAGGTCTCCACCCAGTGGCCATGCCCGGTACAGCTCCAGCAGGAGCCTAACAGGAGGCATCCTCAACTTCTCTCCCCCCACCCCACCCCCCACCTTAAACCAGTTTATATTTCTCCCCTCTCCTAACTACACTCAGTTCTGTTGAAGGGTCATTGGACTCGAAACATCAACTCTTTTCTTCTCCACCGATGTTGCCAGACTTGCTGAGTTTTTCCAGGTAATTCTGTTTTTGTTTTTGTTTTGGATTTCCAGCATCCGCAGTAGTTTTTTGTTTTTATCCTTATCAGATGCCTGAACCACCTCAACTGGCCCCTCTTGATCCGGAGGAGCAGCAACTCTACTCTGAGGCTCTCCTGGATTGCCGAACTCCTCACCCTGTCACAGAGAGTACACCCAGCAACCCTTTGGAGAAACCTCATTTCCAGTGCTTGTACCCGCAATCTTATCGTTTCGGTCATTACCCACAGTTCATGACCATAGGTGAGGATGAGGACATGGATCGACCGGTAAACCGAGAGCTTCGTCCTAAAACTCAGCTTCTGCTTCACCACCCGGTAGAGCGCCCGCAGAACTGCAGCCGCCGCACTATCTCAAGCTGCCCCTGTCATCACTCGCAAACAAGATCCCGAGATACTTGAACTCCTCCACGAAGGGAAGCTGTTTCCCCCCCCACTCACCTGGAGAGAGCAACCCACTCTTTTCCGGGACAGAACCATGACCTCAGGTTTGGAGGTGATGCCCTGCACCCCAGCTGCGTCACACTCGCCAGGGAAACATTCGAGTGCCCACTGGAGATCACAGTCAGATGAGGCGAGAAGCACAACATCACCTGCAAACAATGGAGATGCCACCCTCAAGCCCCCAAACTGGATACTCTCCATTATCTTGGCTGTGCCTTGATATTCTGTTCATGAAAATCACTAACAGGAGTGGAAACAAGATGCACCTTGAATGAATTTGACTTAACGCCGAGAATGCGGACGTAACTGTTGCTCCACAAATAGAGGGACCTGATAGCATGCTGAAGCAGCACCAGCACCTCGTGTATTAAGTATATTGTCACAAAAGTATAATAATTCTCATATTATTGTGATTTATTATAAAAGTAGGGTGTGTGTGTGTGTATCTGTTATCTGAGTTGGAAGCTTTGACTCATAAAAAGAAGCTAGGTTTGAAATGCTAAATACGTAAACATGACTGAAGTTTACAAATGTGAGGTGAGGAGAATTTGCATTTTTAGACAAATCAGAGTAGTTTGAATTTCAAAGAGATGGTAGGATGTTACACCTAGCCAGAGAAGCTAGGCCAAGCAATGTGTTTATTTTTCCTAAAGGTTACTGACAATATTAGTGCCATGAATAGATTTAGATTATGAGAAAAGTAAAGATCCAAAGATATATTGAAACAATGGAATTTGCATTAGAAGGGAGAAACATGTAGAGAGAGAGAGAAAGGCATTGTAAGATCTGCCAGAAGTGTGAAAAGCCTCCAGTAGTTGTGCATTAAGCTGCTATCTACGGAAACCGAAGCTGGGAAAAGCCATTTTGAATTCTACTGTCCAGGGTATTGTGTTAACTGGCTGGAATCTATTTAAAATCTATTTTTTGGTTAACTATTGCCTTAATGGGGGTGTAACTGGAAGCCAGATTAATTAGGGGTTTTAGGAGTTATTATAGTAGTAATTTGTAGAACTATGTATGTGCTTGAAATCTTTTCTTTTGTTAATAAATGTTTAATTTAGTTTTGTAAAAAAAAATCGAGTCTTGGTGGACTTATTACTACTGAATTCAGGGCATGCAGCTCGAAACAAAATACAAATTGCAAAATCAAGTTTCCCTCATGGATCTGATCTGCCTAGCACACATCTGCTGCATCAAAGCAATATCAATTGTTAAAAAATTTATTGAAGCTGCTCAGTTGTTACGATAAAACTTTCACCTAATGACAAAAGCTTTTGATTTAAAATTCATGAAATTAGGCATTCGGGACACCCAAACCTAGTGTGCAGCAATTGAAAACATGTGTATGCATTTAGCCCACTCAGTCCTCTGATTTCAGAAACAGGTTGAGAGAGAAGGAATCTTAAACTGATAGGATCAGATCAGCCACCCATTTTACTTTCCAGATTGGTTGTTCAGATAAAAATTCCACTCCTCCCCCCCCCTGCCCCCACTCCCAACTCCCACAAAGCAGCTCCACCATAGTGAAAGATAAAATTGTGTCCTAATAGGGTATTGCCACTATAGTCAGACATAGATTTGCTACACACACCCTAGTTTCTGAGAACACTCACCTGCCTGGATGAGTTTCTTTTGCTTTTACACTATTTGCAGGTCCAATCAACTCCCTCCAGTATTCTACAGCTTGATGTCTGGCAATAACCATGGCAATAGTTGGTCCAGAACTCATGAATGCTGTTAAACTGGGAAAGAACATTTTTCCATAATGTGCAGCATAAATATCACTGCACAGCTCTGGACTTAAATATACTTTCCGTTTCTGCAATGGGAAAAAATTTCAGTTCAACATCATACATTAATTCAAACTTTTAAAATACATATTAATGATTTTTTTCAGCGATATACTTCTTGTCGAATTTAAATTTGAGTTGGGTTTGTAAAGAGCAAAATATGTGCAAACTGTCCCCTCTTTCCTTAACTCAATTTCAAACTCAACTCATTTTTTGTAAAAATAATAATTTTTCACATCTCAAAACAACGATAACACGCTACTTTGAACAAATAAAAAATGAATCCGCCATTAGCACCTGTCCCATCTGATGATAAAGTAAGTTTGGGTCTAATTATTTCCCTAATCCAATAAATTTTGAGCAAACTGATGTCCTTCAATCTATGTCATAATGAAGGATTCATTGACTGCTCCTAACAATAGCTATTCTCTATTAAGTGTTTCAAGTCCTGCTGAGGTTTCAACAGTTTTGCCTTTTCCTCCATCCTACACCCTATGCACCTTTGATTTCCTGACTTGTATTCTTCTGCCCAACACTGCAGCCACTGTGTACAGGCCTATAAACCTCACCCACCAATCTCTTCTGTCCTTTGGTGTTTCTTAGTTCCGACAAAAAGGAGATCACCACCTTTTCGGTTTGTAAAAGGCCCTGCCCTTCCTTTAACTAGCCTTTTATTATTTATATGTCTAAAAGATTTTTGTGTTCCCTTTTAAGTACAGTGCTAATCTATTCTCCTACACCCTCTTTGCCCTTTGTTTCTTTCTTAGATTTCCTCAGTACATTCTGTATTCAGCTTGGTTCTCTAATGTATTTTGAACCTTTTACAGGTATTTGTCCTAAGCCACCTTTTCCTCGTTCATTTAAATATCTATATCTTCAGTCATCCAGGAAGTTCCAGCTTTGGATGCCTTTCCCTTCGCCTCATGGAAATGTGTCTATTCTGTACCCAAGCTATTTCCTCTGTGAAGGCCTGACACTGTTCCATTACTGCTTTGCCTACCAATGTTTAATTCCAACCTACCTGGACCAGCTCCTCTTTCAACTTGCTGAAATGAGTCCATCTACATTTAAATATTTTCACACACGTTCTTTATCCTTTCCCATAATTATTAGATGATATTCTGATCAATGTTCCCAAATGCACCCCACTGAAACATGCTCCACTTCTGCTCTTCCCCAGAATTAGATCTAGCAATTCTTCCTTCCTGACTGGGTTAGAAACATACTGATCAAGGTTTCCTTGTACACATTTCAAGAATTCCTCCCCTTCTTTGCCCTTTCGTTGTTACTATCCCAGTCTATATTGGAATAATTGGCACCCATATTATTATTCTAAAGTTCTTGCATCTTTCTGTAATTTGCCTGCAAATTTGCACCTCCATCTTCTTCCCACTATTTTGTGACATGAAGTATACACCCATTACTGTAATAACTCTTCAACTGTTCCTTAATTCTAACCAAATAGTTTCGGTCTCTGGCCCTGCAATTATATCAACACTCTCCAGTACTACAATAGCTTAGCTGATAAATTCTGCCACTCTCCCTCCTTTTTTCCTTCCATATCCTTCCTGAATATCTCATAGCCAAGGAAATTAAGTTCCCAAAACTCCCCTTCTTTGAGCTAGGTCCGTTATTGCCACTATAATCATAGATCCATGTAACCAACTTGTGTCTGCAGCTCACCAAGCTTATTTACCACACTACATGCATTTAAGTATTGCATTCCAACCCCACATTAGACTGCCTCGCATTTACCCATTGTCACAAAACTATAATAAACCATAATAATATTATGAAACTTATTGTAAAGCAGGTTTATGGGTGTGCATGTAGATGGTTTTCTCAGTGTGATTTAATTAAATTCGAGTCAGATAGGCTTCAAGCTTGAAATTATCAAAAGTAGTTAGGGATAAAAGGCATTTGAAACGCAAATGAGTAAACATGGATGAGGTCTTAGCATGTAGGATGTGAAGGAAATTTGCATTTTTAGATAAGAGGAGTTGTTTGGGTTTCAAAGGGATGTTAGGATGTTTACAACTAACAAGATAAATAGGGCAAGGTTACTATGTTTATTTTTCTCAAAAGGTACTGACTATATTGGCAACATTAAAGATTTTTTATCTCTTGGGAAAAGTACACTTCCAAAGACATATAAGACAATGGAATTTACAGATTAAAAAGAGAAACATATATAAATCAGGAGGGAAAGTAATGTTGTGGGACCCACATAAGATCTAACAGGAGTGTGGGAAACAGCCTTGGGGAAGCCTCCCATCATGTTTGCAAAAACCTGCTGTGTCCAGTAACTAAAGTTGGAGACAAGCCTTTGGCATTCTGTCAAGTGGGTGCTGTGGTAAATTAACTAGCTTGCTATTTAAATTTAAGATCTATTTTGGACTGTTGCCTTAAAGGGGGTGTGTAGTTGGGAGTCAGTTTAATTAGAAATTTTGGGATTTATAATATTAAGTAACTGTAATCTTAGGTATGTGCTTGAAATCTTTTTTCTTTTGTTAATAAATGTTTTAATTTAGTTTTTAAAATCTCTAAATGGGTTAGCAGACTCATTACTTCTGAATTCAGTGCCCAAATCTTCTTGCAATAAATACAAATTGCAAAATGGTTGTGATAGCATGGCCAAGTTTCCCTTGTGGATCTGGTCCACCTGGCACAGATCACCTGCCACGTCCTTCCTATTTCTGAACTATTCCTTAGTCTAGTGTTACTTGTCTCTCTCTCTGCTTATATTTTTCCAGGTTCAGGTCCTTACTATGTAGCATAATGGTCCTAACAGAGACCAATTGGGAATACTATCGTACACTACCCTCCAGAGTGAACAACAACCATTCACCACTACCACCACTCTGCTGCTATCTTTCAGCCAAACGTTTCAGGAAAGAAAGCAGATACAGTCGCAAGCTCCAGAAAAACCTCTCCATGTCTTACCCTATGGCAGTAGTTTCCTCTATATTTTTGTTATTTAACAACACCAGTGAAACAAAATCGCGAATAATAAACTGAACTCAGCTTTTTCTGTTCAACGATAAAAGACATAAATCAACCACCCCATAACTAAAACTAACAATGCTGTAAAACATTAAAACTCGGAATTCTAATTGACAGTGTTTTGCGTAGAGCTGTAAAAGTTGCATTGACTAGCGGGAGATACAATGGTACAAGATATTGTCCAGTAGAAACCACACAGCCTACTTGAGCAATGGTGAACCCGGATCGGAGAATGATCTCTTCGATTTCGTTCGCGTTGTCAATGGCGTCGGGTTTGATCAGGGCCAGTGTCCTCTCCACATACACCTCTGCTGCAGACTGGGCTTCCTCCATAATTCACTCCCTTTCAGGCGAAATTCCTTAAAAAAAAATAGAGCATGGGGCACTGCAGCGGCAGCAAGAAAATGAAAACTCTATTCTAGAATGATTTTTTACTCTTATTATTTGTGTTCGCGAGTACAAGAGCTTTCTAAAGCACGGCACTAATCTTCCCCATTTTCCTTCTGGTGTTGTTTGGGCTGCTCTGGTTGCTAAGGAACACTTGTGTGTATGTCCCTCTCCCAGGAGACTTTGCAGAAGCAACCTACCTCTGATACCAATTTATATTTAGTGCAGGTTATTTTAGGAATTAATATCCTACTAGCGTAAAACGCTTTGCTAATCTGCAATGTGTTGTAATTAAACCTTAATGACGGTAGGAAAACTCAGTGTTGTCATTGGGCAACTTTTGAGTGGCTCCTCTAAGTCAACAGTGTCAGTCAGGCCTTCTAGGCTTCCGCTAAACTCAAAAGATCTTGAGCGTGGGAATGTAGATTCTACCCCACGTCTGTTTTGAGATCGGTTGAAATATTAAAATACTTACCTCAATGGAATGTTTTGAAATAATGGTTATTTGGCTAAATATTTAAGCAATTTACTATTCTTAAGTCTCCAACTCTGATATGTATTGAGCTGTTTACAGTAGCTACTACTTGACACCGAGTTGGTTCACCCGATTTCTAATCTGTTGTTACACGGTAGCTAGCTAAATTGGTGGGGCACAGGACGTGGATCGCTACCTCGATGTGGTGGAGAGGCTTGTGCGCTCCGACGATCTCCCGAGCGATTCCTTCAGAAGCTCCTTGCCGGGAAGAGAACCCATTGTGGCAAAGACCGAGAGAGATGCCAGACAAAGCTCTGTCCAAGTCCTCAACGGCAGAATAGGCGATGGAAGACTGTGCGTCTCAGCCTCTGCGAAGGCGAAAGAAAGCTGCAGCAGGAAGTGGTTGGACACATCGAAATCTGACCACTAGCCCGTGTGGACAATGACCACGTTAAACAAAGTCACACGCAGGCTTCTACCGGGCGGGGCGGCGGGCGAGAGAGAGAGAGAATATTTCCTACAGTTCACGCTGTGGGCTGTTTGGTATTGTTAATTCATTGGTGTATAAATGTCTTGGAAACAATCTACATATCCCTCGATTAAATCACAAACTATCCTAACTTAAACATCTTTCACCCTTTACTCATCATTGCCAAGGTTCCTGGAATGCTCTATCAGCTTCGTAGAACTACAGCAATTACAGGAGGCCCATCACCACCTTCACAGGGCATCTAGAGGTGGGAAATAAATGCAGCCTTGGCAGCATCGCTCACACTTTGAAAACAAACGTTAAAAATTTAAATCACTGCAGAGCAGAAAACTCTGCAAACATCAGCAATAGGAGATATATTCAGGTTAACGAAAACATGAAAATAAACTTTATAAATTCACAGGATGGAAGGCCATTCAACCCATCATGTCTGTGCTGGCTAATAAGGAGCCATCTAGCCCAGTCCCACTTTCTGGTTTTTAGTATGTAGCCTTGTAAGCTACAGCACTTCCAAATGTTATGTCCAAGTACTTTTTAAATGCAATGAGTGTTTCTGTCTCTAGCACTCTTTCAAGCAGTGAATTCCAGATCCCCACCACCGTCTGGGTGAAAAAAATCTCCCATCAAATCCTCACAACTCTCTCACTAAATTTATGTCACCTGGTTGTGGAGCACTCAATCTAGGGGTTTAGGGCCTTCCTAGCAATTTTATCTAGACTTCTCAATTTCATACATTCCATCCCTCTAACTCTGCCTGCTCTATTCCAAAGTAAACAATAGCCTATGCAATCTTTCCTGACAACTAAAATTCTCCGCTCCAGGCAACATCCTTATAAATCTCCTTTGTACTTTCTCAAGTGCAATCACATCTTTCTTATAGTGTAGACACCAGAACCCAAACATTACTCCAGCTGTGGCCTAACTAGTGTTTCATACAGTTCCAACATAACCTCACAGCTTATATTCTATGCCCCAGCTAAGGTAACAATTGCATATGCCTTCTTGACCAGGTTATCTACCTGTTCAGGCATCTGTTTAGGTTCTTCTACACTTCTCAATATCTTACCATTGATTGTGCATTCCCTTGGCTTGTTAGCCTTGCCCAAAATAATTACCTGGTACCTCTCCATATTGAAGTGCATTTGCTACTGTTCCACCTACCTGATTAGTCCATTGATATCTTCCTGCTATCTAGTTTTCATTTTCATAATCAATCACACTGCCAATTTTAGTGTCACTTGCAAACTTCTTAATCATACCCCGACATGCAAGTTCAAATCATTGATATTACCACAAAAGCGAGAGACCTAGCATCCTCTGGAACACCACTGGAAACAACCTTGCAGTCACAAAAATATCCATCAAACATGACTTTGCTTCTTGCCTCTGAGCTAATTTTGAATCCATCTTACCATTTTACCTTGGATTCAAGTCACCATTTTGCCTCGCATCCCATGAGCTTTCACTTTTGTGACCAGTCAGCCCCATGGAACTTTATCCAAAGCCTTGCTAAAATCCACATAGCATACATCAAATGCACAATATTCACACATTAGTGCCCCCCCCCCCGCCCCAAAAAATCAACATTAGTCAGAAATAACCTTCCCTTAATGAATCCATGCTGATTGGTTAACCTGTGAAATACTAAATTGAGATTTATTTTGTCACTCAGAATTTTTTCCTATAATTTTCCCACTACCGAATTTAGGTTTACTGGCCTTTAATTACTGGCTCTATGCCTTCCTTTGTAAATAGCAGTATGTTACCTGTCTTGCAGTCTTCCAGCACCATGCTGGTAAACAGAGGATTGGAAAATGACAGAGCCTTCAATAATTCTTATACTGCTTCCCTTAACAGCCTAGGATACATTTCATTCAGGCCTGAGGTTTATCCAATTTCAACATTGTTAAATCTTTTAATATTTAGAAGATCGTAAGAAACAGGAGCGGATGAGCATTCAGTCCCTCAAGCCTGCTCTGCCATTCAATAAGCTCATCACAGGTCTGGCTGTGGCCTTAACTCCACTTTCCTGTCTGCCTTCCATAACCCTTGACTCCCTTCTAGATCAGAAGTCTAACTCAGCCTTGAATATACTCAATGATCTAAGCTCCACTGCTCTCTGTGGAAGAGAATTCCAAAGACTACTGACCCTTCAGGAAGAAATTCCCCCTGCTGTCTTAAATGGGGGACCCTTACTTTACTGTGCCCTCTAGTTCTAGATTCCCCCACATCTACCCAGTCAAGAACATACAGAATGTTATTTTTTCCAATAAGATCACCTCTCATTCTTCTAAACTCCAATGAGTATAGGATAGGCCCAACCTGCTCAACCTTTCCTAAGACAACCCCTACAACCCAGCAAACCTTTAGTGAGCAGCTTCCAATGCAAGTAAAACCCTAGTAAAGAGATAAAAAATGTACATGGTACTCTAAATGCAGTCTTACCAATGTCATGTACAGTAGTAGCAAAACTTCCCAACCTATATATGCCATCCCCTTATAATCAATTTTGTTAACCAGGAACTGCTACGAAGGCAAATATAATGGTATGTTTTACATGGGATGAAATCATCACTGATGATCTGTTTTGATGGCACCCATTGAGATCAGTATTGGCCAAACTCCAAGTTCAGCAAAAAAGTTAATTTCATCTAATCTTTCATACTCCTCCCCATCTGTATTGCCCCCTTTTGAGAAAAGAACTGCCAAGTATTCATTAAGAACCATACCCACATCCTTCATCTCCATTCACAGGTTACTCTCATGGTCCCTAACAGGCCCTATTGCTTTTTGTTATTTTATTTATGTATTTATCTAAATAAAACTTTTGCCAATTTTACTTCCCTATTTAATTCCTTAGCTTTTTACAGCTGCTGTTCCTTTGTTTCTGCATTTTAATGTGTTTAGCTTGCATTCAGATTAGGCCATTTGACTGACCACATGTGGCTCTGCTTTCTTTAATATGGAAATTGTACCTGCCTGATTCCATTGTCAAAACTCTTTAGTGATGCATAATTACAGGATTTTTAAACAATGTATCTGCTATTGCCTTTTTGTGTTCTTCATTTACTCAGCATCTATTTCTTCCTCTAGAGAATCACATCTAAACTCAAAAGATGGGAAGCAAAATAACACTGACATACTGTACAACACACAAATTTGCATCCTTTCCATATACATCACAAATGAGGACATCAATATGAACTTTCATAAATAGCCTCTTCTGTATCAGTCCTGAAAGGTTAAAGCAAGTAAGGGCAAAACGATGTGCAAGCAATAGTTAGGCACCATTCAAAAACCATTTAGATGGTGAAAGCCCTGTCCAACAATCTGGCCTAGCAGCATATATAGAGCAAGATTTGGGGTAGGGTCCTACAGATTAGGAATGTCACAGGTTAAATTTATAGTCTATCCCAATTAGCCTGCACTCAACTAGTTGGGAAGGGTGCAGCAAAATCAAACTTACCACTCCTACTGGAAAACATGTATGTGATCAGGGTCATTATGAACAAGTTTGTAATGGCTAAATAAACTTGACAACATTCAACAACTTAGAATATAGTTGATATATATTTCCCATCCATGCAAACATTTAAATTAAATCTTCCCAATTGAAAGTTAATTATGCAAGGTGCTGTTTTTTCAGTACTTTCACCTATATTAAACTGGATATGTTGGGGGCAGCTGTGGAAAATTTCAACATTCGTTCATTAAACTTGCAGATAATGCTCACAAATTCACAACTCGGTACAGAGGGGATTTTAAGTAGAAAACTAAACAGACCTCACTTTATCCATATCTTAAATGCAGGAGCATGGCTGGACTGCTTACTGCCTCATTCTGCTGTCTTCCCCTGCAGAAACTAGGGCATCAGTCACCAGCATGTGTTAAAACCAAGACTGACACAGATGTGATAGAGCATTATTAAATGCATGCTCTTTAGCCATATGCTCTGGAGGAGTAAGTGCCCAAGCAAGTCATATTCAGCCCTCAAGATTACAATGTTGCTTTAAGGGTAGCATAGCTTCAAAATAATGTACAAATAGCAACTTCAGTCCTTCATATATATTCAGCTAGACTATTATGTCCAATTCTGGACACCACACTGAGGGATGCGAATGCATTAAAGCACGTGCAGAAAAGATTTACAAGAATGCCAGAGATGAGGAACTTCAGGTACATGGATAGATTGGAGAAGCTAGGGCTGTTCTCTTTAAAGAGGAGATTTAAGGTGATCAAAATCATGAAGTGTCTAGGATAGGGAAAAACTGTTCCTGTTGACAGCGGGTATAGAACCAGGGTGAATGGCAAAAGAGTCAAAGGTAACATGAATAGTTGCTTTTTAAAAAATGGTTTGGATCTGGAATGCACTGCCTTAGAGTGGTGGAGGGAGATTGAATCTCAGCTTTCAAAAGGGAATTGGATAATTATCTGAAAAGAAAAAGAAATTGCAGGGCTACAGGGAAAGGGCAGGGAAGTGGGACTAACTGAGTTGCTCTTGCATAGGGCAGGCATGCACATAAAGGGCAGAATGATTTAAAGCATAGAAGGAAGCCATTCAATGATTCCATAAATAACACCCCAATTCTTACCATCACATATTTGATTAGTTTAGTGAATGTAGCATCCATAAGCCAAAAAACTGCTGTACAGCTCTGCATGTACATCCAACCTGAAATAAGCAACCCAACACATCCAGACCAGTTTTAATAAAACTCCAAAATTGCTAAATGCTATCTGCAAAACCCTTGCACAAGTAAATAATGCAGTCAGGATTACACATACAAAACTTAGCAACATTTGATTGGTAAAGTCATATTATAAAGCAGAAAAGTGTGGTTAGAGCAGTTATTCCTTCTGTAAATTAGAAATCCAAAAAGAAACAACATATTCAAGTTGAGAATTAGAGACAGGTTGGAAACAGGAATATTTTATTTCAGATCAGCTTGAACAAGTAAAGATTCTCTGTATCTTCTTGGAAGAAACACTTCATCTTGTTCCAATAGTGACCTGCCACACTCTGATCAGGTTATCAGTGTAGCCAGCAAACAATGTCTGGGGACAAACAAAAAAATAGATGATTTAATTGTACTAATATGGTTGTTTATCTTTCAAATTGCTAACTAATTTAAGTGGCCTTCAATACAGCCACCACTGGATTCCATATTTGCAAACCAGTGAACAAAACAAGCCACAGCTACCAAAATCACTTGAGTCACTGCTTTTTAACCATTAATATGCACTACTTGTGCAACTCTTGGGAGGCATAGGACTAATATACAACAGCCACATACATTTTGCAAATACCATTATAAAAAATTATAGTCCATTATCCCTCATATTTGCAGGACTTGTAATCAGCCCCATAAGGGTCAGCTGTTTGTGAGTGAATATAATCATCGGGATACTGGTTGTATTTGAAGTAATGTTTCAAGCAAAAAGGATACCTGTCCATCTGCAGACCAAGCCAGGCATGTACACTGTGGAGGTTCTGCTTTACTGCTGGTGCTAATCACTTCCTGGCGAAGTTCATCCACTATAATTTTTCCTTCCAGGTCCTGAAAACAATTCATAAATGCAAAAATTTTAAATTCACTACTAAAACCTACAATACAAAGCCATTCAAGAAAACATGCACATGTTTGGAAGTTTCCATCTTAAGCAAATGCAAGTGAATTTAGCAACAGTATTTGCATTTTTAAAGAAATACTAACTGACACAATCTACCCAGGCATGCGAAAGCAATGTCAATCAGTGGGCAGTTACAAAAACAAGGGAGTATTTCCTCACCCTGTTCTTTCAGACAAATGGGCGAATGGAGATGAAGAAAAACCACTACCGCATTAAGCAGTGGCTTTGTTTCTGGCTAGCTCCCCATCTCAAAAGCACTTGAATTTGTTTTTGCTTGTGCAAGTTAAAAAAAAAAGTGACAATCACTAGGAGTAGACAGTGTCCACAAATAAGGCAACAGCACCAACTATAGTCCCTTTCAAATCTCCAGGCCATGAATAGGAGGAACCAGCCAGTAAAACAGAACTGAGCCACATACAGCTCATGGTTCACTGGCTGGACAACCAGAGATAGATAACAGAGGAAACAAACACTTTAAACTGAAGCTTCATTCTGTACCATTAAAAACATCATACACTTCAAGGGCTTGTTCTAAAATCAGTGAATTGTAAAGATCACTGCAATAAAAAGTGCTTCAACTTCCAATTTTCAGGAATAAGCCCCATTTTGACCCAAAAATGCAAATGTACTTACCCAGATCTTAATGCTTGGGCCAGTGGCAGCACAGAGCCAATACCTATTGGGGCTAAAGCACAAGGCGTTGATGATGTCACCACCATCCAAGGTGTACAGATGCTTGCCTTCATTGAGGTCCCACAACATGGCCTGACCATCCTACACAACAGAGAAAAAACATCTTATATTGGGCAAAGTTTGATAGACAATTCAACAACTCCTGAAAAACCATCAGACACAGGAACTTTTACTGGTTTTGGTTTGAAAATATTTCACATTTGAAACCAAAAACCACCTAAGAGCAGTCTGAAAATATTGTAGCAACAGTAGAATATAAATGACAGAAATCAGGCTTCATGTGCATACACTGATTAATTAAAAGCTGTTGACAATGCCTTATTCCTTAAGGGTTGTTAGCCATCTAATCCATCAAATAAGAAACATCTACTTTTACTGTTAATAGTAATCATGTGAAGCTACAGTGATCTACCTTGCCTCCAGAAGCACAAAGTGATCCATCAGGAGAAACAGTAACAGTGTTCAGAAAGCCAGGGTGCCCAATGTGATTGGTTTTCAGCTTGCAGTTGGCTAAGTTCCAAACCTAGAACAGTGATGAGTACACATTGAAACTTTGAAGATTCCACATTTTGCATAACAACTATCGCTTCCTAATTTTAAAGTAAACTGAGACCACAGATCATATTCTTCCAAAAGAAAGCTTCAAATTCCAGTCTGGGTGAAAGGGGGGAAAAAAAGCTGAAAATACTCAGCACCTGGGAAGAAGGAAGATGGTCAACTTTTCAGGTGTAGGCCCTTCATCACGATGACAAACTAGATATTAAGGCAACTCCCTTTTGGGATTGAATAAAACAAAAGGGGGTAAGTAGGAAAATTTTAAAGATAGGAGATCGCATATACCGACCACATCACTGAAAGATAGTTAACCACTTTCTGCAAATAAGTTCTTCAAAAAAAATTATGAGTATACATAAAAGTAGTGAAACAGTATTTAAAAATTGTAAAAATACAGCAAGTGTCAAAAACAAAACCAAATCAATGCCCAGGTCAAATAACTACAAAATATGGAGCAGAAAGAGACACTATCTCTAAGGAGTGCACCGAGTCTACCTAGATAAGGAAAGGGTATGGAAAAGAATGAGTACTGTTAACGAGTACCGAAGCAGTGAGCCACAGGGAGGTCATGCACACATGTCACAAAGGATATGTTCTGCTAAGGAACCAAATATAATAGAATCTACATTTTGTGCAGGGAATATAACGTTTAGTGGCAGTAATTAAGAAATATGAACTAGCAGAAATGAGTGGCACGCACAGAGAGAAACAATGAGAAACTCTTAGCTTAAGAGAAAGTACAGAAATGAAATGGGTACATCAAACAGCCTTGGCGATCACAGGTGAAGAAAAACCACTGCCTCCAACAAATCACGGCATCTGATTTGCTTCATTTCCCTTCGTTTTCAGACCTATAACAATTCAGTCTTGACAAAAGTCTACACCCATCCATTCATCTTTCTTTACAGAAGTTGAAAGATATTTCCAGCATATTCTGTTCCCACAAGCCCAACCATTAATTTTAATTTACATCAGCCCCACTTGTACCTTAACTAGTTTATCCCAGCCACAGGAGACGATGATGGGGTTGCTGCTATTTGGTGAGAAGCGAACACAAGAAACCCACTCAGTGTGGCATTCATCCTACAAAAAGACATGGGAAAAGTGGAATAAAATTTAACAAAGGCACATTAATACAATTTATATTCACCATTTTCTCACTTACTACATTTCACAATTCTTCCTGTCACCGCCCCAAGAAACTACGGTCAATAGGCCCTCAAGCCTGCTCCACCATTCAATAAGAAAATAGCTGACCGGATCATGGCCACAATTCCACTTTCCTGCCTGCCCCCACAACCCTCAACTCCATAATAGATCAAAGATTTGTCTAACTTATTCAATTACCCAGCCTCCACTCTCTAGGATACAGAATTCCAAAGGTTAACAACCTTCAGAAGAAGTTCCTTTTCTTCTCTGCCTTAAATGGGAGACCTCTTATTCTGAAATGGTGCCCTCTTTTTCTAGATTCCCCGAGGGAACTCGGCAACTACCCTGCCAAGCCCCCTCAGAGTATGTTTCAATAAGACCACCTCTCATTTTTCTAAAGTAAGGCCCAACCTTTCCTCATAAGGTAACTATTCACTCCAGACATCAATCTAGCAAACCTTCACTAAATTGCTTCCAATGAAAGTATATCCCTCCTCAAGGGATCAAAACTGTACAGTTCTCTAGGCATAATCTCACCAACACCCTCTCCAGCTGTAACAACACTTCCTTACCTTTATATTCCACACCCCCCTTGCAATAAAGGTAAATATTCTCATTGCATTCCTAATTACTTGTTGTACCTGCATTCTAACTTCTTGTGCCTCATGTAAGAGGACAACCAGATCCCTCTGTACCACAGCATTCTGTAGTGTCCTGTCATTTAATTTGCATTTCTATTCTTACCAAAACAGGCATTACATTTTCCCACATTATACTCCATCTACCAATTTTTTGCCACTCATTTAATCCCTCTGCAGATTCTGTGCTCTCCTCACAAATTGCTTCCCTCCTACCTTTATATCAGTAAATTTGGTTACAATACACTTGGTCCCTCCATCCATGACATTATGATATGGCACTTGGCTCGTTACAGTTTGCCAACCTGAAAATGTCCCATTTATCCTTGACACTGTTTCCTGTTAGCCATTCCTCTATTCACGTTAATATGACATCCCCAATGCAACTGTCTAAATAGTTTCAAATATCAAACACATCCCACTGCTCAACCAGTAACAGGTACCATTCTTTTCATCATCTTTCGATAATCTTAAAACCATAGCCTCTAACATGGTATGAGGTACTGGAGGGTCACATCTGGTATCTTACCATGTTTCTCAAGCTTTTTGCTGTCTGAAATGAACAATGAGGCAACCAACAGATACTAACTACTCTGTCAAGCTTCAGAAAGATCAGCCACTGATGTTAACTTCCACATCTCCTCCTCACCACATAGTAGCCATACTGGATTTTTTAAAATTCTGATAATTCAACAAAACAAGATTGGACAACTTTGCATAACTTAAGCTAAACAATGCACTTATAACAAATTAAGAGTGAGCACATAATTTTGACTCAAAAATAGTGTAACATGGCTGACTCCAATATTACTTGCAACAATATTTATTTCCATTTGACATTGCGCCAATACATTGTGAAGTCAATTTGCTGTACCTCATAGAACATTCTCCCCAGACAACTCAAGGATAAAATAATTGTACTGGTGTGCGCTTTCAATCCATGTGGACAAATTAAGTATGAAAAGTTCAGGCCTACCATTACTCTTAGTCAAATAACTCATTAACTAATTTCTCAGTACAAGACTCGGAATGGCAATTCCAATTAATTGTAGGTTCTTTAAATTTACATTTAAGCTTCACTTTTGCTTGGATTATCAGCTATTTCAGTGCCTGAAGGAGGCTAAAATATCAAATTCTGAGGTAATAAAGTGAAATAATTATTTTCTTACATAATGCAGTAGCCATGCTAGGAACACTCAGCCTCAAAGTTACCTGGATTGTGTATTTGCAAACTCCCAGAGTGTTCCACAATTTGACGGTCTTGTCACGGGAGCCAGACACAATTTGGCGATTATCGGCTGAAAAGGCAACACTCAGTACATCCTTGGTGTGACCCACGAATTGGCGGGTAGTTGAACCTCTGGAAGAGTAATAAAGTTGACCTTGCATTAATCAATCCAACAAGTTGTGAAAAAACATACACCAATTATTGCATAGAACAGAAAATGTTCAACTACCTCATTAATGTTTTTGGATCAATATCCTGAAATTACTAACAACATTTAAAGTGCATTCAGAACAAATTAACCCTTTTTTACTTACAAATTTGATTATTTTAAAATACTAAATTAACTGCACCCTTACGTTGTCAAATCCCAAAGTCGCAGAGTTCCATCCCAGGAGCCGGAAAGGGCAAACTGACCATCAGAAGAAATGACTACATCACTAATAAAGTGAGAGTGGCCACAGAGGGAACGCTGAGGGACACCATAGCTGGTCTCATCCCTTGTTAGCTTCCACATGATGATAGTTTTATCTGAAAACAAACATATAGTCTTTCAAACACTACATCTAGAGATAGAAAGCTGCAACTTCAGAGTTTGAAGTTATTTTCCAGCTAGGACATCAACTAATGTAATACATTAAACTTTATTTATTAAAATGACTCTGTATCCAAAAGCTAGCATATATAGGACATAGCAACAGCCAATGCTGTTTGACAATCATTCCTATGCCAAGTGCCTTGGGAAATTTTACTACATTAAAGAGAATATAGAAATGCAAGTTACAAGAACAAACTACTGTGGATGCTAAAAAACAAATAAAAACAGAAAATGCTGGAGGTACTCAACAGGTCTGGCAGCATCTATGTAGAGAAGAGTTAAACATTTCGGATCAATGACCTTTCTTCAGTACTTCTAATAGAAGGTGGTCGATCTGAAACGTTAACCCTACTTCTCGAAAATGCAAGTTGTTTGCCCATCCAAGGAGTGGGATTGACAAACGATCCCGTTGGAAAGGTCGGAAAGCAAAACGTTAACTGACTGCTTCCAGTACTTTGTTTCAGGTTTCCAGAATCCGCAGATATTTTTTCGCCAGGCAAAGTAGTTTCCTTTTAGCACAAAAATAACGGCGCGCTTTAAATTAGCTACCGCGTTCACTGTAAGTGTCTGTACTTGCAAAGAAAAATCAATGTATTGGCTGTAAAGCACTTTGGGACACTGAGGTCTAGTGGGCGCTAATTAACCTGAAGTTACTTAACACATTAAAAAAAAGTATTTTTGCTTTTGCTTGCCCTAATTTATACACATCAGTTATGCAGGCTTCCGTCTTGTGCTTTACAACAATTCGCAGTAGCTATTTGCTGACAGGGAGCCAGGCCTCTACCTCACCCAACTTGTAATCGGTGGATATAATGGTACATGCAACCCGCAATTAATTACACTGGCCGCCTAGAGCCAACAACTCGAAAAGTTAAACAAAATGCGACTGAGAGAGAGAGACGCAATAAAAGTAAAACCGGGAAAAGGCTGCTCTGTTCGGCCAGAGTGGCAAGTGCCGCGAACTGGACCCCCTCCCCCACTCCTGGTACCTCGGGACGCAGACAGAATCATATCGGGAAACTGCGGAGTTGTGGCGATTTGTGTCACCCAGCCATTGTGGCCTTTCAGGGTCCCGCGAAGGGTCATCTGTTCCGTCATTTTGAGTGGAGATGAGGCGTCCTGAGGTCGGATGGAACTGGATTGCGGCAGAGGGCTCGGCCTCAGCTAAACGCGCTTCTCGGGCCGCAGAGAAAGAGGAAGCGCTCCCGTTAGACCTGGATATGACGTCGGAGGCGCAGGGGCCGTTGGGTGATGTTCCAAGATGGTGCGGTCTCCATGGTGATTACTCAGTGTTGCTGGCTCGTGCAGTTTAGAATGGAGCCGCAAATTGTTTCTACATACCAATTACTTTGTGGCAATGCATGAAGTTGTCTGAAAGCAGCCAACTGGATCTATCATACCGAGTCCATACTCAACCCCAATTTACAGACTTGTTACCACTCCAACTTCTGTCCGCGGGGAGGGGGAAACCACTGATTCTCTTTCTCCAGTTACCCTTCCAATTGTTGACAGTGACAAGAGGCATTTTCAATTAACCACCCATTAGAAATCACTTGGAATTGGTGCCCGAACAAGCAGGTGACTGGAGGATTAAAAAAATAATGTTGATGCCCATAAAATATCTTGATGAATCTAACTGAACTGAAAATTGGCATATAACATAACAGCTTTCAATTATTTTCGTTCGTGAGGCACCCTGCGTTACTTTTCTGTGTTAAAAGGTGCTGTATAAATACAGAGGGGACAAAATGCCATTTTTACCCGAAAACGAGCGTGAGGATCGCGATTAACTTGCACCCATTAACTTCATACTGTTTGATTTCAGCATTCAGCCAACGCGAAGCATGCTATTGGTTGGTTAGATGCCTGAGAAACTGCTAGCACAACTAAAAGCTACTCGATACCCCTTAAAGGGGCTGGAGCAGGTTTTGGTAATCATGCAGGAAGTGAATCTAGCTTAAGAAACAGTGAAAAATGGCGCATCATGGGAGAGAGGGGCCTCCAACGTTTCAGACACTGCACTGGAGGCCTTCATTGAGGGGTGGAACGTAAGAAAGATGTCTTGTATCTGGAGGGAGCCAAGAGATCACCCAGACACAATCAAAAGGCAGTGGGAGCAGAAGGCTATAGAGGTCAATGTCAGGAATCAAACCCTGGGGACCTGGATGTAATGCCATAAGAAATTCAATGACATCACATGAGTGGTCAAGGGCAGTGAATGTGTCTTCAAATACCATATTCTATCAACTGCTCAGTTAGGCTCAGATACTTTTCAATTCACCACACCTCCATCACACATCCACCAACAATCTCTATCAATCACGACACATACTCGGCCATTATATACTCCACTGCACCGTTACACATGTGGTATCATTGCAAAACTCACTCCCAACATCTTGCAGCTTGCACACATCTCTAGCTATTCAATCATGGCAGCCAATCACTCAAATAGATTACATAGCCCTAAATGACACACTTTCCTTTGTCATAGAGGACAAGGTGGTACACAACCAGAGGCAGCAGGAGCAAACAGAGAGGACAGGTGCACCTGCATGTCCTAACACATAATGAAGGAGACAATGTTAACCATTAGTGAGATACCTGTTCCTGAGGCTTTGGCTAGCAGAGAAGCTGAAACAGTCAAAGATGATGGTATCCTCATACCAAATCCTTCTTCTCATTCCTTCTCCTCTTCATCCCACACTTACTTCTGATTTACAAACTACTGAAGGAGAATGATGCACTCCTTACTTTCCCATCCTCTCACAACACAACCTTATCCTTGTGCCTTTGTGTTATGATCCCAGCTGATGTTACTACTGGACAAGTCAGATCACATGGTGGAACCCAGCTTGATAAATCCTAATCCTAGATAATAACCTTCAACACTTCTTTGTTCCTTTGTCTGTGACATCTTTTGATTATCTGCTCCTATCACTGCGTGCTTGTCCCTACAACCAACACCCCCCACCAGCTTCTATCCTCCCCCCCCCCACCCAGCCACCTTAAACCAGCCCTCACCCCTCTCCTAATATTACAGTTCTGTTGAAGGGTCAAGAGGACTCGAAACATCAACTCTTTTCTTCTCCGCCGATGCTGCCAGACCTACTGAGTTTTTACAGGTAGTTCTGTTTTTGTTTTGGATTTCCAGCATCCGCAGTTTTTTGTTTTTATCTCTGTGTTTAATTGACTGCCACTCCTCTTCAAAAAATGCCTACCTTGAAGAAGTACTGCTCTGCTCTCCGACAGTATTTCCGTATCTCTCTTCTGCCTTGTTCACCTTCATTGCTTTCCATTTCTCTCCTGGTGTTTGACAAGGTGTTTACTAAAACCCGCTTTCACAGCCATATTTCCTTTCTCAGTGACTGTCTCCATCTCCGACTTACCCCACGTGGATTTCAACTGAAATTCCATCCCTCTTGTTTCGAACTCACCCAGGATTACAGGTATCTCCGGGACATAAAACGTTTCTCGGACTGCTGTTCCCGTCGCATTCTGAGATTCACACTCAGTGCCATGCGCCGCCATATGAACACACTCGACCTCTCCCTCCAGCAGCACCGCCGCACTCTTTTTCAAAGCTGCGCGTGCCCCCAGTTTCATTTTATTCTTCGTCTCATCCGACGCCTCAACAAGAAACTTTTTCTCTTTCAAGTGCTAAGGAACGCAAGCTCCAACAACTCATCGACACCAACACCCATCTAGGACCCTCCACCCCTGCCTGCCCCTCCGTCCCCACCCCATCTTCCAATCCCAGCCTCGGCCGTGTATTCACTATACCCCCTGACCTTCCCCTCTCCGACGCTGAACGTTCAGTGCTCAGCAAAGGACTTAGTTTCATACCCTTACGCCCTCATCTCAATGAATTTCGGGCTCGGCACGATGCTGAACTCTTCTTCCGCCGTCTTCGTCTCCGTGCTCACTTCTTTGGGCAGGAGTCCTCTCCCCGTTCAACGGATCCTTTTACCCACCTCCAATATTCTCCCTCCACCAGGACCCCTCCCTCTGGATTCTTACCTTCTCTTGATCTTTTCATTGAGAACTGTCGGCGTGACATTAGTCGTCTCAATTTCTCTGCTCCTCTCACCCATTCTAACCTGTCTCTCTCTGAACTTACTGCACTCCGTTCTCTCAGGTCCAACCCCAACATTGTCATCAAACCCGCTGACAAGGGTGGTGCTGTTGTTGTCTGGCGCACTGACCTCTACCTCGCTGAGGCTGAGCGTCAACTCGCAGACACTTCCTCATACCTTTCCCTGGACCAAGACCCCACCACTGAACATCAAGCCATTGTTTCCAGGACTGTCACTGACCTCATCTCCTCTGGAGATCTTCCTCCCACAGCTTCCCACCTGATAGTCGCCCAACCTCGGACGGCCAGCTTCTACCTCCTACCCAAAATCCACAAACAGAACCGTCCCGGCAGACCAATCGTGTCAGCCTGTTCCTGCCCCACGGAACTCATTTCTCGTTATCTTGACTCCCTTCTCTCTCCCCTTGTCCAGTCCCTTCCCACCTACATCCGTGATTCCTCTGACACCTTACGCCACGTCAACAATTTCCAGTTCCCTGGCCCCAACCGCTTCCTCTTCACCATGGACGTCCAATCCCTCTACACCTCCATCCCCAACCAGGATGGTCTGAGGACCCTTAGCTTCTTCCTTGAACAGAGGCCCAAACAATCCCCATCCACCACTACTCTCCTCCGTCTGGCTGAACTTGTTCTCACACTGAACAATTTCTCCTTTAACTCCTCTCACTTCCTCCAAATAAAAGGTCTGGCTATAGGTACCCGCATGGGCCCCAGTTATGCCTGTCTCTTTATGGGGTATGTGGAACATTCCTTGTTCCAGTCCTACTCCGGCCCCCTCCCACAACTCTTTCTCTGGTACATCGATGATTACTTCGGTGCTGCTTCATGCTCTCGTTGGGACCTGGAAAAATTTATTAATTTTGCTTCCAATCTCCACCCCTCCATCATTTTCACAATGTCCATCTCTGGCACTTCCCTTCCCTTCCTTGACCTCTTTGTCTCAATTTCTGGTGATAGACTGTCCACCAATATCCATTACAAGCCTACCGACTCCCACAGCTACCTCAACTACAGCTCCTCACACCCCACTTCCTGTAAGGACTCCATCCCATTCTCTCAGTTCCTTCGCCTCCGTCACATCTGTTCTGATGATGCTACCTTCAAAAACAGTTCCTCTGACATGTCCTCCTTCTTCCTTAACCGAGGTTTTCCAACCACGGTCGTTGACAGGGCCCTCAACTGTGTCCGGCCCATCTCCCACGCATCCGCCCTCATGCCTTCTCCTCCCTCCCAGAAACATGATAGGATCCCCCTTGTCCTCACTTATCACCCCACCAGCCTCCGCATTCAAAGGATCATCCTCCGCCATTTCCGCCAACTCCAGCATGATGCCACCACCAAACACATCTTCCCTTCACACCCCCCTGGCGGCATTCCATAGGGATCGTTCCCTCCGGGACACCCTGGTCCACTCCTCCATCACCCCCTACTCCTCAACCCCCACCTATGGCACCTCCCCATGCCCACGCAAAAGATGCAACACCTGCCCCTTCACTTCCTCTCTCCTCACCGTCCAAGGGCCCAAACACTCCTTTCAAGTGAAGCAGCATTTCATTTGCATTTCCCCTAACTTAGTCTACTGCATTCGTTGCTCCCAATGCGGTCTCCTCTGCATTGGAGAGACTAAACGTAAACTGGGCGACCGCTTTGCAGAACACATGCGGTCTGTCCGCAAGAAAGACCCAAACCTCCCTGTCGCTTGCCATTTTAACACTCCACCCTGCTCTCTTGCCCACATGTCTGTCCTTGGCTTGCTGCATTGTTCCCGTGAAGCCCAACGCAAACTGGAGGAACAGCACCTCATCTTCCGACTAGGCACTTTACAGCCTTCCGGACTGAATATTGAATTCAACAACTTTTGATCTTGAACTCCCTCCTCCATCCCCACCCCCTTTCCATTTCTTCCCCCTCCCTTTTGTTTTTTCCAATAATTTATATAGATTTTTCTTTTCCCACTTATTTCCATTATTTTTAAATCTATACCTTTAATGCCCTGTTATTCTTTCCACCCCACCCCCACTAGAGCTGTACCTTGAGTGTCCTGCCATCCATTCTTAATTAGCACATTCGTTTAGATAATATCACCACCTTCAACACCTCTTTGTTCCTTTGTCTGTGACATATTTTGATTATCTGCTCCTATCACTGCTTGCTTGTCCCTACAACCAACCGCCCCCCCCAACTTCTCTCTCCCCCCACCCCCCCCACCTTAAACCAGCTTATATTTCACCCCTCTCCTAATATTACTCAGTTCTGTTGAAGGGTCTTGAGGACTCGAAATGTCAACTCTTTTCTTCTCCGCCGATGCTGCCAGACCTGCTGAGTTTTTCCAGGTAATTCTGTTTTTGTTTTTGATAAATCCTAACTTGTACTTGTACTTTTTGTTTTGAAACATGGAGAGCAGCTACTGAACAGAGTCACCGGAGTCAGCTGATGAACTTCTAACAAAAGAATAAAACATTTATTAACTAAAGAATGATTAACTATATTACATTACTCCTTCACCCACAACTATACCTTTACAGGTTTATACAGATTTGTAATGATAACACAAGTTACAAAAGCTATCTTATATTCTAATGTTCACCATCAGTACACAGTCCATGTAAACCAATAGGTGACTTGGAGCCAGACACACCACACTCCAGGATCAAGTGACAGATGCTACCCCAAACAGATGCTAAGGATCTCTCATCAAGTCCCCCCAGATGCTTGTCACATCATGAGCCAACCAGTCTCACTGAACTCCGTCTTTCACATGAGGTTCCAATCTCCACTCTCAAAGAACTCACTTTGGAATCTTCTCCCAAATGACGCTTTATCTTGGACGCCTTCCATGCACTCTCTCACAGATACTCAGATGTACTAACAGAACACCACTGCTTCACATGCCCATGGTAAAGAGTTACAGACCTTTGGCTGTCTCCTTGGATCTTCTGGCTTCTCACAAGCCTATTTTGCTTTATGTCTGCTTCCTGCAATTCTCCTCTTTAATTTGGAGCCTTCCCCTCTACTCCTTATTTTGACTACACTGAACCAGACCTGTTTTCAATCCCTGCTCCTTGTTCCTTGACTTAGCTGTCGTCTTGGGACTTTTCATGCCCCATTCCCTGGTTTTTGAGCTTCTTCTTTAGTTTGGGATTTGCTCCCTTTCCCTTTTCATGTCTTGTCCTGGCACTTTCTTCCAACTGAACTCAAATCTGCTTCTTCTGTCTTTGTGGGCCCCCCTGTTGCCAGGCAACAGCATAGTTTTTTTTCTACTTCAAGAGTCATAAAACCTCATTAGGGTACAAGTATACAAACAAACCCCCAGAGTTGCAGGCATCAGTTTAAAGTGAAATTAAAACTCAGATTTCCTTAATGCACAAATACAGAACTTAAACTTAAAGCTAAAACTTAAACTTAAAGCTATAGCTTAATCCTAACACCCACAAATACAGCTTACTTAAACTATATCTAGTTACTAACACTTTGGCACCCAAAAAGTGCTGACTAGGCAGTGGAGGAGCAGCAAGAAGACAGTGGTGATGACGCATCATCACCCAATTTCACACTTACAGCCTCTAGCTTAGATACTGACATTGTGTGATATTTAAAGGATAGCATAAAGGCAGGTTCTTCATATAAGTTCATAGTTCTTTGCAGGAGTCACATATGCTGTGGATAAAGGGGGACTATTGGATGTACTGTACTTAGATTTCCAAAAGGCATTTGATAAAGTGCCATATCAAAGGTTATTGGGGCATAGATAGAAAATTGGCTAGCTAACAGGAAACAGAGAGTAGGCGTAAATGGGTCTATTTTTGCTTGGCAGGATGTGACGAGTGGTGAGTCGCTGGGGCCTCAACTTTTAACAATTTATATAAATGACTTGGATGAAGGGACCTAAGGAATGGTTGCTAAATTTGCTGATGATACAAAGATAGGTAAGGAGCTAAATTGTGGAGAGGACATAAGGAGGCTGCAAAGTGACATAGATAGGTTAAGTGAGTGGGCAAAAATCTGGCAAATGGACTATAATGTGGACAAATGTGAAATTTTTCATTTTGGCAGGAGTTGTAAAAAATAAGCTTATTATATAAATGGTGAGAAATTAAGAGGTCTGAAATTCAGGGGGATTTGGGTGCCCTAGTGAATGAATCACAAAAGGTTAGTATGCAGGTACAGCAAGTAATTAGGAAAGCTAATAGAATGTTATAATTTATTGTGAGAAGAATTGATTACAAAAGTAGGGAGGTTATACTTCAGTTGTAAAGGGCATTGGTGAGACCACATCTGGAATATTGTGTACTGTACTGGTCTCCTTATTTAAGGAAGGATGTAAATGCATTAGAAGTAGTTCAGAGAAGGTTTACTGGATGATACCAGGAATGGGTGGGTTGTCCTATGAGGAAAGGCTGGACAGGTTGGGCTTGTATCCACTGGAATTTAGAAGAGTAAGAGACAACTTAATTGAAACCTTTAAGATCCTGAGGGGTCTTGACAGGGCAGATGTGGAAAAGATGTTTCCTCTTGTGGGAGAATCCATAACTAGGTGTCACTGTTTAAAAATAAGGGATCACTGATTTAAGACAGAGATGAGAAGAATTTTTTTCTCTCAGAGGGTAGTGAGTCTTTGGAATTCTCTTCCTCAAAAGGCGGTGGAAGCAGAGTTTTTGAATGTTTTTAAGGTAGAGCTAAATAGATTCTTGATTGACATGGGGGTGAAAGGTTATCGAGGTAGGCAGGAATATGGGGTTGAGGTTACATTCAGATCAGCCATGATCTTATTGAATGGCAAAGCAGGCTCGAGGGGCCGAGTGGCCTACTGCTGCTCCTAATTTGTATGTTCGTATATAGTGAGACATGGAGCAGCTAGACTTGCAGCCAGGGCAGAGGGCAAGAATAGCAGTGGTGTTAGCCCACCAGAGGATGAGGTTGCGCACGAATCCTGCTGCAGAGGACTCAGTTAAGCACTTCAATGGGGCAACCTACAGAAGAATGCTGATAGGTACGCACAACAAATTGTTTGGTACATTGGGAAGCCTGCCAGAAAGCCTGCAATTAATGTGAAGCATAGTGGCTATGATGGCAATGGTCAATTGCTCAACATTTAGCTGGTGGTAAGGGATGCCCCATTATGATGGCAAGGTTATGCAGCATGTAGCAGACTACAATGAATCTTGACATCCACTGAGCTGAGTACTGCAGGGTGAGATGTTGCAAATATCTCCAGCTCTAGCCTAGAAGGAGACAAACATACAAAAAAGTTTATTGCCATGTTCACCTTCACAGCCACCGGCAATGCAGTCCTTGCCTTTCTCTGAGGTTCTACGTCTGGTTGCCACAAGCGCCAGATTTCAGTGAGGACATCCTGACTGCAGCAGAAATGTCTTGGACATTGTTTTTCACTGAGGGACAGTTTGGAAAATTGCTCCTTGAACACTCCAGGCAGATATGGCCTCCTGCTGAAAGTTCTTTGCCCCTTCTTCCAGTGGCTTGTCCTGCTCTGCATGCCCTCCGTTCATTCTCCACGTCATTCTGTATGCCAAGGGTAAAGACCACTAATGCACCATTGCCTGAGAGCAATGGTTTGTGTTGAAGCCTTGAAGTCAATAAAATCTCCTTCAGTACCTGCCACTCCACTCCATGTTGACGTTTTCAACTTGAAACAACAATACAAAGCACCAAACACTTGTAGAATTTAAGCAATATCCAGCAACTAACCTGGAAGCAGTTGATGATCCCTTTAATTAGCACTGGTAGGAGATCCTTCCTGTGCTGAACGTATGTTCAGCTATGTGAGGTTAAGAAAGAATTAAGTTCCAAAATGCCACGACTGGTGTGAAATCAGCATTGCACGTTGGTTGATGTCAAGATCTGACTATTCTGGAGAACTTCCAGCAGATGTTCAATGTACACGCTAACTCCCTCACCAAATTGTCTCTTTTTGGTGTTCTGTTGATTATTTTCCTATCCTTGGTACTAATCACATTTCCCAAAGAATATCCCCTGTAATTACTTAACAAATAGGATATTTATTTTTAACTCACTATTTGAAAAATAAATAATTCTGAGCATGCACAGCAGCCCAAGCATCCGCCATGTGAAAAAGGTTTAAGTGAGTTTGCAGTTTTAATTTATGGAACTAGAAACAGTTCCCTTAATTGAGTTATGCCTTTCCAAGTACAATGGATGGCTGACATACTTGGAGAAAATACAGTATCATAACATGGTTATAGTACAGAAGGAGGCCATTTGGCCTGTCATGTCCATGCTAGCTCTTTGCAAAAACAACTCAGCTAACCCCATTCTCCTATATTTTCCCCATAGCCCTGCAATTTTTTTCGATTCAGATGATAATCCAGTCCTTTTTTGAAAGCCATGATTGAATCTGCCTCCAGCACACCTTCAGCAAATGCATTCCAAATCATAACAACTCACTGCGTAAAATTGTTTTTCCTCATGTTGCCTTTGGTTCTTTTGCCATTCACCTTAAATTGATGTCCTCTGGTTCTCAACCAGTGGGAACAGTTTTGTCCTGTCTACCATGTCCAATGGGAACAGGTTCTCCCTGTCTGCTCTGTCCAGATCTCTCATGACCTTGAATACGTCTTTCGTAAGGGGAGCAGGTGCAGTTTTTCCAAACTATCCCTGAACTTATTCTCAGAAATCTTTTCTGCACCTTCTCTATTGTTCTCAGATCCTTCCTAAAGTGTGGTGCCCAGGATTGGATACAATACTCCAGCTGAGGCCAAACCAATGTTTTGTAAAAGCTCATCATAACTTCCTTGCTTTTATACACAATACCTTTATTTATAAAGTCCAGGATCTTGTATACTTTATTACTCACTTTCTCAGTCTGCCCTGCCGCATTCAACGATTTGTGCATTTGTCCCCCTGCACATGTATCACCTTTAAAATTGTACTCTTTATTTTATATTGCCTCTCCTCATTCTTCCTACCTAAATGTATCACTTCACACTTCTCTGCATTAAGTTTCATCTGCCACGTGTCCACCCATTCTACCAGCCTGCCTATGTCCTCTTGAAGTCTATCACTATGCTCACAGTTCACAATATTTCCAAGTTTTGTATCATTTGCAAATTTTGAAATTGAGTCCTGCACATCCAAGTCTAGGTCATTACATAGGTCAAGAAAAACAGTGTTCCTAATACTAACCCTTGGGGAACATCATTATACACCTTCTTCCAAGCCAAAAAACAACCGTTCACTACTACTCTCTGTTTCCTGTCAGCCAACTTCATTTCATGCTGTCACTGCCCCCTTTATTTCATCAGCTTTAACTTTGCAGACAAGCCTGTTGTGTGGCACTATATCAAATGCCTTTTGGAAATCTATCAACCTTCTCTGATACCTCATCAAATTAGTTAAATATGATTTGCCTTTAACAAATCTGTAATAGCTTTCTTTAATTAATCCAAATTTGTCCAGTGTTGGTTAATTTTATCCCAGACTATCATTTCCAAAAGTTTTCCCTCCACTGATGTTAAACTTACTGGCCTATAGTTGCTGGGCTTACCCTTATGGACTTTTCTGAACAAGAGTGTGACATTTGCAATTCTCCAGTCCTCTGGCACCACCCTATATCTATTGAGAATTAGAGAATTCTGGCAATACCTCTGCAATTTCCGCCCTACTTCCTTCAGTGTCCTCAGATGCATCTAGTCTGGTCCTAGTGATTTATCAATTTTAGGCACAGTCAGCCTTTCTAATATGTCCTCTTAATTTTTAGCCCATCCAGTGTCTCAACTACCTCCTCCTTCACTATGACTTGGACAGCATCTTCTTCCTTGGTAAGGATAAATGCAAAGTAGTGATTTAGCACCTCAGCTATGCCCTTTGCTCCCAGGCAAAAATCCCATTTTTGGTCCCTAATTGACCCCACTCCTTTTCTGACTCTTTTACTATTCATTTGTCTATTGAAGACTTAGGATTCCCTTTAACGTTAGCTGCCAGTTTCTGCTCAGTCTCCCCCTTTGCTTCTCTTATTTGTTTTTCACTTTTATATTCAGCCTGTTTCTCACTTGTATTATCACCCTGACATCTGTCATACTCGTCCTTCATCTGCTTCTTCTTACTCTCTATCTCACTCATCATCCAGGGAGCTCTGGTTTTGTTTGTCCTACCTTATCCCCTCATGGGATACCTTGATTATACCCAAAACATCACCTTCTTAAAGGCAGCCCATTGTTCTATTACAGTTTTACTTGTCAACCTTTGATTTCAATTTGCCTTTCCAGATTCATTCTCACCCTACTAAAATTGGCCCTTCCCCAATTAATTATTTTTACCCTGGATTGCTCTTTGTCCTTTTCCGTAGATTAACCTAAACCCAATGATACTATATATATGTCCCCTAAATGTTTCCCAACTGACAACTTGTCCACTTGACCCCTCCCCCCCACCATCCCAAGAACCAAATCCAGCAAAGCTGCCTTCCTCATTGGCCTGAAACATGCTGATCTAGAAAATTGTCTTGAGCACACTTCAGGAACTCTTTGCCCTCTCTTCTATTTCAGTATCTTTGGGCATTTTTTGGTATCCCCTGATCCATCTTATGTTACAAAGCCCAGAGCTCTTATTATGTTCCTACAGCTTATTTCCCTCCCCCCAGCTTATTACTTTGCATTTATCTATATTAAATGTCATTTTCCACTCATTGTATCAGCTTATTAACCTATGCAGATCCCTTAGTGTTAGGGTTGTCACTTCCTATTTTGTATTCCCTCTCTGTACAGATTTTCTGTTTCCTTGGTTACTCAAGAATTAGACTCTTAATATTTGATTTTAAAATTGGTTGATGACTGAGCAGTTCGCTCCAAACCTGAACTGTCTAACTGTAAACTAGAAAGGAAGTCAACAGCCCTAATGTAAAAGCAGCTGGTAGAAGGCTTTTCCCAAAAAAAGTACGTAAGTTTAGGGGACGTTTTGTACTTCCTTTGAGTTAATGATTAAAAATAATTGACGATAAGATTTGATAAGACAGTCATTAAAAGTCAAGCTGGCACTGGGAGGTTGGTGGACAGGTATTATGCATCTGATTGATCTTGCATGGTTCACTGCCATTCCCAATTTTATAGCATTGCAAGAAGGAAGACAGAACTTGCCTCCATTTGCAACTCAGTATCAATAGGACAGTATGAAATGACATTGATATGTTCTTGTCTTCCCTCATCTCTTTAACCTCTTTTGCTTTTCTATTATTGCATTCCTTATTTTTGCTGCCCCTGAACTACAAAAAAAAGTAGCAAGTATCAGGGAGAAAAAATTACTGTTTATAATGTAAAATATTTAGTTTTGCAAGTTCAGTAAAAGAAAAATGGCAACCTAGTTTTCAGTATTGGAGTGATGGATCAAATAGCTTGGCGGTCTCGTAATGTGCATTTTATACAGATAGTCAGTGAATCTGAAACTGTACTGCAAAAGACCATGGGGGAATCAATGTTCATTCATGAAATACTTTTGCTGTCTCAAATGAGGCGAACACATACACACAACAGTTTCTCAAAGAATGGAAAAACATTCTGTTGTATAATTGGGAGTTCAGTACTGGGAATAACGAAGCCTACTGACCCAATTGCATTGCTCTGAAGGGACCATTCCCTGAGTGTGATATTGGGGTATTGGCCCTTTTATGTGTGAAAATACAGGATTAAAAATTAGACTTTTCTAATCTATATAGCTAAACATTGCACCAGGTAGTGCATTTAAGGCATAGAGGGAATGGAGAAAAATGATCTTCATTTGGAATGAAACAACTGCCTAATGAACGCTGCATCTATTACTATAAATTTAAATAAATCATTTTTTAAAAGTTGGCTAACTGAAGGGAAATTCTGTTTTACAACTAAAACATGACAACCATTTTGAAAATAACACATTATGTTTAACTTGATGCCTATAGTTAGTTCATGTATCCTTATGTTCAAGTCAAGATGGTCCAATGTGAAGTTTGCTATCATTCTGTATACAAAATTCTTCCTGCTATTCTGTATAAGGGAATATTCACATCGTCAAAGCCTTATACCCCGACTGCAGCTGCTGCATCAAGAACAGCACAGGAAACACAGACTCCTTCAACATCATTATAGGAGTATGCAAGGCTACATACTCTCCCATTCCTTTTCCTCTTGGTTATTGATTTCATCATGAGGAAGGCGATGGTGCAGACTTTGGCATTCCTTGCAACACCACCAGTTGACAGGCCTAGATTTCGCAGACAATATCATCTTGCTGGCCGAAGACATGACCACCAGTCTTGAGAGTAGCAGCACCAAGGTTGGTCTACATATCAGCTTCAACAAGACCAAGACAATGATGACTGGATGGCTACAAGGCCCTCCCATCACTACTGGGCAACAGAACATCAAGGTCATCGACTACTTCCCCTACCCAGGAAGCAACATCTCCAGGGAGAGTGATGTAGAGATCGACGTTCACACAAGAATCAGCAAAGCAACATCGGTCTTCCAGCAGCTCCACATGGTCTGGGCATCAAATACCATCAACATGGCTATGAAGCTGTGACTCTACATGTCTGTAGTAGTACCAACTGCAATTTATGTCTGTGAGACATGGACGAGAACAGGAAAGGTGTCATGTAAGTTAGATGTCTTTCACCAGCGCTGCTTATGTAAGATCGTGGGCATCACATGAAAGGATGAAGAAGTGCTGGAGAGGACTGGTCAGAGGTGCCTGTGGGACATCGTGATGGAGAGATGATTGAGGTTGGCAGGACACATATTTCACCCCGAGGATGTATTCCCTGCCAGAGTGGCAGTAGAATGCACACCACCAAACAGAAGAACAAGACAGGGATGGCCGAAGAAGACCTGGTGAAGCACATTTAAGGAGGACCTCCAAGAGTAGGACACCATCTGGGCTGAAGCGAAGGAGATTGGGATGGACTGAGGTTAGTGGCAGAGTCTTACTGCCCATTGTCTTACATTGGACTGGAGGAACTAAGTCTAAGAAAGTAAATAAGTATAAGGGTGTACTGTATCTGATAAAAGGATTCCCATTATTTGAAATAAAAACTGCTCTGCTTTGTTTTGCACCACACTATATTGTGTGGAGCATAAATATATAAAATATGGGGGAAATGATAGTGTGGTAGTAATGTCACTGGGCTAGTAGGTCCAGGCTAATGCCCTGTGGGCATGGGTTCAAATCGCACCAGAGCAACTGGTGGAATTTAAATGCAATTAGTTAATAAAAATCTGGAATTGCAAGCTAATCTCAGTAATGGTAACCATGAAATTACTATCAATTGTCACAAAAACTCATCTGTTCACCAAGGTGCTTTAGGGAGTCTGCCATCCTACGGGTGATTCCAGACCCACAGCAATGTAGTTGACTCTTTGAACCAGCCTACCAAGCCACTCAGTTCAGGAGTAATTAGGGATGGGCAAAAAATGCTGGCCCTGCTAGCAAAACCCAGATCCCATGAATATTAAAAAAAAGAAAGACCGAAATATCAAATAGAACCTAACAGTCAAATTGTTAAAAACTACTGACCCAAAAATTCAAAGAGATTTTAATGAGGCATGGCTGTAATGGGTGGAAACAAACCATCCCCAAACACGCTGTCGCTGTCTCACATTCGAAGGGGCGGAGCCTTTTACAAGTCAAGGGCAGGGACTCCATATGCGGGGTCATTGAATATTTTTAAGGCTGAGTTAGATAGATTCTTGATTAACAAGGAAGTCAAAGGGTAAAGAGGATAGACAGGAAACTAGAGTTGAGGCCACAATCAGATCAACCATCATCTTGTCAAATGGCAGAGCAGGCTTGAGGAGCCAAATGGCCTATTCCTGCTCCTAATTCGTATGTATGCATGGCCTGGCTCACTTGGGACCTGGAGTATCTCTGGAGGCTAGTATTGTTCAACTCACCCTCTCCCAGTATACCTGTCTCCAGAGGAGTATTACCATTTTGGTATTTATCACTCCCTTTTGAAGGCTAATATTGATTTCTTATCAACCATCCTATAGGCAGTGAGTTCCAATCCTAGCACAGGAGCAGATACTGAATCCACGCAGCCAAAGTCAGCTAGTAAAATAAAACAATGCAACATAGAGTACATATATGAGCTTGGAGAATTATTCTTAATGTAAAAAATGCATTTAGTACTTTGTTTAAGGTGAGGCTACAGGGACGAGGCAGAGAAAATTGAGATTGTTGGTAGTAAAGAAGACAGGAGTTATCTTTGCAGGAACTGTAGATACTAATAAACAAAAATATCTAGTAAGAAACTCCTTAAAATAACATAATGTTTCCGATTGTAAAAGACACCTTATGTTGTTGTTCATTGTGTTCACCCTGGGAACTAATCCAGCACTGCTGATTATGCCTGGACCAGCTAAACGTGCTGTCTGTTTGGTGCAGACATCAATACCATCAGCTGACTATTTTTCCAGACACAATGTAACAGCCAGCGCAGAGCACAGCGCAAAAAACAGATCACCGTGTACAATATTCAAGTAGACTCTGGACATAATTGAGCACCATTTAAAATTATACAAGCCACGCAATAGCATTTTTATTAAAAAAAGAGGGCTTATATTTAATATGCTTTTTAATTGCAAGGAAGATGAAAAATATGAATAATCCCACAAGTACAGGTAATATCCAGCAGCAGAGTGGTTATAAATTGGCATTATATCAGCCTCATTTCTTCACAAATTTGTCTGCACCCTTCAACAAAGACTTAAGAATTGCCTCGTCTGTTCCACTGTGATGCCAGCTGTTCCAAGCTCAGAATGTTCCAAAATCAATTGCCCATCTGGCTAGCTGACTCACATTGTCTACATTGGGACCTTTTCTATATGCATATTAGATGTGATACTCGATATGAAAAATACTGGATCTGCTGATAGACCTTCCATTTCTCCCAGCCCACGGCTTTGTCATAAAGGTGCTATTGTTCCCAGTATAAATCTTGAAAGATCATTGAGGCTCCGCACTTCGACATTTTTAGAGCAGTAAACCAATGCATAGCATAAGATGTTGAAAACATTTTACCTTGAACTGACATTGTGTACAAACACAGCAGCGGATTTAAAAATTAAAAAGGGATTTTTTTTTTGTCAAAGATGTTATTTGTTTAGATGTTATTTATTCTAAACTTATTGTGCAGTTGAAATCCTTCAGTATTTTCAGTCTAGAAACTGCAGCATGCATGTGTTTCTTATTGTTAATAACTTTGCATGGTTTGAATATGGAAAGCAGTGTGGAAATATACTTTGACTGCATAAGGAATCCGCTGGCCTAGGACTAATTGTGCAGTAGCAGTTTTCAAAAATGAACGGACAACATGACTGTAAAAAAAATCACCTATGTCGACAGCGCTACCATAGAGAGGGCTATTGTGTCCAGTGACTCTCTCCCGGGTCCCATGAAATTCATACGTCATCACAGAGATAAGGTCTAGATATTTTGAAACCTCAACTATGGAAAGTCAATGATGAAAATACGTCTTTAAAAAAAATCTCCTTATATGTTACGAACTCCTTTGTATTTTATCTGTTCAGTTAACCGTAACTATTGTCAATTTATTAATTAACAATATCAGCATTCTATTGTAACTAAACCAGAGTCCTTTTTTTGGTTTCAGTAAGTCTGCCATTGTTTTTATGTTATAAAATTAATGGTAAAAAGGGAAGACAAATTAATTATAAATTTGAAGGATATGTTATGGAAAATTAACAAAATAATTTAATGGAATAAATCTTAAATCCTTATGTAAATAAAATGTATTAAAATTAAGCAATATGAATGAATTATTATCAAGCTTGTCCCTTTCTCCACAAATTTTCCTTATTCCTGTCTCCTGAAAGGGATGATGTAAGTCAGCATAACTTCCACAGGTTTCAGCAGCAGCCATCTTCCAACCAATATTTTGTATGAGCTTAGACATTTAACCGTGAGGATGGAGGATGGGTCTTCCAGTCAAGCCCAAACTTACTTTTAGCTGATTTCCAGAAGAAGATTTATATCTCCTACTTAGGTTGGGGATTTTGAGATGATTTGTAGCACTTCCAGAGCTGTACCAGACAATACTGTATGCATTTATTCAGGGTATCAAAAAGCCAAGTGTTGTTTGTTACAATTATATATCGGGATAACTACATTAAACACCATCATACATTGCAGCTGTAACATTGCAATATGAAAACAGAACATAAACTTGTACTGATAATATTTGATCTTCACTGTATAGTTTGAGGATGTTCCTCTGGGAGGGAGGAGAAAAGAAATCATTAGTTGAGTTGTATTGCAAATGGCTGGGAACAGGCTGCCTGGCCTCAGCTTGGGATAATGAGTAGCATCACAGAGTTGGGGTCAAAAATGAATGATAACTAGAACAACATATAAAATGTAGGCTTCTGACTGATGCAACTTCCATTTATTGTAATCTTTCAAACTTACAAAATGGTTATTTGGAAAAAATGTGCAATTCTATAGGAAGTATCCATTAAAAAAATGGTGTCTTCTGGAAAAATTAAATTTAAAATGTTCTTCAAGAATTGGAAACAAAATCCACAAATCATATAATCGTCACACTTTCTGTTACAATAGCCCTTTAAATGCTATTGGCAGGCCAGAACTATGACTTTGATTAGAACAATTCAGTGGTGACACATATGACAATAATTATTGAATTAAACCACAGCCTTATTTATGTTTTGTATTGGACAGAGATTCCCAAAAAGGACACATTCTTCTGAATTATGTGCACAATGACTGTTTAAATCAATTATAAATCCTTTACAGAGCCTAAACAGAACTTTTCCATATATTAAAGGAGGAATTATAGCACCTTTAGAGCTATACCAGATAATACTGTATGCATTTATTTACAGACTATCAAGAACCCAAGCATTGTTTGTTACAATTATATGAAAGGATATCTACATTGAACACCATAATACATTGAAGATGTAACATTGCAGTTGTAACATTGCAGTATGACAACAGAACATAAACTTGTACCGATAATATTTAATCTTCACTGTATAGTTTGAGGAAGTTCCTCTGGGAGGAAGGAAAAAATAAATCATTAGTTGAGTTGTCTTGCAAATAGTTGAGAACAGATTGTTTTGTCTCAGCTTGAGGATAATGAGTAGCATCACAGAGCTGGGGTCAAAAATGAATCATAACTAGAACAAATTATAAATTGTAGGCTTCTGACTGATGCAACCTATGATGGAGGACCACCATATATCATTTTCATTACAGGTATTATATGTTAATATGAAAATTAATTGAAAATGCTGTTAAACATTCAAAAATAACTATTTCTCAGCCACTTGACTGTTGCCTCGTCTCTTTAATATATGTTTAGTAAAATTCTGAAAAATTATGCCAGTAAACTACTACAATGTTCATTCAATTAGTGTCTCCAAGATGGGCAAACATTTATCAGATGCATCATTTCATTTGGGAGTCTTTAATGAAAAGAACCCCCGATGGATTTTGCCAATTACCTCTAAAGATTTCTTTGGGATGAGGAAGGGCAAGAAAAAATCTAAACTATTCCACACATTTGGTTATTTCATTGTTTTTTTTATTAGTTTTGTAAGATGTTAAGCATAGAAGTGTCCATGGAAAGATTGATGTTAAATACACAAATAAAATAAAACTGACTTCACATGTTTAGTGTGCAGATACATTGTTTCCTATCACTGAATGGTTCAAACACCATTATATTGATAAGTTGGTCCCTTGGTGCAATACAGGGAGTAGTCCCCATCTTGGGAGTGGACTGGATGCTACAACAGAGTCCCATCCGCAAGTCAGTTAGCAGTAAGGGTTTGAAACGAAAACCAGTCAACTTAAAAAAAATAAAAGTTGCATCTCCTCCATTTCACATTCATGAAGCTGATTCTTGCCTCTTTTCCTCTTCAATTGCTGAAACAAAAAGAAACCGACCTATTAGCAAAACCTATGCAATCTAATTTCAACTGCCTGAGCAGGGTTCCTATAACAATAACCTTCCGAGCAAAATAAAATCATACATATACGTTTGGACACAACCCATTATTTGCTATTATACCAGGCATTAAAATATTCTGCAGTATTAAACAACAATTTGTACATTTCACACTACTTCACGCCAAATGATAACAATTTATAATTATCCTTCACGATAGTATCGTACAGGTGTGGTCAGCAGTCCGAAGGCTTGGCTCGAGCTTTGACGTACTTACTCTCTTTTGTTGGCAGAGGATTTTTCTCTTTGGTTTCTATCTTCTTCAGCTTTTTCTTATCAAATTGTATGATTTCGCAAAGATTTGGTTTGTCTGACATGGCGTCTGCTGCAAAATAAAGTCACTATCTAAGGCTATACTGTGCAATGCGGCATATAAAGTCACTTATTGTGAATACAAAGCACACACTAGAAAATAGTATGAAACATTTATCCTTGAATAATATCTCAAACATGGCCTTTTTGTGCAAAAACTGCTTTAACCAAGAGTTTGACAAATAAAAACGAGTATTAATACTCAACGAAGCACAGCATGAAACTGTACAGAAGACTACAAGCGGTTATCAGGAAAGCATAAATTTTAACATTATGTTTGGCGAATTTGGCTCTGCAGATTTTTCCTCCCAAAGATTGTATTAAGATCACGCTAATCCTACATTCCTCTGTTTAGCATTGTTGTCAATGGGAGCCGCCCTGCTGAAAGACATCAATTCAGATTCAGATTTTTGGTGTTATTGTTCAAAAAATAAAAATTAAGAGAATTAGATAGTTGAATTTCATGTAACTCTGAATTTGAAATAAAACAGGTAATCAAAAGAAAACCTCCCAATACACAGAATTTGAAATTAAACAATCTGGTTCCAAGAATTCAAAATTTGTAATCCCATTGAATTTTCAACCCTTCAACGATTCGGCCCCGAAGATTTATACACGCCTTTGTCTAAATACTCTAACACCTTCATCCGTTACTATTTTTAATAAAGGATATGATTGCTCAGCAAAACTGCTAAAATTGCGAATATGATCGGATCATTAATCCAAATACGTGCAAATTCAAGAAATGTTTGGATGCTGTAATATACAAATGTTAAGGAATGAACGCTTTAAAAAAATACAAGAGCGTGGGAGTATTACTTACCCTTATCTTTGTCCCGCTCTACGAAAGATTCAGACACTATTCTCTATCTGCACTGCCTGGGCGTGGATTAAAAAGCGCAGAGCTCCGCGTCATTAGCATAAATGTCTGACACAACAAGGACCGCCTTTCCGGAAACAACTGTGCAGCAAATGGTATTGCAGTGTTCCTGGTACAGACTTTGAGCATCAGCAGAAACCTGATGCGAAACGAAGGTTTGGAGAAGCCATTTCTCAGGATTCAGGGCGCAAGTGAAATACACTATTGGAGATTTGTATTGTGGTGTACAAGTGAATAGTGTACAAATGAATTGTCTTCTCCCAGGGATGGGAAGAAATGTACCTTTGTACCAACATCCACGCATTCACGGAATGACAATCAGCCGTGAATAATACACTCTAACCAACGAGTACACTTGAGTGAAGAGACACTCCTTATTCCTGGAGAAACAGAAGGGCTGAACATTAGTTTCGTTGCAATGCCGCGCATACACAACACAATGACATTTTTCCAAACACTATCATTTGCATCGTCTTGTAGATATCATTCGGGAACAAACAGTTGCCAGGACACATTTTGAAAAATATTCAATGGCCTTTTAATTCATAAAGTGACAACCATACCCGATTCTGAAGGGGCTTGACAGGGTAGACAATGAGAGGTTGTTTCACCTGGCTGGGGGATCGAGAGCACGAGGGAACAGTCTCGCGATAAGGGGCCTATCACTTCAGACTGAAATGAAGAGACACTTCTTCACTCAAAGGTTTGCGAACATTTGGAAATCTCTATCCCAAAAGGTTGCGAATGACCAACATTGAGTACCTTGAAGTCTGAGATAGGTTTTTGGTCACTCGGGGAATCATGGGGAGTGGGCAGAAAAGTGGAGTTAAGACAGGAGATCAGCCATGATCATATTGAATGGTGGAGCAGGCTCATGGAGCATTATGGTCTACTCCTGCTCCTATTTCTTATGTTCTTAGACACAGGATGTAAGGATGAACTTTTTGCACAGCAAATGGCAACGACCTGGAACTCACTGCCTAACGGAGATAATCAATGAGTTCAAAAGGAAATTGGATTTCACTTGAGGGAAATAAACTTGCAGGACTATGGGGATGGAGCAGTGGTGGGGGTGGGGTCTGGAAATGGCACTGACTGGGTTGATCTAAAGAGAACTGGCATAGACTTGATGGGACAAATGGCCGCCTTCTATGCCATAATGACTCTAATTCTGACAACTGAACGCTGTGCTGGTTCCAATCAAAACAATATCTATCATAATGGTCCAGACTTTCTATCGGCCAGCTCCAAGAGGAAATGTAGCGACCAGCAGAGGAGCTACAAAACAAAAGAACAATGTGACAAAAACTTACTTTCATTTCTCAAAAAATCACATCCTCTCTGAATTGATGTACACATTTCTATGAAGCAGAAATGGCTGTACATATTCTGGAAGGGTTCTTTTCAGTATAAATTAATAACTAGCAATGGGATGGAGGTTAGCTACAGTATGATTTAGACCACAAGACCATAAGACATAGGAGCAGAAATTAGGCCATTCGGCCCATCGAGTCTGCTCTGCCATTCAATCATGGCTGATAAGTTTCTCAACCCCATTCTCCCGCCTTCTCCCCGTAACCTGTGATCCCCTTACCAATCAAGAACCTATCTATCTCGGTCTTAAATACACTCAATGACCTGGCCTCCACAGCCTTCTGTGGCAATGAATTCCATAGATTCACCACTCTCTGGCTGAAGAAGTTTCTCCTCATCTCTGTTCTAAAAGGTCTTCCCTTTATTCTGAGGCTGTGCCCTCGGGTCCTAGTCTCTCTTACCAATGGAAACATCTTCCCCACGTCCACTCTATCCAGGCCTTTCAGTATTCTGTAAGTTTTAATCAGATTCCCCCTCATCCTTCTAAACTCCATCGAGTATAGACCCAGAGTCCTCAAACGTTCCTCATATGTTAAGCCTTTCATTCCTGGGATCGTTCTCGTGAACCTCCTCTGGACCCTCTCCAGGGCCAGCACATCCTTCCTGAGATACGGGGCCCAAAATTGCTCACAATATTCTAAATGTGGTCTGACCAGAGCCTTATAAAGCCTCAGCAGCACATCCCTGCTTTTATATTCTAGTCCTCTCGAAATAAATGCCAACATTGCATTTGCCTTCCTAACTACTGACTCAACCTGCAAGTTAACCTAAAGAGAATCCTGGACTATGACTCCCAAGTCCCTTTGCACTCCAGAAATTCTCTCCCCATTTAGAAAATAGTCTATGCCTCTATTCTTCCTACCAAACTGCATGATCTCACACTTCCCCATATTGTATTCCATCTGCCACTTCTTTGCCCATTCTCCTAACCTGTCCAAATCCTTCTCCAGCCTTGCCGCCTCCTCAATACTACCTGTCCCTCCATCTATCTTTGTATCATCTGCAAACTTAGCCAGGATGCCCTCAGTTCCTTCATCAAGATCATTAATGTATAAAGTGAAAAGTTGTGGTCCCAACACTGACCCCTGTGGAACCCCACTAGTCACTGACCGCCATCCTGAGAAGGACCCCCTTATCCCCACTCTCTGCCTCCTGCCAGACAGCCAATCTTCTATCCATGCTAGTACCTTGCCTCTAACACCATGGGCTCTTATCTTAATGAGCAGCTTCCTGTGTGGCACCTTGTCAAAGGCCTTCTGGAAGTCCAAGTAGATAACATCCATTGGCTCTCCTTTGTTTAACCTACTCGTTACCTCCTCAAAGAACCCTAACAGATCTGTCAGGCATGACCTCCCCTTGATGAAACCATGCTGACTTTGCCCTATTTTACCATGCACTTCCAAGTATTCTGAAATCTCATCCTTAATAACGGACTCTAAAATCTTACCAACGACCGAGGTTAGGCTAATCGGCCTGTAATTTCCCGTCTTTTGCCTCACTCCCTTCTTAAACAGGGGGGTTACATTAGCGATTTTCCAGTCCTCTGGGACCCTCCCTGACTCCAGTGATTCCTGAAAGATCACCACTAACGCCTCCACTATCTCTTCAGCTATCTCCTTAAGAACTCTAGCAAAATAATACCATGGTTGTAGTGTTTCCCTAGTTCTTTAGTTTTTAAAATGAGGCAAGAAGACATTTATATGAATGCAAAGTAAATTTGTAAACTGTTTTTGTAAAAAAAAGTTTGTGTCTTTCAGATTTTTAGACCAAGCAATATAATGTTAGGCATCATGACAAAGGAAATTCATTTTAAAAGCTCCCTACTTCAGCTTGAAATCAAAATAAGCATGTTCCACTTGTAGTCTTTTCCTATCACAAAAAGTTGTGGAAAAGCGACAAGGTTTTGCTTCTGTGTCACTAATGCTTATTAGTTGGCAGTGTTTGCAATGAATTAAAATTGGATGAATAGTTTCCTGTTTCTGAGCTTCATTTGAATTCATACTGGACTTCATTTGAATGAACTTCTACTAAAAGAGATTTAATATGAAAACAACATTCACAATTTTCCATTGAACAAAAACAACGTGCATTTATATAATGCATTTAACATCAAAAAACATGCCAGGGCACTTCATAGGAGTGGTGTCAGAGCAGGATTGATATTGAAGTACATAAAGTAATATTAGGGGGCAGACTGTCCAAAAGCTTGTTCAAAAAAGTAGGGTTTAAAGAGCACCTTAAAAGAGGTGAGAGAGATAAATAGACTGTGAGGTTTAGGGACGGATTCCAAAGCTTAGGACCGAGGCAGCTGAAGGCACGTCCAACAATGGTGATGCAATGGAAGTCAGAAATGCTCAGCGTTCAGAATTGGAGGTGTGCAGAGATCATGTAGGTCTGTAGGAGCTTTCAGAGTTAGGGAGGGCCAAGGCCATGGAGGTGATTTGAATACAGGGAAAATAATTTTAAACTTGAGGCATTGCTGGTCTTGGACCCAATGTAAATCAGCAAGTACAGGGGTGATGGGAGGCTTGGATAAAGGCAGCTGACTTTTGGACAAACCGAAATTTATACTGGTCAGGAAAGCAATCGAAAAGTTGAATCCGGAGATAACCAAAGCATGGTCGAGGGGTTTAGCATCAGATGGGTTGAAGCAGGGTGGAGACAGGCTATATTACAGAGGTGGAAGTAGACAGTCTTGATGTTGGAAAGGATATGGGGTCAGAAGTTCAACTCAGAATCAAATAAGACCTGTGATTTTGCAGAATCCATAAGAAGAAAGTAAGGACACCAAAGCCCCCACCTTCACATGCCCACATACATGTCCTCCCTACCTGATTCCTAGCCCAAATACATTAACTCAAGTTAACAGTTATTCTTGAAAATAAATTGGAATAAATGATTCAGTGGTTCTCAGATATCTTTATGCTGAGTCCCGTTAAAATAGAGCTTTCAGCTTCTCATCCTTCCAGCTAAAGGCATTGGTAGAGTTCAATCTGAAAACGGTCTCACTCTCTCTCTCTCCTTCACATCTGTTCCTCTTTCCCCCCACTTCTGTTACTCTCTTTTCCTCAACTTCTGTTTTCCAAATCCCTCAGTTTTGTCTGTTGCTCCCATCCACTTTCATCTCTTCCCTTATTTTTCAACTTTTTGTTTTTCTTTCTTGGTGACTATCTTATATTGATGGCCTCAAGTTATGCCCTTCTTCCCAAAGGAAACATTCTCTCTGTGGCACTATCAAAACCTTTCCTAATTTTAAAGATATCTATTTGGTCACCCTTCCGCCTTCTTTTCGAGAGAAAAGAGACCCAGGCTGTCAATCTTTTCCAGATATATATACCAGTGCATTCCTGGTAGCATTTTTGTAAATATTTTCTGCAGCCTCTCTCCAGTGCCTCTACATCCTTTTTATAATATGGCAACTAGAACTCCATGTATAGTTTAGCCAAGGTTCAATACAGGTTTAGCATAACTTCTGTGCTTTTCAATTCTATCCCTCTAGAAATTGCTACTATTAAAGATGTTATAGCAGGTACTTAGAAAAATTCAAGGCAATCAGGCAGAGTCAACATGGTTTTGTAAAAGGGAACTCATATTTAACCTATTAATTGGAGTTCTTTGAAAGAGTCACGTGTGCTGTGGATAAAGGGGAACTGGTGGATGAACTGTACTTAGATTTCCAGAAGGCATTTGATAAAGTGCTGCACCAAAGGTCATGGTGTAGGGGATAACATATTGACTTTGCCCATCCCATTTCCTGAACTTCTACCCTCACCCTTCCTCTCCCTCCCAGAACCACAATAAGGAACCCTTTGTCCTCATCTTACAACCCGCCAGCTTTCACATTCAATGGATCATTATACGCCATCTCTAATGTAATGCCACCACCAAATACATCCTGCCCTCTCCACCCCTTTCAGCATTCTGAAAAGATCATTCCCTCACTGATGCACTTCGCTCTTCAATTGAGCCCCCCAGTCAGGACCTCCCCTTCTCAGAACACCTTTCTGTGCAAGGACAGGAGTTGCAGCACCTGCCCTTTTACCTCATCCCTTTCCACCTTCCAAGGGCCCAAACACTTCCTGCAGGTGAAACAGCAGTTTATGTGTACTTCTTTCAATTTAGTATACTGTATTCGTATTGTATACTGTACGCATATTGTATACTGTATTTATACTGTATACTGTATATATACTGTCCGCTCTACATTGGGGAAACCAGACGCTAATGGGGTGGTCAACTTGTAGAATACCTCCATTCAGTCTGTAAGTGTGACCATAAGTGCCTGGTCGTCTGTCATTTTAATTCTCCACCCCACTTCACTCTGTCCTCAGCCTCCTGCACTGTTCTAATGAAGCGTAATGGAAGCTCGAGGAACAGAACCTCATCTTTTGATAGGCATTTTCAGCCCTCCAGACTCAAAACTGAGCTCAAGAATTTCAGATCAGTGGTTGCGAGTTTGGAAGATGTTCTTGAAGGAGCCTTGGTGAGTTGCTGCAGTGTATCTTGTGGTGGTACACACTGCTGCCACTGTGCATCAGTGGTGGATGTGGTGCCAATCAAGCGGGGTGCTTTGTCCTGGATGGCATTGAGCTTCTTGAGTGTTGTTGGAGCTGCACTCTTCCAGGCAAGTGGAAAGTATTCCATCACACTCCTGACTTGTGCCTTGTAGATGGTGGACAAGCTTTGGGGAGTCAGGAGGTGAGTTACTCACTGCAGAATTCCTAGCCTCTGACCACAGTATTTATATGGCTGGTCCAGTTCAGTTTCTGGTCAACGGTAACCCCCAGGATGTTGATAGTAGGGGATTCAGTGATGGTAATGCCATTGAATGTCAAAGGGAGATGGTTGAATTCTCTCTTGTTGGAGATGGTCATTGCCTGACACTTCTGTGGTGTGAATGTTACTTGCCACTTATCAGCCCAAGCCTGAATCTTGTCCAGGTCTCGCTGTATATGGGCATGGACTGCTTCAGTATCTGAGGAGTTGTGAATGGTGCTGAACATTGTGCAATCATCAGTGAACATCCCCACTTGTGATGGAGGGAAGGTCATTGATGAAGCAACTGAAGATGGTTGAGCTGAAGACATTACCCTGAGGAATTCCTGCAATGGTGTCCTGGAACTGAAATGATTGACCTCCAACAAACACAACCATCTTCCTTTGTGCTAGGCATGACTCCAACCAGCAGAGAGTTTTCCCCTTGATTCCCATTGACTCAAGTTTGGTTTGGTTCAAGTTTGATGCCACACTCGGTCAAATGCTGCCTTGGTGTCAAGGGCAGTCACTCTCACCTCACCTCTGGAGTTCAGCTCTTTTGCCCATGTTTTGACCAAAGCTGTAAAGAGGTCAGGAGCTGAATGACCCTGGCAGAACCCAAACTGAGCGTCAGTAAGCAAGTTATTGCTGAGTAAGTGCCGCTTGATAACACTGTTGATGACACCTTCCATCACTTTGCTGATTATCAAGAGTAGGCTGATGGGGCAGTAATTGGCCAGGTTGGATTTGTCCTACTTTTTGTGCACAGGACATACCTGGGCAACTTTCCACATTGCTGGGTAGATGCTAGTTTTGTAGCTGTACTGGAACAGCTTGAATGGGGGTGAGGCTAGTTCTGGGGTACAAGTCTTCAGTGCTATTGCTGGAATGTTGTCAGTGCACATAGCCTTTGCAATATTGTGCCTTCAGCCATTTCCTGATATCACATGGAATGAATCGAATTGGCTGAAAACCAATCTGTGATGATGGGGGCCTCCGGAGGAGGCCAAGATAGATCATCCAATTGGCACTTCTGGCTGAAGATGGTTGGAAATGCTTCAGCCTTGTTTATTGCACTTATGTGCTGTGCTGCCCCATCATTGAGGATAGGGATAGTTGTGGAGCCTCCTCCTTCAGTTAGTTGTTTAATTGTCCAACACGATTCACGACTGAATGTGGCAGGACACCTGATCCGTTGATTGCAGGATCACTTAGCTTTTCTACTGCATGCTGCTTATGTTGTTTGGCACGCAAATCGCCCTGTGTTGTAGCTTCACCGGGTTGACTGAGAAACTGATGAAGAAAGGGAAAAGAGAACATGAATGCAAGCTAGCGAGTAACATAAAGGTGGACTGTAAAAGCTTCTTTAGGTATGTGTAAAGGAAAAGAGTAACAAGGATAAATGTGGGTCCATTTCAGGCGGAGACAGGAGAATTTATAATGGAGAATGGGAAAATGGTGGAGAAACTAAACAATTACTTTGTGTCTGTCATCATGGAAGAAGATACAGGAATTCTCCCAGGAATACTAGGGGCAGAATTTTCCCAGATTTGCACTAAGTGCGGTAGTGGGCGGGCAAAATGGTGTCCTACCTGCTGACGGCGATGGCGTGTTTTTCCGCCGCATTGTCCCATACCCATCTCATTATTTATGCATTCCTGGGAAACACGGCATTTCCAGGGCGGGCGGGCTCTCATTTGCCCTCCCACCATCACCCTGCTGTTGTATCATGCCAGCTGCCATGTTTAAAAGGCAGCCGCCAGCACAATGCTCATTGCTACTAGCTCACCACCACTACTCGGGAGACCAGCAAAGGAAAAAAGACTGCAGCCCCCCGCTTCAATGATGGGTCCCTCGAGCGACTGATGGATGCTGTGGATGCCCGCCGGGATCTCCTATTACCCCCGCTCTGGCCACAGGATGGGCAGCAACGTGACCAACCCAGCTTGGGAGGCAGTGACAGTAGTGGTCAGTGCAAACACCCTTCAGAAGAGGAAAGCCACCCAATGTCGTAAGAATACGAATGATCTCCTCCGTTCCACCAGGGTAAGTCACTCTTTTCATCACTCTCAACTCACACACTCACAAACCCATCACACATCCACAGGGCCCTCACTCACTGCTAGTTCAAGGGACATCACCATTCACTCTCTCACACACACCTGCGTTGTCCTCCGCCCGTCCATAGGGCCACTCACCACCCACACAAGCCAGGCACATGTATCATCCGGTAGGCATCCTGATATACTCTCCCCATCTCTATCCATGCAAGACAGGTTGCAGACCAGTGGAGGAATGCCAGAGATCAAGGTCCTTATGGAATTTGAGAAAAGAGCCATCCGGCTGGTCCTGTGCTGATGGTGAGGTTGGCGCTGCTCTACCAAGTGAGGATCCAGCAGTGCAACATCCAACAGACAACCATACTGTGAGTCATGTGTCCTCTTTCACAGGCCACTGCCATGCACTAATTATCTCCCCTTGCTTCCGCAGGCCCATCTCTCCTAGAGCCGATGGAGTTCATGACACAGGGCCCTCAAGCCAGGTCGGAAGGGAATTCGAAGGGGAACCAGAATGCACCCCCCTATACGAGGTCTGTCAGAGCGCTCACCCAAACCCTCCACCAGTGCAGAGACACACACCTCGGTGGGACCTAGCTCTAGGATAGGCACAGGATCACATACTGGTGAACACAGTCCACAGCCTGATCCACAGCAGGTGGCGGCAGGGACTTCCCAGGTCCCCTGTCTGCGACCAGTGATGCTGTGAACCTTGGTGCATGGTGCACCAGCAGCAAGTTTCTCAGCTGCATCTCTATGAGGTGGTCCTGATCATAGAGCACAAGCGAACTGCCCTTGGCCAGACAGGATTCAGATATTCACAGAGGCTACATGAAGATTCATGGAGTGTCCTCACTGCATGTTGTCACCATCCTCCTGCGATCAAGTGACTATTAGGGTCTCCACTGCGTCTCCATGACAGAAGCATTCTCACAGAGGATATTGGCGCTGCCATAAGCCAGACTGGAGTCAAATGTTCACAACTGCGATATGAGGATCTATGGGGACACTTCACTGCATGTTGTTATCATTCTCCACAAATCTGGCAGCTATGAGGGCCTCCCGAGTACGCCTGCCTCATCTAACCAGTGCGAGAGCCTCATCCCGTCATCATCACTACCGAGGACCCCCTCACCCTCATTCCCACTGCCGTCCTCCTCAGCCAAAGAGACCTCCAGCTCCTCCATCTCCTCCTCAGCCAGCTCATCTCCATGTTGGAGCACCAGGTTGTAAAGGGCGCAGCAGATGATGATGATGCGTGACACCCTCTGTGGTCTGTATTGCAGGGCACCTCCAGACCCAGAACTGCATCTTCAGCATCCCGTTGGTCTGTTCCACCAAGTTGCAAGATGCTGCATGAGCCTCATTATACCATCGCTGCTCTGCAGTCTGAGGCTGCCACACCAGTGTCATCAGCCACGGCCTCTGTGGGTAGCCCTTGTCCCTGAGGATCCATCCCTGCAGCCTCTGTGGACCCTCGAAGACTGCAGGGATCTGTGACTGAATCAGGAGGTATGTGTTGTGCACATTCCCTGGAAACCATGCGCACACCTGCAGGATGTGTTTCTGTTGGTCACATACCAGCTGCACATTCAGTGAGTGGAAGCCCTTGCGGCTGATGTAGTCCACCATTTATAGCGACGGAGACCTGAACACCGCATGGGTGCAGTCAATTGCACCCTGCACCTGTGGGAATCCTGATTTCTGGGCGAATCCAATGGCCTTTGCATCCTGGCTGTCTTGGTCCCGGGCGAAATGCATAAAGTTGTGTGCCCTCGCAAAGATGGCATCCGTGACCTCACGGATGCATTTGTGGGTGGCGGCTTGTGAGATCCCATAGAGGCCACCTGTGGAGCTCTGAAAGGAGCCACTAGCATAGAAATTGAGTGCCGCAGTCACTTTCACAGCCACTGGCAGTGGATGCCTTCCATGTCCCCATGGCGCCAAGTCCTGCAGTAAGTGCCAGATAAGAGTGACGAGGTCCCTAGACATGCGCAGTCATCAGCGACACTTGTTCCCAGGCATCTGCAGGAATGACAGGTGATGTTTATAGACCCTGGGTGTTGCTAGGTGCCGACTAGCCATGGCACGCTGTCGCTCCTGGGCAGCATGTGCTGGAGCCCCTGCTGCCCCTTCTTCCTGAGGTTGCTGCTCCTGCCTTTGTGCGGCCAGGCGTTTCAGTCACTTTCTCCTCAGTCTTCTTCGCTCTCTGTAGGCCATCAGGCATATGCTAGATCACCAGGATCCATGATCCTGACATGGTCCTCCTGCAGCATGGAAGAGAGAGATAGATGTAGTTAGCATGGGTGTACTTAGCATCCTTTACTGGCCCTGTGTGACCGACCCTTAATGCTTCCCGGGAAGTGCTGGTCACCCCTCGGATGGCCACAGATGAGTGTGCTGCATGGCTGCCCTGTCAACTTGCAACATGGGGAACACTGGTCCGAACCAGGATGCTGAGATTGCAAGGGGCTGTGAGCACCTCCAGTAGTGACTGCTACATGGCCAGTGTTGGCGAGGAGATTGTACAACTCGTGCAGTCCAACTGCTGTGTGGTTCAGTAAAGTGGTTACAGACTCGCAGCCTGTGCCGGGGTGGTGGGGAGTAAGGTCTGGAGGACTTGGTGGCACATTGGTGCCTCCGCATTGCTTGCTGGGTGAACAGGCTAGGAGCCCAACCAATCCTATCACTGTGGCTGCGCCCGAACTGTCTCAGTTGCAGAGGTATGGTCAGTTTATACAGGTGCCCCAACTGTGTGGTCTTTTCCCCCGCCTACCCTGCCCCCACGTTGATTTCTTGTGCATGGGATCCAACACCAGGGCAGCAGTTGCCCCCCCGCCACCCCCCCAACAACAGCAACAGTCGCCTCTGGGGCCAGGCAGCAGTTGCCTCCGGACACCACCCCCCCGAAAACAGTCACCTCTGAGGCAGGGCGGCACTTCACTCAGGGCTCCCGGTGCCCCCTGAAGCCTGCAAAGCAACAGGTGACCCTGGCGAGCTGTGGAAAATGATGCTGTTCACTCACCTCAGTTCCCCCAAAGTGAAGGCCACTAAGTGCACGTCGCCTGTGTGCTGTTGTGAAACACGTTGACGTGCTTTCCTGCTGACATGGACAGACGATCTGACAGGCGTCCAGACCCTGGCGGGATGGTCTTTCAATGAGATGCTGATGTATTACAATGAGCTCCCCACCAATCGTTGGCAGGAAACATGACCCGCCAAAGGCAGGCTGAGTGGATGATCATGACCTGCCTTCCCGCCATCATGAACCAGATCACGCCATATTGTCCACGCCCAGCACCTATCATGCCTGCTACCAGCGGGCACAGAAAATTGCACCCTAGGGAACCGAGGGACTAGTGAAAATGAAGAACTGAAAGAAATTAGTTTTAATAAAGAGTTAGTACTCAAAAATTAATTGGATTAAAGGTTGATAAATCCCCTGGAACAGATGAGCTGCATCCCAGGGTGTTGAAGGAGGTGGCTATAGAGATAGTGGATGTATTGGTGGTTATCTTTCAAAATTCTATAGATTCCTGCAAACTGGAAAGTAGCAAATATAACCTTACTATGTAAGAAGGGAGGGAGAGAGAAAACTGAGAACTACAGACCTGTTAGTTTGATGTCAGTTGTAAGGAAAATGTTAGAATCTGTTATAAAGGATGTGATAATGGACACTTGGAAATAAAGATATGATTGGGCAGAGTCAAAGTGGATTAATGAAAGGGAAATTATGTTTGACAAATCTGTTGGAATTTTTTAAGGATGTTACTTGTAGCATAGATAGAGGAGAACCAGTGGATGTGGTGTCTTTGGGTTTTCAGAAGCCTTTCGATAAGATCCCACACAGGAGGTTAGTAAACGAAATTAGAACACATGGGATTGGGGAAAGTATAGTGCTATGGATTGAGAATTGGTTAACAGACAGAAAACAGAGAGTAGGAATAAACAGGTCATTCTCAGGTTGGCAGGCTGTTACCAGTGGGGTACCACAAGTATCAGTTCTTGAGCCACAGCTGTTCACAATCTACATAAACGATTTCGAAGTGGGGACTAATTGTAATATTCCCAAATTTGCTAATTACACAAAACTAGGTGCGGATGTTAGTTGTGAAGAGGATGCAAGGAGGCTTCACGGGGATTTGAGCAAGTTAAGTAAATGGGCAAGAACATGGCAGATGGAATATAATGTGAATAAGTGTGAAGTTATCCGCTTTGTTGGAAAAAATAGAAAGGCAGAGCATTTCTTAAAAGGTATGAAGTTGGGAAGTGTTGATGTCCAAAGGGATCTGGGTGTCCTTGTTCATGAGTCACTGAAAGTTATCATGCAGGTGCAGCAAGCAATTAGGAAGGCAAATAGTATTTTAGTCTTCATCGCAAGGGGATTTGAGTACAAGAGTAAAGATGTCTCGCTGCAACTGTGTAGAGCCTCGATGAGACCTCATCTGGAGTATTATGTACAGTTTTGGTCTCCTTATATAAGGAAGGATGTATTTGCCATAGAGGATGGAGGTTCACCATGCAATGTTGCAATGGAGATTAACCAGACTGATCCCTGGGATGGCAGAGATTGAGGAAACTGGACCTGTATTCCCTAGAGCTTTGAAGAATGAGAGGTGATTTCACTGAAACAAAATTCTTACAGGGTGTGACAGGGCAGATGTGGATAGGATGTTTCCCTTGGCTGCTGAGTCTAGAACCAGGGACACAGACTCAGAATAAGGGACAGGTCATTTAAGACTAAGATGAGGAGGAATTTCTTCACTTAGAGGGTGGTGAATCTTTGGAATTCTGTGGAAATCCAGTCATTGAGCACTTTCAAGGCAGAAATCAATAGAATTCTGGTTACTAATAACATCAAGGGATATGGGGATAGTGGGAAAAATGGCATCAGAGGTAGATTTATCAGCCATGATCTGTTTGAATGGTGGAGCAGTCTTGATGGGCCAAATGGCCTACTCCTGCTCCAATTTCCTATGTTCCTGAAAGCAGAATAAAATCTTGAGGGGAGAGAACGAGATTTTTTTGACACACAAGATCTATGGTTTTATACCAAATTGTAAAACATCTATTAGCCGATGATTTGTGAATATTACTTATATATGGAAGTATATATGGAAGAATAAGTTGTAGAACCTAAGAAGGCTGATTCATTTGTGGTGTGCTTACAGAATATACTTTTGCATTCCAGGAACATGCATCATTGAATTGGACAAACTTCTAATTTACAGGTGGCAAAATCAATAAGCTGGAAGTCTTTGAAGGCCTTGCATAGATTGTTTGGCAGCCTCATTAAGCCTATCATATTTAGATGGTGCAAATGGTCTCATATTGAAAAAAGTGATCATCTTCCAAGGTTCACTTACTTTCAGTTTTGTTTGTCTGTAAATAATAGTGCTCCAGGAATTTCCTGTTCTTATTTTAGAAAGTTGATTCTTCAACGTATGTGTTTAATATTGTATTTACAATTTTGCTTTTTTGTTTTTCACGTAGTTATTTTGGAATTGTCATTGGACCATTATTTGCTGCTGATATTTCTATTTACATTTTAGCATTGCAAAATTAATTTTACACATTTTTCCTACTGCATTGTTGCAGTTAGTTGCCGCTTTGTAAACAGCATGGAGAAGAGAAAGACGGTGGAGGGGAGGTGGGAGAAATCAGACAGAGGAAACAAAGGTGAGTGTGATTGCATCTCTGATGGTTAGTGCCCTCTTTAGCTTTGTATTTTATAAGTACATAAATTGATACCTCAGTATCCAGCCTATATGCCGCTTTGTGTGAATGGATGATATCACAGCATGCAAGTATGAAAGATAAAAAAAGTTATACCAATGCTTCCCATGCTTCTTCACAAAATCTGCACAATATCCAGTGCACAGTGCTTGTGACTTGTACATTATAGAGATTAATTTTAATTGTGTGATGTCAAGCTTTACTTTAGCACTTCCCCAGGCCTTAGAATTTTTTCCTTTTCTGTTCCACAACCTATAGACATGGGAGACAGCATTCTATCAGTCACATCTCATTTTGCTTTCTGCACTTGTAGCACAGAGGAGGGATTCCCGCCTAAGTTGATCTCTTTCAGCTAACACCAAAATATCATTATCAAATTCTGCCTATGCTCCCTTTCTGGTTTTTGCAGTCATTCTTCACTGTACCCAAATTAATCCGTTATTTCAAACCTAATAGGTGTCCTTCCCCAGGATTCGCCATCTGCCACCATTCATTGAGTTTTCTGTATTCATGGAAAAAATGTAGGCAACATTATCTCATCAGGTCCAGCCAGGTGACCTCCCCTTACTAGGTATACAATTGAACACAAGAGCGCACCAATTCTATTTTTGCCCAGATTGTTAAATTGGCCCTGTGGTAAGATGCAAGATTAATAGTCATTTTCAAATCTTTTTTCCTTTAGACTTCTAGAAGTGGAAATTCTTTCATGTTATACATGTTTACTATTTACCATAATCAACATTCCTATCAGGTACAGCCTGGGGGGCAGGATTGTGGGAAGTGGTTGGTTCTTAATGCTCCATAAAAGAGTCATGGGAGTGAAGTGGGCATTTTTTCATGGAATCTGCTCCATGGCACAAAGCTTCTGCTGGCTGTGTCTCTGGAGGGTGCTCCTCAGCAGTTTGATGTTGCCTCCCACATTCCACTGGCATGGTGCTTTGAAAGGGATGACGCATTTGCTACTATCCTGAGAAATGGTAGCATAATGTAGCAGTGACTACTCAGTAGCATGGTCCTTATCATCCTCTTCATCATCATCTTCCTCCTTCAGTGCCTCCATTGGTGGTGGGTCTGCAGAAAGGAAGGCTGGCAGGCAATTATGGTTAAGCATCATCTGCTTGTTTGATGTTTTGCAGGGTGCATGGACAGTCCAAATGCTCAATCTGGTGCAGGCAAGATGCCACCAACCTCAGCACCTTCCATGTAAAGAGCGTTGTACCTTCACACAAGTTGCTTGGCCTTGTTCTTAAGGGTAAGAGAACTCCTTCCAGTGGCCTACCTTTGGTAGTCATTGTGCGCCAAACTATCCTACAAAGTGATAAGTGAATAAGTAAGATTGAAGGGGTGTGTGGCATAGCCTAGAAGAGGTGAATTAATAACTGTGAGGATATGAGGATTCTAAAGTAGAGGAAGAAGTTTGCAGGAAAAGGGTGTTGAAGTAAAAGATCAGCTATGGTCTCATTGAATGGCAGAGCAGCTTGAAGGGCTGAATGGCCCACTCTTGCTCCTAGTTCTTATGTTCATAGATTTTGGGGCCATTGCAAAGAATTTGCTATATATTTGGAGGGCTATCAGCCATAGAGCAGGATAGGGAATTGAAGGCACTCTTACCCTGTTACTGTTATTTCTGTAGAGACCAATAGCTTCTAAAAAGAGATTTGAACTTCCAGTTACTAGCTGAGAGCATGATGCCACAAAATTTACCATTTTAAAACTTTTATTGCAACAAATAACTAAAAAACACTATTAACTAAACACTATTTTCTTTTCGTAGGCAATTTATACTTTAAACTACAGAGAAAAGATTCCCCATTTAATTATTCATACAACCAAAAATCACCCACCATGGTTATAAATTACACTGCCTTATAAGTGTACACTTGATCCTCCAGGAATCAGTATAAAATTATTCTTACCTTTTGATAGTTTGCTTCCTTTTTACTTGCCCGGCTGGGTAACTTTTGATCCCATAATTGAATTTCACTGTGAGACTTACATAAGAGATTCCTTCCCTCTAGCCCAAGCAAGGCAAATTTTCCAGCCTCCTTTAAATCTTCACATACTCAGTCTCTTCAATCTCAGTGCAAGCTCCCATCCACATTCTGCATGTTGAACAATAGATTCAGTATTTTCTCTGCTTCAGGTGCAGGACTGGCTGCCTTGTCTTTTTCTCCCTGCCTCTTAGTTTGCTGTAGACCACACCAAACAAACTGCTGTCTGTCTGTGATATTTATTTATTTGTAGGGAAGCCCGTAAACTGATCTCAAAAATCCTCTTCCCCTTGGCAGTTTGAAACACATTAACCCTGCATCCAGGTAGAAATGCTAATTACTTATCTTTGATCTCAACTCCCTTTCTTCTTTGAAGTAAATGGATAGAACAGTTTACAACCCTGATGCCAACAATTCCTTTCTGGGACTTTAGGAGGCTCATAGTTTACTCATGGTAAACTCAGAGACTGCTGCCGCTGTCTGCAAACATAAATAACTTGCACCTTCTTCCCAGCAAAACAATCTAAACCTTCCTTCGATCCCTAACAATCAAACCACTCAGGTTTACTGTCAGGCAGACTTCAGAACAGGTCACATGACCTCCTTCATTTACCTTAAATTTAAAGCTATGGTCCCAAAATATAACAATCTCATAAATCTCTATATTGTAACAACCAGAGATCAATATGAAGAGTAGGTTGCGGAAGTGATGCTTTAAAAGAACAAAGAATTTGCTGGTGTCCAGGGAAATGGTGGTGGTTGGGGGCGGGAGGTAAGGAAGAAAAGAGAAAATTGAACAATGCATTGCCTCTCCTGCCCTGTTGATAATGTGGAACTGAGGTGGTACTGTTCTGTAGGGGGCTGCAAAGATTGGCAGTCAGTGCCAATGCCACCTTTTTCCATTTGACATGTGATCATTCTAAGTGAATTAGAATCATAGAATCATGCAATGGTAACTGCACAGGAGGCCATTCAGCCCGTTGTGCCTGTGCCACCTCTCTGCAAGAGCAACTCAGATAGACCTACATTCCATCCTTTCCCTGTAGCCCTGCATTTTTTCTCTTATCTGCCTCCACCACACTCTCAAGCAGTGCATTCCAGATCCTAACCACTCGCTGTGTAAAAGGATCTTCATCATGTTGCCATGTTCTTTTACCAAACACCTTAAATTAGTTTCCTCTTGTTCTTGACACTTTCACCAATGGAAATAGTTTCACTCTATCTACTTTGCTAGATCCCTCATGATTTTGAACACTTCTGTCAAATCTCCTCCCAACCTTCTCATCTTTAAGGAGAGAAGCCCCAGCTTCTCCAATCTATCCATGTAGCTGAAGTCCCTCAACAGTGCAATGATTCTCTTAAATCTTTTCTGCACCCTCTCTAAAGCCTTCACATCCTGCCTAAAATGTGGTGCCTAGAATGGACATAATACTCCAGTTGATGCTGCACCAGGATTTTATAAAAGTTCATCATAACTTCCTTGCTGATCACAGGCACTATGGGCTGGACATTCCTCTTTGTGGTGGGTAATCGTGACTCAGGCCATTTCTCAAAGTCGCAATCCTGCCTTCTGAGTTGCTGTGCCCATCCATGTTATTTTCATAGTGATGTGCAGGGTGGCAGGGATGAGGTGGAATCAGGGCCCCTGCCTCCTGAAGCATGCCCAAGGCAGGAATGGAGGCGGGCGGACGCCAAGGTGGACAGGTTAGAAGGTCCTCCTCCATTCATCAGGACATTGGCCAGTGTTGTGCATCATCCTTCCCCTCTCAACCACCACCCAGGCCATGCCACCTCCATAACCTCCATGCCCCTCATATCTCCATGCACCCTCCATACCACCTCCATATCTCCAATGCCCTGCCATATCCTTTCATGCCCCTTCGTATTCCCCCAAGTCCACTTACCCAGTATCACCTATGGACAGAACTCTTGAGCCTTATAATAACATTGGAAAGCATTTGGGATGCTCATGAAATGGTCAAAATAAACACCTATTCAAAAATCTCATCAAAAACTTTAATCCTATTAACTGCTCATAAAACTGTCAATTAAACAAAGTTCATAGTCCCCTTGACAACTGTGTAACAGCTCCTGCTGAGCTGAATCTATTAATGGGGTTTGGAGCTCAGCCAAACATTTACAATGGGATTCCACTGTACAACTGTGTAAACAAAGCATTCAGATTTGAATGCATTAAAGCCCTTTTAAGTAGTGGAACAGATGGCCATCTGTTCCATTGCTTCAAAGAATAAACAGATGGCTGGGCTGAGTGCATTAAAGTTTTTTGAATTAGTGTAACAAATGGTAATCTATTCCACTGCATCAAAAGCGCAACAGATGACTGGACTGTAATCACTGTAAAGATTAAAACACAGTGTTCAAATGACACATCCCAATTCTGTTGAGTGTAAAATACCACTTTACTCAGTGGATAAAGTACGTTAATGCATCTTCAACTTCAAAATGCTGGTCAATTTAATGTTCATTTACCTTTTAAGAACAAAGTCCAATCATCAATCGCTGCATTGGAAACATATCTAAATTATCACACAGCATCTAATAATGATGTGAGAAGTTGCCAACAACTTTTACTTAGCTGTCAAAAAGTTTCTGACTCAAAAATAGGTTCATGGATTATGAATGCTGTGACCTGATGTGGTTCACACAGGCACCTCAATGAAAATTTCAAATTCCAGGAAATACAAAATTGAGGTAGGTAGCAACATGGAAGTCCTGATATCCATTTTCATGGGTGTTGGGTTGTAACCTGCCAGGTTTCCCACAACAGTCAAAATGGCAGCCAACAGGAATCTGGTGGGAATTTTGGAATTCTGGTCCCCACCTATTTTTGCTCCATCTGATGCAGGTGTGCCTGCCATTGGGGTGGCAAAATCCAGTCCTTATGCCTCTATTTGTAAAGCCCAGGATTTTGTATGCCCTTTTAACCACTTTCACAACCTACTATGCCACATTCCATGATTTATGCATGTATAACCCCAGATATATATGTTCCTATATCCTCTTTAGAGATGTACCTTTATTTGATATCGCCTCTCTTTGTTTTCCCTACCAAAATGAATCACTGCACATGTCCACCCATTCCACCAACCTGTTTATATCCTCTTGAAGTCTATTATCCTTCTCACAATTCATACTTCAAAATTTTGTGTCATTTTGTGTCATCAATTTTGACATTGTGCCCTTTATACCCAAGTTAGGTGGGACCACAATCATGAGTAATTTTGTCCTGCCATAAATGCCTCATAAGGTGGTTTGGAGGTCTGAATGACTGAAGTTGTACATTTATCATGTCAGTGCTGTGTGCAGCTGCCTTCTGGTAGTAAAGGGTACTTGAATTTTCATAATTCTGTACCAAGCTTAATAAAAATATTAGTGTAGTAATTTGAGAAAGATGGAAGAATCAAACAATCTTCCTGCCTTCTCTTCTTACCCACTGTATTCTGCTGAATAACACAGACTGAACAGTGCTTTCAAAAAATTTTATAGAGATTTCTTGTTGGTTCAGCTACTTGTGTTGGTTCTATACTGATTTTATACCAATGCTGGCACCATAGGTATGCAAATGAGCATACCCTGGAAGCTTGCATGTACCTCAACCTAGGGGCCGGTGTCAGATGTAACATATTTTCAAAAAGTGCAATATCAGTGCAAACCATATCGACGAAAGTTGCAGAAAAATCTGGTTGTCAGTATGCAACCCATTATGGAAGGATAAGTGTGGAGAGGGCAGCTGGCTGGGGGGAGGGGGGGGGTGCGGGGGCAAAGGGGGGGTGGTACTGGGTGGTGGGGGTGAGTTAGGGGAAACATAGGATGTAGGAGAGAAAATTGTAGGTTAGTTAGATTCCATGTGAGGTTTTCAGAAGGTTGATTGTTCTCAATGTAAGAACATTTCCAGGTGAAGGCTGGGATCTAAAGGTCACAAAGCTGTCATCTTGGCATTGACGGTATGTAATTCATGCACTTTTAACAGTGTGAGGGGAAAATCATTTGAAGTGGTAGACATGCATTTTTGAAAGGTTTTGCTGTTTTCTCTTAGCATCTGTGACTTGATAAGGTCATGAAACCTGAGTTCCCATGAGTGATTATTGTGGCACAGATTGCCCTGGGCCAGCTCCTGCCACTCCTGCTCCCCTTGGAGGAGTGTGTCACTCTGATTCAAACAAAGTCTCCTTTCTCTGCCTAACCTCTACTGGCTCAGCTGTCACTTTTGGAGTTTGCAGCCCTTCTGTAGATTTTATAGATCTGTTGATTCTGTGGCCAAACAAGTTTTTAATCTGCTGCCAGAATCTCTTTTGGATTTGGTGCCAGTGCACCCTTTAAGTTATCGCAGCCCATATGTCCCACAACAGCATGTTAATTCCCCAACTCCTGGATGGCAAGGCTCCACTTAGATGCTGGAAATGGAGTACGATTACTGAAACTCTGAATTGTGCCTGAGTGGAAAACATAATCCCAGGTGGCCATGATTACTTTTCTGATACATTTCACATTATCGTTACCTTTTCTGTTGCTGAGCTAATTTTCAATCCATCTAGATAATGTGTCAAGCAGTCATATAAGAGGAGTTTCAGACATAGGCATACTGGAGCATATTATGATATTCAGCAAATTTACAAATATGAAATAAGAGCTAATTGCTCAGTTCTAGCTCAACTGGTTCTAATGTTTTGAATTCCTGAGAAGTCAGGCACGGGGTTGTTTTTGCATTGCTATTGATGGATTTAGTTCAAATCTACCAGTAGCACAGCATGAGGAACCTACACACCTGAAGGGAAAACACACACACCCATGCACACACAGAGAAGAAATAAATCTCATGGCTATCAATCTCTCTCTGATGACTCTTCACTTTCTTTCAATTCCATCCCACTCCTTGGTATATTTCTACTTTCTACTCAGATCTTCCCCTCTTTGACCCTAAATCCATCCAAGGCAAGGACCTCAGCTTCATTCATCTACACCCCCATCTCAATGAATTTTGAACTCAATGCGATGCTGAGCTGGCCACTTTGTGCTTTTGGAGGCTTCCAGACCCATTTCTTTCACCAGTAGGCTTCCCCCATATATTTGACCCTGAGTGCTGTCTTCAGCCTCCCCCAGTCCACCTAGGAACTACCTCTTTCCTCCTACTCTGTCTTGATATTATTATTGAGAACTACTAGCGAGGGATTAGTTGTAGTTTCTCCATTCGACTAACTCACACTAATCCAAATCTCTCTAAACATCTGATGCTCTTTATCAAGATTTCTACCCATCTTTTACCTTTATGTGGTTTATCTCTGACCTTTTCCTTCATGGACTTAATCTCTCCACTTCTGAGGATGAGCTGTCCACTGTCATCTAAGTTCAATGACTTTCATATCTAGCTGGGTCCACCCTCTTTCTACCCAGCTTCCTTAAAGACTCTATTCCTTGCTGCTTGTGTCCCTCACTCTGAGTTTAATGCACTTTTTAAAGTTTAAAGAATGCAAAAAATGCCTAGCAAGTATGTAATCTGTACACTATCATTTTTTTCTGTCTTTCACACAAGCATATTTACAAAAACTCACTTATTTTAAATTAACATTTGGTATTAGGTTGATCTCAGTAAAGATTTTGAAGTAGTCCTCTTCTTTTTCAAACTTATTTGAAAAATAGCTACTAGACAGTGACAGAGGAGGTAAAGAAAAATATCTCAGCTATAAAACTTGACTGCATGATATTGATCCATTTTGGCCAATGAGTACACTGCACATAGTCAGACTGCACAATCCAAATTTAGCATCAAGAATCTGACCTCTGGACAAAAATATCAAGGTTGAGACCGAGGCCTTCAAGTAAAACTTTAATTTAATAATAAAAATAATTTAATGGATACACTTAATCATGTTGTTGTGATCGATGTAATTTTGAACTTTAGGCATCTCTTCTGCACATGGTTATTTGCTCAGCTCTGACTGAACTGGTTTGACCTGTTTGAATTTACAAGGTTCCAGGCTGGGAGATATAAATAAAATGTCAAATGCCACAGATGCTGGAAATCTGAAATAAAAACACACTGCAGGTCAGTCAACAACTGTAGAAAGAAAAGACAAAATTAACATTTTGGTGTCTCTTTTTTTGGAACTGAGAGAAATTACAGATAAACTACATTTAAAAGGAGCAGAACAGAGTGAAAGGGGAGGGAAAAACAAATGCAGACATACACATGAGAAGCAATAGAATGACCTGATTCAGTGGAAAACAGATGTTTCAATCCCAGATTACAAGTGACAATAGAAGGCACAATGAGAGAAATAAAAGAAATTAAAGGCACAGAGAAAGTATGAATAGCCAAAGATATGTGTAAAGCAGTTTTATTGGAAACTTGAAAAATTGACAAAGCAGAACAGACTTGAATGGCTCAACAACTTTGCAGAAGAAAAATGAGGGTTAATACCAAGAGTGCAGACTGTCCAACCAGCTTGATGTTTCAACAGAATGTCTTTAGTCCAACCACTGAATTGGTAACTTCACCTTATATCGTCAGCTCCTCTTGGCAAAGAGAAAGCTGAAGCTACAATTAAGGGCTAAAGTATTATTAAATATTAAAGCCAGAGGGCCCAATGAAATAAACAGTGCTAATCCCCGAGCTTGCGTTGAGCTTCATTGGACTAGTGTAGATGGCAAAAGATAAAAACAGAATTAGAGTAAGATGCAGAATTGAAGTGGCAAGAGATAGGGAATTTATGGAGCTGGGTTTTTAAGAAGGTCACAGTCTAGATTAGAAGTGGGTGGGCCTGCAATTTGGCTCTGCCGGTTCCCTGTTATGATTTCGATCCTGAGCCAATTTGAAAGAGGCCAGCTCTGGGTTGGATCAGCTACCTTCCGGCAAGCACGGTTAGCCAATTTAGGCAAATTAGATTTAATTTAGGGGCCTATCAAGGCCCCATTCCCACACTGACTGAGATTTCCAGTCAGCAATGTGGGCAATCCGTGGTCTAGACCAACATGGCGGGATCAGTTTGGGAAGGGGTTGCCCTGCCAGGATCATGGCCAGATGGCTGTGGCATTTAAAAAAATAAAATTAATTAACCTGGTCTTTGTCCCTTGCTATCTGTAGCCTCACATTGGCAGCTCCCACCTTGGCTGGTGGGGCTGCTGATCTCAGAGTGTTGGAGGGCCTCCCATTGGGCCTCCAGTGTTGGGAACCTGTCTGTCATTCTTGATTGGACAGTAAGCCAGCTCCCTAGCTTTTAATTGGCTGAAATGGTGGGCATGTCTAAAACGAACTGTTTGGGGTCAGGACCTGGAACTAGCCCAGTTCCCAACCCCCGATTAAAAATTCAGCCCAAGGTTTCACTTGCAACAAAATGAAGGTGGTCAGTAGAGCAATCATCTTATCTTCATTTGGCTCTCCATTGTAAATGAGACCACACCATGAGCAATAATACAGTAAAGATGATTGACGGAATGATTGTGCTCTCTCACCTGTGGTGTGGGAGATGAATGGGCAGGTGTTGCCTCTCCTGTATTTTCACAGCAAGGTGCGAGAGGAAGAAGAGCAAGTGTTAGGATGATGGGAGAATTAACTATGGTGTCACAAAGAAAATGGTTCCTTCAGAAAACAGGGAAGAGAAGATAAAATGTGTTTGGTGCTGGGATCATGGTGGAAATGCCAAATAGTGACCTGTCAGGAGGTGTCAGCTATGACTCAGTGGTAATACTCCCATTCAGTAAAGGGCTGAAAGGGATGAGAGAATTTGCTTGAGGGTGAGTTGGCATCTGGCATCTTGGCACCCATCCTTGGGGGGGGATATGAGTGGGAGTGGGGAGGATACAGGGATTAAGTGGGTTGTTAAAAGAGAAAGAGATAGGGTATTGATTAGGAATCGGGGTGTATGAAGGGTAGTGTGAAGGAGTAGGGTACACAGTAGGTGTGAAGGAATAAGGGCAAAGCTCATGTGCCTGGGGGAGATCAAGGGAATAAGGCTGCTGAAGTTGATATTTTCCCTCCAACGCTTACCCTCAATTTAACCCCTGGCAATTGGTGATTCCTTTTTTCACCACATCACTTCATACCACGAACACCATCGCCCCTACCCTGTGCCACTCCACCGCCCACCTGACAAAGATAAAAAAACATAGAATGAGAGACAAAAGCAAGATTTGTGGGGAGAAAAGCAAAAGGGAAGAGCTGCTATACAAATGGCAAGACATGTTGAGGAATTCTCAGTAACAAGATGATGGCAGAAGAAGAAGCAGTTTCTTATGGCAACATTCTGCCCATTTCATCAAGTTTCCTCTCTCAAATGATCCATGCAGAGCAATCAGGGCCAGAAGACCATCAAAATAATAGATATGGCATCAGATGTTGTCACTAAAGAAGGGAGTACAGAGCCCCTATCATCCTGAGTCACTAACTAACATTCAGTAGCTAGCCAATCCACATCTTTCTTACAAGGCAGCATCTAGAAGAAAGAGTAAAATAAGTAGTTAGCTGCACATCTCCATAAAGTGATAAAGGGGAAGCATCAATGTAAGAAATACTGACAGAGCAACAAGCACTAGTCCACAAATACATTCTAGCTGGATTTGAATTTTGAACAAAGATGTCACTTGCCCTGAGCTGCATTTCTGCAACAGAAGATGAACAGCAATGCATGAATAGTATTCAAGATTTAGTCTGGGGTATGTATGTGTACTCCTGGACACTTTGTAGAACCAAGATATCCTACATCATGCATGTTGCACGTATCTCTAACCTAACTCCTAATATTGCCATTTTTATACTCCTACCTACTTAGCTATTAACAAGTACAAACATCATAAAATATTTAGAAAATGTAATGAGTCTCATCCATTTGAACACTGAACTCCTACTCAGACAAAACTCCCTCTTTCATCTTATGTCAGCACAAGCTCCTTTTGGTCAGCATCTTATTCAATCAGCATTTTGCAATATTGACTTTTATTATATTTATAGAGCTCTAATGACTCATTCAGGAATTCACTCAGCTCTCTTAGCCATAACTTCATTTCAGTTACCACATCTAACTTATTTTGCAGCTAATCTATTCAATTTCTTAGCTCAATCAGCACAATTCTCACAATTTAGAATCATAGAATCTTACAGCACAGGAGGACATTCAGCCCATCATATGAATTTAGTCCTTCACCTCAGCTTTTTCCCCATAATGCTGAAAATTAGTCATCTTCAAGTATACGTCATTTTAAAACGTACTACAGAATCTAATTCTACCACCTTTTCAGATAATACATTCCAGATATTAATAATCTTCTGCGTGAAGAAATTTCTCCTCATTTCCCTCTAACAGAGATACGGAAAATTGTCAGCAAAGAACAGTGCCATTTGGCCCATCATGTCTATGCCAGCTGAAACAGAGATATACAGCCTAATCCCACTTCCCAGCCCTTGGTGGAACCCTGAAAGTTATTGACCCTTTTGCTACAGGAAATAGGTCCTTTCTATCCACTCTTTCTTGGCCCCTTATAGTTTTATAAATGTAAATCTCCCCTCAGCTTCCTCTGTTCCAAAGAAAACAACCCAGCCCATCTGATCTTGCCTTATAGCTATCCTGGAAAATCTCATCTGTTCGCTCTTTAGGGTGATCACATCTTTCCTGTAATGTGATGACCAAACTGTACATAGTACTCTAGTTGTGGCCTAACTGGTGATTTATACAGTTTTAGCATTACCTCCCTGTTCTTTTATTCTGTACCTCAGTTAATAACGGAAAGTATACCATATGCCTTCTTAACCATCTCATCCATCTCCTGCTACCTTTAGGGATTTGTGGACTTGCACTCCAAGGTCCCTCTGTTCCTCTACATGCCTCAGTATCCTACCAAGTAGTTTGTCAATTATTTTAAATCTATGCCCCCTGCTTATAGACCCGTTGGCTAGAAGAAGTAGTTTCTCCTTACGTGCCGCATCAAAACGCTTTACAATTTTGAAGACCTCTGTCGGGTCTCCTCTTAACACTCTCTGCAGCAAGGAGAACAATCCAAGCTGCTTGAATTTCCCTATATAACTGAAGTCCTTCATCCTTGGTATCATTCTGCTAAATCTCCTCTGTAGTCTCTCTGGGGCCTTGACATTCGTCCCATAGTGTGGAGCCCAGAATGGTACAGAATACTCCAACTGAGGCCTACCCAGAATATTTGTAAATGTTTAGCATAACTACATTGTTTATGTATTCAATACTCCTGGTTGCTTGATCAGCATCTCAGCCTATATTCCTTCCACCTCCACTGTATTGTGGCTATTGCATCTACGGGATACACTGCAGAAAGTTGCTAAGGCTTCTTTGGCAGTACCTCCCAAATCCAAAACCTTGGGGGGAGATGGTGGTGTAGTGGTAATGTCACTGGACTAGTAATTCAGAGGCCCAGGCTAATGCCTGAAATTTAATTTGCATTAAATTAATAAATCTGGAATACAGATCTAGTCTGTCAATTTCTGTAAAAGCACATCTGGCTCACTAATTTCCTTTAGGGAAGGAAATCTGCCATCCTTATCCGGTCTGGCCTACATGTGACTGCAGACGAACAGCAATGTGGTTGAGTCTTAACTGTTGTCTGAAATGGCCTAGAAAGCCACTCAGCTCAAGGGCAATTAGGGATAGGCAACAAATACTGGCCTTGCCAGTAATGCCCACATACCATGAAAGAATAAAAAAGTGCAAAGACAAGGGCAACAGGTGCATGGGAATATTCAGTCCCAAGTTCCTCTCCAAGTCACATGCCATCCCGACTTGCGCATACATTGCTGCAACTCCCTAGCCAAAGCATTGTGGGAACACCCTCACCACATGCACTGCAGCAATTAAAGAATAAGGTATCCACCACTTTCTCAAAGACAACTAGGATGGGCAATAAATGCAGGCCCTCCCAGCAATGCCCATATTCTGAGAATAAATGACCAGCCAATCCATTTAGACCAGTGACTTACTTTCAATTTCACTTAAAGTATTGCCAATTCATGCCTTTATCAAAAAACATTTACTTTCTCTCAATCCAAACTCAGTCAGTACTTTTCTAAAATTGGTGCCTTAAAGTTATGAACAACACAAAGGCAAATGTCTGTAAATTAATAAAGCAGCAAATGAAAGCTTTTATTGAATAAATATTTCCCAGCAGTTGTGTAGAATTAAAATAATGGTTAAGAGCAGTGTTTAAGAAAGTTCAGTTTATATTATTTTTCTCTCTCTATTGTTAACACAATATAAATTGTTATAGGCTGAGGTTTCCCTTTTACATAGGGTTTATTTGTTCACTATTGAAGCTTCTGTTTTTTTTAATGATTCTATACATCTGAAGTATTCGTGAAAATCCATGCCCCTTCTCTCTAGAGGTTTGCAAGTCTTTGTTTTTAATGTAGTTTTCCAGTATTTTCCTTCTTCTGGCTTATTTTTTAAAGATGACCTATTTAAGACTGTACCCCACCATTTCCCAAGGTTGCTCTCCACCTGTTCCATTGGCTTTGACTTGCTTTCAGTTTGCAGCCTCCCTTTACGTAGAAACATAGACAGATTTACAGCACAGAAGAGGCCATTCAGCAGTGGTTATTCAAGTTCATCTAAACTTTTACACCTTAATTTCTCAGTTCTGGAATTTGTCAAGTTTAAATACCAATGTCAATGTTCCACTCTCGGATTAATATAATCACTGTGCATATTTGATTTATGTAACAGCAAATTCTTCTATCATGTTGCTGTGTTGAGAGTCTGACTTCTTCAGGTTCCCATGACTTACTTATTTGACTATCAACTCATGGATGTTCTTACAGTACATTGACAGCTCAGTAAATGTGGGCCAGCTAGCTCAGTTGACTAGGTGGCTAGTGCATGGTTCAGATTAACACCAACAGTGCAGGTTTGATTCCCGTTCTGGCTGATGTAGACTTGGGACCTGCCTTCTTGCCCTGCCCCTAAGAGTGGAAGGCAATGGCAAAACACAACTGACAACTACCAAGAAAATGTCTCAGGGTGAAGCAATAGCAGACAAAGAGCCACTTCAAGACCTACCCTCAGACAGAGCACACATGAAGTATAAAGTAGGTGCACAATGGTATTAAGCACTGAAACATATGGACCAGGGAATTCCAAGATTTTACTGCTGCTCTGCGCTCAGCAAAGGACTCAAGTTTCATCCACTTATGCCCTCACCTCAATGAATTTCGGGCTCAGCACAATGCTGAACTCTTCTTCCATTGCCTTCGTCTCTATGCTCACTTCTTTGGGCAGGAGTCCTCCCCACGCTCAACAGATCCTTTCATCTGCACCCAGTATTCTCCCTCTGCCTGCACCCCTCCCTTGACCTCTTACCTGCTCTTGATCTTTTTATTGAAAACTGTCAGTGCAACATTAGCTGTCTTAATTTCTCTGCTCCTCTCACCCGCTCTACCCTGTCTCCCTCTGAACTTGCTGCACCCCATTTTCTCAGGTCCAACCCTGACTTTATTATCAAACCTGTTGATGAGGGTGGTGCTGTTGTTGTCTGGCATACCAACCTCTACCTTGCAGAGGCTGAGTGCCAACTCTCAGACACTTCTTCCTACCTCCACCTGGACCATGACCCCACCACTGAACATCAAGCCATGGTTTCCAGGACTGTCGCTGACCTCATCTTCTCTGGAGATCTTCCCTCCACAGCATCCAACCTCATAGTCCACCAACCCTGCACAGCCCTCTTCTACCTCCTTCCCAAAATCCACAAACAGGACCGTCCTGGTAGACCCATTTCAGCCTGTTCCTGCCCAACTGAACTTATTTCTTCCTATCTTGACTCTGGTATATAAATAGTTGGTAGTATAAAACTTGAGTATTGCAGAAAAAAGTCACATATTGTCAAAGCTTTTCATCTTGCACTCATCAGGATAATTTGTAAGAATACCAAATGTAAAGGGAACAACAATTTATACTTCATGAGAAGACAGTGCTGATTGGTTGGCAAGAAGGCTCTAATTGGTAGAGGCATTGCCATGGAGAATGCACCAGTTAACTGATGACTGATAGTTAACTGCCAGGCTTTGTTCAAATTCAAACCAGACAGGTTGACTCTGATTGGTCAAGGCATTGCCGTGGAGAATGAACTAGAGAATGGCTGTCACCTATTTTGGTTAGTTGAAACAGGTGCAATGTGTGTACATGTTCTTTCTGTCTGCAAAGAACAGGGCCCTGTGTATTAATAAATGTAGCTTCTGGCACGCGGAAGTGCGCCACATTGCGAGCCTGACTTCTTAATCCTGATAATCTTAAAGTGTTGTCAGTGTAATTCTTAGAGCCCTCAGGATTGTTTAGGAAATGTCCAATTGCAGAATTACATCTAATATTGGACACCACGTTTTGAGTTTTGCAAGCACGGGCTGGTTGGGTATGGTTGGTATCTTGCCTGTTGCGAACAGCCAAAGGGACATGCTGTTTGATGCGATCTGCCAGTCTTTGGGACATATGGCCTACATACCTAAGCATCACACTGGCACTGAAATTTATATACCACATTACCCATTTGTGTGATATGCAGAACAGCTTGACGGCAGCATCCTGCTAGTGGTGAACAACATTCGTGTTGCTACTGCATTGTATCAGCACGAAATGGGTGGCGTCACCTGTTGCTCAAATTTTTGAGATACTTTAGCCTTCAGGGTAATTGGAGGTAGACTGGGCACTTTTCAGGACTGAAGGTGGCGGCCTTAGGTCCATTCAATATACAGCGAGCATTGATCTGATAAGGGTAGTTATTATCTCGCAAGATGGCTTTGATGTGCCCTATTTCAGCATCAAGCTTGCATGGTGAACAAATGGCTTGGGCCCTATTTATGATTTACATTTGGTATTCTTGCGAATTGTCTTGATAAGTACACAATTAAATGCTTCGAAAATGTGTCTTTTTTTCAGCAATATCTTGACTCTTCTTTCTCTCCCCTTGTCCAATCTCTTCCCACCTACATTCGTGATCCCTCTTATGCCCTACGTCATTTCAACAATTCCCAGTTTCCTGGCCCTAACTGCCTCCTCTTCACTATGGACATCCAATCCCTTTACAACTCCATCCCCATCAGGATGGTCTGAGGGCTCTCCGCTTCTTCCTTGAACAGAGGCCCTAACAATTCCCAGCTACCACCACCCTCCTCCACCTGGCTGAACTTGTTCTCTTGTTGAACAATTTCTCCTTTAATTTGTTGCACTTCCTCCAAATAAAAGATGTGGTTATGGTACCCACATGGGCCCTTGTTATGCCTATCTTTTTGTGGGGTATGTCGAACATTCCTTGTTCCAGTCCTATTCAGGTCCTCTTCCACAACTCTTTTCCAGTGCTGTATGACTGTATTGGTGCTGCTTACTGCTCTCATCTGGACCTGGAAAAATTAATCAATTTTGTTTCCAATTTCCACCCCTCTCTTAACTTCACATGGTCCTTATCTGACACTTCCCTTCCTTGACTTCTCTGTCTCCAGTTCTCTTGATAGACTGTCTACCAATATTCATTATAAGCCCACTAACTCCCACAGCTACCTTGACTACACCTCCTCAAACTCTGCTTCCTGTAAGGACTCCATCCCCTTCTCCCAGTTTCTCCGTTGCATCTGTTTTGGTGAAACTACCTTCCACAACGGTGTTTCAGACATGTCTTCCTTTTTCCTCAGCCAAGGATTCCCCCCCCACTGTGGTTAACGGGGCCCTCAACCGTACCTGACTCCTTTCCCTCCCTTCTTTCCCTCCCTTCCAGAACCATGATAGGGTTCCCCTTGTCCTCACTTTTCACCCCACCAGTCTCTGTATTCAAAGGATGATCCTCTGCCATTTCCAACAACTCCAGCATGATGCCACCACCAAGCACATTTTCCCTTTACCTTCCTGTCAGTATTCCGAAGGAACTGTTCCCTCCGTGACACCCTGGTCCATTCTTCTATCACTCCCACAACACCTCATCCCTTTCCCAATCGCAGGAGGTGTAACACCTGCCCCTTTACCTCCTCCCCGTCCAAGGCCCCAAACACTCCTTCCAGGTGAAGCAGCGATTTACTTGCACTTCTTTCAACTTAGTCTACTGTAGTCTACATAGGGGAGACTAAATGCAGACTGGGTGACCAATGCGGAACACCACTCAGTCCACAAACATGACCCCGACCTTTATGTTGTTTTCCATTTCAATTCACCATATTACTGTCATGCTCACATTTTTTTTCCTTGGTCTGCTACAATGTACCAGTGAAGCCCAATGCAAGTTGAGGAACAGCACCTCATCTTCTGATTGGGCTCTTTCCAGCTTTCTGGACTTAACATTGAATTTAACAACTTCAGACCATGAACTCTGTCCTCCATTTTGATTTTTTTCCCTCAAATGCCAGCAGTCTCTACCTTGTTCTCATGTTTTTGCTTTCATACAGTACTGACTCCTTTTCCTGCTATTAACACCTATTCTGGATTATTACCACTCCCTTTGTCTTGTGTTCCATGACATCTTTGTCATTTAATCTTTCCTGCCCTCAAATGAACTTCTATTTTGCTCCACCTGCCCCTCTTCCTCCAGTTCTGAAGAAGGCATGCTGTCAGACATGCTGAGTTTTTCCAGCACTTTCCGTTTTTATCCAAGATTTTACTACTTGGTCTTTCCCGGCCTCAGCAAGGTAGTGGTGTGGTGCAACAACTGATTTCAGTTTTACTTAACTACTGACGGGGAAAAGTGTCAACCAGGGTTCCTACTCTTGTACATGAACAATGCTGTAATTCCAAATGTGTGGAAGTCTGAAGGAGATTAGAGCCAGCGTGATGATCACATATCAAACAGTCCACTATCTCTACAGCCTCACAATAAAGCCACTTGGATAAGATGCTGAATGGCCTATTGTATTTTGTATCGTTGTTGTGTTAGTTACTCATTGCATAAACATTACAGTGCCAGTTTTGACTGCATTACTGCATTATCACATTCCAGCAGCGGCATTACAATGCCAGTTCTGTGTGCAGCATTATTATCTATTTATTACACTATTTATTACACTCTCTCATTGTAATTAATTAATCATCACATAAACAGCAGTAGTAATATGCAAAAAATTAAACCGTCAATATGGCATGTTAATTCGTAATATACTAAATTAAACATTGTAGCTCCCCGATTAAATGGAATACGTAGCAAATTTTATATATCTAGGCTTATTTTTTGGAAGATGTTTTTCCTGCTGCACACTGACCCCGGAACGCTTTAACTTGCTGCCGGTCCCATCCCCGGCTCCATGGCAACGCCCTGCTTGACAGCAGCTGCTTGTTTCTCAATGACGTAACCGCACAGCCTGCCAGCCAATGGCTGGTCTGCTCAATCCGATGACGCGTCTTCCGGGAGCAGATTCGGTTGGTGACGCAGATGTCTGATCATTAGCGAAGAAAATATATCGGAGGGGGGGGCGGAAAAAAAAGTCGAAAGAAGAGGAGAAAAGAGAGCAAGCGATTTCAGGAGACTGCGGCCCGTGTTTTAAAGCGAGTTACGGCGGTATTTTCAGACGTGACGGCTGGAAATAATCGAGGCCGGAGTGGTCTGTGCCGAGCTCGGTTGTTTGGGCCCGGACAGGTAAGTGTAGGATCGGCCCGAGTCCGGGGACTTGTTCGAGCAGCCGCCAAATTCAGTCCCAGCCACTGGGCTGCACTGAGCATGCGCCCAGTGGCTGCAGGGCCAGGAGCAGCTGCACATGCGCCACACTCGCGGAGGCGATGGACACGGATTGGGCGGGGGCGGGGAGCGGCAGCTATGGTTCCCTGGCCTGGGTGTCACTTTATCACTTTAGATTCAAACATTTTTAAAAATTAGCTACACCTATTTATAATACAACTGTATTCTGTATAAACATTGCCATAAGCACACACAAGGCGGATTTAACCACTCGCTTTTTTCTAGAAACAAGTACCTTGTTTACTGGTGGCGACAGTGTCATTTTACTGACGGGGAAACGGATTTACGAGTACTTTGCACTGAAAGGGAAATTTATGTGGTCGACCGACAAAAGCTGACTATTTTGCAAAATAAAAGCAGAATAACTAACTGCGTTTTCCTGCGGGTGTGTTTGTTTTAGTGTCTACCTGGTGTGATCGTCTCTGGAATGCCCTGGAGAGTTTGTTTTCTTGGTTGCATCGCTGGTCTTTACTTTTATCAACGCCTTTACGCACGCTTGATGTTTGTGGGGGGCGGGGAACGGAGGTTTCGTAGATCATTCCAGAAGGTCATTCAGATGTTTTCAGTGGGCGTACTTTTAGACTTTCTCGCCATGCATGAACGTTGCAATTTGTTGTGTGCGTTGCCCCCTTTCAGGAAGTTTCTATTTAATTTTCTGCTGGGCTCACCATTCAGGGTTTGGCATCATAATGGTTTGTTAGTGGCTGTGAAAGAGACACGTCATATCACTGTACCTAATAAATCGTAAATATACACTGCCTATAGTCTCAATATCTTTAGAGGAAGCATTCATGTTTTGAACATATTAAGTAACTAGACACTGCACTTCTTGCTGAATAGAAATGGCATTCCACGAACCAATCGAATCTGTTTTGAAAATGCTTCTGTTTTGACCTATTGTATAATAAATTATACACCATATAGTAAATATTATTATTCCTCTTCCCAGTTCCGCTCTTGTGAGATTGTGATTAGTTTTGAACGGATTTATATAATTGTAGACCAAAGATTGCATAGGATAAGCGGCATAGAAACAGGCCATTCGGCCCGACTCGTCCATGCCGGTGTTAATGCTCCAATCGAGCCTCCCCCTCGTCTTTTCTCAACTGCCCTAATCTAAATCTATCAGTGTTTTTTCCCCCGGATCTCACTTCTAAGTAGAGTACTTATTATTTACCACAGAATATACTGTCATATATATTATTTTCCAAAAACTTGCAACAGGTTTCTATGACAATATATGAAACATCAATATACACTAACAGTGTAAGTTGAACATTGAGGGGTGTAGATTACTCTATTTTCCCCCACCTCTGCTAAAAGTGTTAATGCCATTCTGACACTGGGCTCCTTTGGAGCTAGTAACCTTACAGTACTTCACCCAAGTACCCATTTCCCATTAAAATACCTGACTATGCTCAACAGGCAGTCATGGATAGAGCATTAGTTAACTAGTAGGAAGCGGAGTTGGGATAAATGGGTCATTTTTAGGTTGGCAGGGATCAGTGCTGGGCCCTTAACTATTTACAATCTATATCAATAGCTTGGATGAGGGGACAAAGTGTATTGATCCAAATTTGTTGACGATACAAAGATAAGTCGGAAAGAAAATTGTGAGAAGGGCACAAAGTATGTAAAGGGATATAAATAGGTTAAGTGAATGGGCTAAAATTTGCCAGATAGTGTATAATCTGGGGAAAATGTGAGTTTGTCCACTTTGGCAGGAAGAATTTTTTAAAATTATTTAAATAGATTGAGACTGCTGAATGTTGTGGTACAGAGGGAGCTGTGTGTCCTCATACATTAATCACAAAAATTTAGCAATCAGGTACAGCAAGCAATTAGGAAGGCAAATGGAATGTTGGCCTTGATTGCAGGGGAGAATGGAGTATCAATGTATGGGAAGTCTTGCTACAACTGTACAGGGCATTGGTGAGACCACAGAGTATGCATACAGTTTTGGCCTCCTTATTTAAGGAGGGATATACTTGCATTGAAGACAGTTTAGAAAAGGTTCATTAGACTGATTCCTGGGATGAAGGAGTTGTCATGTGAGGAAAGGCTGAGCCTATACTCATTTGAGTTTAAAAGATTGAGAGGTGATCTTATTGAAAGATATAAGATTCTGAGGGGGCTTGACCAGGTAGGTTCTTGGAGGATGTCTACCCTTGTGGGAATCTAGAACTTGGGGACATAGATTCATAGTAAGGGATCATCCATATAGATTGATAAAATGGGGACCACTGGATACTGATTCATAGCATGGACTTTTACTCTTGCTAGCCCAATAGTACTGAAAACAATTGTGTCCTGCCACTTTGACACCGATCAGCTAATTCTTCACGAACCTCTTCACTGATGGTCAAACCTACCATTAATCTTTTTTTATTTGTTAATGTAATATGAGCATCACTGGCAAGGACTGCATTTATTGCATATATCCCTTCGCCATTGGGCAAATGATGGCAAGCTGCTGCCTTGAACCCCTGCAATGTATGTGGTGTAGGTATGTCCACGGTGCTATTAGGAAGGGAGTTCCAGGGTTTTGACCAAGCAACTGTGAAGGTACGAAGATATATTTGCAAGTCAGATGGTGTGTGACTTGAAGGGAAACTTACAGGTAGTGGAGTTTCCATGTGTCTGCTGTCTGCTTCCTTTTAGATGGTAGATACTGTCAAAGGAGCCTTGGTGAGTTGCTGCAGTGTATCTTGTATTTGGTGTACACACTTGCCACCATGCTGCAGTACTGGAGGAAGTGAATGTTTAAGGTGATTGAATGGTGTTGAGCTTCTTGAGTGTTGTTGGAGCTGCACTCATCCAGGCAAGTGGAGAGAATTCCATCACACCTCTGACTTGTAGCTTGTACATAATGGATAGGCTTTGGGGAGTTGGGAGGTGAGTTACTTGCCATAGAATTCCCAACCTCTGGCCTGTTCGTTTTAGTTATAGTATTCATATGGTTTGGTCCAGTTAAGTTTCTGGTCATAGTGGGGATTCAGCAATGCTGCTGTTGAATGTCAAGGTGAGATATTAGATTCTCTCTTGTCGGAGATGGTCATTGCTTGCCAATTGTGTGGTGCAAATGTTTCTTGCCACATGTCAGCCCAGGCCTCAATATTGTCCAGGTCTTGCTGCATATAGACATGGACTGCTTCAGTATTAGAGGAGTTGCGAATGATCTGAACATTGCAATCATCATTGAACAACCCCACTTCTGACTTCATGTTGGAGGGAAGGCCACCAATGAAGCAGCTGAAGATGGTTGAGCCTAGAACTCAACCCTGAGGAACTCCTTCAGCAATGTCCTGGAGAAGCAATGATTGGCCTCCAACAACCTTTGTGATCGGCCTGACTCCAACCAGGAGAGAGTTTCCCTCAATTCCCGTTGATGCCAATTTTGTTACAGCTCTTTCATTCTACACTGTAAAATAAAATACTGCCTTGATGTCAAGAGAAAGCTCTTGCCTCCCCTCTGGAATTCAGCTCTTTCCATGTATGTTTGGGCCAAGGCTGTAATGAGGTATGGAGCCCAAGTGGCCCTGGCTGAATCCAAACTGAGCATTGATGGATAGGTTATTGCTGAGTAATTGCTGTTTGATAACATTGCTGACGACACCTTCCATCACTGCTGATAGACTGGGGCAGTAATTGGATGGGTTGGATTTGGTCCTTTTTGTGGACAAGCCATACCTGGGCACCTTTCCAAATTGTCGGGTAGATGCTAGTGCTGTAGATATAGTGGAGGAGGATAAGTTGGGGGAAGACAATGTCATTGTGGTAATGTCATTGGATCGGTAATCCAGAGACCCAGGCTAATGCTTTGGGGATATGGGTTTAAATACCACCACAGCAGCTGGCGGAATTTAAATTAAATCAATAAACCTGGAATATAAAGCTTGTCTCAGTAATGGTGACAATGACAGCACTCATTGATTGTTGTAAAAACCCATCTAATTCACTAATGTCTTTTGGGGAAGGAAATCTGCCATTCTTACCCAGTCTGGCCTTCATGTGTCTCCAAACCTACAGCAATATGGTTGTCTCTTAACTGCCCCAGCAAACCCCTTCAGTTCAAGGGCAATTAGGGAAGGGCAACAAATGCTGGCCTTGCCAGCGATACCTATATCCCATGAAGAATAGGGGCCTGACTAGTTCTGGAGCACACATCTTTAATACTGCACTTGGGATGTTGTCAGGGCCCAAAATCTTTGCTGTATCCTGTGCTTTGACATCATGTGGCTTGAATTGAATGGCTAAAGACTGGCAACTGTGATGCTGGGGATCTCGGGCAAGGCTGTGATGGATCAACCACTTGGCATTTCTGGCTAAAGATGTTTGTAAATGCTTCAGCCTTATCTTTTGCACTGACATGCTGGCCTCCCTTATCATTGAAGATGGGGATACTTGTGGAGCCATCTCGTTCGAGTTGTTTAATTTTCCACCACCATTTATGACTGGATGTGGCAGGACTGCAGAGCTTTGTACTGACCCATTAGTTGGGGGTTTGCTTAACTCTGCCTATAGCATACTGCTTCTGGTGTCTAGTAGTCCTGTGCAATAGTGTTACCAGGTTGGCCTGGTGCTGTTCCTCATATGCTGTCCTACACTGCTGATTGAAACAGGGTTGGTTCCTTGGCTTGATAGTAACTGTAGTGAGGAATATGCTGGGCCATGATGTCATAGATTGTGGTTGAACACATTTCTGCTGCTGGTGGCCCACTGCATCATGGGTGCCCAGTTTTTGAACTGCTAGATCTGTTCTGAAATCATTTTATTTCACATGGTGTTAGGGCCACAGAACACAATCGAGGGCGCCCTCTGTGAAGATGGGGCGTCATGTTTGCAAGGACTTTGGTTATTCCTACTAAATCAATCATGTGCATTTGTGACAGGCCGATTGGTGAAGACAAAGTCAAGTAAATTTTCCCTCTTGTTTTTCTAACTACCTGCTGTAACCCAGCCTGACAGATGTCTTTTAGGATTCATCAGTACTGGTGCTACTGAGCCACTCTTGGTGATGCACAATGAAGTCCCCCACCCAGAGCACATTCTGTGCCCTTGTTACTTGCAGTGTTTCTTCCAGGTGGTGTTTAACATGGATTTATCAGCTGAGGTGGGGTGGTTGGTGGTAATTTGCCCATATTTGACCTGATGCCTTGGGCCTTCATGGGGTCATGTTGAAGATTCCCAGGGTCGCCACTCCTGACTGTATACCACTGCTGCCATTGTAGGTGGGTCTATTCTGCCATTGAGAGTGTGCATACTTAACAATGGCGATGTTTGAATCTGGGGCATTAGCTGGAAGATATGACTCGGTCAGTCTGACTATGTCAAGCTATTGCTTAACTAGTCTGTGGGACATTTTTTTGGCACAAGCCTCCAGATGTTAGTGTGATATGAAACTGTCTAATTTCATGACTGATATATTTTGATAATATAACTTGTAGGTTGGGGATTAAAGTGTTAAATGTAAGACAAATAGGGGAAAAAAAGCCAAAAACTGCAGATGCTGGAAATCTGAAACAAAACAAAAAATGCTGGAGAAACTCAGATCTAACATCTGTGCAAAGATTTCAGAGCTCCTCTGATACAGTTTCCTTTTCTCCTTTTCAGTATGGATGATCAAACCTTTTACACCTCGTGTTCATCAGGACCTCCTGATAGCTCTTTGCTTCATCCTTGAGAGTAGGCCAACCAGTTCCCATCCACCACACTCCTCCACCTGGCTATACTTGTCATATCTGAATAACCTCTAGCTTTATCTGCTTTTTTTGTGCTAATTGGTATTGGCGCCATTTCTTGCTCTCCTGCAGATCTGAAAAATTTGATCAGCTTTGCTTCCAATTTTCACCCTTCCTTTGGCTTTGCTTGGTCCATCTCTATCCTTTTGCCCCCCGTACTCGACTTCTGTCTTTTGGGGACCAATATTCACTAAATCCACTAATTCCCACAGCTGCTTGGATTGTGCTTTCTCCCATCCACCTGCATAGTGTCTCTCTTCCATTCTTTCAGTTTCTCCATTTCCAATGCATCTGTTCTAATTATATCACCTTCAATACCAGTGATTTCCCCCCCCTCAATTGTGGTTGATGAGACCCCTGATTGTGCCCTTTCCACTTCCCACACCTTTTCCCCTTCTCTCAGAACTACTACTGTAGGGTTACTTGCTCACAGCTTCCACCCCACTAACCTCCATTCTGCCATTTTTACCTTCTCCATCAGGATGCCAGCACGAAATAAATCTTCTCTGAGCATTCTGAAGGGACTGTTCCCTCTGCAACATCCTGGTCCACTCCTCAATCACCCGCTTCACTTCCCAGGGCACCTTTCTATGCAAATGCTGGAGATGCAACAACTGCCCTTTTAGACCTCCTGTTTTCCTGCTCCATCCAGGGCCCCAAACACACTTTCTAGTTGAAACAGCAATTTATTTGCACTACTTTCAATTCAGTCTACTTCATTCACTGTTCAAGATGCAGTCTTCTCTATATTGGGGAAACCAAACACAGATTGGGTGACTGCTTTATGGAACGCCTTCATTTAGTCCACAAGTGTGACCCTGAACTTCTGGTCAGCTCTTGCTTTAATTTGCTGGCCCAGCCTCACTTTTGCCTCTCTGTCCCCAGCCTCTTGCACTGTTTCAGTGAAACTTGAGGAACAGCACCTCATCTTTCAATTAGGTTCTTTTATAGCCTTCTAGACTCAACATTGAGTTTAGTAATTTCAGAGCATGTCCTCTGTCACCATTTTTTGGGTGGCAGGTGCTGATGATTCTGCTATTCCCATTTACACCATCTGTAGATCTATCTTTTGTCTTTTTGCTTGTCTTATTATCGTCTCCTTTTGCTTTCCACCATCATTCCTTTTGTCATTTAACCACTCCTGTCTTTCACCCTATCTAAGCCTTTCCATTTTGTTCTTTCCTCAATTCCACCTGTTTCCATGCCTTAAAACCTCTTCCATCTCTAACTTTTCCAGTTCTGACAATAGGTCATCAACCTGAAGTGTTAACTTAGTTTCTCTCCACAGATGCTGTCTGACTTGCTGAGTGGGTGATTAAGGAATGAGCTAGCATTTTTCAGTTTTCCAGCATCTGCAGTATTTTTGATTCATTGTTAAAGAATCTTAATAAGTCAATACATTTTATCACTTATTAATAAGGATTAAATTGATTCATCACGCACTAGTGGTGTCAACTATGCTTTGAGCGAAGCACTAAGGAGACCAAGCGCATGCTGGCAGTGAGAAGGCAGATTAAATGAGGCATTACCTGGAATGAGTTTTCTTACTTAATGGCTAGTTTTAGGGTGCCAATTGTAAATACCTTGATGCTTTCAATTTGGCAGGGTCTGGGGAAATGACAGAAAAGGAGTAAAATATTTTAAAATAGTTTTAAATTTCAGACTTTTATTGTCCATCCAGTATCTTTTAATATTATTTTGGATTGTATATTGAAAATATCTTTTTTTCTCTAGGTTAATTGCCAAGAAAGATTGGACGAATTCTGTGTTTCTTCAATGAGGAACTACAGGTTGATCTTCTGCCACAACCTCAAGCAACCATAGCTGGCTAAAAAATGCTTATTCACTAAGGGTGATTGGTGTATAAGTTATTTTTTAAGTGGGTGTCTGTGCTCAGAGGTAGGTTTCTGGAATTAAAGCAATGTTATCTTACACCTTTGATCCGTTGACTCTGTTTGCTTAAGGATCTACAGACACAAACAATACCAATCTTCTAATTTTTAAGTTACCAGTTGATTCAAATCTTCAAACTTTCCCATGCTTTCACAAATCTTTTCAATCCTTTTATAAAATATTAGATACTTTATTTTTAAGTAAAATATTATCCCATCTAAACCGTTGTAAAATTGCACATAATATTGGACTTTATATATATTATTGAATTCAAGAATGGCACAGTTTAATTAATAACCTAAGTACCTGTACTCTCGTAGCTGTTGTGCAAGATCTTTTCAACATTAAATCAGTGTGATACACAGTAATCGCTGTTATTTTTGCAATTGTGCAATCTGGCCACCTGGTTATCATAAGTCTTATTAGGGGATAAGAGAGGTAAAGTTCACTAACTGTTCAGGGCTAGATTTTGCCCTTACTTCCTTCCACTCTAGCTGTAGTATGAGGCTTCTTTCCCTATCATGCCATTCCTCCACCACCTGTAATCCTAAAAGGGAAGAATAAAAAGAGAGAAACAGAGTTAAGGGGAAAAGAGCGAACAGAGAAAAGAGGAGATGGAAACAGCAACACTTGAGACATTGAGGACAGTAAAAGAGAACATTTACTTAGCATGTGCAAAGCCACAGGAAATTGACTAATTAAAACTTGTTTTTGCAGACTTTCTGCCAACTTCATACATACATTTAAAATGATAACTGCCTGTACAAACAGGGCCACTCAGTTCCTGATCTTATTACAGCCTTGATCCAAACATGGACAAAAGAGCTGACTGCCCTTGACATCAAGTTGGCATTTGACCAAGTGCAGCATCAAGGAGCCCTAGCAAAACTGGACTCAGTGGGAAACGGTGGAGAACTCTCCACTGGTTTGAATCACACCCAGCACAAAGGAAGATGGTTGTGGTTGTTGGAGGTCAATCATCTCCATCCCAGGACATTGCTGCAGGATTTCCTCAGGGTCGTGTCCGTCCATCTTCAGCTGCTACATCAATTATTTTCCCTCCATCGTAAGGTCAGAAGTGGGATGTTTGCTGATGATTGCACAATGTTCAGCACCATTTATGATCCCTCAGACACTGAAGCAGTCTATGTCCATATGCAGCAGCTCCTGGACAGCATTCAGGGTTGGGCTGAAGTGTGGCACGAATGGCACTTGCCACTTAAGTGTCAGGCAATGACCTCCTCCAACAAGAGAGTCAAACCATCTCCCCATGACATTCAGTGGTAAGTAACCATCACTGAATCCCTTGTCATCAATATCCTGGGGGTTACCATTGATCAGAAACTGAACTGGACTAGCCATATAAATTCTGCGGCTACAAGAGCAGGTCAGAGGCTGGGAATTCTGTGGAGAGTAACTTGCCTAGTGACTCCCCAAAGCTGTCCACCATCTACAAGGCACAAGTCAGAAGTATGGTGGAATACTCTCCACTTGCCTGAATGAGTGCAGCTCCAACAGCACTCAAGAAGCTCAACACCATTCAGGACAGAGCAGCCTGCTTGACCAGCACCCCGATCACCACCTTCAATTATTTGAAAAGAAACACCCATCCACCACCTTCAATTATTTGAAAAGAAACACCCATCCACCACCTTCAATTATTTGAAAAGAAACAATGTGCAGGATTACGAGAAGAAGGCAGGAGAATGGAACTAGCTGAGTTGCTCATTCGGAGAGCCAGTGTAGACACAATGGGCCGAATGGCTACCTGCTGCACTGTAACAATTCCATGATTCACAATACAATCCCTCCACCACTGAGACACAGTGGCAGCAATGTGTACCATATACAAGATGCACTGCAATAACTCACTAGGGCTCCTTCGAGAGCATCTTCCGGGACTGTGACCTCTTAACACCTAGAAGGATGAGGGCAGCAGATGCATGGGAACTCCACCACCTGCAATTTTCCCACCAAACCACACATCATCTGACTTGAAAGTATATCGCCGTTCCTAAAATCTTGGAACTCCCTTGCTAATAGCACTGTGGGTGTACCTACTCCATATGGAATGCAGTGGTTCAAGAAGGTGGCTTACCATCATCTCTCGAGGGCAATTAAGGATGAGCAGCAAATGCTGACCTAGCCAGTGATGCCCACATTCTGTGAAAGAATAAAATGTTCTGTATTTACAGAAACACTGGATGCATTGCAGAATTAACAACAAATTTAATTTTAAAATGCATTAAAAGCTCAGTAATTTGCATTTGGCACCTACTATCCTACTATACTTGTAGGTGGTGCGGTGATGAGTTTTTAAAAATCTCAATGTCATGTTTTGCTTGTAAAATAATAGCCCAATTCCATATACATCTTTGAGGAGAATGGGCCAGCTATTATGGGGAAAAAATTGTAATAGTGTTGAAAACAAAATCAGAGCATGGGTGAAAATGTGAATCAGAAAAATTAAGGCCCCTTCAAATGAACAAAATGTTGTTGTTTCAAAAAAAAAAATCCATATGCTCCAAGTGTGAAATTTCCCCCTCTGAGACACCTCCCTGGTGATGTAAAATCTATGGACCCACCCTTTTTAGCGCAAAAAGACAACCGTTATTATATTGCACCTTTAACATAAAACATTCCAAAACACTTCACGGGCATCACAACACCGAGCCTCATAAGATATTGGGGCAGAGACTGAAAGTTTTGTCAGAGAGGTAGGTTTTAAAGGAAGAAATAGGTTTAGGAAGGGAATTTTGGAGCTTGGGACCTAGGCAGCTGAAGGCAGAGCCACCAATGCTGGAGAAATTAAAATCAATGGCCAGAATTAGAGGAGAGCAGGTATTTTGCAGGGTTATGGAGATGGAGGAGATTGCAGATACAGGGAGGTATGAGGCCATGGAGGGATTTGAAGACAAAGGTAAGAATTCTGAAATCTAGGTGTTGCTTAACCAGGAGCCAGTGTAGGTTAGCAAGTTTCGGTGAGAATTAGATTTAATGTGAGTTTGGGAATGGACAACAGAGTTTTGGATGGCCTCCAGTTTATCGCGTGTGGAATGTGGGATGCTGGCCAGGAGTGTGAGAAAATAGTCAAGTCCAGAGGTAACAAAAGCATTGAGGGTTTCAGCAGCAGATGATCTGAGGCAGGGGTTGAGTCGGGTGATGCTGTGGAACAGTCTGGTTCAGCCTCAGTCGTTAGGAAGAGTGATGGAGTTAATAGCTAAGGAGTGGAATTTTTACCAGGGACCAAAGACAATGCTCCAGTCTCCCCAATATTTGGTTGGTGGAAATTTCTGCTCATCCAATGCAGGATGTTGGCTAAACAGTCCCCCAATTTAGAGACAGTGACGAGGTCCAGAGAGAGTGGCGAGGTAGAGTTGGGTGTTATTGGTGTACATGCAGAAACTGATATTGTGTTTTTAGATGTTGCTGAAGGCTAGAATTTATTTGAAAAATATGAGGGAGCCAAGGATAGATCCTTGGGGACACCAGAGGTAACTGCTGGAGAGCGAAGAGAAGGAATTGGTGATTTTTTGGGCTATGATTAGATAAGGATGGAACCAGGCGAATGCTTTTCCCATGCAGTCAGATAAAAATTCAGCGTTACTGGAAGGGGGTGGTATGCTCAACCATGTTAAAGCTGCAGATGGGTTGAGAAAGATAAGGAAGGTTAGTTCAACTTTATCACAATTGCATAGGATGTTATTTGTGACTCCCGAGTCGTTTTGCTATTGTGGTGGTGTGGAGACTTGAGGGATTCAAATGTGGAGTTCCAGGATGAATTTCGCAGTTGACAAACACATTCAAAAAGGTTGGAGATTGCATGGAAGTTTGCGAGGGTGAAGAGGGCCAAAGGTTTTTTTTTGAGGAGAGGAGTGCTCATGGCAGATTTGAAGGAGAGCGACAGAACCTGAGAGAGTTCTAAGACACTCTTCCCCATTCTGGCCCAGAGGATGCTTCCAACCCACACCCCCCTAGCCATGTGTCTGAGTTCAACCTTCACCACTCTTCTCCCCCCATTCCACAACCACCCCAGTGCAGCCCTTGCCTCCCTGCGGCCCCTTCCCTTGACGCTGTCCACTTTCACCCCCCACTCCCCTAATGGCTGTGGAAGCTTGAGCGCTTCCTACTGCGGTTAGCTTCCTACTGCGGTTAACTTTCTACTGGGTACCCACCTCAATCTACATCTTACCTACAATCTTGTCTAACCTGGATTTAAAAAGATCAAGTATTTGGGTGAAGGAAGATAGTTCCAATAGAAAAATGAAAAGGGTTTGGGAATTCAGTTCCTGAAACATTAGGAAATACCAGAATATTATATATAGTAAAAGTGCACTTGGACTTGATCGCTTTAAATCAATGGTCTGAAGATACGTTGTTTGTTACATGCTATGACATTTCTATTGATGCAAAACCATGTCATCTGACGCATAGTGAGTAGTGCCAGAAGCGATTCGTTATTAAAATGTGTTTTCGTTTCTCTTGTGTTCTCTCATATAAACTGATCTTTAAGGCACTTTCTATATGAATCTAAAGTGAGGAAAGTGGTTGACAAAATTCCAATAAAAAGCTGCTAATAACATTTAAAAGAATAATAAAAAATCCAGCATAGCGAGTCAGGAGAATGTATGTCCTGGAAGGGCAATATTGAATGCTTGCAATGTGTTTTTGTGGCAATTTGAGTTAAATCCAATTTAATTGTTTCTTTTTAAAATGTCATGGTGGCTGAGTGGTTTAGGTGATGTCAAGTATTGAGCTGAGCACTGGAGTTTGAATACTGTCCTCACCAATAGGGCAGTATTGGTTGCTTGGATTGCAACATTGCATCCAATTGAATAACATTGGTGTTTGGAAGTGGCCTGCATTGCTGTGATGTTAGTTTCTGTTGAGCATTTTGGTCAGAATGACTATGCTGCTAGTTTTGTATTTAAAGAAGAAAAGGTAAACCAGTCAAATCGCTTTGGTGGGGGGAGGGGAATGTTTGTGCATATTTCTTTGCTTCAACCTGCAGAGTATGGACTCCAGTGGCTTCTAACATTCCTTGGCAACAATAAGGTTCCCTTGATTGTTTTTTTAGATGCTTTGTTAATGTCTTTGTTTAAAGAGCACAGCCTCTCAATGCATAGGTTCAAACCCAGATCTATCACTGTTAGTGCAATTTCTGAGATTATCAGGCTGTTTTGAAACTTGATGAATGCATCTTCTCGTGCATAAGATTGTTTGTTTGTTTCCTCAAAGCTTTTCCAGGTAACTTGTGGGGAAGCTGCAGAATAGACTTTTTTGGCTAATATTTCTATGTTATTGACTATTATTATGTTCAGAGGGCGTGAGTACACATGCACACTTGGTACATACATCAACACACAAATATGCACTTACACATAATCTCTGTACTACCAAACAACTATTTAGAAGTTGAGTATGCTGGAAAAAAGAGACATGCTTAAGCTTTTCATCTTGCATTCATCAGGACACTTGCAAGAATACCAATGTAAGGGGAAAACAACAATTTATACTTTGTGAAGAAAGTGCTGATTGGTTGGCAAGTGGCATTACTATGGAGAATGCATCAGTGGGTGACTGATGGTTAACTTCCAAGCATTGTTTGAAATTTAAACCAGGTAGCATGACCCTGATTGGTCAAGGCATTGCCTCGAGGAATGAGTCAGTGAATGGCTGTAACTTATTTTGATTAGCTGAAACAGGCGCAAAGTGTTTACATGTTCTTTGTCTGTAAAGAACAGGGCCCTGTGTATTAATATATGTAGTTTCTAGTACTTGCAAATGTGCCACACTGTGAACTCGACTTCCATAACTGTTTCCACATTCCCTCTCAAACACATTACAAACCAATGCTTCTTATCTTCATTTCATCTAAGTAATGTCCCAAAAGATCAATGAGAAATCTAAAAAATGCACTTCCAGTGTGCATGTTCTGCCTGACAGGTCTTAGACTGAACTTTGAATGGTATCACACTTCAAGGAGAAGCATAAACTAAGTAACTCCTAAGACATCAGAATACTAGATCTGGTAAACACACCCACAGCAGGATCCCATTTTTCTTGCCACATAAATGTCTTTGACCAATTACAGCCCCATACCATCAGTAAAGTGATAGAAGGGGTCATCAACAGTGCTATCAAGTGGCACTTGCTTAGCAATAGCCTGCTCACTGATGCGGAGTTTGGGTTCTGCCAGGGCCAGTCAGCTCCTGACCTTATTACAACCTTGGTTCAAACATGGACAAAAGAGCTGACTCCCAAGGTGAGGTGAGGGTGACTGACCTTGACATCAAGTCAGCATTTGGCTGAGTGTGGCATCAAGCAACCCCAGCAAAACTGGAGTCAGTGGGAATTGCGGGGGGAACTTTCTGCTGGTTGGAGGCATACCTAACACAAGGAAGATGGTTCTGGTTTTTGGAGGTCAATCATCTCAGTTCCAGGTCATCACTGTTGGAGTTCCTCAGTAGTGTTCTAGACCCAACCATCTTCAACTGCTTCATCACTGACCTTCCTTCCATTATAAAGTCTGAAGTGGGGATGTTCGCTGATGATCGCACAATGTTCAACACCATTCACAACTCCTCAGATACTGAAGCAGTCCATGTCCAAATGCAGCAAGACCTGGACAATATCCAGGCTTGGGGCAAGTAACGTTCATGCCACACAAGTACCTGGCAATGACTTCTAGTAAAAGAGAATCTAACCATTGCCCCTTGACATTCAATGGCATTACCATTGCTGAACCCCCCACTATCAACATCCTGTGGGTCACCATTGACCAGAAACTGAACTGGATGAGCCATACAAATACTGTGGCTACAAAAGCAGGTTAGAGGCTAGGAATCCTGTGGCGAGTAACTTGCCTCTTGACTCTCCAAAGCCTGTCCACCAGGCACAAGTCAGGAGTGTGATGGAATACTCTCCACTTGCCTGGACGAGTGCAGCTCCAACAGCACTCAGGAAGCTTGACACCATCCAGGACAAAGTAGGCTGCTTGATTGGCACCCCATCCATAAACATTCACTCCCTCCGGACAAGGGCAGTAGATACATGGGAACACCACCACCTGTAAGTTCCCCCTCCAAGCCACTCACCATCTTGACTTAGAAGTATATCGCTGTCTCTTCTCTGTCACTGGGTCAAAATCCTGGAACTCCCTCCCTAACAGCACTGTGGGTGTACCTGCACCACATGGACTGCAGGAGTTCAAGAAGGCAGCTCACCACCACCTTCTCAAGGGCAAATAGTGGATGGACAATATATGCTGCAATAAATTGCGTCCAAAATCAAAGCAGAAAATACTGGAAATGTTCAGCAAGTGTAGCATCTGTGGAGAGAGAAATGGAGTTAACTTTTCAAGTTGATGACCTTTTCATCAGATGCCATCCCATAAAAGTTGCCTTCCAAGTCATACACTATCCTGACCAGTGCGCAGGAGCCATATCCTGGATTCATTATCTAGCACCATCAGGACATAAACTACAATGGTTCAAGTTGAAAGCCCAGCACAGCCTCCCTAGGGCACCTAAGGATGAACAATAAATGTGGGTGTTTTCTACATCCTGAAAAAGTTTAAAGATAGCCTGTAGTCTCTTAACTGACATCTACTTGAATTTGTCTTGTGTTTAGTTAAGACTTTTGATTGACCTACCCATAATGCCATTGTTCAACAGTCGTTGAAATGTGTTATCTTGGAGGTATAACATTAACTGTTAAATGCATAACATTCATGACCTTGTTGAGCAGTGCATTCTTTGACTTGTCCAGAATAGCATCACTGCAGATTTGAGAGGTATGTCCACTGTGTATTTCCTGTCAGTCACATTTCTAGGTGTTGTACTTAAGATGGTGCCATACTTAGAAATGTGAAAGAAACTACAGGAGGAACTGCAGCAACAGATTACCCATAGCCTCTTAAATAATTTCATCAGCCATACCAAGAAAGATTAAATAACTTGTGATTCTGACTTAAAGAGCAAGTAAAGTCAATGAACTCAACTTGGTATTTGTTGGACACAATCCATTTGGTGATCTTAAACAAATCTAATTTCAACTCAGCTCAAATAATACATCGTGTGTTATATGACACAGTATTCCAGTCCTGAAAAAGCATTTTATTAGGCTTTCTCGGAGTAGTAGCATTGGAGACTCATGTTGTTCAAAACAATTGTTTAATGAAGAGGGAGTGGCATTGATGACACATTTTTGTTCTCTTCAGGCATTCTCTTGGGTGTAGGGGTTCTGGTTATTCCTTTTAAGTAGTGGCAGCATATTGTGTACTGGGGAGGATACGTAGTACCTGACATCTCAAATATTTACTTAATCCAGGGGCTGTAACAATACAACTCTATTGGGATTGGCCAAGTTAACAGTACAACTCCCAACAATGTTTCAAACTCCAGACTACCTGTGAATAACTCAACTGAAGATCTGGCCTGTGTAACTTTTATTAACCACTCTTGCATTTTGTGCAAAACTGTCTCGAGTTAAGAGATTGGGCTGTCACTTTTTCTTGGACGTCTCAATGTTGGTGTATTGGATGCCAACTTGCCTCTTCTATTGCACATATTGACCCTCAAAATCTCCCAAGGGCAAGTAATGAGCTTCATGTTTTCCTCAACAGATGGAGAACTTGTTTTGTGGGAATTTTCCATGTTTGAAACAGCTACCATCTGGTACAACACCTATATTTTAAGTGCTTTTCCTTCCTTTTCTGAAGTTGGGGACTCATGCACTTGAGGATTTAATCTGCTTGCAGTATAATTGCACATGACCATTTTTCTTGTCTGAACCAAGCTATCAATTCATTAGCATCTCAATATAGTCTGATCAAGTTTCATTTGACATAGACATATCCACCTAATTGGTGTATAGCAGTCAGTAGATGAAACCTTAATAGACTTAAAATTGTTTTTCCTTTCCCTAACCCGTGGGACTGAAACCAATTGTACTGTTCTGGCTGATGACAGCAAACTTGACACAGACAACCTGGGACCTTGTCAGTAAGTGAGGCACTAAACAGCTAAACTAATAAAGAAGCCCCATACTTTTAAGATATTTGTGGGATAATTTTGTTTCCAAGTCAATGAGTTGCTGTTACTCGCTGTGATTTTAGAAAGAATGTGACCTGTTTAAACACTGGATATAAAATAGGAATATAATTTATGCAAATAATTCAGACCTAATGATTTTTAATATAGTTGGTAGGCTTGTGTGGTATACTTGATTTTAAAAAAAAATTGAGTTTTTATGCACTTTTTCACATTTGCGGTTCTGCTTAGTTGTGGTTGTTTCTGTTATAACAAATGTGAACCATCCATTTTGGAAGATAGTGAAAGCAAAGTTCACTTATCATGGATACTTAAACTGTTCTAAGCTGAAAATAGAATAAAGGAAAATGTGTGTGCTGATATACTTATTATTTTTTTGTCTAGACAAAAACGGCTTTGCTTTTTGGCTGAGGGAAGATATGAGGAAGAGCTTCTCTCCTTCACTGTGTAACAGCAACTCTTTCACTACTAACAAAATTTTTGGAGTTCCTCTTAATGAGCTACGGCAACAAGGACGTCATCCAGGGAATGGAGTTCGATTTATAGTAAAGCAGATTGTGGAGTATCTGGAGGCACATGGTAGGTGAAGTTTTATCAATATAAATATATTAAAAACTGTGCAGAGAAACATTTTCCCATTTTTTAGGCATAGTAACTTTGATTACAGTGCTGTAAAATGGGCAGAAATAAGTTTTGAAAATATTCTCAATTTGACCTTTCAGTGCTTAATTTTTAACTAGTCTTTTGTAACATTAACTGAGAAGGTAAATTTAAATTTGCAGCATATTGTGAAATTTGATATATCTATTTTCATTTGTTTCATGTATTGTTCATTACATATAGCATAGTGAATTTAGCCGCAATTTAAAGTTAAATCTTGTCCTTTTTCAAAAATTTGAATTTGTATGTTTAAAATCAAGGAGTCCACTTGGGGCAAATTCAAGCCAGTCTAATTTGATTAAAGCAGTAGAACCGAAATGAAAAGCTTTTAAAAATTGCCATAGAAATTGTGATCGTTGATTTTTTTTTATATTTTACATGCATCAGTGACATATATGGCCTTGCACTATTTAAATTTGCAATTCTGTTTAGAATTATAGATTGGTGTAACTGGCATTTGATGAATGAAATATATGTTAAACAAATGCATTTGGCTTATTATTAAGATTTATGAACAAACTAGTGAATTTAGGTAAGTTATTTAGGAAAAGGACCAGAACTTTTCATGTTATTACTAACAGAATAAGTTATATATTATATAAAAATAGACAACTACCATTTTCTTCATGGGCAATCAGGTTGCTAAATACTTCTAATAATACAATTTTTAGTATTGAACTGATAATTGACCAAGGGAAGTACTGTGTTAACTTTTTGGTTTAGGAGCAAACATAGGAGTAAGTCACTTGATAGTACAGAACTTGAATATTGCTGTAAAGAGAGACATGTAGCTGGAGATTTTTGTCTTGCACTCATCAGGACAAATGCAAGAATGCCAAATTTCAAACAATCACCACAACTTGTACTACAAGAGAAAAGGGTGTTGATTGGTAGGCAAGTCTGCTCTGAGGTGTTGCTCTGGAGAAAGCAATGGGGAATTATGGGCTCCCCATGCTCTTGGGTAATTCGAGAAAGGGTGCAAGACTTGTACACATTGCTTTTGGTTGCAGAAAATGGGTTTTTGTATATGAATTTGTCACTTCTAGCAAGAGTAACTCCTTCGAGTTATCAACAGTCACAGATTGTAACTCTTTCGAGTACATTCACAGTTCTTGGTTTCCGGGAGTGGGACATGAACCCACAACCTTCTGATTCAAAGGCGAGGGTGCTATGAACTGAGCCACAGCTGAATGAACCACATTACAAGCTTGACTAATTATCTTAAATTGGTTGTTAGTGTAGCTATTGGCGCCCAATCAAGTGCTGCCCAATCGCAAATCACATTCAACAGTAGATGTTTTGTTTGCAAGCGTGGCTAGTTGAGTACATTTGAAATTTAGCATTCTTGCATTTGTTCTGATTAGTGCAAGACAAAAAGCTTCAGCAACAGGGCTCTCTCAGCAATATTCAAATTTCTGCACAACTGCTATTTCCTCCCCAGCCCTACAAAGAAGTGGGATTTCAAATCCCAGAGAAGCTTGATATCATTGAAATTTTGAACTGCCGAAATTATTCACTGATTAACATTCCTGCTTCCCTCTAATGTGGTTGAGTGACAGAATTATATTGGAAATTCTAGGACAGTGTGATCATGGGCCATAATTTGATGTAGCTCTAATAGTGCATGCCATTAAGTAGACTTTCCCTTTCACATTTAGGTTTTTATTTTTGTGTGGCAAGTTGCTGAAAGTGTGAACTGTTAGCGGTGCTGTGAGGGGAAATGGCACCTAGAAACTGAGTGAACAGGAAACTTTGTTTCCTTAACCAATTACTTTGAAAGATTGTGAAATAATTAGTGCAATGACTGATTAGGAAGCATAAATTAGAGGGGGAGAATTCCATGTCAAATCAGGCACAGAAAGAAAAATGAAGGGAAAGAAAGATTGGATGAAGAAAAAAGACAGATGAAAATAAAAATATACGTTTTACATTTATAAAATTTCTACCTTCAAATTATTAATTTGAAGTATTAATGAGACCCACACTTGTAATAGTTAATTCCCAGTGCCAGAAAGGATGATTGGCAGTGATCAATGCTTGGACCAAAAAATGATAGATCTGAATATTTTTAAAATGGTGGCAAGCTAGGAACAGTGGAGATCTGAAGAAACCTAGGGGTCTATGTATACAGATCACACAAAATAATTAAAATGGAATCCGATGAATTGGTAACCTTTATATCCGCATGGCTAAAGATGAAGTTTAGTTCCAGGTTTCCAAAGCCACCGTTAGACCACAACTGGATTTCTGTGCACCTTAGAAAATATTGGCCTTGGAAGGAGTGCAATGCAGATTTATCAGCAATGCTGCCAGGCTTTTGGGGCATTAAATTATGAGGACAGATTACATAAACTCAGTTTATGTTCCTTCGAATATAAATGATTAAAGGATGATTGGATGGAGGCTTTGGGATTTTCAAAGGAATAGATAGTGTTGATGGAGACTTTTCCCACTAGTGGAGTCTAGGACAAGAGGTTGTATCCTTAGAATCAAGATATTCATGGGTGAGGTTGGGAATCCTTTTCATCACTGAGTGGTAGAAGTGTGGTGCACTGTCCCACAAAAAAAAAGCAGTAGATACTAGCTCAATTAATTTAAAATCTGAGATTAATAGGATTTTGCTAGTTAAGGTACTAAGGGAGATGGAGCCAAAGAGGTTGAATGGAGTTAAGATATGAATCAATTGTGATCTCATTGAATGCCAAAACAGGATCGAAGGGCTGAATAGCCTTCTCCTGTTTCTATGTCATGCTGTTAATAGGATACTTAGAATTGAAATGATGACTTTACTTTCTGGGTGGGTTTAGTTCGTATCACTGTGCAAGTACAGCAACTTCATGCCATTTAATACACTTCATTGGAGAGGCAGGCAGCATGATGTCAATTTTGCAAAGTCAGTGGTGGAGCAACCGAACTCAAACTCAATTCAAAAATTGCTGTCCAACGTTTGTCCCGTACCTGAAGTTGCACCATCTGTACATAAAAAATAATGTGGGCACCATTAGTGTCACTGTTCGTTTGAAGGCAAATTCTAGCCTCATCACTTCTATACAGACTATATTAAGCTTACAATGTAAACTCAACTGCCTTTATATGTATAAAATAAATTGTGTAAATCTTCAGTGCAGTGGGAAGTGCATTCTATGTATTCAAAATGCTGGATAGCGTGGCAGAAGAACAATTTTAGTTTTAAGATACAATACAGATGAGAAGAGCATTTTGCTACTTTCTGAAGAATCATTCAATTGATAAAACTTGAAGTTTTCTGGAGGATTGCAATTTGTGCAAGAGTAAACACTTCTGATCCTCCTTGGATTGAGATGGTAAAGTAGCTGCAGTTGGAGTCCAAGTGGACCTCAAGCATACACACTTCCACAAATAATTTAAGATTCCTACAGGAAATACTTGAGCAGGGCCCATTGTGTCTGCACTTTCCCTTCAGTGTTCAGTAAATACCTTTCAAGAGTGCCATTTTTGAGACAATAGTACATACAAGCATGCTTGTACCTTGACAAATTAGGACTTATTTCCCAAGATTCCAAACTAGCATCCTTCCTAACGTTTTCTGGGAATCTAGATTTTATTGTAAATTGAGACACATTCCATATTTTGTGGGAGTTTAGTTTTAAATGAATGCATGAGTATTTTAGGTTATGGTTTTAAGAGCTAAAATTCTTTGGTAGACACATTTGGCTCACTTTGAAGGAACACATTTCTCCTGACCTGGATTTTGCTGCAGCAGTTTCTTGCTTGATTTTCTCTAGTTGCTCTTCTCCTCTTGATCGCGTTGGTGTGAAGTGATGATGGTAGGTGCGGCTGTCTCTTATATAAGTTGTAACTTGATTTTTATTTTTGAATTGATATTGATTTTCAAAACCACGAGTTTTTGGAGAGAGCGCAGTCCTACGTTCAAATAGGTAACATTTTAGCCTTATTTTTCGATCAGTATAACTTTTTTTTCCCTTCTGTTTACTCCCATAACTAGCGTAGTATCAATCACATTATTTAAATACATTATTCAAACAGAAGAAATTATAGTCATTTTGGCGATTTCTTGGCTGAAGATTTTTAAACTCATTCAGCACGGGTTCCAGGACATCACTGCAGGAGTTACTCAGGTAGTGTCCTTGGCCCAACCATCCAATACCCACTATCAACATCCTGGGGGTTACCATTGACCAGAAACTGAACTGGACTAGCCATATAAATACTGTGGCTACAACAGCAGGTCAGAGGCTAGGAATTGTGCAATGAGTAACTCACCTCCTGACTCCCTAAAGCCTGTCCACCATCTACAAGGCACAAATCAAGAGTGTGATGGAAAACTCCCCATTTGCCTGAATGAGGGCAGCTCCCACAACACTCAAGAAGCAGGACGTTGTTCAGGACAAAGCAGCCTGCTTGATTGGCACCACATCCACAAACGTTCACTCCCTCCACCACAGATGCACAGTAGCAGCAGTGTGTACCATCTACAAGATGCATTGGAGGAATTCACCAAGGCTCCTTAGACAGCACCTTCCAAACCCATGGTCACTACCGCCTAGAAGAACAAGGGCAGCAGATAGATGGGAACACCACCACCTGGAGGTACCCTCCAAGTGACTTACCATCCTGACTTGGAAATATATCGCCGCTCCTTCACTGTCACTGGGTCAAAACCCTGGAACTCCCTTCCTAACAGCACTGTGGGTATACCCACATCACATGGACTGCAGCAGTTCAAGAAGGCAGCACACCACTACCTTCTCGAGCAATTAGGGATGGGCAATAAATGCTGGCCCAGCCAGTGAAGCCCACATCCCGTGAATGAATAAAAAAAAATCAACACTATATGGTAAATACACAATAGCTCCTCTTTGAGAAGAATAGTCTGATCAAAGAAGGCTTCATGTTTGAAATGCACCTATCAACTGTGAAACCCTGCTTGTACCACTCAATGGAAAAGATTTAACCTGCACAGGTGGTGGACAGAACAATACTTCGTAAAAATGCGATTCCAATTATCACAATTTAGAAACATAGAATGGTTGTAGCACCGAAGAGGCCATTCGGCCTGTTGTGTTCATGCTGGCCCTCTGCAGCAGCAGCACACTTAGTGCTAGTCCCCTGCCTTTTCCCCAAGGCCCTGCGTGTTTTTCCTTTCTCAGATAATGGTCCAAATCCCTTTTGAGTTCCTTGATTGAATCTGCCTCCACCTCACTCTGAGGCAGTGCATTCCATATCCCACTCGCCGCATTTATTAAAAAAAAGTTTTTCCTTATGGTGCCTTACAGTTCTTCTGCCAATCACGTTAAACCTGTGCCCTCTGGTTCTTTATTCTTCCACCAATGGGAAGCGCATCTCTCCATCTACTCTGTCCAGACCCCTCATGATTTTTGAATATGTTATGACCGATACCGTTGGTAAACTGGAGTTATTTTTAAAAAAAATCCCAGAGGGAATCTTTTAACAACTGCCATAACCAATAATTTTAAGTGTTATGTTTGAGATGCGACTCAGGAATCAGACTACCAGTTCTCGAGGTTTTACATTAAACTAAGTGAAACATTTTATTAATTTACATAGGTTAAAATATATACACATGGCTACAAATTATTACTATCATAACTTTTAACAAATTCCCAAACTAATCTCCACAAAGGCACAGCAACCCATAGACTTAACCAAACACCAGGCAATGCATTTTCACCGTACGAATTCAAATGAGATCCTTTTTACTGTGGAGTCAGTTGGAGGCTTGCAGCTGCCCTTTGATCTTACATTGCCTGTGCCTGCACACCCAAAAACTATTGAAGCTATACCTGCCACCACTGAATTCAAATTCTCATTGTATCAACAATCTCTTTGAACTTTACCTTTTAACAATGAAACCCCATTTATTGTACCAGTTTTATTAGTAATATAAACATATTGCTTGGTAGCTGTTAGAAAGGTGTCAAGTTTTCACCCCACTTCTTGGATGGTCTATTCAAAAAATGCAAATGCACGCCATCTCTCTGTTTACATCTCAAAATAGTATATCAAAGCACCCAGACTAGCTGGCTTTAATCCAATTAAGACATGCCCACAGACCAAACCTCTGTTTTAAAAGAAAAATGTTTTCCAAAATATTATATATATTAATAGCTTCCTGACAGAATACCTCAATCAAATCTCCCCTCCACCTTCTCTTATCCACTGATAACTGAAGTTCCTCATCCCTGAAGCCATTCCTGTGAATCTTTTCTGCACTGTCTCTAATGCCTTCACACCCTTTCTGGTGCTCAGAACTGGACGCAATACTCTAGTTGAGGCTGAATCAGTATTGTATATGGATTCAACATAACTTCCTTGCTCTTGTATATTCTGCCTCTATTGATAAAGTTCAGGGTGCCACATGATTTAATAAACACTGTTAGTTCTGCCACCTTCAATGGTTTATGCATGTCATACATCTAGGTCCCTCTGCTCCCGCACCTCCTTTAGAAGAGATTTCAACGTGGATTTGAAATTAACAGCTCCAGCATATTTCCTGACCTTGGGAAACTTGCTAGTGAAATTGAGCATTGTGTCATGGTGTTTAAAGTTCCGATTGTGCAGTTTATAAATACGGACACGTGGTTTACAGCTGTTTTCTCAGTTCCCTCGAATTATAGATGTGTTTCAGAAAGCTGGAGGATTTCAAACAAACCACTATGCCACTGATCTTTTTGATAAGACATTGGATGAGGTTGATGGTCACCATGCCAATCTGCAAGCACGTGAGAAAAGTGCATAACATAGACCTGGAGAACAGCTGAGTAGATTGAGGCGGAGGATGACCAAGGTGCTCATCAATCATCTGATCAGAACACTGATGAGGCGGAGGATGAGGATGACTAGCAATATGTCAACGGGGCACCTATCGCCAGATTAGCCACATTGATTCCCTGATAGCTTGAAGGTTCAGCTAGTAACTTCTGTTGGAAAAAATTGAAAATAAAAGCCCCGGCACACTATCACTACCAACTGCTCACCCCTACAATTCCAACTGCACAAACTAGCCCTTCAAACAAGCATGCACCTATTGCACATCCCCCAATCGAACCTGTCATGTGTTAACATTCAGGAAGCAACTGAGAGGGCAAGTTGGTACCCGGGATGCAACAATGGACAAATCAGTGAAGTGGTAAAAACTATTAAAATTAATGCCCCTTTATTTTGAAAAGAAAGTTAACGAATACTCACATGCATGCTCTTGGTGAAGTACAATAACTTTCTTTTAAGCTTCCTACTGTTCTAATGTGGCAGTGTGGCTTTGGCAGAGGTAGAGGCAGACTTCTTAGATCCCAGCTCTGACTGTTGAGTTGCTTCTTGTCCATGGTCAATTGAGTTTTGTAGCACTTGAGGGCCCTGACGATTAGTGCTCCACCGGCACGTGCACAGGGGTAGATTCGACCATTGGGAGATAAGGCAGCATTTTTGTTACTGGCTCGGGGTTTTTGGGGAGGGGTGCAATGAGTGAGATGTATGAGGGTTTTCAGTTGAGTTGCTACTTCCATGCTCCTTTGCCATCATCCCTGTCCTGGGCCAATGCCACATCACTCCGACCAGTCTGCGCCAAAGCAGCCTTGTGTTGATCAGTGATGTGTTGGAATGTCATGGTAAGATATCTCGCCTTGTTTAAGGTACACAGCTGTGGTCATCGCCTACATAGCCTCATTTGAGAACTGTGCTTGAAGTTCCATGTAAGCGGCTACTCTGTCTCCATGGCAGACATTCTCACAATTGCCCTCAACATAAATCCAATACTGTTAGAGCTAAACTCAGCAGCTGGAACTTGTATGTGTATTTATATAATGCCTTTAAAATCATGAAATGTCTTGAGGGACTTCACAGGAGCATTATAAAATGAAGTATGACAGTGAGCCACTTAAGGTGATATTAGGTCAGATGACTAAAGACTTTGTTAAAGAGGTAGGTTTGAAGAAGTGTCTTAAAGGAAGAAAGCGAGGTGAAGAGGTATAGGGAGAGAATCCCAGAGCATAGGGCCTAGGCAACTAAAGGCATGGCCTCCAATGGTGGAGCGATTATAACTGTGAATACATAAGAGGCCAGAATTAGAATTCAGGTATTTTGGAGGGTTGTGGTGTTGGAGGCGACAATTGGGAGGAGTGACATCATGGAGGGATTTGAAAACAAGGATGAGAATTTTAAAATCAAGATGTTATTTTACTATAATCCAGTATAGATCAGCAAGCACAGGAATGATAGGGCAATGGGACTTGCAGTGAGTTAAGACACAGGCAGTAGAGCTTTGAATGACCTCAAATTTATGTAGGGTAGAATGTGGATGCAAGTCAGGAGTGTGTTGGAATGGTTGAGTCTAGAGGTAACAAAGGCATGGGTGAGGGTTTCAGCAGCAGATGAGCTAAGATGGTTGAAGTTGTGTGATGTTACAGAAGTCGAAATAGGCCCTTCCATCTTCTGCTACAAAGGGTGTGTGAGATAAGTCTGCCAGTACCTCCATGAAGTTGATGCGACACCTCTGTAATGATGTGTCCTGTTGCTCGGGATCTGTGTCAAGCAGAGCTTGGTGAAGATAGCTTCCTACCCCCCCCCCTGCTATCTATCCATAGCTGTCCTTGCCACCAATATCTGCTTATGCTCACCTGTGAACTGTGAATCACAGGGAGAAAACCCAATGGTCTAACTGAACTCTGAAGTATGGGTATTTGCGCAAGAGAATGGCTGTATGTCACGTGGCGTGCACCCTTGGAAGGAAGGTGCTCCACTTCAGAATTGTTGTTGGGCATGTCCGCAGACAATTGCTCTAAGACAAAAGAAATGGAAACGAACTGGAACTGGCAAAGTTATAATTTGTCAATCACTGGTTAGACTTCTCAGAGTTCAGTCATTTGAAATTAAGTCAGCATGGGCATCAAATATTTTTAATCTGTCACCAGGCATTTACAAATTCACAGCCCCTCCACCTTCAATTGCCAGGGATACAGATGTGCCATTTATTGCTGTGGCTGCCTCCTTTGCAGCTGTGCTGTTTGTGGCAGGCCACCTCCAGTTCTCTCCCTCTCCCTTATAGTTTGTATGCTTTTCTCTTACAAGGGGTGAAAGAACACATCTGTGACTGAATGAAAATCCTGTTTACCCGATGGATGCAGTGCATTTGATGATGTTGAGTGGCAGACAGATGCATCATGTTGTATAAGGATTGGCAACAGTGAATGGATAAATGCAGAGGTGGGGAAGTGCAAAATGAAAAATGAAAGTGAAGGTTGTGTGCTGTTGAACCTTAAGTGAGTGTAAGGAGTGATGTAATGAAGCACACTTGGCAAGATGGTGGGGTTGGATGATGTGTTGTGCACAACCAGGTGTAGGTGAATCAGCGACTGTTCTCTCTTTTCCTGATTTGGCCAGGTTATTAAAGCTCCTTTCACAATGCAGGGAAAACATAAGAACATAAATTGGAATAGACTATTTGGCCCCTTGAGTCTGCTCCGCCATTCAATAAGATCATGGCTGAGCTTGTGTTTCGATTTCCACATTGCCATCTAACCCTGATAACCTTTGATTCCCTTGCCTATCAAGAATCTATAGACCTGTGCCTTAAAAATATTCAATGACCCCGCTTCCTCCTCCACCTGAGGCAGAATGTTCCAAAGTCGCACAACCCTCTGGGAGAAAAAAATTCTCCTCATCTCCGTCCTAAAAGGGCGACCCCTAATTTAAAACAGTGCCTCCCTAGTCTGGGACTCACCCACATGAGGAAACATCCTTTTGAAGTCCACCTTGTCAAGGCTGTTCAGGATCTTGTATGCTTTGGTCAAATCACCCCTCACTCTTCTAAACTACAGTGGAAACAAGCCCAGTCTGTCCAACCGTTCCTCATAAGACAACCCACTCATTCCAGGTATCAAACTAGTAAACCTCCTTTGAACCGCCTCTAATGCATTTACATCCTTCCTTAAACAAGACCAAAACTGCACACAGTATTTGAGGTGTGGTCTCACCAATGTCTTGTATAACTGAAGCATAACATTCTTTCTTTTATGTTCAAACCCCCTCGTAATAAAGGATGGCATTCCATTAGCCTTCTTAATTACTTGCTATACCTGCGTACTAATGTTTTGTGACTCGCAGTAGAACACCTAAATCCATCTGCACCTCACAATTATGCAGCCGTTCTCCGTTTAAATAATACTTTGCTTTTTTTGTACTTCCTGCCAAAGTGAACAACCTCACATTTTCCCACATTAAACTCCATTTGCCAGACCTTTGCCCACTCACTCAACCTATCTATATCCATCTGCAACCTCATGTCCTCTTCACAACATAGTTTCCCACTATCTTTGTGTCATCTGCAAATTTAGCTACCTTGTCTTCACTCTCCTCATCTAAGTCATTGATGTAAATCGTAAAAAGTCGAGGTCCCAGCACAGACCCCTGTGGGACTCCACTCGGGGTCCACTTCACTGCCAATCAGAAAAAGACCCATTTATGCATACTCTCTGCTTTCTGCCAGCCAGCCAATCTTCTATCCGTGCTAATATGTTACCCCTTACACCATATGCTTGTATTTTCCATAATAACCATTGATGTGGCACCTTATCAAATGTCTTCTGGAAATCCAAGTACAGTACATCCACAGGCTCCCCTTATCCACTGCGCATGTTACTCCTTCAAAAAAGGATAATTGGTTAAACATGATTTTCATTTCACAAAATCATGCTGATTCTTTCCGATTGCCTTGAGCTCTTTTAAGTGTCCGGCTATAACCTCCTTAGCGATCGATTCTAACAACTTCCTCATGACAGAGATCAAGCTAACTAACCTATAGTTCCCTGTTTACTGCCTCCCTCCCAGTGTGATGGAACCTTTCCAGAATCTAGCAAATTTTGGAAAATTAACACCAGTGCATCGACTACCTCATTAGCCACATCTTTTAAGACCCTCGGACGTAATCCATTGGGACCCAGACACTTGCCAGCCCACAGCTCCATCAGTTTTTTTTATTTGTTCATGGGATGTGAGTATCGCTGGCCAGGCCAGCATTTATTACCCATCCCTAGTTAGCTCTTAGTTCATTTATGAGTGTGGAGCCACATGAGCCAGACTAGGTAAGGATGGCAGATTTCCTTCCCTAAAGAACATTAGTGAACCAGATGGGTTTCTACAACAATCGAGAATGGTTTCATTCCAGATGTTCATTGAATTCAAATTCCACCATCTGTCGTGGTGGAATTTGAACCCGGGTCCCCAAAGCATTAACCTGGGTCTCTGGATTACTCGTCCAGCGACAATACCACTATGCCATCACCTCACCTTCACCCTTAAACCCCCCCTCCCCCCCCCACCCCCTTCAGGTCATGTTACCCAATGCCAAGCCTGATATGTTCTGGTTCCAGAACATGCTGCTCTAAGAAACTATCTCGAAAGCAGTCTAAGAACTCCACATCCAGGCTACTACTGCCAGTCTTTTTTCCAGTTTGTGTAGATTAAAATCACCCTTGATTATTGCTGTCCCTTTATCACAAGCACACAATATTTTCTCTTGAATACTTTGTCCTACACTGTAGCTACTGTTATGGTGCCTGTAGACCACTCCCACTAATGACTTTTTCCCCTACTATTCCTCATCTCCACCCAAACTGATTCTACATCCTGATTCCTGAACCAAGATCTCTAACTATTGCACCAATGCCTTCTTTTATTAACAGCGCTACCCCTCCTTTACCTAGCTTCCCATTGTCCTTAAAAACAAAAAAATACTGCGGACGCTGGAAATCCAAAACAAAAACAGAATTACCTGGAAAAACTCAGCAGGCCTGGCAGCATCGGCGGAGAAGAAAAGAGTTGACGTTTCGAGTCCTCAGGACCCTTCAACAGAACTGAGTAAAGTTAGGAGAGGGGTGAAATATAAGCTGGTTTAAGGTGGGGGGGCTGTGGGGGGGAGAGAAGTTGGGGTGGGGGGAGGGTGGTTGTAGGGACAAGCAAGCAGTGATAGGAGCAGATAATCAAAAGATGTCACAGACAAAGGAACAAAGAGGTGTTAAAGGTGGTGATATCTAAGAGAATGTGCTAATTAAGAATGGATAGCTGGACACTCCAGGTACAGCTCTAGTGGGGGTGGGGTGGAAAGACCGACAGGGCATTAGAGGTATTGAATTAAAAATAATGGAAATAGGTGGGAAAAGAAAAATCTATGTAAATTATTGGAAAAAAACAAAAGGGAGGGGGAAGAAATGGAAAGGGGGTGGGGATGGAGGAGGGAGTTCAAGATCTAAAGTTGTTGAATTCAGTATTCAGCCCGGAAGGCTGTAAAGTGCCTAGTCGGAAGATGAGGCGCTGTTCCTCCAGTTTGCGTTGGGCTTCACTGGAACAATGCAGCAAGCCAAGGACAGGCATGTGGGCAAGAGAGCAGGGTGAAGTGTTAAAATGGCAAGCGACAGGGAGGTTTGGGTCTTTCTTGCGGACAGACCGCAGGTGTTCTGCAAAGCGGTCGCCCAGTTTACGTTTGGTCTCTCCAATGTAGAGGAGACTGCATTGGGAGCAACGAATGCAGTAGGCTAATTTAGGGGAAATGCAAGTGAAATGCTGCTTCACTTGAAAGGAGTGTTTGGGCCCTTGGACGGTGAGGAGAGAGGAAGTGAAGGGGCAGGTGTTGCATCTTCTGTGTGGGCATGGGGAGGTGCCAAAGGTGGGGGTTGAGGAGTAGGGGGTGATGGAGGAGTGGACCAGGGTGTCCCGGATGGAACAATCCCTATGGAATGCCGCCGGGGGGGGTGAAGGGAAGATGTGTTTGGTGGTGGCATCATGCTGGAGTTGGCGGAAATGGCGGAGGATGATCCTTTGAATGCGGAGGCTGGTGAAAGCCCACCCACTTGCTCTTCCTGAACCTATTTTCACTAGCTCTGTCTTTTTTGGAAACCATGTAGCTGTTCCCAAACCTATTTTTGCATAGGCTCTTTAAATCGTTGAGTTGAGATTGCATCATGCATGTGTGTATCGTGCTCACTTGCAGCTTGCAGGTGCAAAACTGGAGTTTTAATTAGGCAATCAGATTGAAATTGTCCATTCCAAGCCAGTAAATGTTCTTGGTTTTGTACACTTAATCCTCTCCTGCCTCCCTTCCTTCCACTCCCTTGCCAAGACTCAGAACCCACCTTTGCATTAAAACAGGGCCATCGTTTCAGTTCCTTAACTTTTTACTGCACAAAGCTTGTGAGCTGATTGCTTCAAAGGCATGGGACTTTAAGAATTTGTGTGATACTTCAAACAATATACAAAGAGGTTTATGATGTGGGTGCAGTATTTCCTTAGTATTATAGTCCTGGCAGCTGTTGTGAGTAAAAATGCTCATGAACTTTATGCACATTAGTTTCTAAGACATTCTTCATTAGTCAAGTCATGTGATCACATTTAGTGGTTACAAGCCCCAGCATTTTGGTGGAGTTTTGAATGAAGCTGCTGTCGCCAGTCACAAACATTGGTGACCAATACTGTCACATGTGGAAAGTGATGGTTATCTGCGCTTAGTTAGGTTGTTTGTCAATTCCCAACACAGATTAAGTGTGTGCTTTAGGCTGACATAGTGCAATATTGAGGTAGCTCTGCATTGTTGGAGGTGCCATCTTCAGATGAAATATTTAAAATCTAAATTTGCACACATGTACAGCCAATAAAGTCAATCAAGTTCAGTATATCAAGCAGGACAGGATGCACACCTGAGCTTTGTGTACATTGGAAAAGAAGCTTTAGCGTTGGGTAAATTCTCTAGGTTGGTCAATCCAACATCTTTGGTGGAAGATGGAAGTGGCAGATTTTGATATGTGCACTTAATTGCTGATAAAACTCTTGGCTACTTTACAGAATAAGGTGCTTGTAAAATTTTAATGCAAGTTCTGAGATAACCAAACAGTAGTTCTTGTGCAGCAAAAAGGTTTCTTTAAGCCTTTCCTTTTGCAGCAATGATAATTTGCAAAATGCAGAGAGAGGACCAAAAGTAATGTGTGGTTCTGAAAATCTCTAACCTTCAGTGAAACAACAACTTTATTTAGTGTCTTTAACATAAAACATCCTAAGATGCTTGACAGGAGTGTTTTAAAAAACATAAATTGACACAGACACATGAGATGATATTTAGAGCAGAAGGTCAAAAGCTTGGTCAAAGATGTAGGTTTTCAGGAGTGTTTCAAAGGAAGTCGAGTCAGGGAGATGTTACCTCCTACCCAAAATCCACAAACAGAACTGTCTCGGCAGACCGATCGTGTCAGCCTGTTCCTGCCCCACGGAACTCATTTCTCATTATCTTGACTCCCTTCTCTCTCCCCTTGTCCAGTCCCTTCCTACCTACATCCGTGATTCCTCTAACACCTTACGTCACATCAACAATTTCCAGTTCCCTGGCCCCAACCGCTTCCTCTTCACCATGGACGTCCAATCCCTCTACACCTCCATCCCCCACCAGGATGGTCTGAGGGCCCTTAGCTTCTTCCTTGAACAGAGGCCCGAACAATCCCCATCCACCACTACTCTCCTCCGTCTGGCTGAACTTGTTCTCACACTGAACAATTTCTCCTTTAACTCCTCTCACTTCCTCCAAATAAAAGGTGTGTGCGATGGGTACCCGCATGGGCCCCAGCTATGCCTGTCTCTTTATGGGGTATGTGGAACATTCCTTGTTCCAGTCCTACTCTGGCCCCCTCCCACAACTCTTTCTCCGGTACATCGATGATTACTTCGGTGCTGCTTCATGCTCTCGTCGGGACCTGGAAAAATTTATTAATTTTGCTTCCAATCTCCACCCCTCCATCATTTTCACAATGTCCATCTCAGACACTTCCGTTCCCTTTCTTGATCTCTCTGTCTCAATTTCTGATGATAGACTGTCCACCAATATCCATTACAAGCCTACCGACTCCCACAGCTACCTCGACTACAGCTCCTCACGCCCCGCTTCCTGTAAGGACTCCATCCCATTCTCTCAGTTCCTTCGCCTCTGTCGCATCTGTTCTGATGATGCTACCTTCAAAAACAGTTCCTCTGACATGTCCTCCTTCTTCCTTAACCGAGGTTTTCCAACCACGATCGTTGACAGGGCCCTCAACCGTGTCCGGCCCATCTCCCGCGCATTCGCCCTCACGCCTTCTCCTCCCTCCCAGAAACATGATAGGGTCTCCCTTGTCCTCACTTAACACCCCATCATCCTCCGCCATTTCCGCCAACTCCAGCATGATGCCACCACCAAACACATCTTCCCTTCACCCCCCCGGCGGCATTCCGTAGGGATTGTTCCCTCCGGGACACCCTGGTCTACTCCTCCATCACCCCCTACTCCTCAACCCCCACCTATGGCACCTCCCCATGCCCACACAGAAGATGCAACACCTGCCCCTTCACTTCCTCTCTCCTCACCGTCCAAGGGCCCAAACACTCCTTTCAAGTGAAGCAGCATTTCACTTGCATTTCCCCAAACTTAGTCTACTGCATTCGTTGCCCCCAAAGCGGTCTCCTCTGCATTGGAGAGACCAAACGTAAACTGGGCGACCGCTTTGCAGAACACCTGCGGTCTGTCCGCAAGAAAGACCCAAACCTCCCTGTCGCTTGCCATTTTAACACTCCACCCTGCTCTCTTGCCCACATGTCTGTCCTTGGCTTGCTGCATTGTTCCAGTGAAGCCCAACGCAAACTGGAGGAACAGCACCTCCTCTTCCGACTAGGCACTTTACAGCACAGATATCTTTGATGATTGGAGGAGATTAGAAATTGGAAGGAGTGATACCAGAGGGATTTGAAAATGAGAGTGAGAATTTTAAAACTGACTTCGTCCAGTCCAGCAAGATTACATACAGTCTCCAATCTTTGAAATGGATAGCCAGATGGCGTGAACTTTTTTTTATTCATTCAAGGGATGTAGGCTTTGCTGGCTAGGCCAGCATTGGTTGCCCATCCCTAATTTGCGCTTGAGAAAGGGATGGTGAACTGCCTTATTGAATTGCTGCTGTACATGTGGTGCAGGTATACCACAGTGCTGTTAGGGAGAATGTTACAGGATCTTTACCCAGCAACAGTGAAGGAACAGTGATACATTTCGAAGGATGGTGTGTGGCTTGGAGGGCAACTTCCAGGTGGTGATGTTCACATGTGTCTGCTGCCCTTGAGCTTCTAGATGGTAATGGTTGTAGGTTTGGAAGGTGTTGTCTAAGGAACCTTGGTGAGTTCCTGCTGTGCATCTTGTAGATGATGCATGTTGCTGCCACTGTACGTTGGTGGTAGAGGGAGTGAATGTTTGTGGATGGAGTGCCAATCAAGTGGGCTGCTTTATCTTGGATGGGGTCAAACTTCTTGAATGTATTTGGAGCTGCACTTGTCCAGGCAAGTGGAGAGGTCTTGCTGCATTTGGACATGGACACAAGTATCTGAGGAATTGCAAATGGTGCTGAACATTGCGCAATTATCAACGAACATCCCCACTTCTGACATGATGGAAGGTCGGTCATTGAAGCAGCTGAAGATGGTTGGGCGGAGGGCACTACTCCGAAGAGCTCCTCCAGTGATGTCCTGGAACTGAGATGATTGACCTCCAACAACCACAACCAGCTTCCTTTTATGCTGGGTATGACTCCCAACAAGCAGAGTTTTCCCCCTGATTCACCAGGTTGACACCTAATTTTTAGTTTTGCCTGATGCTGCTCCTGGCATGCCCTCCTGCACTCTTGAACCAGGGTTGATCCTCGGGCTTGATCGTAATGGTAGAGTGGGGAATATGCCGGGTCATGAGGTTACAGATTGTTGAGTACAACTCTGTTACTGATGGTGGCCTACAGCGCCTCATGGTTGCCCAGCCTTGAGTTGCTAGATCTGCTCGAAATCTATCCCACTTAGCACAGTGGTAGTGTCACACAACATGATGGAGGGTACCCTTAATGTCTGTCTTTACCCTGGTAGTTCCTATTTAGGATTTGAATTCCATTCTGAGCAAACTGTTAGAATGCTTTTTAATCTGAGTTTGTGTGAACTTGAGTTTTTTTTATTGAAGACAATTTACTGACTCTTTCAGTGCAAATGGTTAACAAATTGAACAAAGTGGATGAATGTCTTGTTGAACCAGCTCTTGGACCTTGTTTAATCTGTCCTGTTTTGTCAATAATTGTATGAGTTTGATTTGTCTGTGCTACTGCTTCATCTACTTTAAATTAAAAGGAAATACATTTTCATGGATAGACTGATGGATATTCTGTCTCAAAATCTACTTTATTTGGTGTAATACTTTATGCTAAAGAATGGAAAATTGGTGGATGTGAGCATCTGCTTAGGTTAAGGCTTACAAGGCAAAGTCTGGGCTTATCCTACTCGTTCTGCAACCACTTCTTGGAGCTGTGTGTGAAGGGTTTCATTAGACCACAACTATAGTATAAGACCTTTTTCTAAAGTAACTCTAAAATGTTAATGACAGCTGAGGATGAATACTTTGCTCTGAATTTTTGAGCATGTAGATCTCTAAGCACCAAAATGAGTGAATGAAGCAAGCATTTATTCCCCCTATCCATTCCCAATGGATGACAAGGTTCCTATAGACTGTAATTTAAAATTACAATGACTCCAGTTAAACTAGTTTTACTCTTTAATTATTTTTAATTGAATAAGGCGAACACTTGCTCAATCCCTCGGTGGGAATATTAGAGATATTGTGAAAAAGACTTTGGCTTTGTTCTAAATCTGCTGTTATATTTTAAATTCAAGTCTGCTTACCCATAATTAGTTTTTAAAATTGGTGTGGTCCAGCAAGAAATTCACTTAATTGAGAATATTTTTCGAAACTGAGGAGTCGAATGTAAGAGGTTGTTTTGTGTGTACACAAAGAATTGGAATTTGCTTTGAAATCACCCAAAATCAACTTCATACAAATTAAACTATTCTGCTCTTACTTTTCAGAGAACATAGTTTTTTAATACAAACCCAAGATTGTTTTACATCTGGATTACATTTATTAAAATGTTATATTTATTTTCCAGACAATATTGAGGATGAACTTGGAAGGAAGTTGAAATGCTTCTTAGATGAGCTTCCAGCTGTTAACTACAATCTCCTGAAGTTCCTCTGTAGATTCCTGGTTAAGGCAGCAATACAAAAGGAAGAAAAGTGGGCTTCAAGGAATCTTGCTGCTGTATTTGGCCTGGATGTTTTCCAGTAAGTATAAGACTTCTTTTACTTTACTTATTTTTAAAAACTCGATTTTATAAAATGTATCCTGTGTACAGTTATATTTATATCTTCACACCTGAATATTTTTGCAAGCTTGTTTGTTTGTGTTTGTTGCATCAGAATCTCAATTTTCATATCAGAATATATCTGTTAGAATAAAACGGGAGGGCTTTCACATCTGACTTGGTTTCTGTTGATATTAGATGAACAGAACAGTGCTAATATATTTAGACATTTATACATTGGTCCCATCTCATTTAGATTTTTTAACTGCATTTACTAAGCAAACATTAACAGCCTTGAACTTTCTGCTTGATTTAAATACATTTTGTCCTTTTAGATGTAGACCAAATAGATTTTAATAAACCAAGTATCGGAAATTTTGACATTGTTGCTGATTGGAAAGGCAATCTTAAATATATTGGATGTCTGCATGAAATCCATATTTGAACAGTATTTTACAATGGAACTTGATTTATGATAAATCCAGAATCCTGACCAATTTGTTATTTCTGAAAACCAGTTGCCTAAATTAGCACTTTTCAATTGATAACTTTTACTAGTAACTCGATGCTGGGTTAAATGCTGCATCCTTTGAAAATTTAATTGGATTAGAAGGCAGTTGTTTGACATATGTGATTTGGGTTATTTCTATATTAAAGACATATATGTAAGTGCTATTTGGAGGTGATATCCAGCTTGCAACAATATAATGAAAATATTTGTCATGAAATATCTCCCTTAATCTCTGCTATTGCTTATCTGATGTCTTATCTATTTTCCAAATCCACTTCAGCAAACTTTGTCTTTGTTCCTTTGTAATTGCCTTTTATTTAAGTTTTAAAACACTAGTTTCACACCCAGGTTTCTCACTTTCAACCCGATGTTATGATCGCTCTTTCCTGAAGAATCCTTTACTATGAGATCATTATTCCTGTCTCATCACACATTAACAGATCTAAAATAGCTTGCTCCCTGTTGGTTCCAGAACATATTGTGCTAAGAAAATGTCCTGAATACACTAAACTCCTCCTCAAGGCTACCTTTGCCAGTTCAATTCACTCAATCTATATGAAGATTAAAATCACCCACAATTATTGCAGTACCTTTCTTACAAACCTCCATTATTTCTTGAATTATACTCTGTCCTACAATGTGGCTACAGTTAAGGAACCTATAAACTACACTCAGTAGTGACTCTTCCCTTGCTATTTCTTATTTCCAAACAAATTGATTATACGTTTTGATCTCCTGAGTCAAGCTCATTTCTCACTACTATACTTGATCTCACCCTTTATTAACAGAGTTACCCAACCTCTTAACATTTTGAAAGGTTAGGAAGAAATGAAAAAGCTACCCTGAATATTCAGCTCCCAGCCTTGGCCACCTTTCAACCATATCTCTGTAATGGCTATCATGTAATATGCATTTATTTCCTTGTGCCATCAATTCATCTATCTTGTTTCAAATGCTGCGTGCATTCAGATAAAGGCCTTCAATCCTGCCTTTTTGCTAATATTCCCTTCTCTGAACCTATTTGATGGTGCACTCCTATGTTTGTGCGCTCTGTTCCTCCCTGCCATACTCTGGTTATCATTACTCTTTATTCTACCCTGAACTATTGCTTTGCCTTTCTCTTCAACTTTCTAAATTTCCACTTGCCTGAACCCCCACCCCCCGCCCCCTTGCTATCCCCATCTCCCCACTCTTTCCACCCTCACCAATTTAGTTTAAAATCCTTCGTTCAGCGCTATTTATTCAATTAGCCAGGGCACAGGACCCAGCATAATTCAAGTGCATAAAGGCTTGGAAACTTGAGTTAGTCTAGGAATGTTTGCCATTAATAGTATTTTTTTAATGACTTTATTTACATAAATGAAGAAAATGCTCCCAAGAATGATGAAAAGACCAGTTGCCAGTTTCCTGTTGCTTGCTATAAAGAAATAGTATTTGGGAATACAGTACCTGCTACTGTGCTGCTGTTATAGCATATGATTTTGCAGTTTAGTTTTTTGAATGCTCCAATTTTTCAAATACAGCATTTCCAAAGTCATTATGGATCTCTTAAAACTCTGTAACACCTAATAGTATAATATATAACACATATTAATAATTTCATTTCTAAGTAGAAAATTCATCAAAGTATTTACTGGAAAAGAAAATGTCTCAATAGTCAGCATTGCATTAGCTGAATATATGAGTGGGACTTTTGGTGCTCTAGATGCCCAAAATGTTAAAGCAGGTTTAAGATCTAGTGAACTTTGTTAACTATTTATTTTACAGTATTTGCACAGATGTGGGAGATATGAAAGAAGAAGAAACAGCTAGCAATATAATGTCTGAACTTCTGGAGAATTACAGTGATTTCTTTGCTACTGAAGAGTTTCTGCCCACAGATATTTCAAATTCATTTTGTGTTGAGGTAACTAGATTTGTTAAATTTGTTTACTTGAAATGAAACTTAACTTTTCTGTCCCTAGGAAACATGAAATTTAGTTTTCAGCTAAATTTGGGTATAGGAACATAGGAATTGCTAGGCAAAAAGGTCAATTAGTTTGCCTTCTCCTCCTGGCAGTTACATGATTAAACAATAATGGCATTGTTGACCAATCCTGATCTTTTATTAAATAAAGTCCCAGACATGATGTGAGGGAAAACCTATTCATGGTGGAAAGCTTTAGAACAATAGGTTCAAAATCACCTGTTCCTCCCAAGCATGCTACATTCCATATGTCACTTCTCATATTATCCATGCACTATAATATTTATTTTCTGAAAGCAATCCATGTAATTTGCATTTTAATAAAACCACACTTTCTTCCACACAATCCTTAGGAAGCTTGTTCTGTGGATCTGACCCACCTTGCACACCCCCTTGCCCCTCCAAGCCCCAGAATGTGTCCTCTGTTCTAGGTAAGGTTAAATAGCTTGTCATCATCTAGTCCCTTTGGAATCCTATAAACCACAATCAGATCTCTTCTTGGCCTTCTCTCTTCCAATGAGAATGTGGCTAATTTACATAATTGCTTCCTGTAAATCCAATCCCTTCATCCCCTCAATCATTCTGTATTATTTCAAAAGATTCAATACACTTTCTGTATGGCAGCAATCACAGCTGTATACAATATTCAAAGTGTAGTTCGATCAATAATTTATAAAGTGGTAGGGTTATCGCTCCATTATTGCAGCTTAGCGTTGATTATTTAGTTGATCCCAACATCTGTTTGACTTGCTTTACTTATTGTCACTGAGCATTGTTGTGACAGCTTCAATTTATTGTCAGTTAGGACTCTCAGATCTCCTCCTTCCATTTAAGTAATGGCCTTTCCAGGTTTTTCCTGTTCTGATGGCAAGGACTTTGCATTTCTTAGCATCGAATTTTATCTGCCACCTGTATGCCCATTTTCCAAGCATATTCAAATGCTCCTTTAGGTTATCCTGTTAACTTTACAGTACACTGTCTTCATTAGTTTTATATCATATTTTTCACTGAACCTGTGATCCCAAGCTTCAGATGTTTTTTGAAGATATTAAGCAATAGGTTCCAGTCCAGACCAGACCCCTGTCGGAACTCACTGGTAGCATTTCTCCAAATCGATGACAATTCTTGTATTGGAACCAGCCTTTCTACAGAAACTATATAAAGACCTTATTGGAGTACAAGTATATTACACTCACTGGCACAGTTTTATCAAGCTCCTTTATCACACCCTCAAAAAAAAAGCTAATTTAAGATTTGTTAGACCTCTCCTTCAAAACTTATTTTGGCTATCTTTTGTTTTTATTTTTATCTTTGTCCAGAAGCTTTATTATATCTTTCCATAAATTTACATCCAGTGGATGACATATTGACAAAATTATTTGCCATTCTAATACCTTTTTGTTTTATAATTCTGGCACATGTTTTTGCACATGAACAGCTCTGTTAGCCCCACTCAACTAGTTTTTTCTCTTAGCTGTGCACATTTTTTTTCCTTTGGCTAATTATCCAATTCTCTTTTGAAAGCCACAATTGCATCTTCCACCACCACATTCTTTCAGGCTGTACATTCCAGATCCTTATTACTTGCTACATAAAAAGATTTTCCCTCATATCACCTCTGGTTCTTTTACCAAACACCTGAAATCAGTGTCCTCTGGTTCTCAACCCATCTGCTAATGTGAACAGTTTCCTCCTTATCTACTCCGTCCAGACTCCTCATGATTTTGAACATATCTATCAAATCTCTTCTCCAATTTCTCTTCTGTAAGGAGAATAGCTACAGCTTTACCATTTTTTCCACATAACTGAAGTCTCTCATCCCTGGAAACATTCTCACATCATTTCTAAAGTGTTGTGCCCAAAATTAGATACAATACTCCTGTTGAGGCCAAACCAGTGTGTTATAAAGGTTCACCATAATTTCCTTGCTTTTGTACTCTGTGCCTTTGTTTGTAAAGGATCCCATATGCCATTTTAACTACTTTCTCAACCTGCCCTGTTAAGGTCAGCGATTTATGTGTATATGCCCCCAGGTCCCTCTGCTCCTGCACCTCCTTTTAGAATTGTAATCTTTATTTTGTTTTGCATTTCCTCGTTCTTCTGACCAAAATGTATCGCTTCACATTTCTCTGCGTTAAATTCCGTCTGCCACAAGTCTTCCCATTGCACCAACCTATCTATATCCTATGCACGGATTTAAGGCAGTTGGCAAAAAAAGCAACGGTGACATGAGGAAAAACTCTTTTATGCAGTGAGTGGTTAGGATCTAGAATATATGTCTGAGAATCTTGTGGACGCAGGGTCAATTGAGGCTTTCAAAAGGGAATTGGATCATTATCTGAAAAGGAAAAAATTGCTGGGGCTATGTGGAGGGGCAGGGAAGTGGCAATTAAGGGGCAGGGGAGTGGCAATATGTTAATTGTTCCTTCAGAGGGCCAGCACAAACATGACAGGCCAAATGGCATCCTTCTATGCGCGAACCATTCTATGATTCTGTGAAGTCTATCACTGCCTTCCTTGCAGTTCACAATACTACCAGGTTTTGTGTAATCTGCAAATTTTGAAATAGTGCTGTGCACACCCAAGTCTATCATGAATATAGATTCAGAAAAGCAGTGATCCTAATACCGATCCTTGGGGATATCCCACTACATACCTTCCTCTGGTCAGAAAAACAACTGTAAACCACTAATGTGTTTCCTGTCACTTCTTCAACTTTGTGTTGCTGCCACTGGCCCTTTTATCCGTGGGCTTCAACTTTGCTGATAAGCCTGTTAGGTGATACTTTATCAAATGCCTTTTGGAAGTCCATTTACACCAAATCATTACCCTTGTCAACGTCCTGTTATCTCATCAAAAGACTTAAATAAAATGAGTTGAACATGACTTGCACTTAAATCCATGCTGGCTTTCCTTAATCCACTTTGTCCAAATAATTTAACTTAATTTTGTCCAGGATTATAATTTCTAAAAGCTTTTCCATCACTGAGTTAAACTGTGGTTGCTGGATTTATCTTTACAATCCATGAGCTCCTCGCACTTGTTGGAGGGTTCATTTTTTAAAAAAAACCATATTAAGGTGAAGCAGAGTAACAAAAGCTTGAACAAGGCTGTTTGGAAAATGGAAATAAAAAATGGAAAAGAAACAAGTGAGGTAACAAAGAGAGAAAGAAAAGTGAGGAGGAAAAACTAAATTTTGATGAGTTAAATGAATGTAGAAACAGATAATGGTCAATTGAGGGAAAATACAAATACAGTATTATAAGAATTTTTTTTTTTGCTCATTGTGCAACATAAGTGGGGATTGGACATATGGGTCTGACCACACTGGTCCAACCTGTTAATTCTTGAAAACAGAAAGTTAGCTTCTGGAAGAAAATAAATATATCATGGTATTGAAATTGTAACTTTCAGTTGGAAAGCAACACTGATTTGATGTACAATGTAGTAAAATGTATGGCTTTCTATATTATTGCTTTTGGCTTTTTATGAGGAGAAATTATAGGCTAGTTAGCCTATCCATTATAGGGAAAACGCTTGAATGTTTTATTGAGGAGGTAATAGCATGACATTTAGAAAATCGTGATACAATCAGGCAAAGTCAACATGGTTTTGTGAATGGGAATTGTGTTTGAATTATTTATTACAGCTCTTTGAGGAAGTAAGAAGCAGGATGGATAATGGGGAAACCAGTTCATGTGGTGTATTTGGATTTCCAAATGGCATTCTATAAAGAGTCACAAAAGGTTACTACACAAGATAAGAGCTTATGGTGTTGGGGAAACATTAGCATGGATAGAAAATTGATTAACTAACAGGAAACAGAGTCAGGATAAATGACTTGTTTTGAGGTTGGCATGGTGACTCGGGAGTGCCACGGGGGGACCTGGATCCTGAACGATTTGCAATCTCTACTAATGACTTGGATGAAGGGACCAAGTGTACTGTACCTAATCCGATGATATAAAGGTAGGGTAGCAAGTTGTGAAGAGGACCCAAACACCCTGCAAAAGGATTTTTAAAAAATGTATTTGTTGACGGGATGTGGACACACTGGCTAGGCCAGCATTTATTGTCCACCCCTGATTGCCTTAGAGAAGGTGATGGTGAGCTCCCTTCTTGAACTTCTGTAGCCATGTGGAATGCGTACACTCTCAGTGCAGGTAGGGGGAGGAATTCCAGGATTTTGATCCAGTAACAGTGAAGGAATGGCTGCTGTTCCACGTCAGGATGATGTGTGGCTTGGAGCGGAGCTTGCAGGCGGCGGTGTTCTTATGCATCTGCTGCCGCCCTCCTAGGTGGTAGAGCTCGTGGGTTTGAAAGGTGCTGTTGAAGGAGCCTTCGTGAGTTGTTGCAATTCATCTTGTAGATGGTACAGATTGCGGCCACTGTTGTCGATGATGGAGGGAGTGAATGTTGAAGGTGGTGGATGGGGTGCCAATCAAGCAGGCTGGATGGTTTTGAGCTTCTTGACTGTTGTTGGAGCTGTACTCATCCAGGAAGTGGAGAGTGTTCCATCACGCACCACACTTTTGCCTTGTAGATGGTGGACGGCTTTGGGGAATCAGGAGTTGAGTTGGTCAACACAGGATTCCCAGCCTCTGACCTGTTCTTGTAGCCACATTATTTATATGGAAAGTCCAGTTCGGTTTCTGGTCAATGGTAAACCCCAAGATGTTGATAATGGGGATTCAGTAATGGTAATCCCCTTGACGTTCAATGGAGGATTCTCTCTTCTTGTTACTCTAGCAGTGTAAATTATTAACTAATTTACTAATTTAGAAAATAAAGTTGGACAGAATTGGCAGTGCTACTGGTGTTCTGTGACTGCAGCATGTGGGAATCTCTGGAAATGCACTGCAATCCAGACAATCATGTCTTCGGTGTCTGCAGCTTGGGCAACTTTGAATTAGAGTTGCTACAGTGGAGTCTGAATTGTGGGGCATCTGGGAGAGGCAGAGTTACCTGGACACTTTGTTCCAGGAGGCAGTCACACCTCTTAGGTCAGGCAAAACTTGAGTTGGTCAATGGTCGGAGACAGGAGGGTGTGATTGTGAGTCAGGTAGGTATGGGGGATCTGCATGTAGCAATGGAGGAGCCTCAGCCCCTGACATTGTCTAACAGATATGCCGTGCTTGCAACCTGTGTGGAAGAGGAGAAGGACTTCAAGGTGGATGAGTGGACTGGCCATGGCACCCTGGTGAAGGATGCCATTTGACTAGGGGTGCAAAGTGGAATGTGGTAGTGATCGGAGACAGTGTACTTGGATAGATTCTGTTCTCTACGGCTGCGACCGGCAGCTCCCAACATTGTTGTCTGCCTGGTGCCAGAGTTAAGGACATCTCCTCGTGCCTCGCAAGGAACTTGGAGGGAGAGGATTCAGTTGTCATGGGCCATGTGGGAACCAGTGACATAGGTAGAGCCATGAATGATGTTCTGCTAAGAGAATTTGATGAGTTAAAATCCAAATGTAATCACCCCATGATTGTTACCTGAGCCATGTGCCAATTGGCATAGGGTCAAACAGATTAGAGAATTAAACATGTGGCTCAGAGTGGTGTGGGAAGAAGGGGTTTGATTTGTGGGGCTTTGGCATCAGTACTTGGGAAAGAGTGAGCTATTCTGTTGGGATCACAGCTCCACTTGAACTGGACTGGGACCAGTGTCCTGGCCAATCGTATAACTCGGGCTGTGGGCAGGGCTTTAAACTTGAGGGTGTGGTGGAGTGGAGGCGGGGTAGGGTTTGGGTGATGGATAATTTAGAAAGCCAAAAAGAGCGGTCAAGGCATTGGAACAGTATAGCGATGTGGGCAAAGACAGGCAGAGTGGGACAGAGTTTAACAAATATTGTACATCAGAGGATAAGGTCATTGCAGGGAATAGAAGTAAAAAATTAAATTAAAGACTCCTTATCTGAGTGTACGAAGCATCTGCAATAAGATAGATGAACTAGTGGCACAAATAGAGGAAAATGATTTAGATCCAGTCACCTTGACAAAGGCATGGTTACAAGGTGAGCAAGGTTGGGAAATAAAAATTCCAGTGTACATAATATTTCAGAAAGACAGGCAGCATGGTAGAAGCGGGATAGCCCTAATAGTACAGGATGACGTAAAGAGTGAGAAAGGATCTGGCCTCAGAAGATCATGAAGTAGAATCAGTATGGGTGGAAATTAGGAATAGCAATAATGCCCTTTGGGGAAGGAAATCTGCCGCCCTTACATAGTCTGGCCTACATGTGATTCCAGACCCACAGTAATATGGCTGACCCTTAAATGCCCTCTGAAATGGCCTTGCAAGCCACTCAGTTGTATCACACTGCTACAGAAAATTAGATAAGGAATGAAACTGGGTGGACCACCCAGCACTGACCAGAAACAACAGCGGTAAACTCCGACTTGCAGAGTCCTCCTAACTGACATCTGGGAGCTTATGCCAAAATTGGGAGAGCTATCTCACAGACTAGGCAAGACTAGACACAGTCATACTCACGGAATCATACCTTACAGACAATGTCCCAGACACCACTTTCACCATCCCTGGGTATGTCCTGTCCCACCGGCAGCACAGGCACAGCAGAAGTGGCGGCACAGTGGTGTACAGTTGGGAGGGAGTTGCCCTGAGAGTCCTCAACATCGATCCAGACCCCATGAACTCTCATGACATCAGGTCAGACATAGGCAAGGAAACCTCCTGCTGATTACCATGTACCTCTCCACACACACACACACACACAAACACACCCCCCCCCCCACCCCCTCCCAACCCAACCCCCCTCAGCTGATGAATCGGTACTGCTCCATGTTGAGCACCACTTGGAGGAAGCACTGAGGGTGGCACGGGTACAGAATGTACTCTGGGTGGGGGACTTCAATGTCCGTCACCAAACGTGGCTTGGTAGCACCACTACTGACCGAGCTGGCTGAGTCCTAAATGACATAGCTGCTAGACTGGGTCTGTGGCAGGTGGTGAGGGAACAAACAAGACGAAAAAACATACTTGATCTTAACCTCACCAACCTGCCTGCCGCAGATGCATCCGCCCATGACAGTAGCAGCAGGAGTGACCACTGCTACAGTCCTTGTTGAGGTGAAGTCCTGTCTTCATATTGAATACTCTCCATAGTGTTGTGTGGCAGTACCACCATGCTAAATGGGATAGATTTTGAACAGATCTAGCAACTAAAAACTGGGCAACCGTGAGGTGCTGTGGGCCATCAGCAGCAGCAGAATTGTACTCAACCAACATAACCTTGTAGCCCAGCATATCCCCCATGCTACCATTACCACAAAGCCAGGGGATCAACCCTGGTTCAATGAAGAGTGCAGGAGGGCATGCCAGGAGCAGCACAGGTTTACCTAAAAATGAGGTGTTGACCTGATGAAGCTACAGCTACAGCACATGTTTGCATGCCAAACAGGTTAAGCAGCAAACGATAGACAGAGCTAAGCAATCCCAAAACCTCCGCTCGGTTTACAAGAATTGTTCCAGGGATGAGAAATTTCAGCTATGAGGATAGATTGGAGAGGCTGGGACAGTCTTCCTTTAAAAGAAAGCGGCTAAGAGATGAATGAGAGGGCACAGATTTAAAGTAATTTGCAAAAGAAGCAAATGTGACGTGAGGAAAAAAACTTTTTCACACGAGTCGTATGGGCCTGTAATGCACTACTTGGAAGTGTGGTGGAGGCAGGTTCAATCGAAGCATTCAAGAGGGCATTAAATGATTATTTGAATAGAAACAATGCACAAGGTTACAGGGAAAAGGCAGGGCAATGGCACCAGGTCATAATGGTCATTTGGAGAGCCGGTGCAGACATGATAGGCCGAATGGCGGCCTCCTGTGCTGTTAAAATTCTGTGATTCTGTGATCAGATCCAAGCTCGGCAGTCCTGCCACATCCAGTCATGGATGCTCCATCTCTGCCTCCTGCAGAGGTCCCCAGAATCACAGATACCAGTCTTCAGCTAATTCGATTCACTCCACCTGACATCAAGAAACAGCTGAAGGCACGGAATACTGCAAAGGCTATGGGCCCTGACAATATTCTGGCAACAGTACTGAAGACTTGTGCTCCAGAAATTGTCACGCCCATAACCAAGCTGTTCCAGTACAACTGCAACACTGGCATCTACCCGGCAATGTGGAAAATTGCCCAGGTATGCCCTGTACACCCACAACAGGACAAATCTAACACAGCCAATTACTGCCCCATCACTCTACACACAATGATCAGTAAATCAAGTGGCACTTGCTTAGCAATAACCTGCTCACTGACGCTCAGTTTGGGTTCTGTCAGGGTCATTCAGCTCCTGACCTCATCACAGTCTTGGCTCAAACATGGACAAAAGAACTGAACTCCAGGGTGAGGTAGAGTGACTGTCCTTGACATCAAGGCAGCATTTGACTGAGTGTGGCATCAAGGAGCTCTAGCAAAATTGGAGTTAATGGGAATCAGGAGGGAAAACTCTCTGCTTGTGGGAGTCATACCCAGCACAAAGGAAGCTGGCTGTGGTCAATCATTTCAGTCCCAGGACATCACTGCAGGAGTTCCTTGGGGTAGTGTCCTAGGCCCAGCCATCTTCAGCTGCTTCACTAATGATCTTGCTTCCATCATAAGGTCAGAAGTGGGGATGTTCGCTGCTGATTGTACATTGTTCAGCACCATTCACGACTCCTCAGATACTGAAGCAGTCCATGTCCAAATGCAGCAAGACCTGGACAATATCCAGGCTTGGGCTGACAAGTAGCAAGTAACAAGTGTCAGACAATGACCATCTCCAACAAGAGAGAATCTAACCCATCACCCCTTGAAATTCACTGCATTATTATTGCTGAATCTCCCACTATCAACATTCTGGGGATTACCATTGATCAGAAACTGAACTGGGCCAGCCATACAAATACTGTGGCTACAAGAGCAGGTCCGAGGCTCTGAATCCTGCGTCAAGTAACTCGCCTACTGACTACCCAAAGCCTGTCCACCATCTACAAGGCACAAGTCAGGAGTGTGATGGAATACTCCCCACTTGCCTGGATGAGTGCAGCTCCACAAACACTCAAGCTTGACACCATCTAGGACAAAGTAGCCTGCTTAATTGGCACCACATCCACAAACATTCACTCCCTCCACCGCTGACGCACAGTGGCAGCAGTGTGTACCATCTACAAGATACACTGCAGGAACTCGCCAAGGCTCCTTAGACAGCACCTTCCAAACCCACAACTGCTACCATCTAGAAGGACAAGGGCAGCAGACACATTGGAACACCACCTGGAAGTTCCTCCTTTCCAAGCCCCTCACCATCCTGACTTGGAACTATATTGCCGTACCTTCACTGTCGCTGGGTCAAAATCCTGGAACTCCCTCACTAACAGCACTGTGGGTGTACCTACACTATGTGGACTGCAGCAGTACAATAAGGCAGCTCATCATCTTCTCGAGGGCAATTAGGATTAGGCAATAAATGCTGGCCTAGGCAAAGATGACCACATCCAATGAATAAAAAATCGCTCCCTGGGATGAGCAGGTTGGCCTATGATAAGCTGCGTTAATTGGGCTCATATTCTCAGCAGTTTAGAAGAATGAGAGGTGATCTCATTGAAGCCTACAAGATTCTGAAGGGGGCTTGATAGGGTAGATGCTGAGAGTGTTTCTGCTGGTTGGGGAATCTAAAACATGGAGACACAGTCTCAGGATAAGGAGCCGATCATTTAGGACTGAGATGAGGCGAAATTACTTCACTTGAAGGTTGTGAATCCTTGGAGCTCTTGATCCCAGAGGGTTCTGGATACTGCATCGTTGGATACATTTAAGGCTCGGATGGACAGATTTTTGTCAGGGAATTGAGGGATATGGATACCGGATGGGAAAATAGAGTTGAAGTCCAAGATCAGCCATGATCATATTGTATGGTGGAGGAGGCTTAACGAGCCTTGTGGTCTACTCCTGTGCCTATTTCTTGTGTTCCATATCTGATGAGCCGCAAATGGTACTGAGCAAACATCCCCACTTCTGACCTTATGATGGAAGGAAGGTCATTGATGAAGCAGCTGTTGATGGTTGGGCCTTGGATACTAACCCGATGAACTCCTGCAGTGATAGCCTGGGACTGAGATGATTGACCTCCAACAACCACAGCCATCTTGTGCTATGTATGACTCCAACTGGCGAAAAGTTTTCTCCCTGATTCATATTGACTCCAGTTTTGCCAAGGCTTGGTCAAGTACTGCCTTGGCGTCAAAGGCAATCAGTCTTCCCTTACCTCTGGAGTTCGGATGGTTTGTTTGTTTTTAGACCAAGGCTGTAATGAGGTCCAGAGTTGAGTGGCCCTGGCGGATCCCAAACAGCACCAGTAAGCAGGTTATTGCTAAGCAAGTGCCGTTTGATAGCAGTGTCGACAGCCCTTTCCATCACTTTGATGATTGAGAGTAGACTGATGGGATGGTAATTCGCCAGGTTGAGTTTGTCCTGCTTATTGTGGACACCTGTGCAATTTTCCAAATTGCATCTTCAGCACTATTACTGGAATGTTGTCAGCACCCATAGCCTTTGCACCCAGTGCCTTTAACTGTTTCTTGATATCACATGGAGTGAATCGAATTAACTGAAGACTGGCATCTGTGCTGCTGGGAACTTCCGGAACAGGCAGAGATGGATCATGTACTCGGCACTCCTGGCTGAAGATGGTTGTAAATGTTTCAGCCTTGTCTTTTGCACTGATGTGCTGGGCTCTCGCATCATTGAGGTTGTTGGTATTTTTGGAGGCGTCTCCTCTGGCTGTTTGTTCAATTGTGCACCACCGTTCACAACTGAATGTGGCAGGACTGCAGTGCTCCGTTGGTTGTGGATCACTTAAATCTGTGGTACAGATGGTTCTGCTTGTCCTGGTACATCAATTGCAAAAGGATAACATGTAGGTACAGCATGTAATTAAGACAAATGGAACCTTGGCCTTTATTGCAAGAGAATGGAGCATAAAAGTAGGGAAGTCTTGCTACTGCTGTGCAAAGCTTTAGAGAGATGGCTAATGAAGTACTGTGTACAGTTTTGGCCTCTTTACTTAAGGAATATAATTGCATTGGAAGCAGTTCAGAGAAGATTTACTTGGCTGCTTCCTGGAATGAAATGGTTGTGTTATGAGGAAGGGTTGAGCAGGTTAGGCCTATACTCATTGGAGTTTAGAAGAATAAGAAGTGATCATATTGAAACATAAGGTTCTGAGGGCACTTGACAAGGTGGATGCTGGGAGGATGTTTCTCCTTGTGGGGAGTTTAGAACTTGGGGGCACAGCTTAAAAATAAGACAGGGATGAGGAGGAATTCTGTTCTCAGCGTCGTTAGATCTTGGATTTTGTCTTCCCCAGAGAGCAGTGGAGGCTGGGTCATTGAATATATTCAAGTCTGAGTTGGACAGATTGTTGATTTGACAAGGAGGGTTAAGGGGCGCAGGCAAGAAAGTGGAGTTAAGGCCGCAGTCTGATCAGCCATGATCTTGTTGAAAGGCGGAGCAGGCTCGGGGCCAAATTACCTACTCCTATTTCTTATGATCTTATGATAATGTTGCCTACTTGTTGGTTTTGGTACTACTGAAATCAGCAGAGTTTTTAAAACCTACATTTTAAAATTTTAATAGTTGATAATCTATAGAAGTTGATCTGTGCTTTCATGCTTGCAAAAAGTTGCAAATTTACCGTCCCAATATAAAAAGTATTGCCAATAATTTTGGCACCAGTGAACTGAACCCTGTCAATGTTTTTAACTACAACAGATGTATTTGTGTTCACAATGCTTTATTTTTCCACTGGAATATAACCATATAACTCCTTGCTGCCACTTTGCTGCTTTTAAGTGGAATTTGACTTTAAATTAAGAATATTCTAGAAACTTATTTGGTTGTCAACTGTGGCTCAAGTGGCCAATTGGGAATCTAGATGTGGCTGACAAGTAAAAAAAAATACGCTGTTGGACATGCAATCTTTGCTCATATTTGCACAATCTATGCATATGTACTTCAATTTTTTTTGTCTGTTGTTACTAAAATGGTGAGACAAAGAATAGACCATGCTTTTTGATAGTAAGATTGTTAATGAATGGTTGTAAATATTAGGTAAATATACATGTGAAGTAGATTTTCCTTATTGTGTGTAGATTTTAGGTGGTTTCTACAAAAAAAATAGTGCCTGTAGCTAAAATGTTGCTGCAACAATTTCTGTTGGACATAGTTGATCTCGGCTGACACTTCACTACAGTATTGAGGAAGTGGTGCACTGTTGGGAGGTGCTGTTTTTCGTATGAGATCCTCAACTGAAGCTGCATCTGCCCCCTCAGGTGGATGTGGAAGACCCAATGGCATTATTTGAAAAAGAACAGGGGAGTTATGTAGGTGCCTTTGCCAACAGTTGTCCATTGATTTACAATCCATTGAAAAAAAAATTATGCTTTATGCAGCTTGGTTGCTTGAATTGCCTACATTACAGTAGTGACTTCACTTTTGTTAAAAAAAGTACTTAATTTGGGACTTCTTGAGATTATAAGTCTCAATGAAAACAAGCTTTCTCTTTAGAATAGTTGTATTTAAAAATAAAGTTGAGCTTTTTAACAATGATGGAACTTATGCAGCAGTAATATTACAAGTTCTGTTCGCAGGTTGTCTGTATGTATTTTCTCTTAACCGTTTTCTATTGTAAATTCCTGTGACTCCGTTGATAATGGCAATTGTTATGTAAACTTGCTGTTACTTCATCCTCCCAAGAGCTACAAGTTTCAAGAAGGAGAGATGTGGAGAAATGTGATAATCATGTATCAGCTGGTCCAATGTCAGTTGTGGGCAAGCTTTCAAGGATAGAAATTGATCTTCACTTGCCTGTTACTAAATGAGAAACAGTTAGGTTCTTCACTCAAAGGCTACCTGAAACACATCCAACCTCATGTTGGGAGTAGACCATATTCAAGTGTTCAGCCCCTCTAATTATTTGAAGGGGCCAATCTGGTGAAATTTGGTACTGAGCAGAGCAGGCACAAGACCTCCATTCAGTCTTTTGATTCCTAATGCAGCCTCTTTCATTAATGTGAAACTGGGAAGAACCAGAGATCCTGTATAATTCTTCTCTCCCCCGACACCCTTCCTCCCGCACCTGCTCCCCCTGCCATCTTCAGTCTCTTGCCTTCCAGAAGCTACCCGATGGCCATGCCAGCTAGCTGGGTGGTCCATCTTAGTTCCCGTCAAATTGATGAGCTACTTCTATTTATGTCTGCAACTTGGTGGCAATATGCTGATGAGCATAAGGAGTATTGTATCAAAATTAGTGGATTACATAGAAGTGAGGGGTTTGACATACAGGGAGGCGTGAGTCATGAACAGGTTAGCAGAATGGATAGACGTCGCTAATGCAGTTTGATGTGGAAAGTGCAAAATGGTCCATATTGGAGGGAAAACAAAGAATTTGAGTATACATTCAATGCAAAAATGTTGAAAGATGTAGAAGAGCAGGGACTCTTGTGGATGAAATGTGCAACTTCAAGTAGTTAACCCATTAAAACCGTCTTGCTGTCAGATTCCTTGTCCAACATCAGGATGTGTCAAAACTTTCTCCAGCTCAGCTTTGGGAAGATTGAAGCTGTTGTTCTAGGTCCCTGCTACAAAACTCGCTCCCTTGCTACTGATTCCATCCCTCTCCATGCCTACTGTCACAGGTTGCACCAGGTATTGGTAATCTTAATACCTTGTCCACTATGACTGCATACTTCCACCGCAACCTTGGCCCATTCCTGCCACTGTAACCTACACATGGTTGCTTTAACTTTCTTGTTGGTCTTCCCATCTGCCAAAACTCTGCAGGGCACATCATGTCCTGCATTGATTCTTCAGTTTGCTTACCACTGTACTCAGCATCTTGCACTAGGGATAGGGAACCAGTGTATTAAGTTCAAAATACTTGACTGTAGTGTAACTTCTAGACATATCCCACCCTATCTCTACATTTTCTGCAACCTTGCATTCCCTCTTTTGACTGTGGCATTTTGTGAATTTTACCCACTCCCAGCACTTTGCCCTAGCATTGGCAGAACTTTCAGCCATCTTAGTCCTTTACTTTTGAACCTAATCCTCAACCTCTCCATTTTAAAAAACCACCTCAAACTTGTATTTTGTCTAAGTTTTTGGTTACCTAATTGTTGTCCCCCTGTTTGTCTTGCCTTTTTGTAAAGCACTGTGGGCACTTATTTTAGATTAAACCACTATACAAATATTATTGTAACAGTACAAATTCAAAATTTGCTGGGAACAAAGAGTCTATGCTGAACCTCAGCAGAAATTTACCACTTCTCTTGTTCTTTCAATATTTGTATCAGACTTTCATTTCTTGTCTTTTTTTCCTCCAATTCACTTGAAACATTGTGGTTATTCATGTTGTTCATTATAATTTTTTTATATCATGGGTTTATAATCAGCTTAATTCTTCAATTTTCAGCCTTTTGGCCTGTGTAGTTTTTCTGAAGTGGTTTGCTTTCTTAGTTGGCATGTGCAAGGCTTTAATGTAAGGTCATTCTGTGACCCGCCTTGGGTCGCAAACATAAAAGAGCACTGTTAATTTAAAATGAAATGTTAATAACCAAACTAGTTGTATGATAGTATTTTGTCTATCTGTTTCTTCCATTGAAGATTGTCCGAGATCTCTGGGCAGACTAGATATTTTTGATAACTGTAAATTCGTTTGTCTTTCAGGTTCTGGCTTTTCACTTGTGCAATTTTATATAGGCTTTGTTTTGCCCATGATACTAATGTTAGTGCTTCTGATTTCAGGTTACTGAATCATGTGAAGAAGGTGATAAAATAGAACAAAGTGATGTACTTCCTGAAGAACCCGAGAGCATGTTGATGAATGCTGAGCACTTGACGATAACTAAGAATATAACTGAATCTGACATTGTTTTGTCAGCAAGGTAAAATATTAAAGGCTTAGCAATTGAATAATTTTGGTTCATATTCATATTGACACCCTGGGCTGAATTTTATCTGACTACCCAACCGCTTTCCTGCAGATGCCATTACCTCTGGCCCACCCGTCCCCATTGCCCACTGTGATTTTATAAGCGTCGGGAGAGGCGTTGGGTGGGTCACACCTACCCATTGCTCAACTGAGGCCCTTATGTGGGAAATTAATACCCAATTAAAGGCCTCATCCCTCTGCCTTTCTGATTTAATGGGTGGCAGGAGAAGCTGGAGCTCTGTGTGCAGTCTGGCGGGTTTAACCTTGTGGGCTGCTGGCCAGTTATAGGGAGGTGGTGCCTCTTCCCGGCCCATGGTGTCAGTTAGAGTTTTGGCTCCCCATATCCACCCTTCCTCTTGTGCTGTCCAACACCCCCACCCTCTTGTTGGCGTCTGTCAGCCTGGCCCCAGTGAGACCCCAGACAGACCAGAATGTTCAAGTCCATTGCTGAATGCCATCTCCTTGGCCTACATGAAGCAACAGCCGTGGCCACCGCTGCTGCTGACGTGCCACTGTGCAGAGCTGCTGGCCTCCGATTAGCCAGTAGTTCTGAGGCACCACTTCATCCTGGAGATGGATAGAAGTCCCACTTCATACTAATTGAAGGGCAGTTGCCCAAAAAATTGAAGTGGGATGAGCTGACTAAAGCAGAGGTGGGCTCGTCCCTGACACTTAAGCTGGGATACGGGGAGCCTGCCCTCGGAGTATAATCCAAACCGCAGTTGGAATTGGTATATCTATTCTTCTTAACTTTGAGGATTTTACAAACAGTAAGATGGCAAATCAAAATAACAAGCAGTTTAGAATTTTCAAAATTTATTTACTGTTGCCCAAATTAGTGATATAATATTGAGTAATTAATATGGTTCCAGTATTACATTTTTAAAATATATAAGATGTCATCTCAGTATTTAGTAATTAGGCCAGAACATTTTGCTTCTAAAATATTTGGTACACTTTGTGTTTGCTTCTGTAAAGACTTCAATATAGGTCGAGGGAAAATGGTCATTATTTCTTTCAAGTTGTTTTGTTTTAGAAGTTTTCTGCAGAATTTTAAAAAAAAACTAAAGATTTACGGGGTTACTTGACCAGACAGATTGATATCAATTTAAGATGAAACTGTATGATTCTTAAACATAGCCACCTCCATTCTACTGTGAAGGCAAAGGTGTTCCTACTGAGAAGCAAAGTGTATTGTGCATCCGTTTCCATACTGAAAATTACCATGTTTATCAGCGTTAAACTGAATGAATCAACTGTATATGTTTGTTGATGACCCAAATACTTGTCCTTCATTTCACAGTAGAATACCATTGGAAACATATAAAGGTGGTAAATGTGGATGTATAATGGGTTGAGAAGAAGAATGCACCCATCAACATGTGATTAGAAGTGACGTTTTTGAAGCTTGGACACTTACAGTCAGTTTTCAGGATATGGATGCTTATCAACATTGTTCCTGTGCAGCTGCTTACTTATCTAGGGTGGGGGTAGGGAAAAGATGGAGCTACAGCTGGTAGCAGAGCAGTTTCTGGATGAAATTTGGGGCCTTTTTTAAAATAATCATTGTCCTGTTGTAAAGAGCTTAAGTATAAAAGTTTAAATAGTTATTTGCTTTGGAAATAATTTCTTACAGTTCACAACAGATTGCGTTATTTTTTCAAGTTTTTGTTTGACATCTGAAATCAGTTAATCAAATGTTGAATTTCATTTAAAAATGCATTCTTGCTGATAGTTTCTATTTCCTGATTATGTGATAGAATGATCTGCCTATTTATGGTAAACCATTAACAGTTTATGGCTTGTAAATAAAGCTGGTTAAGGATCACTTTTTTTAAAAACAAGATGACCTAGATGGATATGATCTACACTGGCACTTCAATGTAGCATTGAGGGAGTGCTGCATTTTGGAGCTATTATATTTTACATTCATCTAAAAGATAAGTTCATTGCCTGTTTGGGTGGATGTAAAATATCCCACTGCACTATTCAGAGAAGAACAGAAGTGTTTTCCTGATGCCCTGGTCAACACTTATCCCTTAAACTAATCCATTTTTAATTGTGCTAATTATCAGATATCTCATTCCTGTTTATAGGACCTTGCTGTGCGCAAATTAGCGGTTGTTTCTTTACCAGAACAGTTGCTACACCTAAAGTAATTAATTAGCTGTGAAGCACTTTGGGATATCCTTGGAACATGAAAGGCAGCATGGTAAATGCAAGTTTCTCTCATCTACAGATTTTGATTAGCATTTTTCAGACGTTACAGACAATAACAAGATGTTAAATTATCTATTTTAAACTGGCTAATCTGGCATAATCTGTTTTTGCTTATTGAATTAGAAACATTCAAAAACATATTAATGAGTGAACTATTGTCTCACATGCGCTTAAATCATTCCTTTGAACAAGTCAACTTTAACTCTGTTCAGGTATTGCTTAGATGTAGCATAATTGTTATGACCAGGTGAGGGGTAAAAAATGATTCCCCTTTTCTACACTCTGACCATAGCCAAGTCTGACCATAATAGGGTATTTTTGTGATTTTAGGCAGGATGTGCTTTGCTAATATCGCAAGAGCCCCACTATTTATGCTTTCAGTTTATAAAGAATTAGTCAGACAAGTTTTCTTAGGTTAAACAAAGAGCAAGATAAGCTTATTGAAACTATTTCCTGCACTAAAAACTACCAGGTAAATCGCAACTGCCATTCATATGTGATACACACAAGGGCAATAAATGCTGGCCTTGCCAGTGACACCCACATCCCATAAATGAATTAAAACATACACACCAGTACAGATGACAGATTAAGATTAAAGCAAAATATTGCGAGTGCTGGAAATCTGAAACAAAAAACAGAAAATGCTGGAAAAACTCAGGTCTAACAGCATCTGTGGAGAGAAAGACAGAGTTAACGTTTTGAGTCCATATGTGCTCTGAAGAAGAGTCATACAGACTCGAAACGTTAACTCTGTCTTTCTCTCCACAGATGCTGATAGACCTGCTGAGTTTTTCCAGGGTTTTTTGTTTTTGTGACCGATTAAGAGGATAGTTTAAGGAATTTTTTACAGTACGTGAAGAAGATAAAACAAAGGGGTTGGCTGTCTTTCAGCTGATCTCGATGGCAGTGATTCAACATTGCAGGTGTTTTCGTCTTCCTGAGTAGTTATTTGGAGCAGATTTCCACATTTTACTCCCAAAAGATCTTGGTTTGCAGTAGATTTCTCTTCTAAGGATGGTCACTTGCAAATCCATGTACAGTACTTTTGAGAGAAAGAGAGCAAGCAGCTTTTGCAGCCTGTTTTCAGAACAGCATTCTGATCTCTGATTGTTCCCTGCTTGGTAACACAGTCCTTTAAAGTACCCTGCTGGCTGTATATTCCAGGGAAATTCTATTAATCCCTGTCTGCTGCAGTCATTGTTTTTAGAACAGATAATTGCATTTTGATGTCTCACCTCAGAAACATTTGAAAAGCTTCAGGGTAGTGTAAAGCCAATATGAGATGGGCTCTTTAATGCTACCGAGGGGGTTGAGTGTCTTTTATTTTTCATCCCACTTGGTGGAATGCAAGCTTGTATATTGTAGTCGTCCATTGTCTTGTCATTTTATTAAAATGGATATATTTTAAGCAGGCAGTTTCATGATACTAAAGTCCTCTTAACATGCTTCTCATCCTTCAGATTTTCTGTTCGCTTAACACAGGCTTGCCCAACCTTTGTGTGTTGGGGGGGGCCACATTTCAATTTTTCTCACACTCGGCAGTGATGAGCAAATTTCGGAAAGATAGTTTGGCTCAACGTTATACGTGAATTTTTTTAAAATAGTTGACATATGAAAAGAAAAAACTTGCTGAGCAAAACAATTACAACAATAAATTGATAATTTATAAAATGAGTAATAAATGAATAAACCATTCGTGTGAAAGTGTGTATGTCCAGCTCACTCCCAGTTTCAGGATGCTCGCTCAACCACTCATCCTCACTTTGTGAGAGTGCCTGTTGGTGTGTGGGGTTGAGGGTGATTGAGAACCCTGAGACTGTGTGTGAGTGAGCCAGGCACATGCACTTCTCCCACTCATTCACACCCCCCCATTCACTCACTCACTCTCCCCCTCTCCCTCTCATACACACCCTCTCGCGTGCGCATAGCCTCCTCTCTCTTATGCGAGCCTTCTCATGCCTCTCTCCCCCTCCCTCTCGCCATCGCGTGCCTCCCTCCCCCCCTCCCTCTCGCCCCTGCACGCTCCCCTCACTGATTCGGCAGAGAGCGGGTAGGTGCATTGAAAGCAGAGGATTGGTGCCTGAATGCAGGTGCCCACTGAAAGGAGCGCCAAGAGCCGGGAGGGACGCGGCTGGAGCTGGGCCAGAGCACTGGGAGCTGCGGGAAGGTGGCTGGAGTCACAGGAAAATGCGGTGAGCGGTGGGCCCGCGTGCTCCAGAGTGTCTTTATCTTCTGATGCACAGTTCTTGGTGTTCGTTGCTTCTCCAATCACAGCCTGTTTCTCTCCGGTGTTTGTTGCTGGTGGGCTCATGAGCCTATCAACAGCAAATGCTGGAAAGAACCAGGCTGTGATTGGAGGACCATTCCCCTGCAGAATTCTTCAAACCCACTGATCCGTCTTACCGGCATTTTCACCAATCGATCTGGTGCCCACAGAGATGGGCTAATGCAGTGTGCGGGTTGGACAAGCCTGATTTAACAGAATTTAAGTGTGTAGTTTTCCTTTCACGTTATTTAGATTTTACCATCTCATAATGTGAAATGGAAATATAGATTCAATCTGATACAATATAGATACAGTCCTTTACCAGAATCTTTGTATTTCTAATTTTATTTTTTTGCAACTTTCTAAATAACTTGAGAACCCCAAGTACCGGAGCATCTTCCTCCAAAGTTTTCAGATTTTAAAAAGTTGCAAATGTCTCCCCCAAGGGACCTTCAGTTAACTTCTTAGAAGGAAATCTGCTACAATGAGTTGTGCCAAAAGCTGTTGCAGAGGTAACAATATATCAGAAGCTTCAGCTAGTTTTGTTTTCAGTAGTTGAGTTTGGTTTTTGGATGCTTTGATCTTTAATGGAACCTAAGTTCATTTATTTGTTGATGGGCATGAAATGCTTGAATTAGATTGGACAACTTGCCTATTTCAGAATTTTTGTCATCCAGTCCAAAGTACATTTTTTTTGCCTCTGATAGTTGTTGAAGGAGGAGTTGCTCAGAAGATGGGAAGTATTTTAAGTACAGAGATCGCCAATAAAGATTTGGGATGGGCAATTCGGTGTAAGAGATAATTCAGTGTATTTGGCCTGTAACTTCCGAGCTCCAGGGCATTGTAACCGGGGATACCCCCCCGGCCCCAGAAGTCCCAAGGTAAGAATGTAAGGATTGCATGGCAATAGCCTTGGAAGTTCAAACTTCTGTTGGACAATTGCCCTGCAATTGGAACCATCCAAAAGTACAATTTAAATTGCAAACTTCAGATGGTTTCAACTATCTTACAGTAATAGTTACCCAGAAAAAGTTAGAAGGATTAAAACCACTTTTTAAAATCCAAGCTAACTATAGTAATGACACAGCACCGCACCCCCCTGACTGCCGCCAGCACCCCACCCCTCGACTGACCACCCAACCTCCCTCACCACCCCTCTCTCTGACTACCTGACCAACCTCCCAACCCCCCCAATCCTACCCATTTGCCTTGCAAACCTACCTTCTCCAGCTTTCTGCAAGTGGCTGGACTTTTAAAGTTACCTGCTTTTACAGCAGCTAGTGCTATAAAAAGGGGGCATGGCTCCCTTACCTTCAACTCTGCAGCCCCTGACTGAAGACCTTGAGTGGGCTGCCCTACACAGTTCTTGCCTGGCCTGAGTTGGAAGTTTGGGCGACAAAGGATCAGCTGGATTTCGAGGTAAGAAACGAGGAGTGGAGTGGCAATCGGACTCAGACACTCCGTGGAAGTTCAGGCCAAGATGATTCAATATATTTGTTCTTTAAGAGAACATACACTCAACCAGCCATTCTGGATGTTCCAGATAGAAAAGACTTGCATGGATCCAGGTCAGTGCTGACCAATAGTCACTCAATTGCGTGGTGGTCTGCTTTTCACCTGCTTCCAGGTGACCTTTTTAACAGGCCGTAAATTCAAAGGTCGTGGCCTGATGAGACTTGGCTGCTACCAGAAGCTTAGTGTTCGTTTCTTAGTTCTGGAATTCGTAAAATTATTGTTGCTGTTAGGAAGAAACGATTGTTGTTAAAGCCCTCAATATGTTTTGTCGTCATTTACTGGTTTTTAAAATGTGGTATTTACAAATTGTGATGAAATCAGCATGAAAAGATGAATTTCTTCTTTCCATAAGTGTGAAGATTTTTCTGACACATTTTTCATGGTGTTACAATCTGGTCAGGTACCAATAACTTTCAAGTAGGCAAAGTTTGAAATCCTGGTTACCCACTAGGAGAATAAAGCTGCAAGATTCCAAAGTTCTCAACAAACAACATAGTTATACTTTTCTGGCTTTGCATAGTAAAGTTTATCTATAATATCTGTCTTATACTCGATGACATTCAGAATTAACATGAGGTAAATATGAATTAACAGGAAAAGTGTGGTCGAACACACCATACTAAACATTAAATGGCAGATGTGACCAAGACAGATTCCAGGAATTTCTCAGCAACCCGCCCAGACGTCAGCGACTACTGAGAGTCACAAAATCTCATTAAAACGTTGCCTCCCTCATGAGGGATTTTAACTCTTCACTTTTGAAGATCTAGCCTCTGAATTAGCTCAAGCTGCTCTGACACGGACTGCCTCAGTGACTGCTCACCTCCCGATGTTTCGTTCCCTTCTGAGACTGCATTCCATGGGATTCACGAAGCTTCACTCCCTCTTCTAATTGCTGGCACGCTTCTGACTCTTTCGCAGACTGGTAGTCTCACTAAGCTAGCACTGCCCCAGGTTTCTCCGGTCTCCCGGCTGCACTGAGCTATAAATGACTCCCAGAGCTTCTTCTGAGCTCTAACCCTCTCCAACATGGAACCAGTGATCTCCTACCTTCTCAGCTCCCCAGGACTTCACTGAACCCGAATTACCTGGAAGCCTGCTGACAGCTCCCAGGGCTTCTCTGTGAGCTGCAAACCACACAAGGTCCAAACTGCAATCAAGCTTCTATCCTGCCAAATGCAGATAAATTGAAACCAGAGAACTTTCTTAAGCTCCACCCATCTCCTAGACAATGTAGCTTTTCAGGGTTCACCGAATGCTCAAACTAGCTCTAACTCCCAAAACAAAACATCTCTCTGGGCTCTACTTCTTTGCATGTGGCGTAGACATTACATCTCCAGTTCTTCAGCTAGCCTGCTGTTTTATGGCTCCATCTCTTCTACTCTGACTCTGTTAAACAAACCTGCATAACCTTCTGAACTGCCATGTTCTTTTAAGTGTACTGGTGATCTCTAAAGCCCAGCATCTTAGCTCCACAGCAACAGTTCCCAAAACTAAACATGACCTCTAAAATATTAACATGAACTACATATTCATTACAATGGTGTCTTTCATATATCTTTAAATACAGTGGGGTTGATTTAATTTTCCAGTATGCTCTTTCAAGCTGCATAACGTGTGAAGATCCTGTATATTATTAGTAAGCCGTTATTTGTGTGTGTGACCACATCCAGCATTGGCTGTACAAAAAATTTTAAGCTTTTAGCTTTTCGGGGAGGCATGGCATTGTGGTATTGTTGCTGGACCAGGAATCCAGAGCCCCAGGTAATGCTGTGGGGAACCAGGTTCAATTCCCACAATGGCAGATAGTGGAATTTGAATGCAATAAAAATCTGGAATTAAAAGTCTAATGATGACCATGAAACAATTGTCAATTGTTTTAAAGACCGACCTGGTTCACTGATGCCCTTTAGGGAGGGAAACCTGTCGTCCTTACCTGGCCTGGCCTACACGTGATTCCAAACCCACAGCAATGGCCTGGCAAGCCACTCAGTTGTAACAAATTGTTACAAAGTCACTAACAAGGAACAAAACCAGACAGACCACCTGGCATCGACCTAGGCACCGGAAACTACAATGGCAATCTCAGCCCTGACGACCTTGCAAAGTTCTCCTTACTAACATGCGAAAGTTGGGAGATCTGTCTCACAGACTAGTCATCCTCACACAACCTTACCTTACAGATAATATCCCAAACACCACCACCACCATCCCTGGGTATTTCCTGTCCCACCGGCAGGACAGCCCCAGCAGAGGTGGTGGTACAGTGGTGTACAGTCGGGAAGGAGTTGCCTGGGAGTCCTCAACATCGATTCCGGATCCCATGAAGTCACATGGCATCAAGTCAAACATGGGCAAGGAAACCTCCTGCTGATTACCATGTACCACCCTCCCTCAGCTGATGAATCAGTGCTCCTCCATGTTGAACACCACTTGGAGGTAGCATTGAGGGTGGCAAGGGCACAGAATGTACTCTGGGTGGGAGACAAGAGAGAAAAACCTACTTGACCTCATCCTCACCAACCTGCCTGCCGTAGATTCATCTGTCCATGACAGTATCGGTAGGAGTGATCATGGAACAGCCCTTGCGGAGACGAAACCCCGCCTTCACATTGAGGATACCCCCCATCATGTTGTGTGGCACTACCACTGTGCTTAAATGGGATAGATTTTGAACAGGTCTAGCAACTAAAAACTGGGCATCCATAAGGTGCTATGGGCCATCAGCAGCAGAATTGTACACGAACACAATCTGTAACCTCATGGCCCCATTACCTCATCCTCCACTCTACCCTCCACTCTACCATTACCATCAAGCCATGGGGATCAACCCTGGTTCAATGAAGAGTGCAGTAGGGCATGCCAGGAGCAGCACCAGGCATACCTAAAAATGAGGTGTCAACCTGGTGAAGCTATAACACAGGACTACTTGAATGCCAAACAGCATAAGCAGCAAATGATAGACAGGGATAAGTGATCCCACAACTAATGGATCAGATCTAAGCTCTACAGCCCTGCCACATCCAGTCTTGAATGATGGTGGACAATTAACTCACTGGAGAAGGAGGCTTCACAAATATCCCATCCTCCAATCTGGAGGAGCCCAGCACAGCAGTGCAAAAGATAAGGCTGAAGCATTTGCCACAATCTTAGCCAGAAGTGCCAAGTGGATGACCCATCTCGGCCTCCTCCGGAGGTCCACAGCATCAGATGCCAGCCTTCAGCCAAGTTGATTCACTCCATCTGATGTCAAGAAACAGCTGAAGGCACTGGATATTGCAAAGGCTATGGGCCCTGACAGTATTCTGGCAATGGTATTTAAGACTTGTGCTCCAGAACTTGCCGCGCTCCAAGCCAAGCTGTTCCAGTACAGCTGCAACACTGGCATCTACCTGGCTATGTGGAAAATTGCCCAGTCGTGTCCTGTACATAAAAATGCAGGACAAATCCAACCCAGCCAATTACCGCCCCGTCAGTCTACTCTCGATCATCAGTAAAGTAATGGAAGGGGTCATCAACAGTGCTATCCAGCGGCACTTGCTTAGCAATAACCTGCTCACTAATCCCAATTTGGGTTCCGCCAGGGCCACTCAGCTCCTGACCTCATTATAGCCTTGGTTCAAACATGGACAAAAGAGCTGAACTCCCGAAGTGAGGCGAGAGTGACTGCCTTTGACAGCAAGGCAGCATTTGACCGAGTGTGGCACCGAGGAAACCTAGCAAAACTGGAGTCCATGGGAACTAGGGGGAAAACTCTTTGCTGGTCGGAATCATACCTAGCACAAAGGAAGATGGTTGTGGTTGTTGGAGTTCAGTCTTCTCGGCTCCAGGAGATCACTGCAGGAGCTCCTCAGGGAAGTGTCCTCGGCCCAACCATCTGCTGCTTCATCAATGACCTTTCATCATAAGGTCAGTCGTGGGGATGTTCATTGATGACTGCACAATGTTCAGCACCATTCACAACTCTTCAGATACTGAAGCAGACCATGTCCAAATGCAGCAAGACCTGGACAATATCCAGGCTTGGGCTGACAAGTGGCAAGAAACATTCATGCTGCACAAGTGTCAGGCAATGACCATCTCCAACAAGAGAGAATCTAACCATCGCCCCTTGATGTTCAATGGCGTTACTATCAATGGATCCCTCACTATCAACATCTTGGGGTTACCATTGACCAGAAACTGAACTGGACCAGCCGTATAAATACTGTGGCTACAAGAGCCAGTCAGATGCTCGGAATCATGTGATGAGTAACTCACCACCTGAATCCCCCAAAGCCTGCCCACCATCTACAAGGTAGAAGTCAGGAGTGTGATGGAATACTCCCCACTTGCCTGGATGAGTGCAGCTCCCACAACACTCAAGAAGCTTGACACCATCCAGGACAGAGCAGCCTGCTTGATTGGCACCACATCCACAAACATTCACTCCCTCCACCACTGATGCCCAGTAGCAGCAGTGTGTACCAACTACAAGATGCTTTGCAGGAATTCACCAAGGCTCCTTTAGCACCTTCCAAACCCATGACCACTACCATCTAGAAGGACAAGGGCAGCAGATAGATGGGAACACCACCACCTAGAAGTTCCCCTCCAAGTCACTCACTGCTCTGACTTGGAAAAATATCGCCGTTCCTTCTCTTTTGCTGGGTCAAAATCCTGGAACTCCCTTCCTAACAGCACCGTGGGTGTACATACACCACATGGACTGCAGCGGTTCAAGAAGGCAGCTCACCACCACCTTCTCAAGGGAATTTAGGGATAGCCAATAAATGCTGGCCTAGCCAGTGAAGCCCAAATCCCATGAATGAATTTTTTTTTAAAAAGTGTGTCTGGCTGTCATTTAGATCATGCAAAAGAAACTTTAAACACAGTAAACTCTTGCACAATTTGCTGTTTAATAATGCTTCTTTATAAGGCCTTGACTCAGGATTCAAGTTACACTCCAGTCACTTGAGCACCTAATCTAGGCTCATATTTCAGTGCATTATTGAAGAATTGCAGGCATGTTGGATGAGACTTTAAAGCAAAACCCTACCCACCCTCTCAAGTAAGGGTAAAAGACCCCATGGTACTATTCAAAAAGGAGTAGGGTAATTCTCCCTGTTAATAATTATTTATCAACTGACACACAAACATTTCCATTCCAGTTACTGGGAACTTACTGTCATGATATTGCCTGCTGATTTCCTAATTTTACAATCGTAACCTGCCAAAAAAGATCATCTTCATTGGCTGTAAAGCACTTCAGAATGTCTAGAGGTTATGAAAGGCACTATATAAAAGCAAGTTTTGTTTTTTGCCAAAATAACCTCATTATTGCATCATGTTTAATAATGCTTCTGATGCCAATCCAACTTTTGGTATCTAATTCTATGCTTGTTTATGGTCTCGTGTTATAGAATTAAACCTTTGTGTTCTGTTGAAATAGGATGTACTTCAACTTAATTTGCAATGTGTATGTTGCCAGCACATTTTGCACTGTTTCCAGACTGCCCTTTGTAAAATTGCAATTGAGAATAAATGCATATTATGTATTTTTTTTGTTGCAGTGCCCATGGCTCCCCTATCAACCAAGTGACCATATCTGCAGAGTAAGTACTGACTTGTTTTCATCACAATTTAGCTGTTTGGATTTACACAGTTCTGTGTAATTTTAGCATCCATGATTGTAGCAAAATAATTTTCAATGCCAAATTTTTTCACTACTCGAAGAACAATCAGGAGTAGAAGCCGCTGATAATCACCACCCCCCACCACCAAACCAAGAAGACAGAAATGTTGTTGTTTGTATATTAATTTAAATTGTATGCAGGTGGTGGGCAGTAACTGGGGATTCATTTGTGCCTCTATAAATCGACACACAACTCATAAATCGGAAACTGTGGTTGTGGGGTTAAGAGGTGCTTGCTTGTAGTGTGGATTGGCTCTAGTTCTATCCTTCACCAATTGGATTTTTGGATTATAACATTGTGGCAGAGAATTGTTGCCTAAAGGGTGAAGGTTGGAAGCGAAGAAAACCATTTTCAGACAGAAGATTACAAATCCATTGTTGAAAATGGCAGAAAACAACTGTAAATGGTCGGGGTATGACTAGCCTTTGATATTCTTGGGATTTGGCCCATATGACTAGGGAAAGGATGAAGTGCATATGTGGACACAGATTATGTCCCTACCAAAGAGGAGATAAAGTGTGGCCTTGGTGTTGTCACTCCCTACAAGAAGTAAAATCAGAAATGTTTTGAGAGCTGGATACTCGTCAGTTGGATAATGTTGACAGTTTGGACCTTCGATTAAGAGTTCTTGGGTGAAATTTGTAAGGAAGATGATCTAAATGTCTGAGACTTGAGCAGACGTTGATAGATTTTGGAAAACAGAAGGCTGTTCCATGGAAGAATATATCATACTTAAGCGTTTGCCCAGAGATCCCCAAATTGAATTTCGTCAATCATTCATACAATCCACCTTCAAAAGAGTGTGTGAAAGTGTCTCGTGTGGACAGGCTACTGGTTCTAACTAGTACTTGGTTCTTGGCGATAGAGTTCCTGTTGGATCAGATGTCCACTGCCTTCAAAAATTCCTGGGGAAAGTTATGGAACAAATGGGACGTTCCAGAGCGGACTCGCTGATTACTAGATTTCACAATGGCCCAGATACAGGTATCGAGAATAAAAGACTAGCAGAATGAGGATGACAGCGCCTTTTAGCACCTCTGACTATTACAGGCAGCTCACCTCCACCACCTCTTGTGCAATTAGGAATGGGCAACAAATGCTAACCTTGCCAGGATGCTAGCATCCCATTAATGAATTTTTAAAAAAAAAACAGAATTGGAACAGCAATAATAGATAAATAAATCCTGGGAATGCCCAAGGACAGTTAATAGGTGCTTCAGGGATGGCTTTAAGCATCATTTAGGGTGAATTGCCCAAAGCAGCAGGGCAGGGTCATCAAAATGACACATTACAGAATTTTGAGGTAGAGGATGAATTTTTAACAATGAGTTTGAACAAATTATACTGCACACAAGGTGCTTTAATCCAATGATGAATGGGTTAGTTGTGGATGTTTTAACTGTGCAATGTTAAATAGTGCAACAGATTAATTTAAAATATTAAATAAAAACAAAATTCTGGAAATACTCAACAGGTCTGGCAGTATCTGAAAGGTAGTTGACCTGAAACGTTAACACTCTTCTGAGACTGCTATTTCCAGCATTTTTCTGTTCTTATTTCAGATTTCCAATACCTGTACTATTTTTATTTCTGTATTGGTTAAAATGTTATCTTGATTTTCTAAGTAGTGAGGATCGATGCAAGGTTATGGAATGTAGAAGTACTACCTTTTGTAACTCAATGCAAAATAGCAGGAGTAAGTCTTTTTACAAGCACTGATATAGTTCTCTGGTGAGGTACCTATGTTGTCGAGTAACCCTTCCATGAAAAAGGCACAAATGAAACTTGGTGCATGAGAAGGCAATTATTTTTGGAAATTCAGTGGATTTGCAGTCCATCCAGTCAGTACTTTACTGTACTCCATTAGCAAAGCCTAATGTGTCTCATTAGTGTTTGAAATGTTGTCAACTGTGATGAGGATAGCCTTGAACTTCAAAAGGACATAGACATGTTGGTGGATTGGGCAGACAAGTGGCAGATGAAGTTCAATGCAGAGAAGTGTGAGATGATCCATTTTGGCAGGAAGAATATGGTGAGACAGTATAAAATAAAGGGAGAAACTCTAAAGGTGGTGCTGGAACAGAGGGACCTCAGTGTATACATACATGGGTCATTGAAGATGGCAGGGCATGTTGAGAGAGCAGTTAATAAAGCATATAGTACTTTACTTAGGCTTTATTAATAGGGGCATTGAGTACAAGAGTAAGGAGGTCATGTTGAACTTGTGTAAGACACTAGTTAGGCCTCATCTGGAATAATACATCCAGTTCTGGGTGCCACACTTGAGGTAGGATGTGAAGGCATTGGAGAGAGTATAGAGGAGATTCATATGAAGGATTCCAGGAATAAAGAACTGTAGCTATGAGGATAGATTGGAGAAGTTGGGACTGTTTTCCTTGGAGAAAAGAAGGCTGAGAGGAGACTTGATAGAGGTATTCAAGATCCTGAAGAGTATGGACAGGGTAAATAGTGAGAAACTGTTCCCACTTGAGAGCGTCAAGAGCTAGAGGGCACCGATTCAAAATAATTGGCAAAAGGAGTAAATGTGATGTGAGGAAAAATGTTTTCACCCAGATGGTCGTTGGAGCCTGGAACGAACTTCTTGAAAGGGTGGTGGAGGCAGGTTCGATCGAAGTATTCAAAAAGGAATTGGATTGCTACCTGAAAAGAGAGAATGTGCAAGGTTACAGGGATAAGGCAGGGGAGTGGGACTAGGCAGAATTCTCTTTCAGAGAGCGAGTGCAAACTAGATGGGCCGAATGGCTTCCTTCTGCACTGTAAAGATTCTGTGATTTTGTGATTCTGTGATTAATGGCACCAGGAGATATGAACCAGAGAAAAAAGCAAACTCTCTTAAAGTTAAAACAAAAGCAAAAATACCTGGAAAAACTCAGCAGGTCTGACAGTATCTGCGGAGAGGAACACAGTTAATGTTTCGAGTCCGTATGACTCTTCAACAGAACTAAGGAAAAATAGAAAAGAGGTGAAGTATAAGCTGGTTTAAGGGGGGTGGGACAGGTAGAGCTGGATAGAGGGCCAGTGATAGGTGGAGATAACCAAAAGATGTCATAGACAAAAGGACAAAGAGGTGTTGAAGCTGGTGATATTATCTAAGGAATGTGATAATAAAGGTACAGATAGCCCTAGTGGGGGTGGGATGGGGGGAAGGGATCGAAATAGGCTAAAAGGCAGAGATAAAACAATGGATGGAAATACATTTAAAAATAATGGAAATAGATGGGAAAAGAAAAATCTATATAAATTATTGGAAAAAAGGGGGATCGGAAAGGGGGTGGGGATGGAGGAGAGAATTCATGATCTAAAATTGTTGAACTCAGTATTCAGTCCGGAAGGCTGTAAAGTGCCCAGTTGGAAGATGAGGTGCTGTTCCTCCAGCTTGCGTTGAGCTTCACTGGAACAATGCAGCAGGCCAAGGACGGACATGTGGGCATGAGAGCAGGGTGGAGTGTTGAAATGGCAAGCGACAGGGAGGTCTGGGTCATGCTTGCGGCAGACCTCTCTCTTAAAGTTAAACCGCCTTAAATTTGCTTATCCTATTTAGCAGGATTTTTTAACCTTTGACAGAAAATGCAGGTGTGGTTGATGAAGAGTGTACGAGGCTAATAGAAGAGATTAGTGTGAACTGTGAAATCTGTAAAAAAAAAAAAAAAAAAAAAAAATTTTTACATGCAGGGAGACTGGCTTTTAAGTCTGAGATCTTAGAGGAAATTCATGGAGCTCTGAGGCATTGTATTTGACCATCTGACACAGAATTTAATTCAGGAAATTGGTGTATTATAAAAGAGGGTCATAGGAAATGGAAAGGCCCTTGTAATAGGTTGCAATGGTAAGACGCTACTTTTCAAACATGGCAATCAAGCTGTTAAGGTTCACTCATCATGATTATTTTGAATTAATTACAAAATCTCAGACTCTGAGCAGCTGGTATTTGAGACACCTTTCATCTCAAATGCTCATGTGTTTTGTGATGAAGGTCCTGAGGGACATATCAAGGTATATCAAGGGCTTTAAGTGGTAATGTGAAGAGCGGCAGGTAAGGAAGCACAGTACCAGTGTTGATAGTGGGCTTAGAAATGACTATCTCATCAGAAGGTGATCTTGTACTGGAGGAAGAGCCTTTGATTGTGCAAGGAAGAAATCTTGCAGTAGTAATCCCAGCAGACATAAAAGTGCAATGAAATAAAGGCTACAGAACAGTCTCAACAGAACTAGAAGCAGAGGTCCCCATGATTGTGAAAGTTTCATGTCTGCTGATAAACTTGAAGATAAATGACTGAGGCACAAAACCAAGAGGATTAGACAGTTGGAAAGAGTTCGGAGCTTATTTTGTGGTACCAGATAAGGGGCAACCACTCTTGCCACATAGGAGGATTTGTAATGAACTTGAACTTATTAACTTTAAGCTCAGCTAGCCTTCCTAGTACCTCTTTGTCAATATTTAGCCCATCCAGCACCACCTTTCACTAGCTTTGGCAGCATCTCCCTCTTTGGTAAAGATAAATGCTTAGTTCTCATTTAGTATCTCAGCCATGCCCTCTTCCTCCATGTGTAAGTTTCCTTTTTGCTGTCTAATTAACCCACCCTTTTTCTTGCTACCGTTTTACTATTTATATGCCTGTGGAAGACTTTTGGATTAACCTTTCAAGTTGGTTGTAAATCTCCCTCTCTTTTACCCCTCTGTATTCTTAATTATACCAGGGGGCTTCTGCACACTGACAGACAAATTGCAGCTTTAAAGCACAGTTGATGGTAGCTGTGGGCAACCTTTTCAACATCTTTAATGAGAGAGATCAGAATTTGAAGCTGTTAAAATTCAGAACATGAAAATGATTGTGACTTGCTTTTGAAGATGTGATGGTTTCAGTAAATCATTTGAAATTATCTTGGCTCTAAAAGTTTAGCACTTACAAATGTATAAATTATATAAAAATGTACTTTTTAATGTAGAGATTCCACCAAGTCTTATAGTTTACTTTTAAATGGGTGAACTTTTCAAGAGTATGAAATATGACTTAAGATTACAGTTTCATTGTTCTTGATGGATATAGTGATAGGTGGTGTTTGTATTTTTTCTACTTCAGCTTTTAAATGAAAATTTTCTTTTTACAGTGCAATTTTTATGAGCAATAATATGACATTAAATGTTTAATGATGTATTCATGAACAAAATCTGAGGTTTTTTATTCATCGGACTAGCAACGGACATAAAAGTGCAACGAAATAAAGGCTACAGAACAGTCTCAACAAAACTGGAAGCAGAGGTCCTCGTGATTGTGAAGGTTTCATGGCTGCTGATAAACTTGAGGATAAATGAATAAGAGGCAAAACCGAGAGGATTAGATAGTTGGAAAGAATTCGGAGTTTATTCTGCGGTACCAGATAAGGGGCAACCAGTTTTGCCACATAGGAGGATTTGTAATGAACTATGATTCTTGACTATTATCTATTTCACAACCTCTTGCAATTCTACCTACCTTTGATCTCGCTTCGCAGGAAACTGGATTAAACATCAGATTGAAATACATCCAGAAAAGAATGACTTCAATCTTATCCTCATTACACTGATGCAATGTCTTAAAATCTCCAACATTGTAGTGGTATTCCACAGTGTAAATGGAAAGAAATTGAGTGCATAATTTAAAAAGCAGTTCTCAGAAATTTTTTTGTGTAACAGTTTTCTCTGGCTAGATTGTAATTTTTCTGATTCTCTTTTTCTAAATTCCAGAGATGATCTCACTAAAGTGAACAGTCACAACACTGAAGTTAATAAAACAGCCCTTTCTGAAACTTTGCAGCACGCAGATAGTTTGGTAGACAACAATCAGCAGCTTTCACTACACAATTGTACCTTGGAAGTACTGAAAAATTGTTTGCACCAGGATGGTGAAAATGTGAGTAAAAACAAAACATATATAGTGACAAAATGAGTATAGAGGATCTGAAGTTTTAAATCACATTAAATCCCACTGATTAATATCCTAATCACCTAGCCTTTAGAAGCAGCAGCCCAATGTATCAAAGATATTGTTTATGCCTCCAGGGACCAAGATCAACCTTAGGAGGTGATGTACTGCTTCGGGAGGCAAAGTGCAGCTAGCTACCAAAGGCTGCTAATTTATTTTGGCTATGGGCAGACTGAAAGCTCAGGCCTACCATTAATATTCCACAATGCCACCTAATGCAAACTTTGTTCCAACACAGGAATGTTCACACTCAGAATGCAAACCCAACTTTTGTAGTCTTAAATATATGCAGTAGTTGTAGATGTGTTGCTGTATCTATCTGGAGTATAAACTGGTTAAATTCTCTCACACCAGGAGTTGGGTTATGTTATGGAATAGCTCTGTAATAACAATGAAACATAATCGAATTTTGAGCTTAACCTTGAAAGGCTGAAATGAAGCAAAATTCTTTAGTCTGGCAGAGGAATTAATATCTTATTTCCAATAAAAGTTGTTATCTCTTGTGTAAATAAAAACCACCGTTTTAGCACAGAAAATGCAGGCATTTTGAAATCACTTGTAATTCCTGAATATTCATAACTTTAACTGCTTAATCAGGGTGATTTCAGTTTTAGCTTGTGCAGACATTAGACGCCATTTCAAACATCTGATTTCACTCGTTGAGCTGCAGAGATGTACTTTTGGCTTCTTGCATTATTTGGGTTTGCTGCAATGCTGGTTGGTCACCCTTCTCCATCTCCTTTCAGTCACCCATTCCTCTTCTAATCTTACTGCATTTAAGCCTCTCGCCACCACATCTTTTTTTTGTCCTTTCTCATTACTCCACACACCCATTTCAGCGTTCACATCTTATTGTTATCCAGTCGTTGTTTCCTCTCTTCTTGATGTTGCCCAGGCTTCTGCACTATTGTAGCAAAATTTGTCTCTCAACTGTCTTGTAGATTCTTCCTTTCAGTTTCAACAATAGTTTTCAATCATATAACACACCTTCCAATTGCTCCGATCGGAGCTAATGCATTGTTTAACTTCCATTTCCCTACTTCTGTCTCTTTTTAAAAATTCTTTCACAGCATGTCGGCGTCGCTGGCTCGGCCAGCATTTATTGCCCATCCTTAATTGCCCTTGAGAAGGCGGTGGTGAGCAGCTGCTTTGTACTTCTGCACTCCATGTGGTGTAGTACACCCAAAATGCTGTTAGGAAGAGAGTTCCAGAATTTTAACCCAGCGACAGTGAAGGAACAGTGGTCTAGTTCCAAGTCAGGATGCTATGTGGCTTGGAGGGGAGCTTGCAGGTGGTGGTATTCCCATGCATCTGTTGCCCTTGTCGTTCTAGGTGATAAAGGCCGTGGATTTAGAAGGTACTGTCAAAGGAGCCTTGGTGAGTTGCTTCAGTGCATCTTGTAGAAATAAGATTGAACAAAGCAGGCTGCCATCACACTCCTGACTTGTGCCTTGAAGATGGTGGATACGCTTTGGAGAGGTACCTTACTTGCTGCAGAATTCCCAGCCTCTGACCTGCTGTTGTAGCCACAGTATTCATATGGCTGGTCCAGTTCAGTTTTTGGTCAATGGTAATCCCCAGGATGTTAATTGTGGGGGATTCAGCAATGGTAATACCATTGAATTTTAAGGGGAGGTGGTTGGATTCTCCCTCGTTGGAGATGGTCATTGCCTGGCACTTATGTGGCATTAATGTAACTTGCTAGTTATCAGACTATGCCTGAATGTTATCTGGGCCTTGCTGCATATGGACATTGACCACTTCAGTATCTGAAGATTGCGAATTGTGCTGAACATTATGCAATCATTTGTGAACATCCCCACTTCTGACTTTATGATGGAGGGATGGTCATTGATGAAGCAGCTGAAGATGATACTATGCTGAAGAGCTCCTGCAACAATGTCCTCGGCTGAGATAATTGACCTCCAGCAACCACCGCCATCTTCTTTTGTGCTAGGTCTGACTCCAACCAGTGGAGAGATGTCTCCCTGATTCCAGTTTTTCTAGGGCTCCTTTATGTCAAGGGCAGTCACTCTTGCCTTGCCTCTTGCATTCTGCTCATTTATCCATGTTTGGACTGAGGCTATAATAAGGTCTGGAGCTGAGTGCCCCTGGTGGAACCCAAACTGAATGTCAGTGAGCAGTTTATTGCTATGTAAGTACTGCTTGATAGTACTTGTCAATGACACCTTCCATTACTTTGCTGATTGAGAGTAGACTGGGGTAGTAAATGGCTGGGTTGGATTTGTTCTGCTTTTTTGTGGCTAGGGAATTCCTGGGCAATTTTCCACATTGCCAGGTAGATGTCAGTGTTGTAGCTGTACTGGAACAGCTTGTCTAGGGGTGCGGCTAGTTCTGGAGCAAAAGCCTTTAGTACTACTGCCAGGATGTTGTAGGGCCCATGGCATTTGCAGTATCCATTGTCTTCAGCCATTGCTTGATATCACGTGGATTGAATTGAATTGGCTGAAAACTGGCATCTGTGGTGCTGGGGACCTCAGAAGGAGGCCAAGATGGATCATCCGCCCAGCACTTATGGCTGAAGATAGTTGCAAATGTTTCAACCTTGTCTTTCCTGCCACCACTGATCCCAGGTACTCAGAAACTACCCTCATTCTCCAGCTCTTCACCCATAATTTTACACCTTCTGTCTCATCCTCTTTCCTAGGCTCAAATTTTTAAAAATTCATTCGCAGAATGTGGGCTTCGCTGGCTAGGCCAGCATTTATTGCCCATCCCTAATTGCCCTTGAGAAGGTGGTGGAGAGCTGCCTTCTTGAACCGCTGAAGTCCATGTGGTGTAGGTACACCCACAGTGCAGTTAGGAAGTGAGTTCCAGGAATTTGACCGAGCGACTGTTAAGGAATAACGATACATTTCCAGTAGTCTGACCAGTCCATAAATTGGGTCTTTGGCCTACTGATCTCCATACCCCTGTCTTCCATCGCTGTCTGCAGATACTTGGGTCATGTTCTCACTATCCCACCACGTAGCTCAGTGTCATCTGCAAATGTCATTGACCATAACACTTCCTGTCTCACTCAGTTAGAAATTCATGACAATTAGGAGGAGGAAGGGGCTCAGTGCTGATACTTGGTGCAATCCAACTTTGGCTTCTAAACTTTCAGTCTTCCCTATACTGCTTCTTTCTTCTGACTGCCACTCCTTGTACGTGTCCTGTAATAGTCGTACATACTTCTCGGGTACTCCATGAATTCTAGCACATCTCCTAGATGTCCTCCTTAGACACTCAGTAATGTCTATAGATCAATGAGTACAATCCTTGTGTTGCATTGGCCTCCTGACATTTCTCCATTTGTCTCAAAACAAAAATAGTGGTGGTGCTTCTGGCCAGGAATCCAAACTGACCTTCATGGATTTGCACTATTTTTCTCAGTCTCTGTTCCATGACCCTCTCCCATTGAAGGTATGTGGTGAGAGTTTAATTGGTAGTTTTTGCAACCTTGAATGCCTCCCTTCCTTTAAATGTTGGTGCAAAATTGCTTTACCTTTATGCCCATGGGATTTTCTATCTTACCATGACACAACTGAGTAGCTTGTTCAGGACATAGATCCCACATTCACCTAGGCAGGTTCATACTCTGCTTGCATCTCATCCTGTCTCACTGCTTTGCTGGTTATTATTCCTTTCGCTGCTGTTCTGATTTCTTTGAGTGACGCTAGTTGTCATTCCTTGATTTGTAGCTATCTCTTTGTTCTCCTGTTTTTCTTCATTCATAAGCCAGTGAAACTATTGGCCCCTATCTCTTTGTGATTTCATCTTCTTTCACTAAGTTCATTCCATCTGCATCCTTGATTGTATGAATATTTCTCTCATATTTTGTTAACCTGTCTCTAGCAGTTGCTATTCTGAAGATATCTTTTTGCCCTCATTTGGTATCCAGTCTTTCACATATTTTTTCCATGGTCAGGAAAAGTAACTAGCAGTTATTTTTTGAGCCAATATGTTGTTACACCACCATCGAAAAACTGAAGTACTTTTTCTGATTTGTTCAAATGTAAAACATTATATTGAAACAAAACACACCTATCAAGATACTAATAATGTATATAACAACTGAATGTTTATTTGATAATTAAACTGGTCTTTATGTTTAAAATTCAAAAGCAGCCCAAATTCAATGCAACCTTTCTCACTAAATTTGGAACCTGGAATGATAGTAAATGGATTGGGATAGAAAATTGCACAGAATTACTGCTCATTAAGCCCCTAATAACAAATATAACTAGAAAAGCCATCAGGTAATTGAAGACACTGAAGGGTTTTTAGGTTCCATGTGTATTCCTTCTTGGATGTCAAAATACTACTGTTTAGGATATTACATTTTGTTTGAATTAGCCATCAAAGCAACATTGGTGCATATTGTCACAGATAAGAAACCAATCTTAAATAAAAATTTATTGAGGTTTCTTGATGGCTTAGCAATTCTGGAACACAGACAATCGCAAATAACATTTCTATCTATTCTAATGAAACTGACATGTAAGGATATCCCTTCTTCAAGGAATGTAAATTGATAAATTATAGATTAAAACCTACTGCAGCTCTGGAGTGGACAATCTTGCAACAGCCATTTTACTTTTCCAAGGTATTGCTTGGATGATTTAAGCTTTCCACAACTTTTAAAGTGATAGAACTCTCAGGATGGAAATTGTATCTTCATCCGTCATTTTCTGGTTGGGCTTAGATAACTTCTGTTTTTTTGGAAATGTGTAGGTTGTGGAAAACTTGTCTCTCCCCAAAGTTCCACTCCTGGATATGCCTGAAGGAAGCTTGGACAATGAGCCAATTATAGATGAAGAAAATAATAATGAAGCAGAAAGGTAAGTAGTGGTGGAACTTGTATTTTTATCTGAGTTTAAGTGAAAATATTTCTAAATGGCACAAGTAATATATTTTGTTCAAAGTACATTGGAAATAGAAATAAAATTAGACTCCTAGCCTACTTATAGCCAGCGTTTTGGGTTTTAATATGCAATTATCCTTGGTTAGTAATGTAGAAAATGTTGTGATATTAATTATGTATCAAATTGGGGCTAATTATGTTCAGGTAATGGACTAGCCACTGCTCATTTATATAGGAGCAAGCTGAAAGAGGGATTGTTGGCTGGAGATGCATAGTCTGCATGGTGTGTCTCTGTAAATAAAAGGCTCCAGTATAATATCCTTTACCGCCTGGCTTATCTGAGTTCTAACATGTAAAGCCCTTTTAATTGAATTATCTCAATCCAACTCACAAGTGGAATAAGAGTGTATGAACATAGGAACATGAATAGCCCAGTTAGCCCCTTGAGCCTGTTTCGCCATTGTGAGATCACAGGTGACCTGTGAACTAACTCCATATACCCACCTTTACCCAACGCCCTTAATAGTTTTGACTGATAATCTATTAATCTCAGATTTATAATTTACTGCACTCCCTCCAAGGCTAATGTATCCTTCCCAAGAGGTGGTGCCCACAAGTGTTCACAGCAGTCCATGTGTGGTCTAACCAGGCCTTTGTATACTTAGCATGACTTCTGCTCTTTTGTACTCCAGCCTGTTACCCTTTTTGACTATTTTCTGTGCCCGTTGTGACATTTTAATGATCTATGTACCTGGATCCCCAAGTCTCTTTGGACCTTCCCTGTTTATAGCTTTTCACCATTTAGAAACTACCCTGTTCTGACTTCTAGGTCCAAAATGGATGATCTCACACTTGTCCACATTGAAATCCATTTGTCACATTTTGCCCATTTACTTAATATAACAATATCTTTGTAATTTTATGCTTCCATGTTCATGGCTTCCAATGCCACCTATCTTTGTGTCATCAGCAAATTTGGATATTTGACACTCTAATGACTTAGATGGTGGAGTAAAGATGGTGAATAGTTGAGGCCCCAACGTAGTACACCATTAGTCGCACCCTACCGATTAGATTACCTGCCTGTTATTCCTACTCTCTCTCTTGCCATTCAGCAAATTTCTTAATCAAATCAATAATTTGCCCTCAATTCCAGAGGCTTCAACTTTGCTATAAGGGACTTTATGAACTTCCACAAGGCATTTGATATAAATAAATATCCATAGACATTCCCTTATCCTACTTTAGTGACCTCATCAAAAAATTCCATAAGGTTTGTCTACGCTTTACAAATCTGTGCTGGTTCTTTCTGATCTGACAATTTTCAAGATAGTCAGCCATCATATCCTTATTGATTCTAGCAGTTTTCCAACAGTAGCTGTTTGATTTGTCTACAATTCCCTGTTTTCATCTAGCACCTTTCTTAAATAGTGGTCTGACATACAGAATTTTCCAATCTAAAAGAACGATTCCAGAATTGAGAGAACTTTTGAAAGGTTATAAGAAGGAGAATCTACAAGTTCTTGCACACTTCCTTTGAGCTGCTTTCAAATGTGCAACCTATGCTGAGGATGTTTTGTAAGATGCGTCGTTGCTCCTCATTTTTGCCAACTTGTTTGCAAAGAATCCAAAAGTTTTCAGATGACGTGTGTGGATAACTGGCAACTTTCCTCCATTTTGTGTTAAAGGGTTGAAATTATCATACTGATAAATGGATGCCCTGATGGACTGTTCTTAGACATTGTGGAGAGATCAGTGTTGTGCAGCATGATTCACCATTTATTTATTCAGTAAGAATAAATGAATACAAATTCCAATGGTAACTTTAGATGTTTATTATCAGCAGACCGAAGTGGATAATTAGAATAGAATTATTAGATGTCATCAGTTGACAGGACTATTTTCCAACTTTATGTTGCTGGGTGGGAAACTTGTCAACAAGGAGTAATTTCAGACAAGCGCCATTATTCTCTGGCTATTTAAATTGATAGGTTAAAACTCTCACTGTTCTGGAGGGAGAAGTTTCATCCCCATTGTGCAAAGTTGCTACATTACCTTTACTGTTCAAATTTCAAACCATCAGTGGGATTTCTACTTCTGAATTATTTTCCAGCCTACTTCAAATACTTGTAGTTAATAGATTGAATTCAGTAAAATTCATGGGAGAAATTTTGAGAGTGCAAGTCTGAGTCATTTGTGGCATCCTATGAAATATGCTTTGTTCCCATGCTTGTCTTTTATTGCCATCTGTTTTTTTAATCCTTGTCCAAAAATGTAAGGGCCTGAGTTTGGCGCAATTTTTTTTTAGTCTGGAAGCACAAAACATAGTGATTATAGGCAGCTCTGGTACCCATTCCAATACAATTGCAGTGTATAGCTTAGAATATTAAGAAGTGACTTGATTGAAACATATAAGATCCTTAGTGGTCTTGTCAGGGTGGATGTGGAGAGGATGTCTCTTGTGGGAGAATCTAGAACTAGGGGTCACTGTTTAAAATAAAGGGTGGCCTATTTAAGACCGAGAGGAGAAGAATTTTTTTCTGAGGATAGTGAGTCTTTGGAACTCCCTCCCTCAAAAGGCAGTGGAAGCAGAGTCTTTGAATGTTTTCAAGGCAGAGGTAGACTCTTGATAAGGGGGCGAAAGGATATCCGGGGTAGGTGGAACGTGACATTCTGATCAGCCATGATCTTACAGAATGGCAGAGCAGGCTCAAAAGGCCGAGTGGCCTTCTCCCCCTAACTCGTATGCATAAAAACGACTTACATTTATATAGTGCCTTACATGACTACCAGAGACAGTTTACAACCAATTAAGTACTTTTTGAGATGTGATTATTGTGATGTGATGTATTGTATTTAAGATGTGATGTAGGAAACACAGCAGCCATTTGCTGACAGCAAGCTCCCACAAACAGCAATGTGATGATAATCAGATGATTTTTTTCTCTGTGATGTTAATTGAGGGATAAACATTGGCCAGATAACTCCCCTGCTCTTCTTTTGAAATAGTTCCCTGTATCTTTTACTGCTGATTGGACAGATGGTACCTTGGCTTAATGCCTCACCTGAAAGATGGCACCTCCAACAGTGTAGCATTTCCTCAGGACACCACTGGAGTATCAGCCTTGACTTTTGTGCTTAAGTTCCAGCGTTGGACTTGAATGCACAACCTCCTGAGTCAGAGGCGAGAATGCTGAACCATAGCTGACCATATGAAGTGTAGGGTTAATTCTTAAAAAAAAAATAGATGACCAGAATAAACAATTGAAACAACATGATGAAAGGCTTTAATTTTAGGTCTGACATTTGCCATTTTTAAGCCTGGAACCTAAGAATAAAAGTAGGCCAGTCAGCCCCCTGAGCCTAATTCATTGTTCAGTTAGAATATGGCTGATCTGTATCTTAACTCAGTTTATCCACTTTCTAACAAAAATGTATCTCTATTTTGAAATTGTCAATTGACCCAACCTCAACTGCATTTTTGGGGGTGGATGTTCCAGATTTCCACTGCCCTATATTTGAAGAAGTGCTTCCAGACATTACCTCTACTCTAATTTTAAGCTTATACCCACTGGTTCTGAACTCCCCCCACCAGTAAAAATAGGGTAGGTAGAGCGAAACTATCAAATTCTATATTAATGAACACCATGTTGGACTGCTTTATTCTAATTTGTATTAAACTTTGGTGTTTAAAGTTTATACATATACAGCTGTAACAAAATAGAATAACACATATATTTGGACACCATGATTCCAATATGAATGCTCCTGTACAGTGATTTGCTTACATTTGAATAATTTTCCCTTTATCATTATGTCATGCATATTATTAATAAATCCTGGTGAAGCAAAGCTGCAAACGTGATAGTGTACCAAATTAATTGTGGTGAAACCAAGATACATAGTATAACTAATTAATTGAAACAAAACAAAGATACATACACACAGCTAAAATACATTTGGCCGCCTTGATGCCGTTCAATTGCTCCATTAGCACAGTTACATTGCCTTAATGAGAAATACCATTTCTTATAAGCACCAATGATCAGATAGTTATATTTTAGATCATTACAGGCATTGTTGACTGTTTGCACTCAGATATTTCCTCTTTCTCTGTTTGCTTGTTCCCTGCACCCCCTTACACACAGAATCATGACAAAGGTCATTTGTGTCTTATAATCCCATATTCAGCAGAAAGCTATTTTAACTCTCTGCACTGGTCCCGATTTAATGTATGCTGATTCTACAGACTGCCCAGGACAGTGAAGTCCTCAGTTAATGTGGTCTCTTGTTCACACCTCAATTAAATCTCCCCTTAATCTTCTATACACAAGGGAATATAAGTCTTGTCTATGCCATCTGTTCTCATAATTCAACCCTTTTAGCTCCATTGTCATTCTGGTGAATCTGTGCTGCTCTTCTAGGGTCAATCTCTCTTTCCTGAGGCTTGCTGCCCAGACTCAACACTGTACTTGGTGCCACTTCTCTTCCAGGAAAGCTGACCTGAAGTTTTGCTCTTCTCTCCAGGGTTTCCATTTGTCTCTTTTACTTTGTTCTTCATTGCTTTCTGTTTCCCTTATACTGCTTAGTTGCCCAATAAAATTTACTTCCTCAGCAACATCTCCTTTCTCACAACTCCTGCTCCGACTTATTCCACATGGATTGCAACTGAAGTTCTACCCTTCATGCACCGGAATACAGATATCTTCAAGATATTCAGCATTTTCTTGATATTGCCCTTCATACTCAACGCCGTGTACTACCACATGCACATTCTACCTCTGTTTTCAGCAGCACCAATTCACTATGTTGCAAAGTTGTCCTGGTCCACAGTTCTGTTTCATCCTTTCCCTCACCTGGTGTTTTAACAAAAAGCTTTTCCATTCCTTTTGTAGCCTCAAAGATTGCAACCTTCCAACTGCTCTTGGATACCAATGCCCCTCTGTGTCCTTCTCCCCATTCAGCTTTCTCTGGCCTCATCCTTTCTGCCAATCTCACCCTCTCATGTTTTCATTGCCCCCTCTGACGTTCCCTGCTTACACCACACAGCCCATCTCCCTCCCCCCCCACCGGAACAATGAAGTTCGAGATTGACACGACACTTTTCTGTCACCTTTGCACCCACACCCACTTCTTTGGCCAGGGGTCTTCCTGTAATACAACAGACCTATTCTCCCATCTTCAGAGTTCTCATTCCATCTGGACCCCTCCTTCTGGCCTCTTACAATCTCTAAATATTTTCATTGAGAGCTGCTGGTGTGATATAGGCCATCTCAATTTTCCTCCTCCCCTCATTCCTCTAACCTATGTCCCACGGAATTTTCAGCAATCTGTTCTCTCAGGTCCAATCCTAACATTGTTAGCAAACCTGCTGACAAGGGTGGCATTGTCTCTACCTAAGCTCCAACTCTGACACATTTTCTTACCTCTACTGGACCATGACCCAACCACCAGACATCAAGCTGTTGTCTCTAACGGCGTCACTGGTCTCATCTCCTGTGGTTCTCTTCATGGTCTTCAACTTCAGTCCCCCAACACTGCACAGCCACTTTCACTGCCTTCCATAAACAGAATTGACTTGGTAGATCCATCATTTCAGTCTGTTCCTGCCCCACAGAACTGATTTCTTCCAATCATGATTTTTTTCCCTCCCTTTGTCCAGTCTTTTCCCACCTACATCTTTGATTCTTCCGATGTCTTCCTCCCCTTTTAACTGTTCCAGTTCACTTGTCGTCTCCTCTTCACCATGGGCGTCCAATCTCTCTCCACCTCCATCCTCACCAGGACTATCCTGGGGCTTTCTGTTCCTTCCTTGAACAGAGGCCCACCCAGCCTCTATCCACCACTGCCCTCATCCATCTGACTGAACTTATTCTCACATTGAAACATTGAACGACTTCTTCTTTGACTCCACTCCTGAGATCCACACTCAATACCACGTGCTGCCACGTGCATGTTCTCGACCTTTCTCTTTAGTAACACAGACTTGCTACCTGCTGTTCTGGTCCACAGTTCAGTTTCACTCTTTGCCTTATCCTGTATTTTAACAAAAAAAAGTTTGTTTTTTTTCCTTTCAGGTTTCAAGGATTTGTTGTTGGGCTCAGTTGGTAGCACTCACACACTTGAATCAAAATGTTCCGGGTTCAAGTCCCTCTCCACTGTTGCAGTTTCCGTCTTTCAGATGAGATGTTAAACTGAGGCCCTATCTGCCTCCTCAGGTGGACGTAAAATAAATATCCCTTGGCACTATTTTGAAGAAGAACAGGGGAGTTATCCTTCCTGGTGTCCTGGCCAATGTTTATTCTTCAGTTAACATCACGCAAACAGATTATCTCATTTTCTGTTTTGTGGGAGCTTCCCCCCTGTGCACAAATTGGCTGCAGCCTTTCCTACATTACAGCAGCAATTACAGTTGGAGAGGGAAAAAAAACTACTTCATTTGCTGTAAAGCACTTTGAGTTGGTTGGCCATAAAAAGCACTGTATAAATGCAAGTCTTTTTCTCCTCCCACCCTCCCAAGTTAAAGTGTTGCTATGGAAACCTCAATTAAACCTCCGCTCAGCTGCTTCTGTTCCAAAGAAACCAAATCCTACCTATCCCATCTTTTCTTATTGTTAAACTTCTCGATCCCTCGCAACATTCTTATAAACCTCCTTTGTACCCTCTTTAGTGTGATCACATCATTCCTGTAATGGGATCAGAACTGCACACAGTACTCTAGCTGTGGTCTAACTAGTGTTTTATATAGTTCCAGAATAGCCTCCCTGTTCTTATAGTCCTGGCCTCAGCCAATGAAAGATAGTACCCATATGCCTTCTTGACCACTTTATCTACATGTCCTACCACCTTCAGGGATCAGTGGGCATGCACATTGTTCCTCGACACTTCTCAGAATCCCTCAAGTTATTCTTTTGTTATTTCACCCCAAATACATAACCTCGTACTTTACCAGATTGAATTCCATTTGCCACTTTGTGGCCTACCTGACCAGCCCATTGATATCTTCCTGTAGTCAGCAGCTTTATTCCTCACTGTCAACTACACAGCCAATTTTTGAATCATTTGCAAACTTCTTAATCATGCCCCCTGATTTTAAGTCTAAATCTGTGTCATGTATCACAAATGGCAAGGAACCCAGTATTGAGCCCTGTGGAACCCAATTGAAAATCACCTTCCAGTCACAAAAAATTGATATATATTAGAAAAAATATGGGACCCTGCAGAACTCCACTGAAAACAGCCTTCCAGTCTCTAAAATATCCATTGACCATTATCTTACGTTTCCTGCCACAGAGCCAAATTTGGATCCAACTCGCTATACTTCCACTTGGATCCTGTCTGCTTTTTATTTTCTGACCAGCCTGTCATGTGAGAGAGTGGTGTACAGGCCCCCCAATTGTAACTACATGGTAGAACAGAGTATAAAGGAAAAGATAATGGGAGCTTGTCAGAAAGGTACAGCGATAATCATGGGGGATTTTAATCTACATATAGACTGAAAAAATCAGTTGGGTAAAGGTAACCAAGATTGTTATGATGTGGCAGGTGATATGTGCCTTGCGGATTAAACCCACAAGGGAAATTTAGCCACGCTATCACAATGGTTTTGCAATTTGTACTTATTGCGAGAAGATGTGTGCATTGAATTCAGAAGTAATGAGTCCACTAAGACGAAACAAAAGATTTCAAGCACATACATAAGATTACAGTTATTTCATAGTATAACAAATCCTAAAATTCTTAATTAACCTAACTCCTAACTACACACCCCCTTTAAAGCAACAATCCAAAATAGATTTTTAATTTAAAAAGCAAGCCAGCAAGTTACCACAGCATGCACTCGACAGTGGAATTCCAAAGGCTTTTCTCCACCTTTAGTTACTGGACACAACATACTTTTGCATACATGGCTGGAGGCTTCTTCATGGCTGTTTCACACACACCTGTTCGATCTTACATGGCCCCCCAACGTAGCCTTTCATTCCCCTTTATATATGTTTCTCTATCTTTAATCTCTAAATTCCATTGTTCCATATGTCTTTGCAAATTTACTTTTCTCATAATATAAAATTATTTCATGTTGCCAATATGGCCTCTTCCTTTTTGCGGAAAAATAAACACACTGCTTGGCCTTGCTTATCTTGCCAATTGTAAACATCCTACCACCCCATGGAAATCCAAACAACTCCTTCACTCATCTAAAAAGGCAAATTTCCTTCACACCTTATGTGCTAAGATTTCATCCATATTTACTCATTAGCATTTCAAGTACACTTCTACATGTAACTCCTTTTGATAATTTCAAGCTTGCAGTCTAGCTGACTCCAATTCAATTAAATCTCACCCAGACAGAATCATCCATACTCACCCCTATAAACCTACTTTACAATAACCCACAATAATATTATGAAAATTAATATAGTTTTGTGAAAAGATGAGGTCATAGAATCTATCCCGAAAACATTCTTTGTACAGCATGTTCTGGAGCCAACCAGAGAGGTATTGTGCAACGAGATAGGATTAACTGATAACCTCAAAGTGAAGGCGCCCCTGGGTAGCAGCAATCACATTATGATTGAATTGTACACTCAGTTTGTGGGAGAGAAGAGTGAGTCCGAAACTAGTATTTTAAACTTAAATATGGGCAAATATGTGAGAATGAAAGCAGAGCTAGGTAAAATGAACTGGCAAATGAGGTTATGAAATAGGTCAATAGAGATGCAGTGGCAGACATTTAAAGGGATATTTCAGAATACACAGACTAGGTACCTTCCAACGAGAAAGCAAAATTCCGAGGGGAGGACTCACCAGCCGTGGTTAACTAAAAAAGTTAAAAACAGTGTCAAACTTAAAGAGAAAGCATATCATTCCGCAAAGATGGGTGGCAGGTGGGAAGATTGGACAGAATATAAAGAGCAGCAAAGAATAACGAAAAGGTTACTAAGGAGGGAAAAGTTAGAGTACGAGAGAAAACTAGCTAGAAATATAAAGGCAGTAAGACTTTCTATAGATTAGAAAGAGTTAACAAAATGAGCATTGGTCCTATAAAAAGTGAAGCTGGGGAATTAATAATGGAAAATAAAGAGATGGCAGATGAATTGAACAGGTATTTTGCACCGGTCTTCACTATAGAGGATAAAAGTAACATCCCACAAAACAGCTGTAAAGTAGGAATTGGGAGGGAGGGAGAAACTCAGGAAAATTACTATCACCGGGGAACTTAGCAAATTGTTGGAGCTGCAGGCTGACAAATCCCTGGATCCCGATGGACTTCGTCCTACAGCCTTAAAAGAAGTGGCAAGTGAAATAATTGATGCATTGATTTTAATTTTCCAAAATTCCCTGAATTCGGGGAAGGTGCCATTAGATTGGAAAATAGCAAATGTAACTCCTTTATTCAAGAAGAGAGGGAGACAGAAAGCAGGAAACTACAGGCCAATTAGCTTAACATCTGTCATGGGGAAAATGTCAGAAACTATTGTTAAAGATGTTATGACAGGGCACTTGGAAAAATTCAAAGCAATCAGGCAGAGTCAACATTGTTTTGTGAAAGAGAAATCATGTTTAACCAATTTATTGGAGATCTCTGAAAGAGTCACATGTGCTGTGGATAAAGGGGAACCAGTGGATGTACAGTACTTAGATTTCCAGAAAGAATTTAATAAGGTGCCACATCAAAGGTTATGGAGGAAAATAAAAGCTCATGATGTAGGGGGTAACATTGGCATGGATAGAAGATTGGCCCGCTAACAGGAAGCAGAGCGTAGCTGTAAATGGGTCTTTTTTCTGGTTGGCAGGATGTAACAATTGGTGTGCCACAGGGATCAATGCTGGAGTCTCAACTTTGTACAATTTATATGAGTGACTTGGATGAAGGGACAGAAGGTAATGCGTGCTAAATTCGCTGATGATACAAAGATAGGTAGGAAAGTAAGTTCTGAAGAGGACATGAGGCTACAAGGGACATGGGTTAAGTGAAAGGGCAAAGTTCTGGCAAATGGAGTATAATGTGGGAAAATGTGAAATTGTCCACTTTGGCAGGAAGAATAAAAAAGAAGCATATTATTTAAACACAGATTGCAGAGGTCTGAGATGCAGAGGGATCTGGGTGTCCTAATGCATGAATCACAAAAGGCTTACATGCAGGCACAGCAATTAATTAAGAAAGCTAATAGAATGTTACCCTTTATTGCGAGAGGTATTGAATATAAAAATAGGGAGGTTATGCTTCAGTTGTACAGGACACTGGTGAGACCACATCTGGAGTACTGTGTATAGTATTGGTCTCTTTATTTAAGGAAGGATGTACGTGCATTGGAAGCAGTCCAGAGAAGGTTACTAAACTAATACCAGGAATGGGCGGTTTGTCTTATGAGGAAAGATTGGACAGGCTAGGCTTGTATCCACTAGAGTTCACAAGAGTAAAAGGCGACTTGATTGAAACATACAAAATCCTGAGGGGTCTTGATAGGGTGGATGTGGAAAGGATGTTTCCTTTTGTTGGATAATCTAGGAGTAGGGGTTCACTGTTTAAAAATGAAGGGTTGCCCATTTAAGACAGACGAGAATTTCTTTCTGAGGGTAGTGAGTCTTTTTTAAAATTCATTTACGGGATGTGGGCTTCGCGGGCTGGGCCAGCATTTATTGCCCATCCCTAGTTGCCTTTGAGAAGGTGGTGGTGAGCTGCCTTCTTGAACTGCTGCAGTCCATGTGGTGTAGGTACACCCACAGTGCTGTTAGGAAGGGAGTTCCAGGATTTTGACCCAGCGACAGTGAAGGAACAGTGACATATTTCCAAGTCAGGATGGTGAGTGACTTGGAGGGGAACTTTCAGGTGGTGGTGATCCCATCTATCTGCTGCCCCTGTCCTTCTAGATGGTAGGGGTCATGGGTTTGCAAGGTACTGTCGAAGGAGCCTGGGTGAATTCCTGCGATGCACCTTGTAGATGGTGCACACTGCTACCGCTATGCATCGGTGGTGGAGGGAGTGAATGTTTGTGGATGTGGTGCCAATCAAGCAGGCTGCTTTGTCCTGGATGGTGCCAAGCTTCTTGAGTGTTGTGGGAGCTGCACTCATATAGGCAAGTGGGGAGTATTCCATCACATTTCTGACTTGTGCCTTGCAGATGGTGGACAGGCTTTGGGGAGTCAGGAGGTGAGTTACTCGCCACACGATTCCTAGCATCTGACCTGCTCTTGCAGCCACAGTATTTATATGGCTAGTTCAGTTCAGTTTCTGGTCAGTGGTAACCACCAGGATGCTGATAGTGGGGAATTCAGTGATGGTAATGCCATTGAGCATCAAGGGGCGATGGTTGGATTCTCTCTTATTGGAGATAGTCATTGCCCGCCCCTTGTGTGGCGCAAATGTTACTTGCTACTTGTCAGCCCAAGCCTGGATATTGTCCAGGTCTTGCTATATTTGGACATGGATTGCTTCAGTATCTGAGGAGTCGCGAATGGTGCTGAACATTGTGCAATCATCAATGAACATTCCCACTTCTGACCTTAAGATGGAAGGAAGGCCATTGATGAAGCAGCTGAAGATGGTTGGGCCGAGGACACTACTCTGAGGAACTCCTGCAATGATGTCCTGGAGCTGAGATGACTGACCTCCAACAACCACAACCATTTCCCTTTATGCTAGGTATGACTCCAACCAGCGGAGACTTTTGCCCCTGATTCCCATTGACTCCAGTTTTGCTAGGTCTCCTTGATGCCACACTCGGTCAAATGCTGCTTTGATGTCAAGGGCAGTCACTCTCGCCTCACCTTGGGAGTTCAGCTCTTTTGTCCATGTTTGAACCAAGGCTGTAATGAGGTCAGGAGCTGAGTGTCGCTGGCAGAACCCAAACTGGGTGTCAGTGAGCAGATCATTGCTAGGCAAGTGCTGCTTGATAGCACTGTTGATGACTCCTTCCATTACTGGTGATTGAGAGTAGACTGATGGGGCGGTAGTTGGCTGGGTTGGATTTGACGTGCATTTTGTGTACAGGGCATACATGGGCAATTTCCCACATAGCTGGGTAGGTGCCAGTGTTGCAGCTGTACTGGAACAGCTTGGTCAGGGGCGCGGCAAGTTCTGGAGCACAAGTCTTCAGTACTGTTGCCAGAATGATGCCAGGGCCCATAGCCTTTGCAGTATCCAGTGCCTTCAGCCGTTTCTTGATATCATGTGGAGTAATCACATTGGCTGAAGACTGGCGTCTGTGATGCTGGGGACCTCCGCAGGAGGCTGAGATGGATCACCCACTTGGCATTTCTAGCTGAAGATTGTGGAAAATGCTTCAGCCTTATCTTTTGCACTGCTGTGCTGGGCTCCTCCATCATTGAGGAAGAGGATATTTGTGGAGCCTCCCCCTCCAGTGAGCTGTTTAATTGCCCACCGCCATTCAGGACTAGATGTGGCAGGACTGCAGAGCTTCGATCTCATCTGTTGGTTGTGGAATTGCTTAGCCCTGTATATCACTTGCTGCTTATGCTGTTTGGCATGCAAATAGTCCTGTGTTATAGCTTCACTAGGTTGACGCCTCATTTTTAGGTATGCCTGGTGTTGCTCCTGGCATGTGCTCCTGCGCTCTTCATTGAACCAGGGTTGATCCCCCTGGCTTAATGGTACTGTCAGAATGGGGGTCATGCCAGCCCATGAGGTTACAGATTGTGTTTGAGTACAATGCTGCTGCTGCTGATGGCCCACGACACCTCATGGATGCCCAGTCTTGAGCTGCTAGATCTGTTTGAAATCTATCCCATTTAGCACGGTGATAGTGCCACACAACACGATGGAGGGTGATGTGAAGGCGGAACTTCGTCTCCATAAGGACTGTGCAGTGATCAATCTTACCAATACTGCCATGGACAGATGCGGTAGGTAGGTTGGTGAGGATGAGATCAAGTATGTTTTTCCCTCTAGTTGGCTTCCTCCCCACCTGCTGCAGACTTAGTCTAGCAGTTGTGTCTTTTAGGACTCGGCCAGCTCGGTCAGTGGTGGTGCTACCAAGCCACTCTTGGTGATGGACATGAAGTCCCCCACCCAGAGTACTTTCTGTGCCCTTGCCACCCTCGGTGCTTCCTCTAAGTGGTGTTCAGCATGGAGGAGCACTGATTCATCAGCTGACGTAATCAGCAGGAGGTTTCCTTGCCCATGTTTGACCTGGTGCCATGAGACTTCATGGGGCCAGAGCAACTCCCTCCCAACTGTATACCACTGTACCGCCACCTCTGCTGGGCCTGTCCTGCCAGTGGGGCAGGACATACCCAGGGATGGTGATGGTGGTGTCTGGGACATAGTCATCCTCATGGAATAATACTTTACAGACAATGTCAGGCTGTTGCTTGACTAGCCTGTGAGACAGCTCTCCCAATTTCAGCACTAGCACCCAGATCTTAGTCAGAAGGGATTTGCAGGGTCGACAGGGCTGAGATTGCTGTTGTCGTTTCTGATGCCGGGTGGTCTGTCCGATTTCATTCCTTTTTTATGATTTTGTAGTGGTTTGTTACAACTGAGTGGCTTGCTAAGCTATTTCAGAGTCAACCACACTGCTGTAGGCCAGACCAGGCAAGGACGACAGATTTCCTTCCCTAAAGGACATTAGTGAACCAGATGGATTTTTACAACAATCGACAATGGTTGCATTAGACTTTTAATTCCAGATTTTTTTATTGAATTCAATTTCCACCATCTGCCATGGTGGGTTTCATACCTGGGCCCGCAGAGCATTACCTTGGGTCTCTGGATTACTAGTCCAGTGACAATACCACTACGCATTGCCACCCTCCTCCGCCTTTCTCAAAAAGCAGTGGAAGCAGAGTCTTTGAATGTTTTCAAGGCAGAGGTAGATAGATTCTTGATAAACAAAGGGGTAAAAGGTGATCCGGGGTAGGCGATAGGTTGCAGTCAGATCAGCCATGATCTTATTGAATGGTGGAGCAGGCTCGAAGGGCCAAGTGGCCTACTCCTGTTACTAATTCGTTAGTTCTTATGTGTGACATTTGTCAAAAACCTTGCTGAAATCCATGGAGACTACATCAAACTGCTATCCTTATCAACCTTTCCTGTTATGTCCTCAAAAAGTTCAGTTGAGTTAGTTAGGCACGCCCTTTTAACATATCCACGCAACTTGTCCCTGATTAATCCATAAATGATTTATACAGCCTCTTCAGAATTTCTAGGTGAAAGTGATTTATTTATATTATTTGCAATTTAGCATACTGTATTCAATGCATTGGGAGACCAGATGTAGATTAGGCAACTGCTTTGTGGAACCCTCTGTTCAGTCCACAAATGCAACCCTGAATTCTGGTCACTTATTGTTTTTAATTATTCGCTCCCCCACTTATACTCTGACCCCTATTCTTAGCTTCCTACCCGTATTCTTGGCTTCCTACCCTGTTCCAAGGAAACTTAAGGAATAGCACTTCATTTTTCGATTAGGCACTTTAGAACCTTCCACACTCAACATTGACTTTGACAATTTCCGATCGTAACCACTGTCCTTACTCCTTTCCCTGCTTGCTTAACCTGTTACATCTCTAACTTGTCCCATTTCTGAAATGCTAACTCTGTTTCTCTCACCACAGATGTTTGGCAGACTTGCTGATTGATCCAACATTTTTTTTTATTGCAGTACTCCAGATGGGCCTAATCAGAACTTCTATCCCTTTGTATTTCATACCACTTGTGATAAAGACCAATATTCCATTAGCCTTTTAAACTGTTGTACTGGTCCACTAACATTGATTTCGGTGCATGGATTCCTAAGTCTCTCTGCTCTTATTTTTTCACCATTTAGAAAATGCCCTGATCTATCTATCTATGATGCAGAATGGATAACCTGACAGTTCACCATGCCAAACTCCATCTACCACAGATTTACCCAGCCACTAAATCTATCACTGCCTTTCTAACTTTTTGCTTCCATCAACATTATTCACCGTGCCACCTACAGCTAGTGTTGTCAGCAAACTTGGGTATACCGTTCTCTATCCCTATGTCATTTATAAATATAGTAAACATCTGATCGAATAAGGTGATGCTTCTAAGATTATGCTCCCATTTACATCCAGTGCAGCATCTTAGAGTGCTTGATGAATTGGCAGGTTTTTATAGTAACTTTGAGTTGTAGACCGGGATGACCTGAAATTTGATTCCTCATGCACTGAGTTAGCTGATCGCAACCTGCACTACATACAGTTGTTTTCAGTGTGCTGGGATTAGCAGTTTTGAAAGGCAGGAATTCCATTTCTGATTGCCACCCAGCAGCTTTGTTAGAAGTAGGTTTGTGTGAATGTTAGGTGAAGATGAGATTGGCCTTGGGTGTTTGTGCTCTGGTTGAGCAGCTTACTAAAACCTTTTGGAGTTCATGTAAATGGCACCTGTTGAAATGTACTCTGGATTTCAGGATGGAATGACTGACTGAATATTGGCATGAGAGAGTATGCTTAAGCTTATGCCGCAGATTTAGTTTTTTGCTCTTGAGAGAAAAGTTATCCAAAGCAGCAATGTAAGAAAAGGTTTGAATGGTTTTGGGGAGTGTATTTGATTGAATCCTGTTATTCCAGTTAAGTTTGAACCCAGCCCTAAAGGCCCTTTTATTATGTTATTAATTAACCATTTCTCATCGCACAATACTAGATCTAAAATAGCCTGTTCCTCAGTTGATTCCTCAATGTACTGATCTAGGACGCTGTCTTGTATTCATTCAGTGAACTCATCCTTCACACTATTACAGCAAATTTGGTTTGCCCAGTCTGTCTGAAGGTTAATGTTACTGTTTGGTCCTTGTTGCCTGCCCTTCTAATTTCCTGATTTGTCCTTTTGTCTGATGTTATAGCCAGCCTAAAAATGGCTTCCACCAGTGTTTTCTGCCCCTTGTTTTTTAGCTCCACCCAAGCTGACTGCACCTCTTGGCTTTCTGAGCTTAGATCCTTTCCTTCTACTGTGTTTATCCCATCCTTTATTATCAGGGCCCCTTCCTTTCGCTTAGCTTTTCTAAAAGCCAAGTGTTCTGGAATGTGGGTTCCCAATGTTTGTCATTCTGCAACTATATATTTACAATGATAAAAACAAAAAGCTAAAAGCTACTGCGGATGCTGGAAATCCAAAACAAAATAAAAACAGAATTACCTGGAAAAACTCAGCAAGTCTGGCAGCATCGGCGGAGAAGAAATCAGTCAACGTTTCGAGCCCTCATGGCCCTTCAGCTGAAGGGCCATGAGGGCTCGAAACGTTGACTGATTTCTTCTCCGCCGATGCTGCCAGACTTGCTGAGTTTTTCCAGGTAATTCTGTTTTTATTTTGTTTTGGTATATATTTACAATGGCTATTAGATCAAACTCATTAATTTTTATCTGTGCCATTAATTAATTTATTTTGCTGTGAATGCTTCATGAGTTTCCATATGCTGCCTTTAGTTTTACCTTTTTTCTTTTTCCCTGGTGTCACCTTCGATGCTATTGCATTTGTTGAGCTCTGTTCCTTCCTTATTCACTCTAATTATTTTTATCCAAAATAACTCATTACTGAGATCTACAGCCTTGAGACATTTCTCTTACTACTTGTGGATCTATCCTTTCCTGAATCCTTGCCTTCAGTAGTTTTTAAAAGACCCTGCATGCTGCCCTAGTTCTTTGATTTGCCAAGGCATTGGTCCCAACCCCAGTGGAACCTGTCCCAACTGATCAGTTCTGTCTGTCCCCGATGCTGGTGTCAGTGGCCCAAGAAGTGAAGCACCTGCCTCCCATAGCACTACTTTCAACTATGCATTTAACCTTTAATCTGTTTATCCATTTCCCAATTTCAAACTCCCCCTCAGCAGAACCTCATTTATAGATCTACCTGTATTCTTGATTCCTACATGGCCACCACATTGGGCTCCTCCCACTCCACTCCATATTACTCTCCATCCTTGAGGAAATATTCTTAGACCTGGCACTGAGGAGGCAACACAGCTTTTGGAATTTCTGGTATGTGACTGCGCAGGACAGTATATGTCCCCCTAACTATACCATCTCCTATCACTACCGCATTCCTTTTCATGCCCCCCACTTGAATGGCCTCCTGTGTTTGCACTGTTTGCTCATCCACTTTTTAGACTTTGCTCTCCTTGTTGCAAGAATCTCATATCTGTTGAATAAGGGCAAAGGTTGAGACTCCTCCAGCAATGGCTATTAGGTCAAACCCATTAATTTCTATCTGTGTCACACCCTTCTGCCTCTGACCTCTAACCAGACCTGCACCATAACCTAACCTAAGAGGTGTGACTTCCTCCTGGACTGAAGTGTCAAGGTAATGAGGCCCTTGTTATTCATGAACTTGATGTGGATGATTGCATCGACAGCATGGCCTTGATGAAAACCTGGTTGACAGGTGATGACACGTTCCTCCTAAGTGAAACTGCGTCATTTGGTTATTATATCTACTACCACTTGCCCTGCCAAGACCATCATGGTAGCAGTGTGGCTCTTATCACCAAATTCTTTTCCCTCCTTCACCAGTCTATATTAGGGTAATTAATTCTCTTGTTTTTCCTAGCCTATATTAGGGTATTAATTCTCTTGATATGACTACTTTATTTTTTCCATGTGCTTTTGAAAGTTGCTGATGAATTTGTTCATCTACCTCCTCCAATTTGGAGCTTTGTTTTTTTATATATAAAAACTCACAACAATGTAATAGGTCGCCCTTTGTTCCTCAACTTGAACCAGATAAATTCAGTCCAAGAACCATTTCCTTCTCTATCATTCCTGATTATTTGTTAGAAAAATGTGAGAAATGAAATCTAGCACCAATACAGTAGGAAGCTAATGCAATGAATGCAAATATTTTGTTAGCTTTTGAATGACATGACTAATTGTTTATCCGTAAATTTAAGGACAATTTTCAGAATTTTACCCGAATTGTATTTTCTGTGATTGATGGTTTTATAAGCAAATGCATTATGACGTGAAAGATAACTAGATTCGATCCCTAGTCTGTGCTGAGCTATCTCCAGGTGGAATGGCAATAATGTTGTGCTATTCACCTCTTCAGTCTGGACGACAAAGCATCTGATTGCTATTCAGGAACTCTAGAAGGAAGTGACACAAATGTATAGCATGTTGATGGCCAGTGTTTCAGCTCAAACATGAAAAATGACCAAACCACCTAGAGCAAAACAAAAACCGAAACAGAAATACCTGGAAAAACTCAGCAGGTCTGGCAGCATCGGCGGAGAAGAGCACAGTTGACATTTCGAGTCCTCATGACCCTTCAACAGAACTAAGTAAAAAAGGAAAGGGGTGAAATATAAGCTGGTTTAAGGGGAGGGGGGGTTGTTGGGACAAGAAGCCAGTAATAGGTGGAGATAACCAAAAGATGTCACAGACAAAAGGACAAAGAGGTGTTGAAGGTGGTGATATTATCTAAAGGAATGTGCTAATTAAGAGTAGAAAGCAGGACAAACAAGGTACAGATGGCTCTAGTGGGGGTGGGGTGGGGTGAAGGAATACTAAAAAGGCTAAACGTTAGAGATAAACAGTGGGTGGAAATACATTTAAAAATAATGGAAATAGGTGGGAAAAGAAAAATCTATATAAATTATTGGAAAAAACAAAAAGGAGGGGGAAGAAATGGAAAGGGGGTGGGGATGGAGGAGAGAGTTCATGATCTAAAATTGTTGAAATCAATATTCAGTCTGGAAGGCTGTAAAGTGCCTAGTCGGAAGATGAGGTGCTGTTCCTCCAGTTTGCGTTGAGCTTCACTGGAACGATGCACCTAGAGTACTGCTGGTGCCTGTGAAAGCAGTACTTTTGGCAGAAAGTTAAGATGAGAAAATGTTTCTTCAGGCATTGCTAGCTATTACATTACTAGCTACAATATTTGGACTATCTGTTTAGCAAAGTTGTCAAAATTGCACCATTCACATTTTGAGCTATCAGTGCAACTACTTTCCTATTAAGAGAACTGGGACTGTGAGTAATACAGCTACAACACCATTGTTAGTGACTTGATAATATTTTGGTTTGTAAACATTGAATTCAAATTAGTGATCTATAATGGCACAGTTTAAAAGGGCTATGGAAATAAAGACATCTTTAATTAGCTTTCAAACTAATATATTGAAATGCGTTGAATTTCAAATAATGGGACCTATGTTGACGTACATAACTTGCTTTTTTGAAACTACTGAAAGGACTCCTGGTTAATTGATGACCTATGTTTGAATACATGTCAAAAGCAAAATGTTAAGTATCCTTTTACTATGTCTTTTGCAGGCAAGAAAGTACTTCTGTTTCTGAAACTGACATAGATAGTTCTTTAAAATTAACCTCGGTGAGTAAGAACATTTTAGGTTTATATAACTGCATGTGAAATTTGTTTTGTGATTTTTTTTAAAATAAAAATATATATACAAACTCAAAATTCTTATTGCAGAATAAGTTTATTCTCTTAGTTTATGGGTCTGTTTAAAGTTCTGATTATTCTAAATAGTCTCAAATTAAAGTAAATAACATAAAGGGAGTGATGAAATGGTTATGTTTTTTAAGAGAAGCTCCTAATAGTAGTGATGGATGATTTTATTAAAATAATTCAGATCTTGGTGGTGGAGGCAGATTCAACAAGGCTTTCGAAAGGGAATTGTATAAGCACCTTAAGAGAAAAAAAAAAGTAGGGCTGCAGGGAAAAGGCAGGGGAGTGGAACTAGTTAAATAGCTCGCGAAGAAAGCAGGCGTGGACTCGATGGTCCAAAGGATCTCCTTCTATGATTCTCTATACCAGCTTTGAATTCAAGCAAGGTAATCCTAGAGGCCAGTGGGATGCACGGAGCTTTGGAAAAAGCCACATAGGTTTCGTGCCATTGTTGTATGCAACTGTATGAAGCACACAGAATTCTGTATTGCAAGACTTTTTAAAAAAAACAATGTTCATGTTAATTTATTTTTAATATAAAAGCTAATGAAATAAGATACAACAAAGTCCAACAGTTGCTAGACCAACTTCTGCCTCCTGTATTTCTCTAAATGGCACTTTACCTGAACAAAAGTTGACAATGATTTTCATCCACTTAAAATCATTTCTGTTCTAATTTTGTATGTTAATTTTTGTTTTCATCCAGCACCGTTTCTTGCTACCCACCATATGCTAATTGTTTTCATTTGACAATTTTTCTGCTTGTACCATGATGATTTCTCTCACCACGTGATTTGAAACAGTTCATGAATTAGTGTAGAGTTAGTGAACAGCATGAATCTGATAGTCAAACAGGTCACTTTCAGAATGGCAGACTAACTAGTGGGGATACTCCAAGGATCGGTGCTTGGGCCTCAGCTATTTACAATTTATACTAATGACTTGGATGAGAGGACCAAGTATAATGTATCTAAGTGTCTGACATAAAGTGGGAAAGTGAGCTGTGAGAAGGACACAGGAGTATAAACAGGTTAAGTATACCAGAGCATGGTAGATGGGACATAATGTGGGGAAATTTGATACTTTGGTGGGAGAAACAGAAAAGTAGAATTTTTTAAATGGTGAGGGAAAAGGATATTTTGGCATTCAGAGGGACCTGGTGACTTGTACCCGAATCTCAGACACGTAGGTACAACAAGCAAAATAGTATGTTAGCCTTTATTATAAAGCGATTAGAGTGAGAGATTAAAGAAGTCTGACTACATTTATACAGGGTCTTGGTGTGACCACACCTGCAGTACTATATACAGTTTTTGTATCCTTAACTAAGGAAGGATATACTTTCCTTAGAGGGAATGCAATAAAGTTTTATGAGACTGATTCCTGAAATGAGAAAATTGTCCTATGAGGAGAGATTGAGTAGACTAGGCCTATGTTCCTTAGAATTTAGAAAAATAAAAGGTGATCTAATTGAAGCATAAAATTCTTAACTGGCTTGACAGGGTAGATGCTGGGAATAAAAACAAAAAATGCTGGTAATACTTAGCAGGCCTAGCATCATCTGCGGAGAGAGGAACAGAGCTAATCTTTCAGGTCGAGGGCCTTCAAAACTTCTAAAAGTTGGAGATGTCACAGGTTTTAAGCAAGTATAGAAGCAGGGAAAGAAGGGACAGTGGTACAAGATCAAAAGGGAAGGCATGTGAGATATGGCAGGAAAAAGCAAGCTTTTGTAGATATCTGATCAAACACAAGGGAAATGGAAAGCAATGAAGATGAACAAGGTGAAGAACAAACGCTGAAAAAATGCTGACAAATGCTAGGAGGTTGTTTCCCCTGGCTGGGAAGTCTAGAACTAGGGGGTCACAGTTTCAGAATAAGGAACCAGTCAGTTCGGACTGAGATGAGGTGGAATTTCCTCTTGTGGAATCATCGGAATTCTGTATCCCAGAGTGCTGTGCATGCTTAGTTGTTGAGTATGCTCAAGACACAGATTGATGGGTTTTTGGATATTAAGGAATGTGGTGATAGTGAGGGAAGATGGAGTTGAGGTAGATGATCAGCTGTGACCCTACTGAATGGCAGAGCAGGCTCAAAGGGCTTACTCCCATTATGTTGTTATTGTGGGCAACCTATGAGGTGATCAGTAAATCAAATATTAAGAAATTGTGCAAAAATGATAGGGCTATTACAAAGCATCCCTATGATAAGGGCAATATTGAAAATATGAAATTGCAGAATGAAACTATGACTGATAATACAAAGTCGGAGTATATATCTGATCAAGGAGAGCTTAAAAAAAACTTTTTTTCCCAAATTATTGAAATAAGACGAATAAAACTCTGAACAGTGCTCAGAGATAGCTCAGAAGGTGAAGTTACTAGAATTTATAGATATTAAAATGAAGAAGCAGGCCGCTTGGCCCAATCAATCCATGCTTTTGCTCATCTGCAGTAATAAATCCTCATGTGGATCAGTGTCAAATTTTGTTTGATAACACTTCTGTTGAGTGATGGGACATTTTACAACATTAAAGGCACAATATAAATGCAGGTTGTTTCAGTAGCAATGGCCCATTCTCCTTACTTTCCCCCTGCCCCCAAAGATATCCCAAACAGGTTGCAGATATAACTTGATGAGTGTAAAGAACAGCATAGTCTGAGACCATCGCTTTTACTGCAGTTGTGCTGTAATATCGTTCATATCTCAACTTTAGCCATCTTGCTTATTTACTGGTACCTCTTTCTGACTTCTTGATGTCAATCTCACTTCATATTCTGGCTTCTAACCCAGAGGAAGTATATGTTCTTAATTGTTTTCACACACTACTTCTTAGTGGAGTCCCTTGAAGCACTTGACTCGAAATGGAAAAATATATCTTCCCTACTTCACTAAATTTACTTGCCGCTTCAGTAGCTCATCAAATCTCCATCTGCATGGAACTTGTAAATTTGTTGTTGTGCAAAACCAAATATATTGTCATCTTCACTGCTAAGGCCACCATTAAGAATTTGCATTTGGTATTGCCTCTTCATGTGTTCAGAACGCCCTAAAGTTCATGGCATCCAGTGAATTACTTTTTGCAATTCTTGCACTTATAACGTAGGAAAAACGTAATAGCCAGTTTTTCACATAGGGTCGCGCAAAGAGATAATATGATGAATGACCAATTAATTTATTTTCGTTGGTGTCTGAGAGAGGACTGTCAGTTTGGACAGCAGAAGAATTCCCCTTTTGAGCAGTACCTGGAGTCTATTACATCCACTTGAATAGGGCGATTCATTTCAGTTCAATGTCTCGTCTAAAAAATGGCACCCCTGACAATACAACACTCCCTCAGTATTTCCCTGAGTCCTGGAATGCTCTTGAATTCACAACTTCTGACATGGATGAGCTTGCTGATGCTTAGAGGCATGAATGTGACTGTTGGTAATTTCAAAAATTATTAGCAGCAGTGGTTCTACTCATCTTTTACTGATGCTGAGCCCTTTTCTATTTTGCTTAATGAATAAATTGATTGAGCTTAATCAGTCCATGCACCTCTGAGCCAATAAGCTGAATGATTGGATCAGTGAATTGGATATTTAGGGTAATGTTGAAGGTTGTTTTTGCTTTTCCTTTGGTATAACTGTTATTTTTATTCTTCTGATTCTTGATGCTTGTGATTGTGAAAGAATTGTAAAAATTACTACTATCATAACTTTTAACAAATTCCCAAACTAGTCTCCATTAAGGCAACAGCAACTCATAGACTTAGCCAAACACCAGGCAAAGCATTTTTACCTTATGAATTCAAAATGAGGTTCTTTTCACTGTGGACCCAGTTGGAGGCTTGTAGCTGCCTTTTGATCTTACATTGCCTTTTTCAATTCTGGCATGATGGCTGCACCCATCACTTTCCAGTCAGATCTGCAATTTCTTGCTACACTCAGGCATTTTTAAAAAAAACTACCTATTATACCTGCTGTTTTGATCAGATTAAAATATCTGCAGCCAACTTTGTCTTTGCTTGTGATCTAGATGAATCCACCGTTGGACCTGCTGAGTAAAGTTATATTTTTTTGCTCCTAGTTACTGTTCTTTCTCTTGGTTTGCTAAGGTTATCTCTTCTAAAGCATCAGTGATTCCTCCTTTTGGTCACTTTTTCATTTGGACAATTCATTTGCTAGTTTCTTTTTTTAGAGAAAGCTGGCCCTTTTGGCTTAATATTTTCCTCCAACTCTTCTCAAGATCGTGACAAAGAACCATTCCTCTTGTCTTCAATTATGATAAATCAGCTCTCATTGATTCTTTATTAATACCTGTTTACCATCTATTCAGTTTAATTTGAACCTAAATAATATGAAAATCACAGTTTATTTTTTCCCAAAGCAGGACTTCTGTTTTGGTTGTTTGTAAACTTGCAGTTGAGATCAAATCTATAGGTGATAGACTCAGCAAAGGAGAGATTGTGAGCTCTTAATTCTATTACCGTGAAAGTAGAGGCAAATAATTTATTTTTGCTAATGCATTTCTTTCCTGTGGAAACTGATTTCCTCCTCTTTACAAAAGCAACCAGTAAATAGCACTGGCCAGGTATGTGAAAAGAGAAAAACCAGCCCGCAGATAAGGGAAATGAACTATTAGCGCTCTTTATATCACCAGATATCCTGAATATTCAGGAAGAGTTCAAGGCCATCTGTTCTGTCATAGTTTAAATGTGGGAAGTGAGCAATGTGTAAAACAAAACATAATGTCTTCAAAGAAAGAAAGATGTCACTTTTGATTTTTGGTTTAAAAAAAAACAAATGTGTAATCAAAACACCTTTCATTGAATGAAGGGTGCTGTACCCAAAGATATGTAAATGAAGTGACGGGGCAACAAAACATTATAAAAAATATTAATCCAACCTAAATCTTTCAGCTGTTTGTTTAGGCCAATTGATCAAATTCATGGAATTTACCATTTTACAAAATAAATATAAATTTGGTTGGGGAAATCAGATTTGCAACACCAACAATTTCAACCATTTGACATCCCTAGCTGTAACTTCAAATTAAGCAAAAGCTTCAATGAATACTCAAACCTAGATTTTGGAGGGACATTTGATGTTTTAAGTGCAAATCTGCTCTACTGCTCAATTTTCCCTCTTAATGTGTTTTCCTAGAGTCATAGAGGTCAACAGCACAGAAAAAGGCCTTTCGGCCCATCGAGTCTGCGCCAGTCAAACAAGTACCTAACTATTCTAATCCCATTTTCCAGCACTAGGCCCATAGCCTTGTATGCCATGGCATCGCAAGTGCACATCCAAATACTTCTTAAATGTTAGGAGGGTTTCTGTCTCTACCACCCTTTCAGGCAGTGAGTTCCAGATTTCCACCACCCTTTGGGTGAAAAAATTCTTCCTCACATTCCCTCTAAACCTCCTGCCCCTTACCTTAAATCTATGCCCCCTGGTTATTGATCCCTCCACCAAGGGGAAAAGTTCCTTCCTGTCTACCCTGTCTATGCCCCTCATAATTTTATACACCTCAATCATGTCCCCCCTCAATCTCCTCTGCTCCAGGGAAAATAACCCCAGTCTATCCAATCTCTCCTCATAATTAAAACTCTCCAGCCCAGGCAACATCCTGGTAAATCTCCTCTCTCTAGTGCAATCACATCCTTCCTATAATGTGGATTCCAGAACTGCACGCAATACTCTAGCTGTGGCCTAACCAGCGTTTTATACAGTTGCAGCATAACCTCCCTGCTCTTATATTCTATGCCTTGGCTAATAAAGCCAAGTATCCCATATGCCTTCTTAACCACCTTATTTGCCTGTCCCGCTAGCTTAAGGGACCGGTGGACATGCACACCAAGGTCCCTCTGATCCTTGGTACTTCCCAGGGTCCTAGCATTCATCATGTATTCCTGTGCCTTGTTTGTCCTGCCCAAGTGCATCACCTCACACTTATCCGGATTAAATTCCATTTGCCACTGATCAGCCCATCTGACCAGCCTGTCTATATCCTCCTGTAATCTAAGGCTATCCTCCTCACTATTTACCACCCCCACCAAATTTCATGTCATCTGCGAACTTACTGAGCAACCCTCCAACATTCAAGTCTATATTGTTTATATATACCACAAACAGCAAGGGACCCAACTCTGATCCCTGTGGAGCCCCACTGGACACAGGCATCCAGTCACAAAAACACCCCTCGACCATCACCCTCTGTTTCCTGCCACTCAGCCAATTCTGGATCCAGTTTGCCAAATTGCCTCGGATCCCATGGGCTCTTATTTCGTCATCAGTCTCTCATGCGGGACCTTATCAAAAGCCTTGCTGAAGTCCAAGTAGACTAAGTCAAATGCATTGCCCTCACCTACACACCTGGTCATCTCTTCAAAAAATTCAATCAAATTGGTCAGACATGACCTCCCCTTAACAAAACCATGCTGACTGTTCTCGACTAATCCCTGCCTCTCCAAGTGGAGATTAATTATGTCCCTCAGAATTGCTTCCAATAGTTTCCCCACCACTGAGGTTAGACTGACTGGCTTGTAGTTCCCTGGTTTATCCCTTCCTCCCTTCTTAAATAACGGTACCACATTGGCTGACCTCCAGTTCTCTGGCACCTCTCCTGTGGCCAGAGAGGTATTGAAAATTATTGCCAGTGCCCCTGCTATCTCCTCCCTTGCCTCACTCAACAGCCTGCGATACATTTCATCCGGGTCTGGAAGTTTATCTACTTTGAAGCATGTCAGATCACTTAGAACCTTCTCCCTTTCTATGCTAATTTCTTCAAATATATCACAGTCCTTCTGCTGGATTTCCATGCCCACGTCGTCCCTCTCACTTGTGAGCACCGACACACAGTATTCATTTAGAACCTTACCTACGTCTCCCGGCTCCACACACAAATTACCACTATGGTCCTTAATGGGCCCCACTCTTTCGCTAGTTATCCTCTTACTCTCAATGTGCTTGTAAAATAACTTTGGATTTTCCTTTATTTTACCTGCCAGTGTTTTTTCATGCCCCCTTTTTGCTCTCCTAATTTCCTTTTTAAGTTACCCCCTACACATCCTATACTCCTCTAGGACTTCTGTTTTGAGCCCTCAGTATCTGTCATAAGTCTCCCTTTTTCTCTTCACCCAATCCTGCATATCCCTTGACATCCAGGGTTCTCTGGATTTGTTGGTCCCATTCTTTGTCTTTACTGGAATATGTTGGCCCTGTACTCTCCCTATTTCCTTCTTGAATGAGTTCCACTACTTTGACGCAGATTTACCGAAAAGTAACTGCTCCCAGTCCACTCTGGCCAAATCATATCTGATCTTATTAAAATTGGCCTTCCCCCAATTTAGAACTCTGATTTCTGGCCCATCCTTGTCCTTTTCCATAACAGCCTTGAATCTAACAGAGTTATGATCACTATCTGCAAAATGCTCCCTCACTGATACCCCTACCACTTGCCCGGCTTCATTCCCTAAAATTAAGCCCAAGACCGCCCCCCTCTCTTGTAGGACTTTCTATGTACTGGCTTAAAAAGCTTTCCTGGATGCATTTTAAGAATTCCACTCCCTCTAAACCTATCACACTATGACTAGCCCAGTTAAAGTTGGGGAAGTTGAAATCCCCCACTATTATTACCCTATTGTTTTTAGACTTCTCTGAAATTTGCCTACTTATCTGCTCTTCTATTTCTCTCTGTTTGGGGGCCTGTAGTACACTCCCAGCAATGTGATTGCCCCTTTTTTGTTTTTCAGTTCTACCCATATGGCTTCATTTGAGGAGCCTTCTAAGATATCATCCCTCCTTACTGCTATAATTGATTCCTTGATCAATATTGCGATAACCCCTCCTCTTTTAACTCCTTCCCTGTCTCGCCTGAAGACCCTATATCCTGGAATATTGAGATGCCAATCCCGCCCCTCTCTCAACTATGTCTCTGTGACAGTAATGACATCATACTTCTATGTGTTAATTTGTGCCCTCAACTCATCTGCCTTATTCATCAGACTCCTTGCATTAAAATAAATACCACCCAACCTTGCCAAACTCCCTTATGCCTTAACTGGCCTATAATTTCTATGCCTTCCCACTTGCTCTCTCTTCTAATTTTGGCTGTGCATCTCCTCCTGCTGAACCTCCTTTCAGGATCCCATCCCCCTGCCAGGTTAGTTTAAACCCTTCCCAACAGCACTAGCAAACCTCCCTGCAAGGATGTTGGTCCCACTCTGGTTAAGATGCAACCTGTCCGCCTTGTACAGGTCCCACAGCCCGCAGAAACAGTCCCCAATGTCCCAGAAATCTAAAACCATCCCTCTCACCATGCATTCATCTGGACTAACCTCCTATTTCTATCCTCACTGGCATGTGGCACCGGAAGTAATCCAGCGATTACTACCTTTTGAGGTCCTGTATTTTAATCTGTTTCCTAGCTCCCTAAATTCTGCTTCAGGACCTCATCCCACTTTCTACCTATGTCGTCGGTACCAATATGTACCATGATCTCTGACTGTTTGCCCTCCCCCTTTAGAATGCCCTGCAGCCATTCAGTGACATCCTTGACCCTGGCACCAGGGAGGCAACATACCATTCTGGAGGCACGCCTGTGGCCGCAGAAATGCCTGTCTGTTCCCCTTACTATCGGAGTCTCCTACCACTATTGCTCTTCCCCTCTTTCCCCCCCACACCCTCTGCAGCTGAGCCACTCAGTGCCATGAGCGTGGCTGCACTCCTCAGAGGAACCGTCACCCTCAACGTTTTCCAACAGAGAAAAACAGTTCTCAAGCGAGATGCACGGGATTTCCTGACGACCTGCCTGACACCTTTCTTCTGACTGATTGTCACCCATTTCCTCTCTGTCTGCAGTTCCGTAAACTGTGGGGTGACCACGTCTAAAACCGTGCTATCTACGAAACTGTCAGCCTCATGGATGCACCTCTGTGCCTCCAATTGGTGCTCAAGCTCCGAAACTCTGAGCTCAAGTAGCTGCAGCTGCTGGTGCTTCCTGGTCGGTCAGAGTGCAAGGAGCGTCAAGACTTCCCACGTGTTGCAAGCGGTACAACACATGACTGAGCTGCCCTGCCATACCTCTAGTTGAAAAAAGAACCCTTTAAATTAAAAACAGTAAAAAAAAGTTAAATTATTTATGTAGAAAATTGTATTAATTTAGGTTGGCAAAGATATGGATCTAATTGATAACATATTGATGACAAGATTAACCTTTTCTGTTTTCCTATTTATGTTTTAGAATTCATCTACTGAAATTTATGATTTAAATGCAAATAAAGAGCCTGATGTGCCAAAAAGCCAAGAAGTTTCTAATCAGGATAACAGAGTACGACCAGAAATTGCTCGCCTTGATCTGAAGAGAGTGACTGAGACAGGTGTCTGGGAAGGTAATTGCAGCATTCATGTTAATTATTCTTAAATTTTCTGAAATGCACAGTGCATGAAGTAACATTGTTTCAAAAAATTGGTAGTACTTGATTTATGCAGATCATGTTTATTGAAATTTTCTATTATGCTGAATGGCTGACTTGATGTGCAGAATGAGGTTGTGATTTGAAAAAGCTTCACAAGAGATTCTCTAGATATAAGTGATGAAGATCTTAGCACAGAAATTAAAACTTTCAAATTTTAACTAATTTTTTGCCTTCTGATACCAAAATATGAAATTTAGAGGCAGAGTTTCTGCTAGATTGATTTGGACAAAAAATAGGCCAGACCAGTGCATAAGATCAAGGAAATTCAAGTGCAAATTGCATCCAGTGCAAATCAAATTTCCATGATCTGATGAGTTAATTATTTTTTAAAAATCGTGCTGGAAGCCAACCCAGCCACAAAATTGACCATGCACTCGAGTGAATTAATCATGATGGTGCATTTGCACTAACTGCGTCTGTTTTCAGGCCATCAAAGATTCTCTTAAAAGTAAGCTTTTTCTTTACATGCAAGGGCACGAATGGACACCTTTTTAAAAGTTTAAGGGGAGAAACTGACTACTGTACACCAGTGAAACTAGTAAATGTTGCGATTGTTGCATTGAATTTTGCAATAATATATATTTAATTGCATATTTATATACACTATGCATTTATGTATTTTATTAGTTTAATAAATGTTAAAACAAATATTGACACCACTATCCTGATGAAATCATGAGGGTTTGGAGTGTTATGGCACAGCAGATGGTAAATATTGAGTTGCTCAAATCCCAAAGGGAAACTTGAAACAACTGCCACAACTGTTTTGCAATTTGTATATTTATTTTGAGGTGCATGTCTTGAATTCAATAGTAATAAGGCCACTGAGCCTCAGGGTTTTTTACGAAACTAAATTAAACATTTATTAGTAAAATAAATAATTTTAGGCACATACATAGGCCTACAAATTACTACTATGATAACTCCTAGCTACCCTAATTAATCTAGCTCCCAGTTACACCTTTGTTAAGGTAACAGTAAAACACATAGGGGAGGAATTTTCCTTGTCTTGCGGGCTTGATGGGGGTGGGGGTTGGTCGGGAAGCGGACCGCCCCGGAATCGGGGCCGGACTGCGATTTCACGCTGGCGGGCTAGTTAAGGCCTGCCCAGTGTGAAACGCGAGCGGCAGTGCTCAGCACTAGCTGTGGGATGGGGGTGGGAAAGGAGGTGAGCACGAACTTTGTGCATGAGTTCGGGTGAGTAGTTTAAAGTATTAAAAATAAATTTCTTAAAAATGTTCTAAAGCATGTCCCTTCATGACACGTTATAAATGAAATGTTATAATTTTTATTTTTTTATTTGCTGTTGGCCTTTTTGTCTGTCCCCCAAATGTAAGGTTGGACAGGCAGCGAAAAATTTATTTTAGTTACCTTTTTAATGGCCTTAATAGGCCTTTTAATTGTTGGCGGGCGCGCTGCTGACCATTAAAAAGGTAATCAAGATAAATTTTTCGCTGCCCTTCCAACCTTACAGTTGGTGGATGGGCGCAAAGGTCAACAGCAAATAAAAAAATAAAATAAAAATTGTAACCGAAATATCGCGCAAGTGCGCGATGATGTCGGGATGCACGCCTGATGTCACCGCACGTCATTTTATGCTCGGTCGGGTCGAGCACATGCCCACCTGATGAGCTAAAAATTCTGGCCATAGATTTTAAAAGACCCAGACAAAGTAACATGATACCCTGAACAGTCGAATTCAAAGTGAGTTTTCTTCACTTCAGTTCATGTAGACGGTAGCTCGAGGCTTAGAGGCTGGAGGCTTTTCACACTTGTTAGATCGTAGAATGCCTTCCCTTACACATAGCCTTCTCTCCTTTATATATATTTTCCCCTTTGAATGCAAATTCCCATTGTTTCACTATGTCTTTGGACTTTATCTCTCTAATAATAAAAATATATCATAGTACCAATTTTACCAGTAATCTTTGGGGAAAATAAACACGCTCTTTTTTAACTCCTCCTGGCTAGGTGAAACATTTCAACCCCTCTTTTGAATTCAAGCTACTCTACTATTTAAAAATGCAAATGTTCCCTTTACACCTCACATTCTAAAACTGCACCCATGTCTACCTATTTAACATTTCAAACCTAGCTTCTCTTCTTACGTCAAAGCCGTCAGACCAGCTGTCTCTAATTATTATATCTTCCTGACAGCAGGCATTCAATAGTGCATTTTTGATGCAGAAAATGAAAATTTTGGGCATAATTAATATCCTGTAATAGTTTCTATAAATGATGAGAGCATAGTTTAGAAGTTATAGTCCTCACAGCTTAGTCAATATTAACTTTACTGTACTTGTCAAAATGAGGTATGTAACAGCTCCTGAAATGGACATACATTATATTTTAGGCATCCAGTGTTCAAATGAAGCATTCTCAGTTTGTATTGAAATAGTTGGTTAAGTACCCCAAATTTCCCACAACCCCAGCCATAATCTTTGAACATGATACTAGTTTTTCCTCTTCCTCACAAAAGCCTCTCCTGAGCCAATTTAGTATAGGGGAGAGCAATATATTGCTGTGGTCATGCCATGAAAACTGGATTAAGTTTGCCTAGACTAATTTAATGCAATATAGTTCTAGCCAGCAATCAGATGAGACTTTCATGCAGTTTGGGTTGGAGTACGCCAGAGGTAAAGTGTCAACCTTTAACTCACTGATGGGCTTCAAGGGGATATATGAAATAAGTTTGGGAAATTTCAGATCATTTTCTGGTAAGCATGGAACCCACAGCACAAAACTGTTGCATAGTTGGCATTAAACTGCCAATTTTCTTTCAGACCATTCGGGTGGCTGAAGTTGAAATGTGGTACTGAGCAAGCCATGATGATCTTCTGCTCTTAGCATTAAGATGCACTAAGGCAGAGGAGAACAGCTTTATTTGCATCTAATCCAAGCTGTAACTGATTGGAGGGTGCTTAATGTTGACAGAAGTAGGAAAATATATTTCCGCAATATTTTTCTTTACGGTTTTGAGTGCAAAAACTACTTAAGCTTGAAATGATTTTGTGTGGTGGACCAAGCAAGGTTAGTCATGAGTTACAAATCAGTTTGCCTTTTTTCATTTTTTTTTTAAAAACAAACATTTCCTTTCACATTGTGTTGTATTTAACATTTCTGTAGTTTTATCAACATCAAAGTGTAAGTGCGATTAGGTCCAAATGCTGCTTGTTTTTCTTGAGTCAAAGCTTTATGAATTTCTAGGCAAAAAAACTTGCCAAATTTGTCATTAAATTAAAAGAAAAGGTGCTTATACCATTTATTTCCATTGAGCATGTTGTAACTGCGATTTTACTGTTGAATCCTTAGAAAAACAGTTGTGAATCCTGGTTACTGAAGTACTGCCTTCTCTGATAGTTCAGATTGATCTCAAACATTCCATGGTACCATTGGAAGAAGAGCAAAGAGCCTTCAGATGTCCTAACCAACATTCCTCCCACAATCAATGTCATCAAAAATTTGATTAACATGTCATTTTAGGCAGAGTCAATGTAGTTTTATGAAACAAAAATTGAGTTTAACAGATCTATTAGCCTTATGAGGTTGTTACTGGCAGGTTAGATACAGGGAACCATATATTTAGGTTCTCAGAGGCACTCACTAGGTGCCACACAATAGGTTGTTACACAAATTTAGAACTTGTCAGATCGGCAGTAATAAATTAGCATGGATTAAGTTTTGTTAAGAAAGACAAAACAGCGTAGAAATGAACAGGTCATCAATACAGGATGACCAGATGTAACCAGTTGGAGTTTTGCATTGGTGCTTGACAGTCTGCTATTAACAGTCTCAATGACTTGAATGAGGGAACCCAGTATAATGTATCCAAGTTTTCCGACTATATAAAACTAGGAGGGAAAGTAAGCTGTGAGGAGGATGTGTAGACTGCAAAGGGATATAATTAGGTTAAATGATTTGCTTGGAAGATGGCACATCATTTGTAATGTTGAAAAGCGTGAAATTACCCACTTTGGTAGGAGGAATAGAAAAGCAGAATATTTTTTAAAGAGGTGAGACACAATAGACATTGGGATTCAGAGGGATTGGGTGTCCATGTACACGAATCACAAAGTTAGCATGCAGATAAAGCAAGCAATTTGGAAGGCACATGCTATGTTGGCCTTTTATTGTAAGGGGGTTGGAATGCAAGCGTAAGGAAGTCTTGCTGCAATTATATAGCACTACGCTGAGATGACAGTGTTGTCAGTTTTGGTCTCCTTTCTTAAGGAAGGATATGCTTGTATTAGAGGGGATGCAACAAAGATTCTTGGAATGAGAGGGTGGTCTGTGAGGAGAATTCAAGTAGAATGGCTGACATTCTTTGGAGATTTGAGAAATGTATAAAATTCTTAAGGCTTGACAAGTTGAATGCTAAGAGGTTGTTTTCCCCTGGCTGGATAGCCTAGAACTCAAGAGATCGACCATTTCAGACTGAGATGAGAAATTTCTTCAGTCAGACGATACGGTCTTTGGAATTTTCAACCCTGGATGGGCTGTGGATGCTCAGTTGATAAGAATGTTCAAGGCTGAGATTGATAGGTTTTTGAACACCAAGGGATGTAGAATTAGGGTAGAGAGCAGAATGAATATAAAATTTTAGCTGTGATATTGAATAGTGGAGCTGACCTGAGGAGCCATATGACCTATTCCTGCTATTTTCCTATGTTCTGTGTGTGACATTACTGATGCAAAATGGCTGAGGTTTGCCAACATGACAGTAACTCGCTCCAAAAGGTAATTAATTTTGTGGTGTTTTGAGGTGTTTTAAAAGAGATAGTATAGCAAGTATTTTTTGGTTATTGAAGAGACCTGTTGTAAGTGCAAATGCTGACTTGCTTAACAAATGTGCAGACATGCTTTTTAGTTCTGTGCTTACAAGAAATCTCAAGCATTCTTCAGATTATTCTAATCTGAATCCGTAAACTAAATAGAACCATCACCAAGAGTCGCTCAGTAGCAGCACTCTGACCTGGCTGGTCTTGAAGGACATAACCATCAAACTGGATTTCCAGCAGGTGTTGGGAGAACCAACGCAAGGGAAAAGCCCACTTGAACACTTCCTCATCAATAAACCTGTCATAGATGCACCTGTCCATGACAATATTGATAGGAGTGACTACTACATAGTCATTGTCATTAAGGCACTTAAGGCCATTTGAGCCCACCAAGTCCGAGCTGGCTCTCTGTAGAGCAATACAATAAGTCCCATTTACCTTCTTTATCCCCATAGTCCTGCAAGTTTATTTGCCCTCAAATGTCTATGGAATTTCTTTTTAAAATCATTGATCGTTCCCCACCTCCGTTAATCTCATAGGCAGAGTGTTCCAGGCCATTATCACTTTGCATAAGAAAAGGTTCCTCCTCTCATTCCCCTTTATCTCTTGCACAAGCCTTCAATCTGTGTTCCTTAGTCTTTGTACCATCAGGTATTTGAAATAGTTTTTCTTTGTCTGCCTTATCTTTCAATCTTGTACACATCTGTTAGATCTCTTGTTAACCTCCTTTGCTCCAATAAGAACAACCACAGCTTCTCCAACCTAAGGTTTTAGCTAAAATCCCTCATCCCTCAAGCCATTCTGCTAAATCTCCTCTTGAGGACATAGGAGCAGGAGTAGACCATTTGGCTCCTTGAGCCTGCTCCACCATGTAACTAGATTATGGCTGATCGTCCACCTCAACGCCATCTTCCCGCACTATCCCTGTATCCCTTGATGTCATTCGTATCAAGAAACCTATTGACCTCTGCTTTGAACATACTCAATGACTGAGCCTGCACAGCCCTCTGGGGTAGAGGATTCCAAAGATTCACCATCCTCTGACTAAAGAAATTCCTCTGCATCTCAGTCTTAAAATGACCTACCTCTTATTCTGAGACTGTGTCCCCTGGTTCTAGACCCCCCCCAAACCAGGCAAATATCCTTCTTGCATCTACCCTGTCGAGCCCTGTAAGAATTTTGTATGTTTCAATGTGATCACCTCTCATTCTTCTAAACTCTAGAGAATACAGGTCCAATCTCCTAAATCTTTCCTCATAGGTAAATCCTGCCATCGCAAGCATTAGTCTAGTGAACCCTTGTTGCACTCCCTCTATGGCAAGTAAATCCTTCCTTGCGTAAGGAAACCAAACTCCACGCACAACTCCAAGTGTGGTCTCACCAAGGCTCTATAAAACTGCCAGCAAGACTTCCTCACTCCTGTACTTGCAATAAAGGCTAACATACCATTTGCCTTCCTAACTGCTTGTTGAACCTGCATGTTAGCTTTCAGTGACTTATGAACAAGATCACTCAGACCCTTTTAGACATCAACACGTCCCAATCTCTCCCTGTTTAAGAAATACTTCGCATTTGCTTTTTGTACCAAAGTGGTTAACTTCACTTTTTTCCACATGATAGCCCATCTGCCATGTTTCTTGCCCACTTCACTTAGCCTGTCCAAATCCCCTTGAAGCCTCTTTGCACCCTCTTCATGACTGGCATTCACACAAACTTGGAAATATTGCATTTGGTCCCCACATCCAAATCATTGATTATAGATTGTGGATAGCTGGGGCCCAAAAACTGATCCTTGCGGTAACCCGCTAGACACAGCCTGCCAACCTGAGAATGATCCGTTTATCCCTATTCTCTGTATTACCCTTGTTACATGCATATCTAATTTCCTGATTTATACCGTGCCCTACATTCCCACCACTATTTGGTAGCCTATAAACAACTCCTACAAAAGTTTGCTGCCCCTTGCTGTTTCTTAGCTGCAAAGGATGCTCATATCCTTCCTAAAGTGTGGTGACCTAAACTGGATGCAATATTCTAGTACAAAGGTTCAGCATAACTTCCCTGCTTTTGTACTCAATACTTCTATTTATGAAGTGCAAAGTGCTTTGCTAACTACTCTCTCAATATGTCCTGCCGTGAACTCCCAGGTCCCTCTGTCCCTGCACACTCTTCAGAACTGTGTCATTAAGTGTATACCTGTATTCTAGCCTATCTGTTCTGTTGCAGTCGATTGATATCATCTTTGCTGTTTGACACACCTATAAGTTTAGTAGCATTGGCAAAATTTGAAATTTTGTTCTGTATTCCAATATCCAAGTCACTTTTATATATAGTTAAAAAAAAAAGCAATGGTCCTAGCACTAACCTTTGGGGGAACACCGCTGTCTACCATTCCCCAGTCTGAAAAACAACCTTCTATCGCAATCCACTGTTTTCTGCCCTTCAGCTAATGTTTTTTTTTCCAAGCTGATACTGACCCCTCTATTCCATGAGCCTCAAATTTCTCAGCCAGCCTTTTATGTGGCACTTTGTCAAACGCTTCAAGTGGATGTTGTCTGTATGGATTTTAGCAACCTTCTGTAACTTCTTCAAATAATTCAATTAGATTTGTCAAACACTATCTGCCTTTTGAAAATCTGTGCTGGCTCTCCTTAATTAACCCACAGTCAGAGAGTTATACAGCACAGAAACAGGCCCTTCAGCCCATTGTGTCCGTGCTGGCCATCAAGCATCTCATCTATTATAACCCCATTTTCTAGCACTTGGCCCATAGCCCTGTATGCTATGGTATTTCAAGTGCTCATCTAAATACTACTTAAATATTGTGAGCGTTCCTGCCTCTACCACCCCCTCAAGCAGTGTGTTCAGATTCCAACCACCCTCTGGGTGAAAATGTTTTTCCTCAACTCCCCTCTAAACCTCCTGCCCCTTACTTGAAATCTATGTCTCCTGGTTATTGACACCTCCGCTAAGGGGAAAAGTTTCTTCCTATCTACCCTATCTATGCCACTCATAATTTTGTATATCTCTATCAGGTTCCCCCCTCAGCCTCCTGTGCTCGAAGGAAAACAACCCTAGCCTATCCAGTCTCTCTTCATAGCTGAAACATTTCAGCCCAGGCAACATCCTGGTGAATCTCCTCTGCATCCTCTCCAGTGCAATCACATCCTTCCTATATTGTGGCGACCAGAACTGCACACAGTACTCCAGCTGTGGCCTAACTAGCGTTTTATACAGCTCCAACGTAACCTCCCTGCTCTTATATTCTATGCCTCGGCTAATAAAGGCAAGTATCCCATATGGCTTCTTAACCACCTTATCTACCTGTGCTGCTGCCTTCAGGGATCTATGGACATGTACACCAAGGTCCCTCTGATCCTCTGTACTTTCTAGGATCCTAGGCAGACATTGTGTATTCCCTTGCTGTGTTGGCCCTCCCAAAATTCATCATCTCACACTTCTCAGGATTAAATTCCATTTGCCACTGCTCTGCCCATCTTACCAGCCCATCTATATCGCCCTGTAATCTAAGGCTTTCCTCCTCACCAATTTTTGTGTCATCTGTGAACTCCAATTTCTCCAAATTAATTTTTTTGCCCTGATTTATTGTTTCTATAACCTTAGTCATAGGCCAGTTGATTTAATATTAGCGATGGGTATGAGGAATGTCCTTGCATCCTTTCTTGAATGAGGCTGTCACATTTGCCACTTTCCAATCCTCTGATACATCAGCTAATTTTAAAGAAATTTGTAAGCCTTTCCACTAGTTCCACCCCCATTTTTCTTAGCAACTTGGCACGAAAGCTGCCTGGACCAGGCGACTTAGTCAGTTTTTCCATTACGTCCTGCCGATCAATTTTCACTTGATCCTTCACCTCTACTGTCTCTGTTTTTACCAATTATTTTGTCAGCACCTCTTAGTTAGCACTCGTGTATTCTAGCCTTGTCCTGCACCCCTAAGCTCATATTAACTTCTTTGTTCTCATGGAGGCAGAGTCCTGCCTTAACACTGAAGGCACTATGTTGTGATGTGTGGCACTACCAGCATGCTAAATGGGATAGGTTCTAAACAAATCTAGCAGCTCAAAACTGGACATCCATGAGCTACTGTGGCAATCAGAAGATCTATCTCAGCCCCCTGTTGAAGTTCCCCATTATCACAGAAGTCAGCCTTCAGCCAATTTTATTCACTCCAGGTGACGTCAGTAAACAGCTGAGCACACTGGCACTGCATCTGGGATGCATTTAAAGATTGGTGCTTCAAACCTACCTGTGCCTCTAGCCAATCTATTCCAGTGCAGCTTCAACACTCGTATTCAATTAATCAAGTGAAAAATTGACCGAGTATGTCCTGTCCACAAAACGCAGGACAAATTTACTCTAGCCAATTACCTCCCCCATCATTCTATTCTTAATCATCAGCATGAGGAATCCATGAGGCGCTATGGGACGGCAACAGCAGAATTTTATTCAACTACAATCTAACCTCCTTTCCTGATGTATCTCCCACTCTATCATTACCATCAAGCTGGGGGATCAATCCTGGTTCAATGAGGAGTGCAGGAGGGCATGCCAGGAGCAGCACCAGACTTACCTAAAAATTAGGTGTCAAACTGGTGAAGCTACAATACAGGACTACTTGCCTGCTAAACAGTGTAAGCAGCATGTAATAGACAGAGCTAAGCAGTCCCACAACCAACAGCTTAGATCTAAGCTCTGCAGTCCTGCCACATCCAGTCGTGAATGGTGGTGAGCAATTAAATTACTTGCTGGAGGAGGCGGCTTCACAAAAATCCCCATCCTCAATGATGGGGGAGCCCAAGTCGGTGTTAAAAGAACAGGCTGAAGCATTTGCAACCATCTTCAGCCAGAAGTGCCCAGTGGATGATCCATCTCGGCCTCCTCCTTGGTCTTCAGCTAATTTGATTCACTCCGTGTGACATCAAGAAACTGTTGAAGGCACTGGATACGGCAGAGCCTATGGGCCTTGACAACATTCTGGCAATAGTGCTGAAGACTTGTCCAGAACTAGCCATGCCCCTAGCCAAGCTGTACCAGTACAGCTACAGCACTGGCATGTACCTGACAATGTGGAAAATTGCCCAGATATGTCCTGCCCACAAAAAGTGGGACAAATCCAACCTAGCAAATTACTGCCTCATAAGTCTGCCTTCGATCTTCAGCAAAGTGATGGAAGATGTCGTCGAGAGTGCTATCAAGCGACATTTACTCAGCAATAACATGCTTGGGTTCCGCAAGGGCCTGTCAGCTCCTGACCTCATTATAGCCTTGGTCCAAAAATGGACAAAAGAGCTGAAGTCCAGAGGTAAGGTAAGAGTTACTGGCCTTGACATCAAGGCTGCACTTGACCGAATGTGGCATCAAGGAGCCTTAGTAAAACTGAAGTCAATGGGAATTAGGATGAAAACTCTCCATTGGTTGGAGTCATATCTAGCCCAGAGGAAGATAGTTGTGGTTGTTGGAGGTCATATCATCTCAGCCCTAGGACATTGCTGCCGGATATTCTTTCGGCCTGACCATCTTCAGCTGCCCCATCAATGACCTTCCCTCCATTGTAAGGCCAGAAATAGGGATGTTTGCTGACGATTGAAAAATGTTCAGCACCATTGGTGACTCCTCAGATACTGGAGCAGTCTATGTCCATATGCAACAAGAGCTGAAAAACATTCAGGCTTGGGCTGACAAGTGGCAAGTAATATTCGTGCCACACAATTGCGAGGTAATGTCCATCTCCAACAAGAGAGAAAATCTAACCACCTCTGCTTGACTTTCAGTGGCATTACCATTGCTGAATGCCCCACCATCAACACCCTGGGGGTTACCATTAGCCAACAACTGAACTGGACCAGCCATATATATACTGTGGCTACAAGAACAGGCCAGAGGCTGGGAAATCTGTGGCGGGTAACTCATCTCCTGACTCCCCAAAGCCTGTCTACCATCTACAAAGCACAAGTTCTGAGTGTGATGGAATACTCCCCACTTGCCTGGTGAGTTCAGCTACAAGAATATTCCAGAAGCTCGACACCATCTAGGACAAAGCAGCCTACTTGATTGCCTACTCATCCACCACCTTAAATATTCATTCCCTCCACTTACAACGCACAGTGACAACTCTGTGTACCATCTACAAGATATATTGCAACAACTGACTAAGGCTCCTTCGACTGCACCTTCCTAACATGCGATTTCTATCACCTCGAAGGACAAAGGCAGCAGATGCATGGGGACAGCACCTGCAAGTTTACATCCAAGCTACACACCATCCTGATTTGGAACAGTATTGCTGTTCCTTCATTTGTCGCAGGGTCAAAATAATGGAGCTCTCTTCCTAACTGTGTTTGTACCTGTGGCACATGGACTGCAGCAGTTCAAGGCAGCTCACCACCACCTTATTAAGGGAAATTTAGGATGGACAGTAAATGCTGACCCAGCCAGCAACCCACACATCCCGTGAAAGAATGAATTTTTAAAAAAAACCAAGTGATGAATGGTGTCTCTGACAGTGCTATCAAGCAACACTTGATCACCAATGCTCAGTTTAGGTTCTACCAGGACCACTCAGCTCCGGACCTCATTACAGCCTTGGTCTAAACATGGATAAAAGAGCTGAGTTCCCAATGAGTGTGATTGGCCTTACCACCCGTGCAATATTTGTCTGAGTGTGGTATCAAGGAGCTGTAGGTAAAATTGAAGTCAGTGAGAATCGGATGTGTTGACTTCCCACTGGCTGGATCCATACATAGCACAAAGGAAGATGGTCGTTAGAGGCCAGTCATCTCAGCCCCAAGATATCACTGCCAGATTTCCTCAGGACTGTGTCCTAGGCCCAACCATCTTCAGCTGCTTCATCAATGACCTTCCCTTCATCATAAACTCAGAAGTGGGGGCATGCACTGATTAGTGTTCAGTTCCATTTGGAACTCCTCAGATAATGATTTGGTTCATGCCCACGTGCAGCAAGATTTGGGCAACATTTAGACTTGGTTTATGTTACTTGCTACTTACTAGCCCAAGTGTCAAGCAAGGATATTCTCCATCAAGATAGGATCCAATCACTTCCTTTGATGTTCAGTGGCATTACCATCAACATCCTGAGGGCTATCATTTCCAGAGACTTAAATTGATCAGCTATATCAGTATAAATACTGAGGTTATAAGAGCAAGTTAGAGGCTGGGTGTTCTGTGGCGAATCACTCACCGCCTGACTCCTGAAAGTCTTACTACTACCTGTAAGGCACAAGTCAGGAGTGCAATGGAATATTTTCCACTTTTTGGATTAGTGCACTTCCATCCAGGAAAAGCACCCCAGTTGATTGGCACCCTATCCACCAGTTTAAACATTCACACTCTCCACCACTGGGCACTGGTGGTATGTGCCATCTATAAGTTTCACTGCAGCAACTTATCAAGGCTTCTTCAACAACACCTCTCAAAACTGCGACCTCTATCACCTAGAAGGACAAGGGCAGCAGATGCATGGAACACTGTTAAGCTCCATTACACGCCAACCTATTTTGGCATTATGTTGCCATTCCTTTAGGTCAAAATCCTGGAACACCCTACCTAACAACATTCAGGGAGTACCTTCACTACAGAGTGCTCATCACCATCATCTCAAGAGAACTTAGGGATGGGCAATAAATACTTTGCCAGTGATGTCCAACCCCTGAATTAAAAATAAAATTACAATCCTATATTTCTACCTGTAATTTACCCCTCTGATTGTAACATTAAATGAACAAATCCAAAACTTTAGCCCTAGACATTGACTACTTCAGAAGGCCTGCCAAGATCTGCAAGAGCTCAACAGGTTATGCAGCTGATAAGAAAAAAATACTGAAGTTGCATGCCCATCAGTGGTATAGAAGTTGCCATGGAAAGTTTGAAGAGAACGACACCTATCAGCTAAGATAAATGCAAAATACTGTGGATGCTGGAAATCTGAAATAAAAACAAAATGCTGGAAAACTTCAGGTCTGACAGCATCTGTGGAGAGAGAAACAGTTCACTTTGAGTCTGTATGACTCTTCAGAGCATGCTCTGAAGCAGAAGCACAGTGTTGCCCTGAAGAAGAGTCATAAGGACTTGAAACGTTAACTCGGTTTCTCTCTCCACAGATGCTGTCAGATCTGCTGAGTTTTTACAGCATTTTCTGTTTTTATTACACCTGTCAGCTGACTTGTTGGAGACAGCAATAAAACAAACAGAATACTGGAGTGCATTTCAAGCCCTATAAGTTATTTTGAAGCTGTATGATGCTTCTAATAGGCTGCACTGTTATATGTTCTGACTATTGAGAAGGTCCTAGAGGCTAACCCTCAGATAAGTTTTGAGGAATGCTTAGACAAGCTAGTGCCCTTCATTCTGGAAGAGATGTCCTAGTGGGGACATCCCACTGAGGTACATTAGATACTTGATGAGATAAAGAAACTAATCCTGTAACATTACTTTCTGATGCGTCAAGGAAACAGAACTAAAGCATAAAAGTTTAGGGTGTAAGAGGCAATATTGGTGAATAGCTACAACTACTGGCAGGGAAATGTTGATTGAAGTCTGAATACTGAACTGCTGGCTGAATGTGATCAAAGGAGATGGAAGGCCAATCATAGAAATTCAAAGTTGAAGCAGGATGAATTGAACCGATTAGTTCTGGGTGGGTAATTTCATTGAGTATTTGCTTTTGAAAATACTATTAAAACTCAGTTTAGATGTAGAGTATTGCATTATTTAAATCCTTGATTTCAGTTTACTACTGTTCCTCAATTTTTGCAAAAAAGGACAAGTATTATGTTTTATTTATTATTTATTTTTTCTCCACACTCAGCAGGGAGTTATTCCTCAAATGCAAGAAATAAGACACATCAGCGAATGGATCCATAGAAAATCATCCAGAGCAGAAAAGGATGCTACTCGGTGTGATTTACTATGGAGCCACTCATTGACCAGTTCCCAAATTTGTATGAGCTGAGCAGCTTCTTATTGACTGTGGAGACATTTGCAACTGATGTGAATGAGATTGGAAAAAATAAAGTTACAATCTCCTGTCAGGAGTTTTTTGTGATTCATGCATGAGACGTATCGCTGGCTAGGCCAGCATTTATTGTACATCCCTATTTGCCCTTGAGCAACTAAGTGGCTTGTGAGGCCATTTCAGAGGGTATTTAAGAGTCAGCTACATTATCGTGGATCTGGAATCGCATATAGGCCAGACCAGGTAAGGACAGCAGACTTCCTTCCCTAAGGGATATTAGTGAACCAGATGGATTTTTACGGCAATCGGCAATGGTTTCATGGTCATCGTTAGACTTTTAATTCCAGACTTTTATTGGTTTCAAATTCCCCATCTGCTGTGGTGGGATTCGAACCCAGGTCCCCAGAGCATTACCCTGGGCCACTGGATTACTAGTCTAATGACAATACCACTACGCCACCACCTCAGGACTGTTTAAGAAAAAAATTTTAAATTAAAAAAAATGTATTTGCCTTTATATTTCTGGTAGAAAAGGGAAAAGCTTGTTGTATTGAACAAACTTGTAGTTCTGCTGCAATGAGAACATAGACGTTTAAAATTTACTCTAATAACACGTGTGTTCTGACCAAGTTTTTTTTGATTTTATAACTAAGATTTGTTTTTGGCCCCTTTGTTTTTAAACATTATTGGGTATGGTGATATATCTTCATCCATGATTAATTTAATTTAAGCTTTACACTGTTTCTTAGGATCAGAAGACAAGATACCCAGTAAAGAGGGAGCTCATAAACAAAAGGCAGCTTTTTTTGTAAATTGTCGTCATAAGGCATTAAAAGCTTTCTTGCAGAATTACTCTAATAAAAGTTGATCTAGAACCTTACTCTTTATATTGCTCTTCTCTCAAATCTCCTTTTCTTCCCCCAAAATCCTTGAATGTGTTGTTGCTTCCCAAATCTATGCTAATCTTTTCCAGGAGTCCATGTTTGAACCCTTCCGGTCAGGTTTCTGCCCCAAAATTATCAAAGCCACAAATGACATCTTGTGTGTCTATGCCCACCGTAAACGTCAACCTTCTTGACTATCTGTGGCCTTTGACCACATCATTCTCCTCCAGCACCTCTCTGTTGTCCAGCTGGGTGGGACTGCCCTTGCCTGGTTCCATTCCTATCTCTCTAGTTGTAGCCAGTGAATAACGTAGAATGTCTACTCCTCTTGCACTGTTGCCTCTGGATTCACCCAACAATCCTATCTGTTCTTGGCCAGCCCACCCCCCACCTCTCATCTACATTCTACCCCTTAGTGACATTGTTCTAAAGCAAGGCATCAGGTTCCACCTGTACATCAGTGACATTCAGCTTTACCTCACCAAAACCTCCACTACCTCTGATTTGTCATAGTGCTTTTCTGGCATCCAGTTTTGGATGAGCAGAAATTCTTCCCTTCTAAATACTGAGAAGACAAGCCATTGACTTGGGTGATTCCTATCGCAAGCTCCATTCCCTTGCCACCAATTCCATTTCTCTCCCCAAGTACTGTGGCTGAACCAGGCTGGTTCACAACTTAGACCTCTACAACATCATCCATCTCCATCCCGTCTTGGCTCATTTGCAGCTGAAACCCTTATCCATGCCTTTGTTACCTCTAGTCTCGACAGTTTGTGCTCTCCTGGTCGGCCTCTCACCTTTTATCCATTTGTAAATTTGAGGTCATCCAAAATTCTGCAACCCATGTCCTCATGCACCAGGTTTCACCTACCCATCACCCTTGTGATGACTCCTGGTTTGGCAATGCCTCAATTTAAAAATTGTCACCCTTGTTTTCTATTCTCTGCATGGGCTCACCCTTCCCTATCTCTAACCTCTTATAGCCCTTAGAGATGTCTGTGCTCCTCTTGTTGTGCATCCCCAATTTCTGTTGCTCTGCCTTGGCCCTAAGCTGTAGAATTCGATGATCTCTTACTGCTCACCTCCCCAACCTTCCCGGCCTCCCAACTAAACTTCTCTCTGAGGGTACTACTCTTTCCTCCTTGAAAATGCTCCTGACAGCTGCCCTATTGACCAAGCTTCTGCTCACCTGTCCGGATAATTCATGATGTTCGGAGTCAAACTTTGTTCTCTAATACTCCTGTGAAATGCTTTGGAATGTTTTACTTCGTTAAACATATATGTTGTTATAGTTGTAAGTAAGCCATGAAAACTAGCCACGAACAAACTCAGATATTCATAAAAATTATTTTACAAGTTGTATGTTTATTCAGAATTTGATTATACATGCTCACCCTTCATTATTTTTTTTAAGAGTTTATTGATGCAACAGAGTACCACCCTGCACTTGTGCTTCACTGAGTGACTTAGTAAAGTGGTAGTATAGATGCTAATATTCCCCCGCTTATTTTTGATACTAGTCTGAAGAGATCCTAATGTTCTGATTTAGGGATGTGGGGTTAGTTATTCCTCAAATAGCATGGAATAATTAGCAACCAGTTCAAGCAACATTGGAAAAATTCTCTGAGTCGGACACCTGCACTTTACGTAGAAAGTGCATTTCCAGGGGAAAAAGTGGAAAATAATTTTGGAGGGCCTTGTGCCTTTCCAAAAGGGAAAAATAATTACCAATAATGCAGTCTTTTATGTTCATGTGATCCATTGTGCAAGAGAATGGATGTCATCTGAGCAAAGTAAAGCAAATGCAAATCCGAATCAGCCTGGAATGAATCATGTTAAATTAGTTTCATATATAGATCTCCATAAAACTGCTATGGCTCTTTTCAGTATTTTAATTTTTGTTACTTGTTTACCATAAAAGCAAATGCTGTTTTTGATTCTGGTAGTGAATTAGTTTTGATTGTATTTTCTGTTTTACTTTTGTGTTTATGGGGTGTCTGTGACTGCTTGCTGCTCACACTGGTATTTTTGCCATTTTTTCATTCTATTAGCGCCATGTACAATCACTTTTCCCTTCATTGATTTCAAAACAATGCATCTTCAAAGAGATGGGGATGGTAAGTATGCTTTGCCATCGATCTGCATTACGTCAGCCAGCATTTTGAAATTTCAAGAATAAAAGCTTCAGGTTACATGCAAAAGGAAATCTTACTGATTTGGCTTCTTTATATAAAAAAAATCATGGGATATGGAACCTAAGTGAAAACTAATTTTTAACCCTTTGAAAACTGGTGAGCTAAGTAATTCATTGTGGAAGTATCACAATTGAAGCTGTTTGGGATCTTTACCAACGTTGAATCAATATTTTAACATTTCTAAAATTATACACTGCTTGGAGTAGCCAATTACATTGTACTACAGTTGGATTAAAATTGTTTAGCATTTTATGAAAAAGGCTTGATTATTTTGATTTTGCTTCTGTACATTTTTTTGATTTATGTCTAGCATCTGCATCTTTTAATAATTGTGGCAGTGGATCTGCACATAGAAACCAATGATTCTGTTTTGGTGATTGCTCAGCTTATGAAGGTAATGAATAATAGATCCATAAAATTGAGAACGTGCTGGATCTGATGCTGGTCACATTAACAATAGGGTGCTAAAATTGGCCTCAGTATCTCTGGCTTATAGAAAGGTTCACAGATCTGATTACTATCCATTGAACCTAGTGAAAGTGATGTTGCTTGAGGGCAAGATCTGACTCAGTTGTGCTGAGCCACGGTTAAAGAGCTTAACTAGCCTTATTCGTGCGAAGGACCATGTGGATGAAGTACTGAATGATGACTGGCCCCCATGGAACAGTACTCTTATTAAGGAGTCAATGTTTTGAACAGAGGAAGGAAAATATTCCTGGATGGTAGATGTTGAAGAGCTAAAGACCAGAAAGAGTAAACTAATCTGTCAGTTTTTAAGTTGGTTTGCTTTTAGGACTTGGGATTTTCAGGATTTAATATTGATGCAAATGATCACACTGCATGATTTTTGAATTGAAAACTGCAAAATATTCAGTCCTCAAAGGGTTAATGTTAGCATTTTGAATTGGCGTAAATTATAAGTATTCAGTATATCTCTCATAATTGGTCTGCGTACACTAATTTTCAGATTAAATTCAATACAATTTAATCGTGTTTTACTTTGATTTGACTATCAGTTCCCTGAAGTTTTAAGGTCAGGATTTTGACTTTTAGAATGGTGCACACAAATAAATGGATGCCCTCTGTGCAGAATGTATGTATTTTAATCATTCACATGATTGAATCATAATTGCTAATGTCTGCTCTGAGGAGAATATTGTGAGAAGTGAAAGATAACAAAAAGACAGTCTGCAATCAAAACTAAACCTAACTCTCTTTTTGTATAGTTTTTTTAACCTCTTAGTCCTCCATTGATAATTTTGCTTGTTGACAAACTTTTGTTTTCATGTGTCAAAGCATGTCACTGTCAGTGGGTAGAAGAAACTTTGTAAACAAAAGGAGAATGGAAAAATCAAATAGAGGGATAATAATGACATACAGAATTGAAAGTATAATATTCTTTATGGCCATTTATACACTTGACATTGGAGTAACTTTACTGCAGTATTTTAACTGAACTTGGAAAAACTGACCAGCTCAGGGTGGTGTCATTTCTCTAAACCGGTCAGCAGTTGAAGGGTTAATCTCAGTGGAGAAAATTATTTTTTGTGCTTCTCTTTGTCATCTGTCTGAACATCATTTAATGATTCTGTGTTCATAAATTTTCATACGGGTGAATTAAGATTTTCATCAAGCTAATGTCAAAAGTGGGTATCACTTTGTCTCGGAAGATTTAATTTTTGTAAAAAAAAATGAAATGGGGGATATTGGCACAGCTGATGTTTTTGCTTCACAACTTGAAAATTAGAATTATTGGATTTTTACCAAAATTAGTTGTGAACATATTCATGTTATACTTCACTTAGTTTGAAAAGCTAAGTTGCTATACATTCAGAATGCATCAAAACTGTATGGAGAACAAACTATAGATAGAAGGCTCAGAGAAATATTAAAATACAGTCCTCTACGCCTTGAAGCATACCCACCTTCACTCTGTCGCATTTTATTTGTTCAAAACCTTTGTTTTTGGTTTCTTCCCCACCTGCAAATTTAAGTGGAAACTTCCCACTGACTTTAGTCCTGGCGTACTCTTGTTGCTGAATTTAAATCCATGCTTGAATTATTGTGCTTGGTTGTCTCTGATTTCTAAGGAAGGAGAAATAAAGAACTTGCATTTACACAGTGCTTTTCACAACCTCATGATGTTCCAAGATGCTACATATCCAATTAAGTATTTCTTGAAATGTAATCACTGCTGGGAAAAGTAGGGAAAGGCAGCAACTGATTTTCATGTGGCAAGGTCCCACAATAAGCAATAGAATAAATAATCAGCTGTGTTGGTGATATTGATGGAGGCATAAATATTGACCAGGCCGATGGGAGAACTCCCATTGCTCTTCTTTGAAAAGTGCCAAAGGATGTTTTAACAATATAAGAAATAGGAGCAGAAATAGGCCATTTTGCCCTTTGAGCATGCTTTGACGTTCAAGTAAGATCATGGATGATCTTATGCCTCACTTTCCCACCCTATTCCCATATCCCTTGATTCACTTAGTTTCCAAAAATCTGTCAATACCTCTCTTGAATATACTCGTCAATTGAGCATCCACAACTCTCTGGGATAGCGAATTCCAAAAGATTCACAATCCTTGGAGTGAGGAAATTTCCCTTCATCTCAGTTTTAAATGCCTGACCACCTTATTTTGAGACTATGAACTGTAGTTCTGGACTCCCCAACTAGGGAAATGTTCTGTCAAGACTCGCAAGAATGAAAGTGATCTCACTGAAACATAGAAAATTCTCATAAGGTATGGGGGCTGTAGGCCGAGCCTGCTCAGTCTCTTCTCATAGGATAATCCTCCATCTCGGGCATCAGCCTTGGAGGGAGTGCAACAAAGGTTCACCTGAGGCAAGTATATCCTTCCTTGGGTAAGGAGCCCAAAACTGTATTCAAGGTATGGTCTCACTAAGGCCTTAAAGATAATTGTAATAAGTGTTTTTTGCTGTTATACATCAACCCCTTTGTAATAAAGGCTAACATACCATTTGCTTTCCCAATTGCCTACTGTTAACTTTGTGATTTTGTGTACAACGGCACCAATACCACTGAACACTAACATATCCCAGTCTCTCTCCTTTCTGGAAAAAAACCTCTGCTTTTCTATTCTTCCTACTGAAGTGGACAGCTTCATATTTCTCCATTATATTCCGCATACCACATTCTTGCCCACTCGCACAACCTGTCTATGCTTCTTTGCAGCCTGAGTCCTCCTCTCAGCTTACTTTCCCTTGTAGCTTTGTTTGCTTCACAAATTTGGAAACAGTACGTTTGGCTCCCTCATCTAAGTCATTGCAAGTTGTTGAGGCCCAAGCCGTGATTCTTGCAGCACTATCTATAGCCTGTCAACCCAATAAAGAGCCATTATTACTATTCTGTTTTCTGTCCATCATCCAATCCTCAGCCCATGCTAATATGTTATCACCAATCCCATGAATCATAATTTTGTGTAATTAACTCTTGTGTGACACCTTACCAAATGCTTTTAGAAAATCCAAATACACTTCATTCGCTAGTTTGCATTTATCAACCCTGCCAGTTGCAATCTCAAGAAACTCAATCAGATTTGTCAAATGCAATCTCCCTTTCATAGATCTGTGCTGAGTCTGATTTTCTAAGTGTCCTGCTACCCTGTCCCTAATAATAAATTCTAACATTTTCCAATTTATTTTATTTCCACCTAAGAGGATAGATGAGACCTTGGTTTAACATCTCCACCAAAAGATGAGACCTCTGACAGTGTAGCAGTCCCTGAGCATTGTTCTGAAGTGTCAACCTTAATTATGTGCTAAAGTCTCTGGGCAAGTCTGGACTGGGATCTGAAGGACAGTCTGTATTGAAATAACACAGTCCTGAAGGATTGTAGTATATTCAGGTCAGGTCTTGCTCCACAGTCCCAGCGCTATCTGTTTATTCTGTTTCTGTGCTCCTGTCAATCTTATTCTGGTCTCTTGAGCATCCCCAATTTTTAATTGCTTGATAGTTGAGTGACTGTGCCTTCAGTTACCTGAGCCCTAAGCTCTGGAATTCCCTCCCCACACCTCTTTACCTCACTTTCCTCCTTTAAGACACTCCTTAAGACCTACCTCTTGACCAAGTTGTTGATAATCTAACCTGATGTCTCCTGAGTGGCTTGGTGTCATATTGTGTTTTATAATGCTCCTGCGAAGTACCTTGGGACATTTTATTATGTTAACAGCGCTACGTAACTATAATTCTTTTAGTGTGTTTTAGCTCCATCGGAAATGTTACCTTTCCATTGTTAATAAAGACATTTTTAAGATGCTAAATGTCACATCACTGAAGGAACAGTTAATTCTATACTTAGATATGCACCTGAAGTGTTGTAACCTTCAGGGCTACAGCCCATGAGTTGGAAAGTGGAATTGGGCTGGATGGCTACTTACGAACTGGTACGGACACGATGAGCTGAATAGCGTCTTGTGTTTCAAACTTCTATGATTCTGATCATGGTTGCTGTCAATTTTTATTCTCTCTTCCTAGCTCTTGTATTTAACTGCCAGGCATTTCTTCCGCCAGAGAAGGGGTTTGAAATCTCCAGTGGCAGCCAGGACTGAAGTCAGTTGTGAGAGTTTCCATTTAAATACCAAACATTGGAGGATTGGAGTGGAAAAACTACTGATAGGAATGTGCTGGTGTTTGTTCCACTGTCGTTGATTAATCTGCTTACTAGGAAGGAAAGCTGAGAGAAGAGAACAGCCCCATCCCCCACACACACTTGTAGGAATGTACATTTCTTGCATGGATCCAGAGCTAAAATTAATTGGAAGAGGTTGTATTTTAGTACAGAAAAAAATAAAGTTAATACCTTGGGTAAAATATAAAGGAATCCACTGATTGAAGTATAATATTCAAATAGTTTTTTTTAGGTACTCTCAAACATTTTTTTTACATAGTAAGGGTTGTAAATAAATGGCATGTGTTTGATGACTGGCTTTTTGAAAAAAACATTTTTTCTGAGTTAATGAGTAAATCACTTTCAAGCTTTAAATTAAAGCAAGTATTTTATAGCAATGGTATGATTCCTTCTGCTTTCTGTTTGGTCACATAATGACTGAGGAATTTGTGACTTGCTGCCAAATGATTACTTTGAACTGGCCATTCATAAGTTCATAACAGTAGCAAACCTTTTGCTGCTTTTTTCTTCTGCATTGTAAGAAAACATCCACCCTGTGCTTAGGATCACTCCACGATAGCTTGGCCAAGTCATAAACTTAGCGCAGGAATGTTAAATTGGCTTTTCCACTGTTTTGACACTGCACCACCTCAAGTGGTCACTTTTATATCTAGGGAGGAACAAAACTGAAGCTTCTCAATGGCTCCTAATTCATATAATTGAATAGCTGAGTCATGCAGATGATGTATCGCAGCTCTGTGCTGAATTATCTGGTCCAAGCCAAGATGGGGTGAGGAGACACAACAGTTAGTCTCAACAAGGGCTTTGAAATGGAATAATTAGCCTGGATTTCTCTGTTTGACCAAAATCCAGGGGTCACTGCTTAGAAATATATGCATCTCTGCTCAATGTGATGCCTTGAATGGAGTTGATGCATCAAAATGGTAGAGCAGCTATTGACTGGTGTAAATAAATGAAAAGGTGCAAATGTCAGAAACCTGAAACAAAATACAAAATGCTGCAACTACACAACAGTTTGTATTTGAAAAGAGGAAATATCAGACCAATGGTTTGGGTAGTGACCTATCTTCAAAACCCATTTTAGTGCTGCTTGCACTACACTGTGGCAACATAGCATTTCAAATAATGGAGAACTAACATTTTCATTTTAAGTATAGATCACACATTCTAGATTTCTTCTGAGAAATCTTTGGAATAAATAAAATAATTGAAACTTTTTTACGAATGCTTGCCCTTTTTTGAAGAATAGCCAATTGTAATGGAAAATGTATTTTTATTTTGAAGAGTATGTTGCTAACCCAGCCTTCCTACCCAACCACCACCAGCCCCCACCCTCTTTTTTTCCCCCATGGACTATTTTTGGCAAGATAGAGGAACCATACTTTTTTAATACTGAAAGAACTCGACTCGTGTGATAACTCGTACTCTAATAAAAACGGAACAAAGTCTTGTTGGAATTTCTAATGTTTTGAAATCTATTGATTGGTTTCTACTGAAGTGCTACAATAGTGTTTAACTAATTTTGAATTTGTTTAAGCATTATCTGACCGCTTGTTTTCTTTTGTTCCATGTAGATCCTGTTCCTGCATTTAAATCATGGCAGGATGAATATGAGCATGAATTAGGAGAGGCACAACTCTCACCACAGGCAGGCAGACTGATTAGTCATCCCCTTGAAGAGGACCCACCACCCATGTTATGCCGTCGTTACCTTAATTTTGGTCACAGTCAACGCTTTATACATGAGTCTGATTCAATAAACTCTTCATTGAAAGGGCTTTCCTCCTTTAGGTATGATAAGTTGTAGTGTTCTACTGAGGCCTTTTTTTATTTTCCACATTCTCCCCTCGTTCAAGGTGCCAATTCTGTTAAATTATTCCAGTTCTTTGAGACACTGAAAATGCCATACAACTGTAGGGTAATCACAACTGAGTAATTCAGTTCTTGATGTCACATTTTCCAGTGTGTCACTGAAGGACCATCAGAATTAAACATTTATTTTCTCTCCCTTGCTCCTCCTGTCAAAAACTAAGACATTGCTCTGAATCTTTCCAGTCTTGTGGATGAGAGTTAGGAGGTAGGACAAAATTGTAAAATACCATATCATATTCAACAGCTGATGTGTTCCTACCCTGGGGTGGTCTTGTCGGAGGCGGGGTCAACGGGCCAGAGGCTACCCATCCAACAGTGACAGGTAGCCAATTTGGCCCATTAATGGACTGACTGGGTGGAAGGTGATGGTATGCCGGGATCTTCTTGACGGTGGACGGGCTCCTCTGCTGAGGGTGGAGCCCATCATTTAATTGGTGATGGCATCCTTTGCGGGGGGCAGGGGTTGGGTTGGGTTGTGTGTGGGGTGCATGGACATTACCTCTCACTCGTTCCAGGGGTTGGTTCTCCACAATGATGGCCTGATAGCTGTAATCATGTTATTTTTAATTTTTACTATTACTGCCGAAAGTGTCTCCATTTTGAGAGGCCCTCACAGTCTCCTGCCTGCCTCGGCAGTGTCCATCTCTGGTGGAGCACTGCCACTTCCAAGGTCTGCCCATTGTCCTTAGTTGGATGGGGCTCCAGGAGGTGGTGGCTTAATTAGTTGCCTTTGAAAAGATCATGACCCGACATCCACCATGGCCACCTCCAGGTTTCCGACCTGAAATTGAGGCTGATGTCGGGATTGCAATGGAACTGGGAAAATCCAGCCCTTTGAGTCCATTTGTAGTGGCCCCATTGCTGATTCACCTGAATTGTTGGCACTGACCACGTATTAAGCAGAGATATGGGTTAAGGTTTCATGAATGATAGTACTTTTTTTTTCTCAGTAACTAACTTATGTGAGAACCATGACAGTAAGTTTTGATGGGTTGTTTAATTGTGGGGTCCTTATTTACACATTCTTGTTTACACATGCACTTCAACTGAATAGAAATCAGGGTGTCAAGTCAATTTCATCTCCTTAGCTCCAGGTGCATTGAGGCCAATTGTACTATCCCTGTTGCCATCCAGTATGAACGCTCGCTTTTGAATAACCTAGTCTAATTGGTTCAACTGTTAAAATTGCTAGCCCTGTCCTTTTTTAACATGGTGTTTAGTAAGTGTGGTGCATTAGAAAATGTTTCGTAAACCATGTTATTAACTTTTTTTTAGCAGCAATTTACATTTTTTCCCCTATCATTTTAAAGACAAACTCGTTTATAAGCCACCCAGTAAGAGATTTTAGAAAATGATGTCTCTTTCTAGTTTTGCAAAGTTTCATTTTCTTTCCTTGTTAATTGTTGTAATTGTATTTCAAGACCACGAAGATCATCATTTGATTCCAAAGATGATGAAAAAGAAGAGCAGGCTCAACTGCAGCTGACTAAAAAAGTTCAGAACATCAAAAAGAAAATAAAGTTATTCGAAGAACAGTTTGAAAAGGAGAGGAAGTATAAGGTAAGCTATTTGAAAGTATGTATTCCATGAAAACCTTTTGTGTGTTAGTTGGCATAATTGGTTGCCACTGAAGGTAAACACTGTAATTCAAGGTATAATTGCTGGCAGATTTCACTTATTCATTGCTTTAAATATATTGCATGTTTAGCCTTTACTGCAAATGTAACAACAAAATTAACTTTGAGTGAATATGCTGGCTGCCTTGGGTTATGCAGAATTTCCTGCTAATTTTTATTGGCACACAGTAATGAGAAATACATGATGTGTTTCTTTTTAGTGACAGTTGAAAGCATACACCCATCCTTGAAAGATTGTTGAGGGATTCTAGTGAATCCCAGAGCTTTCATGTAGCCCACTACATGTCCAACTACATTGGTTTTTGCAATTGATAAAACTTTAGTGCTGCCATGTGGGGAAGAGTTCTGTCGAGCGGGAAAAGTGGTGTGAAAGACTTCTGGCTAATTGTAATAGCTTGGAAGAGAAATAAAATACTGTTAAAGATTTCACAAAGCAAAAGAAATGTCGTCGTATGCAGTATTAATTTTGTTTCCTAAATGTTTAAAAATCCAGATGCTGTTTATCTATCTGAGAAGTTCATAATGGAAAAAGAGGTGTTATACTTTAAATACCAAAGTTGTTGGAAGTGTGGTGTTAAGAATTCATTCCTCAGTTTGTTTGGAATTCTTGGGAGAAACAAAGTTCACCACTCATAAAATGAGTGGAAATACCTCTGAGTTCATAGATGTGGTTGGTTATGCCCCTAACCTGTAGGAAAGGTATATCCAGTTGAATCCTGGGTTGCTATGTTTACAGTTATAATGGGAGCTGCCTATGTAAACTTGCCTTGCAGTAATTATGGGCCTGGTGTCCTGACCAATATTTATCCCTCAATCAAACTCCATAAAAAGAAACCCAGATTACCTAGCCATCATAAGATGCTGTTTGTCAGAGCTTGCTCTGTGCAAACTGTGCATTTCCTATGATGCAACAGTGGACTACACTTCAATATACTTAATTGGCTACAAAGTGCTTTGGGATATCCCAAGGTCCTGAAAGGTGCTATATGAATGAAAGTCTGCCCTTTCTTTATTCCCCTGAAAAGCTACCCAGGGAGGATGCAATTACAGGATGAAACCATTTTGGAAGCACTATCCTAATGATCGACATATCCCCAAGAATAATTTGCACTACATGTTGCCTTTAATGTTGAAAAGTGTCTTTAAGTGTTTCATAGAGGAAGAGCAGAAAAGCCCATATGGGGATTAATGAACGATGACTGGAGGCTTGGTCAGAAATGAGTTTCAGGAAGCGCTTAAATGCAGAGGATGGAAAAGTAGAGAGGCAGTAAAGAATTTTGGAGGAAATTCGAGAGTATAGGTGCAAGACAGGCGAAGGCTGTGTTACAGATGGTGGAGTGGAGTAGGCTGATGCACATAAGCCTTAAGTTAGATGAAACTGTTGTGAATGGAAGGCTGGAGAACTTGAATAGCTTTAGCAAAGTTGCATGTGTAAATTACATGAGACAATATAAATTTGGCATACACAAATACAAGGGTTAGAAAAGTACTGGCGATATTTTGCATTAGGTGATGTTATAAAGCTGTTAGGATCCACTAACATTTAAAGAAGAAATCCAAACACTCAGCAATTAACTGGCAGAACTACACCACAAGGTTTCATGTTTTTAACAAAAAATAACTTTATTGTGTTTATAAAGAGAATTTAAACAAAGCAAGCACCACTAACCTAACACTATGGCTTCTAAAGACTTATGTTATAAACTACTTCTTTCTTCGCCCCAAGAATTTCCTTATCTCATGAAATCTTGAAGCTTCATTCACTTTTCATAGGATCACCACAAGAGGTATATCTCAGCTCTATGGAATTCATTCTGGTTTCTCTTCAGTGTTTCAGCTGTTCTCCAAGGAACAAAATTTAAAGGGGTTCCTTCCATTAGATTTTGTCGAACTGACGCTCCAACTTTCCTTTAAAATCTCACAACTCTGGATTCCACAGCTCAAGCATGGGCCTCCCTGTGACTCGTATGCAATGGCTTAAAACATCAGAAAACATCCTTGGTTTCCAATAGCCCGTTCCTGTGGTTTCAAACTGCAAACTGATGACTTCAAGAACTCCAACTGCAGCTAGATTAACTGCCTTTCACTGAAAGGATTACTGTAGATTTCTTCCTTCAACTTCATCTTCCAGCCGTTTTTCCCCTTACAGCTTTGTCTTATACTGAATACTAGTTCCCCATCATAGGCTGCATCATGGATGATAGATCTAACATTTACTCTACTTCAGGTGTAGGTCTGGCTTTATCTCTGAATCTAAGGAGCTACAAGCTACATAACACCCAAAGTTGACATAGTCTCTTAGCTGCTTTCCAAACGCCAACCAGTCTTGCCTGCTGACTATCCACTAACTGAATTCACAGAGATGATCTCAAAACAAAAATTTCACTAAGCTCCACCCATCTCCATGGCACTGTGACACACATGGCGTGTTCCCATGTAGCAATGCAAATTAGCTACTTTTTAATTCCAAGGCTTTCCTTAGTTCTGGGAAACCACATGAATAACCTATGTTTCTAACAAAGACGGGACAATGCTTCCCAGACCTACTGGCACCATTACGAAGCTAAGAGCAAGCTTCCTGCTGTTTATGATCTTAACTTTCTAACCGTTGAGCTCTTAAGTCCACATGCCCCAACTCTTTATGTGTAATAAATTCCAAGCTTGTTTGAATTGCATTTACATCAGGGTTGATTATCAGTTTCTTAACCAGATCCCCCATTTTTCTGCAGTTAAAACTTTAATTTCTAAAACTGAAAGTTATATTTTAAAACACATGAATCATGAGCTAGATGTTTGCCACAGTGGTTGCACACTCCATTATAGACTGCAGAGAGCTAATGCCTTTGAGATGGCGTGCAGACTTGAAGTGGACTCCTCCATATTCCAGTCTCAGCCACAGTGCTGAAACTCTTGAGCAGGCCTTCCAATACCTAGTGCAACTGCTAGTGTGAGGCCTGCAGTTTTCTTTTCATGGCTGGCCCCTATAATCCTCATCTATATCCTCATCAGCTGAGTTGGGAAAGTAGCTCATCAATGAGCTCTCTCAAACTATGCATCATGAGCACCTACTGCTGCCACTTGTGCTCGGAGTGAGCACACTACATGCAGACGACTCTACCTTGCTCTAACCCATGCGTTGTGCCAATGTCTGAGCTGATGTTGGGGAGGGATGGAACATGTGGAGAATTCTGTTCCTCTGTGAGATCTCAATTTTTTGAGGCTCTTGATATTTGGAGAAATCAAAAGGAAAGAGGAAAGGACTGAGTTAGGATGGCACAGAAAGCTGGTCAAGAGGATGACTATATCTTAAATGTAGCTTGAAGTCTTGGAAGTTTGCAGCATATATTCAGAGTTGAATGAAGGGTTTTGAGTAAAGTTCATCCCACCATTGATTTAAAAGACATCTTTCAACCACCTAGGCCCCATATTTGGAATTAACTTCCAAAACACCTTCATGCCCCTCTGCTCTTGACTTTGGCTAATCTTTTTATCATTTTCTCCACCCCACCTTCCCATCAACATGCTTCCCCTGCTCCCCCAAGGCCTATGGCTCACCTTTTTTTTTGATAACACCTCTGAAAAGTTTTGGACTTACAAGTTGTTTTTTATGTAAAAGTATATGTAGCAGTGTTGTACAACAAAAAGTCAGTGACACAACAATTTGAAATAAACCAAGTCTTTTAAAATTGGATGTGGAATTAGCCAAAATAGCTTGTAAAAGCAGATCTCATATTGCATTTGGTAATTAAGTACTTTTTATAGTTTAATAACTGTTATAATGCAGAAAAATGTAGCAGGCTGATTTGGGGACAAGGTTCCACAAACAGCATTGAGAGAATGACCAGATAATTTGTTCTGGTTGTGTTATGAGGTCCAAATGTTGGCCAAGATACTGAGAGAAAGCTCCTTTACTTTTTTCACCCACATCAGAAAAATCGGGCCTGTGGTTCAATCCTTGTCTGAAAAGCAGCACCTCTCATGGGACTAAGTTGAAGTGACAGCCTAGATTATGTAGTCAAGTCTATAAATGGATCTTGAACTGAATTCTGTTTCAGATGAGAATGCTGCTACTGAGCCAAGGCTGACATTTAAAAAATAAACTAATTGTATTATACGCATTAAGTATTTAAATAAAACACAAAAAATTTGAGCAAAATCAAAAATAATCTGAAAAGTCAAAATTTAATTGATGTTTTTGTGTGACCAATGCCACAGGAGAACTAGCTTTTTAGATGAATTATATCCTTTTCTCATTTACTTTCATAGAAAAGGGAAGTTTGTCAATGCAGTACGATACTATTTAAATAAGTTTTGATAACAATCATAAAAGGCAAAATAACCAATTAACTACTTGAAGTTACAACAGCCATAATTTCCAAAGTGACATGTCACGAATTTTGTGTGTTGATGCTGCATTTAATGTTAAAACATGTTTCTTTTTTTAGCCATCCCACAGTGACAAAGTGTCAAACCCAAAGGTTTTGAAGTGGATGAATGAACTGGTCAGATTACGCAAGCAGTTAAAAGGTAACAACCTATTTTTTTCTAAGTTTGCAATGAATCATGTTTGTTGTATGTACTTGTAACTTTGCAAGTTAATATCTCCATTATAGATGTGAAGTTGAAAACGGCAAGCTGGAAATTTGAAAGGCAGACCATTTTCATGAAAATGTGTTTGACAATTTTTTTTATAGTCACAAGCACGTAACACAATACATAAATTGTCAGATTTAATGATTGGAGTCTCTTGTGATGTCACTACAACAAAATGACACATAGCTCTTCTGGCTCATTCCTTTCCATAAGTGTTGTTCAAATATTTTGCTATAAAGGCTATGCCTTTTTTAAGTCTCTGAAATATAAAACACAGCTGGTTGGTCTGAGCACTTCAACTCACTCATCTAACCAGTGTTGTTTATAGTTCATTTGATGCTAAGACAAACCCCAGTAGTTTTAAGACACTCTGCTGTCAGGTGTGGCCATACTTTTTCTATTAATGGATCTGCTGTTCAGACCTTGGTAAAGACTGGTAACTTTTAAGAAGAAATTTGAATTCCCAGGTATTAACTGAAAAGCCCGCACAAGATTTCAGGTTTTAAAGGAAAAAAACTTTTACTGGCAAAAGAAAAAGAACAAGTGCTATTAACTTAACACTATATCTTGTAAGCATTTTTATTTTAAACCAAAAGCAACATTAGCAAGCAATAAAGGGAAACCTGTGGATATGCAGTACTTAGATTTCCAGGAGGCATTTGACAAGGTGCCACATCAAAGGTTACTATGCAAAATAAAAGTGCATGGTGTAGGGGATAACATATTAGCATGCATAGAGGATTGGTTAGCTAACAGGAAACGAGAGAAATTAGGCATAATTAGGTCATTTTCTGGTTGGCAAGATGAGATGAGTGGAGTGCCATAGGGATCAGTGCTGGGGCCTCGACTTCCCAATTACTTGGATGAAGGAACCGAATGTATGGTTGCTAAATTTGCCAATGACACAAAGGTAGGTAGGAAAGTAAGTTGTGAAGAGGATATAAGGAGCCTGCAAAGGGATTTAGATAGGCTAAGTGAGTGGGCAAAAATTTAGCAGATGAAGTATAAAATGGGGAAATGTGAACTTGTCCACTTTGGCAGTAAAAATTGAAAAGCAGTGATTATTTAAATAGAGAGAGATTGCTGAACTTGGGTACAGAGGAATTTGGGTGTCCTGATACATGCATTGCAAAAAGTTAGTGTGTAGTACAACAAGTGATTTGGGAGGCCAGTAGAATGTTGTCATTTATTGCAAGACAAATGAAATATATAAGTAGGAATGTTTTGCTACAGTTGTACTGGGCATTGGTGAGACCACAGCTGGAGTACTGTGTACAGTTTTGGTCTCCTTATTTAAGAAAAGAAATAAATGCATTAGAAGCAGTTCTGAAAAGGTTGACTTGATTGATACCTGGGATGGGGGTGTTATCTTATGAGGACTGGGCAGACCACGCCTTTACCCTTTGGAGCTCAGAAGAATGAAAGGTGATCTTATTGAAACACAAGATCCTGAGGAGACTGGACAGGGTGGATACTGAAAGGATGTTTCCCCTTGTGAGAGAGACCAGAACTAGGGGACATAGATTAAAAATAAGGGGTATCCCAGTTAAGACTGAGATGAGGAGGAATTTTTCAGAGGGTCATGAGATTTTGGAGCCCTGTTCTCCCAGAAAGCAGTGGATGCAGGGTCAATGAATATTTTTTAAGGCAGAGGTAGATTGACTACCTTGTTAGTCGAGAAGCTAAGGTTACTAGGAGTAGGTAGGAATGTGGAGTTGAGGCTATGATCAGATCAGCCATGATCTTATTGAATGGCACAGCAGGCTTGAAGGATCGACTGGCCTCCTCCTCCTAATTCGTATGTTCGCCTGTATGGATACGGGCAGCAAAGGTTTTTTTCCCTTTTCATTTAACGTTTTATTAACAAGTTTAAGGGCACATAAGCTTCTGGAAAGTGTCAGACTCCACCGCCAGTGCTCACTGATCCTTCCGCTCTCGCAGATGGCGAATTGCAGACTTTACTGTAACGGTGGAGATGGTGTTGTGGACCCAAGCTCCTCCGGCCACTGTTTTCATGCAAGATCCACGATGCCAGATACCAACTGCCCTCGGCTTCAACTTTGTTTTCCCATAGAAGGAGCAGGTGTATTTGACATGTTGGCTGATCTCAATATTTTTCACCATCTTATGGAGTGAAGCTCCATAACGGGTTCCATATTTCCCCACAATCCCCACCTTGGTGCGCTTCGCCACACTTGTTTTTGATGAACTGAAACTTAGTGTTGTGAATGGAAAGTTGGTTGGAACCACATTAGAATTGTTGCACTTGGAGATAACAGAAACGTGAATGGCAGTTTCAGCAGCATTCATACTGAGGGAGAGGCGGAGACTGGCTCTTTTATGGAGATAGAAGCAGATGAAGCTCGTGATAGAGCATATAGGACACTGAGATTATGAAGATTGGGTCAGCCCCAGAAATTGCCAGAAGAGGGGTGAAATTGGTGGCATGAATACAGAATTTTAGCTGGAGGATATTTTGATACACCCAAAACAGGATATTAGGCAAATTTTCTTGTTGGAAAGATGGGCGTGGAATTGAGAGGCGGCAACACTTCCAAGAGTTTGGGATAAAAAGGAGGCAAGACATGGAGCAGTAGCTTGCTGGGGTATAGAGATTAAGGCTAAGTATTTTGAAGAGTGATATTAGTTGTTTTAAAAGGGAGGGTACAGAATGAAGTTGGGTTAGAATGGGGTAGGGAAATATGGGCAGTGAGGGATACAAGCAATTGTAGGGAAGAAGGAATTTTCAGAGCGGATGATTGTAAATTTCAGGTACCTCATTAATGGGTGTCTCCTGCTTTGCATCTAATGTGTGGCATTCAGTATGTAACAGATATGTCAAGCAACATAAATTTTATATAACTAATGTCTACCATGGTATTACTAATGGTGAGTCAGAGGATCTGCTGTTTTACTATACAATCATTATGCCATATAATGCACAATATATTATCAGGGTCACTGATTCATTGTAACCAGTGACCCCTAATGCCATTTTTGTTGCATAATGTTCTATAGTGGGACTCTGGGGAACCAACTTAAAAGCTCTCTTTCTGTGAAAACCCATAATAAGTGGCCTTAATGATTATATCCTTTACTTATATTGTTAATATCCTACTTTCCTTAAAGGTTAGAATATACAGGGAGACCAGGGGTGGATGCTGAAATCCTGGTCAGGTAAATAGCATTAGCGGGACATTGTGGGTGTGGCATGGAGAAATGGTTCATGGGTTTAGGAATAATGGAAAAAGCCCTAGGTTTTGACATTATTTGGGCGATGGGTACTCTGTGTTGTGGGACCAGAAGGGATTCTTGAGCCTAGTAATATTTTGGAGGGAGGGAGAAACATTCAGGGTAGAAAGTATAAAATGTGGTAGGAAAGCACAAGTTGAGGAAGGTGCAGTAGGAGGGACTGGTGTGGAAGCATAAATCTTTAAGGTAAGAGGGAGAAGGAATGAACACTCGACAGTTAAGGGATAAAAGAGGTGCAGGAGTGAAGTGTGCAAGACTTCAATTCCTCCCTCTTGCACAGCTTTGCTTAAAAATTTTTAAATTTAAATAATAAGGGCTTCTCCATGGTCAAGAAAGCTAATAAGCAGCTATAACCATAATCCCAGCAATTATCTATTCTTGGACTACTAGCATTTTTCAAGTAGATGCTGCCCCTTGGCATTCCATGTGTAAGCAAAGGGGAGATGGTAATGTCACTGGACTATTAATCCAGAAGCTCAGGCTAATGCTCTGGGTACAGGGGCTCAAATCCCACCACAGCAGCTGGTGAAATTTAAATTCGATTAATAAAATCTGGGATTGGAAGATGGTCTCTGTATTGGTGACCATTGTTGTAAAAACACACCTGGTTCACTCATTTCCTTGAGGGAAGGAAATCTGCCATCCTTACCTAGTCTGGCCGACATGTGACTCCAGACCCAGAGAAATGTGGTTGAATTTTAACTGCTCTCTGAAACGGCCGAGCATGCCAATCAGTTCGAGGGCATTTAGGGATGGGCAGCAAATGCTGGCCTTGCCAGTGAAGCCCACATCCCATGAAAGAATAAAGAAACAAAATACTGACAACATACAGCTTTACCTCACCAACACCTCTCTCGACCCCTCCACTTTCTCTCAAATTGTCACACTGCTTGTCTGACATCCAGAAATTTCCTCCAACTAAATTTTGGAAAACCATTGCCTTTAGTCTATGCCACAAGCTCCATTCCTCTCCCTGGCAACTGTCTTTCTATTTAAGACTTGCAGATTTAATGTATTATCCACCTTACTTGTGGAGCCGAAATCCCGTCCTCACATTGAGATATCCTCAATCCTTTTGTGTGGCAATACCACAGTGTTAAATGGGATCGATTTCGAACAGATTTAGCAACTCGACTGGGCAACCATGAGGTGCTGTGGGCCATCGGCAGCATCAGAATTGTACTGAACCACAATCTGTAACCTTATGGCCTGGCATATACCCCACTCTACAATTAGCACCAAGCCAGGGGATCAGCCCTGGTTCAATGAAGAGTTCAGGAGGGCATGCCGTGAGTAGCACCAGACATACTTAAAAATGAGGTGTCAGCCTGAAGTTACTACACAGAACTACTTGTGTGCCAAACAACATAAGTAAAAAGTGATAGAGCTAAATGATTTCACAGCCAACGGATCAGATCTAAGTTCTGCAGTCCTACCACATCCAGTCGTGATTGGTGTTGAACGATTAAACAACACACTGGAGGACGTGGCTCCACAAATATCCCCATCCTCAATGGGGGAGCCCAGCACATCAGTGCAAAAGGTAAGGCTGAAGCATTTGCAACAATCTTCAGCCAGAAGTGCGGAGTGGATGATCCATCTCAGCCTCCTGAGGTCTCCAGCATCAAAAATGCCAATCTTCAACCAATTTGATTCACTCCACATGATATCAAGAAACAAGGTATCTCCACCTTACTTGTGGAAGAAAAATCCCATCTTCATATTGAGGATATATTCCATCGTGTTGTGTGGCAAACCACCATTCTAAATGGGACAGATTTTGAACAGATCTAGCAACTCAAAACTGAGCGTCCATGAGGCGCTGCACGCCATCAGTAGCACAGTGTATACAACCACAATCTGAAACTTCATTACCTGGCATATTTCCCAATCTACCATCAAGCTAGGAGATCAACCCTGGGTTCAATGAAGAATGTAGGAAGGCATATCAGGAGCAGCACCAGGCATACCTAAAAATGAGATATCAACCTGGTGAAGCTACAACACAGGACTACTTACGTGCCAAACAGCAGAAGCAGCATGCAATAGACAGAACAAAGTGAACGCACGATCAACGGATCAAATCCAGGCTCTACATTCCTACCATATCCAGTTGTGCATGGTAGTGGACAATTAAATAACTAAATGGAAGAGGAGGCTCCACAAATATCCCCATCTTCAGTGATGTGGGAAGCACAGCATATCAGTGCAAAAGACAAGGTTGAAGCATTTGCAGCCACCTTCAGCCAGGAGTGCTGAGTGGATGATCCATTTCGGCCTCCTGAGGTCTCCAGCATCAAAAATGCCAGTCTTCAACCAATTCAATTTACTCCACGTGATATCAAGAAATGGCTGAAGGCATTGGATACTGCAAACTCTGTGGAACCTGATAACATTTCAGCAATAGTACTGAAGACTTATGCTCTAGTACTAGCCGCACACCCAGCCAAGCTGTTCCAGTACAGCTACAACATGCTGTTGTTCTGGCCATGCGGAAAACTGCCCAGTTTTGTCTTGTCCACAAAAAGCAGGACAAACAAACCTGGCAAATTACTGCCCCATCAGTCTGCTCTCGGTCGTCAGTGTTGGAAGGTGTCATTGACGGCGCTATCAAACGGCACTTAGCAATTACCTGCTCACTGAAATTTAGTTTAGGTTCCACAAGGGCTACTCAGCTCATGATCTCATGGCAGCAGTGGGTCAAACAGGGGCAAAAGAGCTGAACTCAAGAGATGAGAGTGACTGTCCTTGACATCAAGGCAGCATTTGACCGAGTGTGGCATCAAGGAGGCCTAGTAAAACAGGAGCCAGTTTAATAAGGAATAAGGGGGAAACTGCTCCACTGGTTGGAATCATATCTAGCACAAAGCAGGATAGTTGTGGTTGTTGATGGTGAATCATCTCAGTCCCAGGACATCACCACAAGCGTTCCTCAGGGCAGTGTCCTAGGCTGGAACATCTTCAACTGCTTCATCAGTGAACTTCCCTCCATAATAAGGTCAGAAGTGGGCATGTTCGCTGATTGCACAATGTTCAGCAACATTCGTGACTCCTCTGATACTGAAACAGCCTGTGCCCTTATGCAGCAAGACCTGGACAATATCCATCCTTGGGCTGACTAGTGGCAAGTAACATTCGTGCCACGCAAGTGCCAGGCAATGACCATCTCCTACAAGAGAGAATCCAACCATCTCCCCTTGACATTCAGTGGCATTACCATCTCTGAATCCCGCACTATCAACATCCTGGGGTTTACTATTGACCAGAAACTGAACTGGTCCAGCCATATAAATACTGTGGCTAGAAGAGCAGGCCAGAGGCTGGGAATTCTGCAGCGAGTAACTCATCTCCCCAAAGCCTGTCCACTATCTACAAGGTACAAGTCAGGAGTGTGAACGAATACTCTCCACTTACCTGGATGAGTGCAGCTCCAACAATAATCAAGAAGCTCAACACAACCCAGGACAAAGCAGCCTGCTTGATTGGCACTCCATCCACAAACATTCACTCCCTCCACCACTGATGCAGCAGTGTGTACCATCTACACAATGCACTGTAGCATCTCACCAAGGCTCCATCAGAAGCATCTTTCAAACTCATGACCTCTATCACCTAGAAGGACAAGGGCAGCAGATGCGTGGGAACACCACCTGCAACTTCCCCTCCAAGCCACACACCGTCCTGATTTGGAACTATATTGCTGCTCCTTCACTGTTGCTGGGTCAAAATCCTGAAACTCCCTTCCTCAACAGCACTGAGTGTCCCTATGCCACATGAACTGCAGTGGTTCAAGAATGCAGCTCACCACTGTCTTCTGAAGGACAGTTAGGGATGGGGAATAAATGCAGGCCTAGCCAGCAATGCCCACATCCTGTAAAAGAAGACATTTTTAAAAACTGTTATCCCATTTTAGATGAGAGCCACATTACATACAGCGTATTTATTGTTCAAAGCATGAAGTTTTATAAAATCAACATGGTCACATCTACAGCGAAACCAGTTAAACTGTAAAAAAGTTTAAAAAAAACTTTACGAGCCCAACTGGATTGCCAATTCTCATCCACAGCAAAGGTTACATGATTAAAGTTTGTAATAGTTAATATTCAAAGTACAAGATTCTTAATGCACTGCATTCAAGGTGATACAGCAGCCACTATAAATTGGAACTTGATGTGATTTGAATAATGGCTGCATATATATAAACAGTAACTACTTGAGTTTTTGTTTGTACTTTCATAACAGAAGCAAAACATAAAACTTCAGAAAATGACTTGGAAATTCTACCTGTAATAAGGCCACGCAGCAATACTCTTCCAAAGAGCTTTGGTTCCTGTTTGGAACATGAGCAAAGAGATGTATCAAAAGAAACATTTGAGAAGGAGAAAAAGCCATCTAAGGAAGCAACATTAGAAACGATCCTAAAAAGACTTAAAGAGAAACGAGCAGAGGAAGACTGGCCAGAGGATATTAAGGTATTATTAGAATAGTAACCTTTTGTCTGCATAATTTGGGTGATCTAGTAGAACAATAAGTATGAATCTCACTTGTTCCTTTTTCTTGTAATTATTTTAACTGCTTTTTTAAAAGTCTGCTTTGAAGTTGTGTTGTTTTGATAGATTAAATGTGGAGTACAAGCCGCAAAGTTGTAACTGAGCATTTTGTAATGAGCCTACTCTTGAAATTGTGTAGCTTCTTTAGCGATTTAAGGCTAAGCTGAATATAATAGCTTAAATGTATAGAAGCTTCCTTGTAATATGCTTGGTAGTTCCTTCCTGTCTCATGTAGGGGACTGAGAACTAAATAGTACACACGATACACTGTTGCATTATGAAAATGCCCTTAAATTTAATGGTGCGGATCTTCCGAGGAGCTGCAATCATCATCTGATTGCCGCTGCTTTTGTAAATTCCCCCAACTCAATGTTACTCCGCATTTCTTCCACGACCTTCTGAGCCTGGCTTTTCCAGAAATGCGGAGCACAGCATCATTGGGGGAGCTCAGTCAAGGGGAAGACAGAGCACTTCCCCCTTTTATGGCACCAGCTGCTGTATTGCAAGTCTCAATGTCCAGTTTGAATGTTAGTGAATGGATGAGTGTTGGTGAGTGAGTGGGCGGGTGGACGTTGGTTGGTGAGTGAGTGGGCGGGTGAACGTTGGTTGGTGAGCGAGTAGGTGGGTGAACGTTAGTTGGTGAGCGAGTGGGCGGGTGAACGTTGGTTGGTGAGCGAGTGGGCGGGTGAACGTTGGTTGGTGAGCGAGTGGGCGGGTGAACGTTGGTTGGTGAGCGAGTGGGCGGGTGAACGTTGGTTGGTGAGCGAGTGGGCGGGTGAACGTTGGTTGGTGAGCGAGTGGGCGGGTGAATGTTGGTTGGTGAGCGAGTGGGCGGGTGAATGTTGGTTGGTGAGCGAGTGGGCGGGTGAATGTTGGTTGGTGAGCGAGCGGGCGGGCGAATGTTGGTTGGTGGGCGGGCGAATGTTGGTTGGTGGGCGGGCGAATGTTGGTTGGTGGGCGGGCGAATGTTGGTTGGTGGGCGGGCGAATGTTGGTTGGTGGGCGGGCGAATGTTGGTTGGTGGGCGGGCGAATGTTGGTTGGGCGGGCGAATGTTGGTTGGTGGGCGGGCGAATGTTGGTTGGTGGGCGGGCGAATGTTGGTTGATGGGCGGGCGAATGTTGGTTGGTTGGTTGGTGGGCGGGCGAATGTTGGTTGGTGGGCGGGCGAATGTTGGTTGGTGGGCGGGCGAATGTTGGTTGGTGGGCGGGCGAATGTTGGTTGGTGGGCGGGCGAATGTTGGTTGGTGGGCGGGCGAATGTTGGTTGGTGGGCGGGCGAATGTTGGTTGGTGGGCGGGCGAATGTTGGTTGGTGGGCGGGCGAATGTTGGTTGGTGGGCGGGCGAATGTTGGTTGGTGGGCGGGCGAATGTTGGTTGGTGGGCGGGCGAATGTTGGTTGGTGGGCGGGCGAATGTTGGTTGGTGGGCGGGCGAATGTTGGTTGGTGGGCGGGCGAATGTTGGTTGGTGGGCGGGCGAATGTTGGTTGGTGGGCGGGCGAATGTTGGTTGGTGGGCGGGCGAATGTTGGTTGGTGGGCGGGCGAATGTTGGTTGGTGGGCGGGCGAATGTTGGTTGGTGGGCGGGCGAATGTTGGTTGGTGGGCGGGCGAATGTTGGTTGGTGGGCGGGCGAATGTTGGTTGGTGGGCGGGCGAATGTTGGTTGGTGGGCGGGCGAATGTTGGTTGGTGGGCGGGCGAATGTTGGTTGGTGGGCGGGCGAATGTTGGTTGGTGGGCGGGCGAATGTTGGTTGGTGGGCGGGCGAATGTTGGTTGGTGGGCGGGCGAATGTTGGTTGGTGGGCGGGCGAATGTTGGTTGGTGGGCGGGCGAATGTTGGTTGGTGGGCGGGCGAATGTTGGTTGGTGGGCGGGCGAATGTTGGTTGGTGGGCGGGCGAATGTTGGTTGGTGGGCGGGCGAATGTTGGTTGGTGGGCGGGCGAATGTTGGTTGGTGGGCGGGCGAATGTTGGTTGGTGGGCGGGCGAATGTTGGTTGGTGGGCGGGCGAATGTTGGTTGGTGGGCGGGCGAATGTTGGTTGGTGGGCGGGCGAATGTTGGTTGGTGGGCGGGCGAATGTTGGTTGGTGGGCGGGCGAATGTTGGTTGGTGGGCGGGCGAATGTTGGTTGGTGGGCGGGCGAATGTTGGTTGGTGGGCGGGCGAATGTTGGTTGGTGGGCGGGCGAATGTTGGTCGGTGGGCGGGCGAATGTTGGTGAGTGAGGGGGCGAGTGCAGGGGGGGAGCGAGTGTGGGTGCGTGGGTGGATACGAACATATGAAATAGGAGCTAAAGTAGGCTATTCGGCCCCTCGAGCCTGCCCCACCATTCAGTAAGATCATGGCTGATCTGTTTGTGTTTCGAGTTCCACATCCCCGTCTACTCCCGATAACCTTTGATTCCTTGCCTAACAAGAATCTATCTATCCCCGCATTAAAAATATTTTAGTGCCCCACCACCACCGCCTGAGGCAGAGAGTTGCAAAGCCACACAACCCTTAGAGAGAAAAAATATCTCCTCATCTCTGTCCCAAAAGGGCAACCCCTAATTTTAAAACAGTGCCCCCTCGTTCTGGATTCAAACACAAGCGGAAACATCCTTTTCGCATTCACTTTGTCAAGACCATTCAGGATCTCTCACTCTTCCAAACTCCAGTGGAAAAAGCCCAGCTGCCCAACCTAACCTCATTAGACAACCCACTCATTCCAGGTATCAATCTACTAAACCTCCTCTGAACTGCCTCCAATGCATTTTGCATCCTTAAATAAGGAGATCAAAAATGCGCACAGTATTCGAAATGTGGTCTCACCAATGCCCTGTATGACTGAAGCATAATATTGGTGAATGGGTGAGTGGATGAATGTATGTGAATGGGTAAGGGAGGTGGATGTGGTGGCAGTGTCACTGTGAGTGATTGGGGGGGTCAATTGTGTAGTTATCCAGATGTTGGACTAGTTTTAATTGTCTAACGTTTCTTGGGTAACTATCCAGGTAAGTACGTTGGAACTGTTTGAATCTGAAGTCTCTAGCTCAGAGTCAGAGACATTTGTGGGGGGTCCTATGGAGCATGAAAATTGTCCATTGGAAGTTGAAACTTTCTGGGCAGTTCCCACATAGGTCCACACATCAGGACTTCCACAGGGGGCCAATGAGCAACTTCGGTCGTTTATCCAATTTCCGATAATTCAGAGACAGGAAGATTTGGCCCATGTGTCAAAAGGGGAAAAAAAAATCAGAATTAATCCAGACTATTTAAAATGCAAATAGAAGCAGTGCCCAAGCTTATAGCTGACAAATTGCTTTACAACGTTTGGAATGTTGTGTTGCCATTAGAATTTCACATTGTTTAATTCCAAATGTATTTAATTAACAGGAAATGAGACAAAACCATTTAACGGCAGAGAAGATAGCCCTTCAGAAGAGTCTGTTATATTTTGAGAGTATTCATGGACATCCGGTATGTTTACTCTTATCTATTTTTAGGACTTGTTGATCAATCATAATTATTGGCACTTTTTAAATCTAAACTTAAATGTCAAGCATTACATTAATTAAGTGTGTTGTGTACATCAACGTAAAATATCAGTTTTTATCAAGTGAGGAGTGAATTTGATGCAGTTAAGAAGTAAGATATTTTAGAGCTGACTGGAGAAGTGTACAAAATGGATTGCGAATCTGGAGGTAACAAGTGTTATGTTGGTATTTGTTACATGTAGTAAGAATTTGTATTATTCTGCTGTTAATTCTGTAAAAATGACTATTCACGTGAAATAATTTTGTGATTGGCTTTGGGATGAAAGTAACTTAACATTGGCCAATGTTGACAAATTGCAATTGAAAATTTTTAATTTTTTAATGACCAGTAATTCAGGTAGCATTACAAACTTCCAAGGTGAAGCTAGAATGGTTTGTAAATTAGTATCTAAAAATTGTACTGGATTAGATTGTTGTATTCCCTGGTATCGATAAAGTTATATGAATTAATGAAAAAGTCATAAATAAGACAACAGTTATTTTTTGAGTAAAATTAGTGTAATAATTGAATATTTTGTGTATTAACTGTTTAGTGTAGACATTGAGACAATGGAACCATCTATGAAAGCATTCCAATCGCCTTGTAAGAGTATACATTTATGTCCAGTTTACTGTCCTGCTTAGTACTCATTATCTAATGAAGTTTGTCTAATTTCCCAGGTTACTAGGGAAGAAAGGCAGCTGGTGAAGCCTTTATATGATAGATACCGACTTGTGAAACAGATGTTGGCCAAAGCAAGCGCAACACCGGTAATTGTAAGTGTGAAGGCCCCTCAAAGTAACAAAATTAACAACTTGCATTTTATACAGTGCCTTCAACATAGTAAAGCATTACAAGGCACTTCACAGCAGCATAATCTGACAAAACTTAGCCAGAAAAGGAGACATTAAGACAATTGACTAAATGCTTGTTCAAAGAGGTAGATTTTAAAGAGGGCCTTAAAGGAGGTAAGAGAGGCAGGGATCCAGGGAAGGAATTCCAGAGCTTGGGGTGTAGACTGCTAAATGTATGGCTGCCAGTGTTGGGGTAAAGGAAATGGGACGTGGACAACAGGCCAGAGTTTGAGGAATACTATGCTTTGCGTTTTAAGGTAGGAGGAGGTTGCAGAGAAGGGATGGGATGAAGCCGCAGATATGGATTTGAACACACAGATGATAATTTTAACATGAAGGCGTTTGTGGCTACAAGCCAGTGTAAATAAGTGAATCCAAGGGTGATGGGTGACTGGGATTTGGTGAGAGTTAGGATACAAGTGCCAAGAATTTGGATGTGTTGAAGTTCATGGAAAGTGCAAGATGTGCTGCCAGCCAGGACAATATTGGAGTAGTCTAGTCCAGAGGTAGCAAGAGCATGGATGAGGATTTCAGCAACAAATGGACTGAGGCAGGGATGGAGATAAACAATATTGTGGAGTTGTAAGTCAGCAGTCTTGGTGATGGTGAGGTTATCAGATTAGTAGCTCAGCTTAGGGTCAAATAGGACATTAAGGTTGCAAGCAGTTTGTTTCAGCCTGAGATGGCGGCAATCGATTAGAGTTTGCAGCAGAGGCCAATTTTTAATTGGAGCTCATCCAGGGCAAGTTATCTGAAAACATTGAGGCAGTAGAAGGATCAAATGAATTAGAAATGAGGTAGAACTGGGTGTTGCATCAGAACAGGAGTAAGCCATTTAAGAACATTATAGAAGAAACCGTAGCAGGAGTAAGTCATATGGCCCCTTAGTCTTGCTCTGCCATTTAGTATTTTCATGGCTGGTCATCTACCTCGACTCCACTTTCTGGCCAGCTGCCCATATCCCTTGATTCCTTGAAGTTTCATCAACTCATTGTGCTACTGACTGGGGGGACTGACACCCAGATATAGCATTTGCGTTGATCCTAGATCCTTCACAGTCACTGATATTAGCAACATTACTTTGCTGTCTTCTAATGTTACTTCATTTTTAAATGTACTCCAAACTTGGCAAAAGTGTCCTCGTAATAACCACTTGTTTGAATGATATCCCGATCACAAGATTATCACAACCTCTGGTTAGAAAGGAAACCTCATTGTAAGCAGGTAATTGTCTGAAAATGTGATTTCTTCCTGAGATGGTACAGAATTGTCAACCTGATTAACTCCAAAGTTGTATACCAATCTTTAAGGAAGCGAAGGCAGCTTTATCAAAACCTTCTACATTGCTCAAAGCAGTTTTATTGCCAGCATTGATGTAAAAGAGGCCATGCTACCAGCTACACAATCCCTTGTAAAAGAGTTAGTCTTGGGCAACTCCCTGTTTGAAAAATTCCTTCATAACTAATTCATCTTGAATAGAACATATTTCAGCCCATGGCTAGCTTCACAATAGTCTCATAACTGTGAAATTTCCCAATTGAACTGTATACACTGTATCAGATGGAATATCCAACTTTTTTTCGATGAAGGGGAAGAAGAAAAATATAAATGGAAGTGTACGCTCTTTCAGTTGGACCTACTGATGCAGGAAATTGGTCTACAGTGTTTTGTACTTCTGACTTCACATGCGTTGAATTTCTTGTTTGTACCTTGGGAATTCAGGCACTAGAACACCCTGCTAGTGAAGATTCAGTTGTTATAAACCTAATGGATGTACTTGCAAGTCAGATGCTTCTAGCGCTTGTCCCCTTCTCTTGCGAACACTAAGTAAGGTTGCTCAAGAGCTGAAGTCAGTCTGAACCTGTGGCTTTAGGCTTTGATGGATCAGCTTCATCTCAGCTGCTTCTGCCTCTGACTCCTTAAAAAATTCAGCCTTGCTCCCACCTGTCACTCTCCCAGAGATGCCACATCTCTGAAGATGCATGCCTACTCTTTTTTTTTTCCCCTCCCTCATTCCCTCCCCCCTCCCCTAGCAAATCCAGGATAGAGAATCACCACGAACCTGTCAAATACCTGGCCTGTGTTATGATTCCTGTAGAAACTGATAACCTTAGAAGGAAGGAATCCCCAAACGACTCCAACAGAAGAAACTGATGAATAAGATTTCACCTTTTTAAAATGTTTACTGTAATGGTCAAACTCAAAATCAACATAAAATTAAGCAAGCATTAACAGGCAAATGACATTTCAATAGAAACAATGAAGTTCACTTTAAATAGTTGATAAAACAAAGATAGCTCTCAACTGTTTCAATGATACTGCCAGTACAAATGTGGCACCAGGTGCAGTCTCTATCTTTCAAACTCTGCCTCTGGTACGTAAGATCTCTCTCTTTTTCCACTCACTGGATTTGGCCCTCATGTCACTTTCACTGGCAGCTGTATTCCATCCAAGGACCCTGGGTAAGATTAACGCTGTCAAGGTCCACTTCTACAAACCCTCTTTCCCTCGGATCGCTACAGTGCTGATGGTGCATCTTTCCAGAGTTCCTTTTCAACTGACCAACCAACAACACCCCAGTTCATGATCTGGTCACCTCTGGTACAAACACACTCTTTAGCATGTCTGAGCCATTCACACCAGCTCGTTTGCACATTACTTCATCAAGAGCTTCAGGTGTTCTCTTGGTGCCAAACAGAAAACCGACCTTTGCATAGAGAGTTCTGCTTGCTATTCCTGAACTCACAAGGGGAAAAAACTTCAGTGGAATGGCAATCGCAGTCAGATTGCCACTCCACTCTTTTTTATTTAGCTTAGTCGGAACTGCACATTTCTCACCTGGACTTCTGACCCAGGCCTGGTGAGAAATGTGTAGTGCAGCAGCTCCAGACTCCTTCAAGTGCAGGGCAGCAGCTTCGAGGGAAGTGAAGCCACACGCCCATTTCATGGCACCAGCTGCCGTAAACCAGGTAAGTTTAAAGGACCTAGCCACTTTAAGAAGCTGGGGGTGGGTGGGGGAGGCTAGGGTGGTTGGAAGGGGTGGGGGGTGCTAGTGGTTGTGATTGGGTGGTTGGGGGGGATGGTTGGGGGAGGGAGAATTGGGTGGCCGGGGAAGGGGCGCAGGTAGTTGGGGGGAGTTTGGATGGTTGGAGGGGGTTGGGTTGGGGGGTGGGTCAGTGGGGAGGGTGGCTGGGGATTGGGGTCAGTAATATAGTCACCCAGGCATTAGAAATGGTTTTAACCCTAATTTTTCCTGGGTAAGTATTCTACTGAGAGTGTCAAAATCATCCAGATTCTCCGATTTAAATTGGAGTTTCACCCGGTTCCCAGTGCAGGGTAATTGCCCATTGAAGTTCTAACTTCCCGGGCAATTGCTGTGTGGTCCTTGTGTGGGAAAGTTTGGGGGAGGCCCCCCCCAGTGTATCTTCTGTGGTACCTCCCAGATATGTCCCCAAACAACTCCCCACCCCACCCCAAACCACCACCACCACCGGAAGTTCTTGGCCAAGGAGTTCTGAGTCTGCATTCTGCGGTAGCATCACAGACTGAAACATGACACCCTCAATTAGTTTCTGTTTGCCTTTTTTTTAAACTGGCTTTCATCCCCACAGCAATATCAGCTAGTCTAATTTATCAGAAATGATCTCAACCAAGAATCACTTCACAACCCTCTGCCCAGTAACTTGGTTTCACTTTGGGGTAAGGAAATATCTCTCAAATACAAGCTCCGTACAGAGTTCCTCATACCTGTTGCTCAACTAAGCTGACAATCAATTGCCCAGAAGAAATAAAAGAACAACTTGGGCAAAACAGCAGAGACTGGGAACACAAAAAGCAATGTCATGATTGTGAAGGAGTCTAGAGTGTTGGATGAGGAAAAAAGTTAGGCTTTGCTCTTAAACAAGCCACAGGCAGTCAGTTGCTAAGGAAGCTGCAAACAGGATGTGTAGCAGAGTCCATTTCCAATAAGTCCAGAGGTTCCCTGCATAAATCCCCAAGAAGACCCAACCACACAAGACAGCACAGGCTCATCAGTCTTGAAGCAGAACAGTTCACCACGGCCAGACAGTAAATTAAGTAAATTGTGTAATGATAATTAGCCAGGACACCTTCTCAGCTACTACCAGGGCTTGCAGTGAGTACACATCCATGAGCATAATATTGATCTCCCTCTTTTCTGTGGCAACTTTCCAGCAGTGACTGGAAAATACTCTATTCCTACTCCTCCAATCATTATGTCTGTTTCACAGCCATTTTTTTTTCAGAGTTCAAGAAGCTGTGGTTTGCTTTAACACACCATCTATCAGACATTACTACTGACGACAATACACACTCTGATTAGATTGCTTTTGAGATGGAATTGAATACTACAATAGTCAGTCATTGACATCATTTTGATGCCATTGTCAGCCATCCTAGCTCCTTTGGGGACAGGTGCATCTGCCAAAGTTATTAATATGCAGCTCTATTATTGTTGGTATTGATTGAGGGGCGTAGAACAGTGATGTCCCTTATAAATCACTGCCTAGACGCAGGCATGGCTAAAGTGACACTGTTTTATCCATGTGCACTAATTTTAGTAGGAAACAGCTTCACACACAACACAAGTAAATATATTTAATGTGTATGTTTACTCATTCAGTGTGAAATTTTGCTGCCTTGGGGATCTTCACTGTTGGATTTTCCTCACTTTTCACACCTGTCAGTGGGCTAAATAAATTTGAAAATTCTATACTGAGAAGTGCTTTGACATTTTGGAGTTCCAAGCCAATCAGAGTATGTAAGTTTTGAGTACCACTGAAGGTTTCTGTGCAATAGTATTCATTTATTTATACATGGACGTTGAATGAATTCGATTGCCTACCATTGATCATCTTTCTCATTGTTTTGAAAGAAGTTCAGATTTCATGTTCAAGGAAAACTTAACCCTTGACCCTTAAACCCTTGATTCTGTCTATGAAGTGATGCTGTTTGAAACTGCTATGATTTGTGACATGTTGGCCTTGAACTTAAGGTGAAAGGGTAAGATGTAATTGCATGCATGATGGCCAAATGGCCTCCCTTTGTGTTATATCGTTCTATTATTTTGTGAATTCAGTGAATGGTCTTTTATGTAGTGAAGTGAGGAAAGATCACCTGATTAAACATTGCAGATTGTGAATTTTTCAGACACCGCCCCAAATGAGTTCTCCCTCCTCACAGGTAATCTGACATTTTGTTTTCTGTATAAAAGGATTGCAGGAATAAAAGCAGTTTGATTTCTTGTCACATTAACTCCAGAGAGAGTGACTGCCCTTGACATCAAGGCAGCATATGGCCGAGTGTGGCATCGAGGCGCCCTAGCAAAACTGGAGCTAATGGGAATCAGGGAAAACTCTCCACTGGCTGGAGTCATACTTAGCACAAAGGAAGATGGTTGTGGTTGTTGGAAGTCTATCATCTTAGCTCTAGAACATCACTGCAGGAGTTCCTTAGGGTAGTGTCCTAGGCCCAAGCATCTTCAACTGCATCGTCAATGACCTTCCTTCCATCATAAGGTCAGAAGTGGCGATGTGCAATCATCAGCGAACAATGTTCACCATTTGCAACGACTCAGATACTGAAGCAGCCCATGTCTAAATGCAGCAAGATCTGGACAATATCCAGGCTTAGGTTGTGAAGTGGCAAATAACATTTGTGCTGCACAAATGACAGGCAGTGACCATTTCCAACAAGAGAGAATCTAACCTTCACCCCTTGACATTCAATGGCATTACCATCACTGAATCCTCCACTATCAACATCTTGGTGGCTACTATTGACCAGAAACTGAACTGAACTAGCCATATACAAGAGCAGGTCAGAAGCCAGGAATCTTGCAGCGAGTAACTCATCTCCTGACTCCCTAAAGCCTGCCCACTATGGAGTGTGATAGAATACTCTCCACTTGCCTGGATGAATGCAGCTCCAACAGCACTCAAGAAGCTTGACACCATCCATAACAAAACAGCCTGCTTATTGGCACCCTATCTACAAACATTCACTTCCCTACCACCAACAAATAGTGGCAGTAGTGTGTACCATCTATGAGATGCACTGCAGGAACTCACCAAGGCTCCTTAGACAGCACCTTCCAAACCCACGACCACTACCATCTAGGAGGACAAGGGCAGTAGACAGATTGTTTCACCACCACCTAGAAGTCACCCTCCAAGCCAACCCCCATCTTAACTTGGAAATATATTGCAGTTCCTTCGCTGTTGCTGGGTCAAAATCCTGGAACTCCCTAACAACATGTGGGTGTACCTACACAACATGGACTGCAACAGTTCAAGAAAGCAGCTCACCACTACCTTCTCGAGGGCAATTGGAGATGGGCAATAAATGTTGACCTAGCCAGTGAAACCCACATCCCATGATTGAATTTAAAAAATGTAATTAATTACAGCTTTATAATGATGTTAGGCAGGGGAGGAGTTAATTTAAACAGCACTAATTTCTCCTCTCACCATCCATCTGTAAACAGAAAGGTGTTTTGATTTGTTTTCCTCTTTGTAAGCGGTGTTGTATTTCCCAACTCCCCTGTTTTGGTGCGATCCAATTTTATATTAAGAACCCCACAGCAAACTCTTGATAGGATGAACTCAAAGGGTTACTTTATTTGCACGAAGTGAAAACACGAAAAGAGATTTTGCAACGCCCCCTTTGCATTCAGATAGTAAGGAGTGTTATGATCCCAGCTGAGATTACCCCTGGACAAGCCTGATCCCAGAGTGGAACCCAGCTTGATAGATCCTAACTTTTATTTGTTTGTTTAGATATATGGAGAGTAGCTACTGAAGAGAGTCACAGGAGTCAGCTAATGAACTTATAACAAAACATTTATTCAACAAGAGGTGAACTATATTGCAATACCCCTTCGCCCAGAATTATACCTTTACAGATATATACAGATTTGTAAGGATAATAACAAGTTGCAAAAGCTATCTTATATTTTAATGTTAACGCAAAGTACACAGACCATGTAAACTAATGGTGACCTGTGGCCAGACACATTGCCCTCTAAAACCAAGTGACAGATGTCACCTCAACCAGATGCTATGGATCTCTCCTAAACTCCCCCTCCCCCCACACCCACCACCACCATCACCACAGATTCTTGTCACACCGTGTGTCAACCAGTGCACTGTCTTTCACACAAGAGTTTCCAATCTCCACTTTCCAACACCTCGTCTTGCAATCTTCTCCCAAACCGACGCTTTCTCTCAGATCCCTTTCTCAAGGGTTCACCTCCAAGGTTTCGAACTCCCCTTCCGATATTCCTCTTCCCTGGGTCACCACATGCATTCAAGCTGTCTTCCATGCACTGTCACCAACTCAGCCGTCAACAGTACCACTGCTTCACATGCCCATAGCAAAGAGTTACAGACCTTCAGCTGTCTCTTTGGACCTTCTTGCCTCTTGCAAGCTGTTCTCATCTTAAATCTGCTTTCTGCAGCATTTGTTTCTTTAAATCTGAAGCTTGGCGCCTCTCTCTCTGTCCCTCACCCTTAACTTCACTTAATAGGACATTTTCCAGGTTCCTGCCCTTCCTTTGACTAGAAGGTCTGCTTGGGACTTTCTCTCGTCTCTATCTCATTCCTTTGCCCTTGGGACCTTTTGTTTCTTTTGGGAAATCTACAGCTCCCTCTCCCAGTGTCCAGTCTCTTTGGGGTCCTGGCTTCAAACTGAACTTAAAACTGCTGTTTTTTTAGTTTTTTCTGTGTGTCTGTAGGTGGGATCTGCCCCGCTGCCCCCCGTTTCTAGGCAACAGTCCAATTCTTCTGCCCTTGTTTGTTAGCTTAAGTCGTCAAACTCTCATTGGAAAATGCCAGCACATTTTTAAAAGTGAAACTAAAACTCTATTTGACCTTTTTTATCACACAGATACGGGAATACAAATTAAACTTAAACTTTAAAGCTAAAACTCAGTCCTAACTCCCACAAATTCCCCCAGTATAACAAACTATCTCTCTTTCCTAACAAGAGGGATACAGAAAAGAAAGATTTACAGTGCAGAGACCACAGACAAAAGAAATATGGTTTCACGTGGGTTCCATAGTCCAGAATCAAAGTCCAATGAGGTAGTCCTTCACAGAGGTCAGGGTTGAAAACTGATGCTGTATAATTCACTTTTCCGGTGCTGTTGAATTCACATGATAGAAGCATGCAGAGATGAATCAGTCTTATCGGTGACCGGTACAGAATTTCCAGCAGAAACGGTGTAGATGGGGGCCAGGTATTCCACCTGGGCAGAGCTTCTTGTCTATGAGGCTGCTAGTTAGATGGTCAACAGCAGACTAAGCTATGCAGTTCAGCAAGGCAATGATGCTTGTTCCACAAGCCAGAGGCCCATGTCACACGACTCCCACCTCTCCACCAGGTCTTTGACACAGAATGTCTTTCCATCATCTGAATTCCAAAGACTGTTAAATGTCTCAGCCATGAGGAATTGAAAGGAAGGTTGCAGAGCCTTTGTTTTAGCAGATGATCAATCTCCTTCTGGCCAGCCGGTATTATTTAATGCAAATAGCCTTTGTATAGCTCTCTTTGAAGTTGGGCTGTACAGGTCACAGATGGTCGTTAGTGGTTCCTCATAGGTAACGAGGTGCAAGTTTTCCCAAAACTGCAATTAGCTTGTTTTGTTTGGAGGTCACACGCAGACATAGGTTCAGCCATTTTAAAGATCTTTGCTCAGTTTCAAAATTTTAGAAATAGCAATGAGCATATCTATATATATTTTATAAAAATATACAGTGTGAGATCATAGTCCCTCATATTAACACACAATTCATTAAATTATGCAGTATGGGGTTATCAAAACAAAGTATTTTCAGAATGGGATCAGTTTTCACAAGGAGACCAAACTGCCACTTGACCTTTTACTACTGTCAAACCTTCAAAAAGGCAGGAAATAAATGATCCTTTTCACCAATCTCTTCCAGGGTTCTCCATCGACCAAACGTCGTGGCCAGACATTACAGCCAATCATTGAAGGTGAAACGGCCCACTTCTTTGAAGATACAAAGGTAAGATTTAATTGTATTCATAATATATCAAGTTGAATCATTACTTGTAGCTTTATTAGTTACACAACCCTCCAAATTGTTTTGATGGCAGTTTGTGAAATCCCCTTGATTGTTTTGTTGACAGTGCAACAATACATATTGAAGTTCAGCTTGGAATTGTTTGAAGAAGGTACATAAATTATGAAAATAAATGGTGAAAGAACTGTAGCTTAATTCCAGCTTAGTTGTACTGCTAGTTGGCACAGCTAGAAGTTATGTGGGAGATTGTTAATAATGGAGTGTGGTATGGTATGATTCCAAGTAAGGAACAGACTGTTCACAATTCCGCTTTGGATTTTCTATAAACATGTCTGGTGTACGAAATACATTCATGATGATTGGGAGGCACAGTCAAAGATTTGTGGATCTTCTGGCAGAAATATCTTCCATTCCATGCCTAGACCTGCTGTAATGTTTTGTGGGCAATGACACCAGTCTTGTCTTGAGCTGAAGTCAGAATCTCAGTTAAGAGGCGTTTCCTAACAAAAAGACCTACAATTCAGGAGTAGCTGTTGCTCCATGTGATGCTCATGACTCCAAACATATCTACTACTTTGTCAGTTAAGCGCCTTTGTTTTGGCATTTTTATGCTTGATGACATAGTTTTGAATCCGCCATCTCCAGTTTATTTTTCGGGTAAAACTATCAAACCGAAGAGTTAGTTGGTATTTGCTCTGGGAAATCTTGACTGTAAAAAGTATTCTATTTTTGCTCTTTCTTACCTCTTCCATTCATCACCACCCCCTGGCCAGCAAAACAAGAGAACACTGTTTCCCTTCACAGCTGCTTTGATCAGTTAACTTGTGCTAAGCTAGTTACTATAACTAACTGGTTACTTGATTAAGTGGTCTTACAGTATATAGAAAAGATTGATCTTGTGGCTAGTTATTTTATCTTAATCATGGAATGGATCTGCTGTTATATAACTGAATAAAAACTCTGAGCAATCTTTAGAATTTTAATTGTGAATTTAATAGTATCCATGCACATCGATCAGCGAGTACAAGTTTATAGCTTTCTTTGTATTTTTGTCTTTTTAGGAAGAGGAGGAGGAGGAGGATGATTGTAACGTGACAGGAGACTTCACTCTTACCCTAAGGCCAGACTTACATGCTCGGAATTTTTTAGATCAGTTGGATAATGATCACAACACAATTGCATCAGCTGTAAAAGAGACTTCAGTAAGGCTGAGCCTTGACATAGGGGTATCAAGCATTCATGCTGCATCAATGTATGTATATTGAAGTATCACATTTTGATGTGTAATATTACATTTTTTTTGTTTTTAGTGGTGGGAAAGGTGAGAGATAATTAGTCTTGCGTCAAAAACCTTAATGAGAAGATCATTCTCTCTCCAAATTTTAGTACAGTTTTGGTGTGGCCATCTGGACAGTCATAATTGATTGTGATTTACATGTAAAGATGTGAATTTGTGCTATGTTCCAAAAAAAGCATGATTTCCTAATACGTGCCCAGTGTATAGAGATGCTTCACATGTACAAATTGAGCTGAGGGGTGCTTCGATAGTCATTTGTTCCAAGTTTTCAAGAACATCAGTTCCTCTTTGAGGAAAGCAGAATTTAATATTTGAAGAGTGGAAAAGTAATGCATAGCTAGCAGTATGTTAGTGCATTTTGTTTTGCTGGAGCACTTAAATAATTGAAATAAGTGTGAACACAAACTAGTCCTTCTATCATTTAATAGACCTTAATCAAATTACCTGTATTTGCATTTCTGTTAAGTATACAGATGGAGCTTTTTAACTTCTCTGCATAGCTAAGTTGCTTCACACTGGTAATCAGACTTGTGGCATTTCTATGAACCTTTCCAAAGCCTCAATATCAGCCATCATAATGAGACCAAAATTGGACACACTGTTTTTAATTATCATCAAGATTTTAAGCAAGGAAAAAAATGTTTTGTTTTATATTGAATAGCCCTATGGATGCATTCCAGTACCCTATTTGCTTTAGGTACAGCTTTATGGCATTGATTATGAACCTTTTAAAGAATTATAAACTATAATGCCCAGATCTCTCTAACCATTTGTTCCAGATCTGTTGCCCGGTTGTGTATATGTATCTTTAATATCAACCCTGCCAATGTGCATTACATTACACTTACCCAAGTTGAGTACCATTTGCCAAGCCTGGGTCCATATCTGAACCATGTCTAGATCTACTTGCAGTAGCCTCCAGCCCTAACGTACTCCAATGTTCCATCTAAATTTTTTGTGCTGCGTGGGCTACAAATTTTTCTGAGAACTACCTTTTTGTCCATGGATGGCTCGTGGTTTAAAAATCACTGAATTTTTATGAGCTGTCTGTTTATTCCAAATTGCTGCATGGCCGTGCACCAAAGAGGGAAAATTTGGTCTCCTCCCACTGGAACCATTCTCCTTCTCACAGGTCCTGGTTGATCTTTTCTCTAACAGGTCACATTATACTTCTGCTATTACGTGGCCCATTCTCCCTTCGCCCACTGGTCCTGCTATTTCGTGCACCTGAACTTTTAACTCTCATTTCTTGACACAAGACTCGTACTTCCTGGAGAGTAAATTAAAAATCTGGGCTTAGATCAGAAACAACTTTAAATCCCTTCATCTTGCCGACAGTGAAATGATATGCACAGAACCTGGACTCCCATCAGTTAACCCAGAGAATTTCAATTTACTTCCATTTCCAGACAGGTTGACCATACCATCTTCCTCCAACACCTCTCCACTGTTGTCCAGCTGGTTGGGACTGGTCTCACCTGGTTATACTCTTATCTATCTAATCACAGCCAGATTATTGCTTGCAATGGCTTCTCTTCCCATCCTGCACTTTTAACTATCCCCCCAAGAATCTGCCCTTTACCCCCTCCTATTTCACATCTACAGACTGCCTCTCAGCAACGTCATCTGAAAGCGCAGCATTGATTTTTCATGTATGCTGACGAGACCCAGCTGCATCTCACCACCATCTCTTTCGACTCCTCCAATGTTGTTAAATTATCAGACTGCTGATCTGTTATTTAGCACTGGTTAAGCAGAAATTTCCTCCAGTATTGAGAAGGCTGAAGCCATTCATTTCAGTCTCTGCTCCAAACTTTGTTCCCTAACTATTGACTCCTTCCCTCTCCCTGGAAACCATCTGAAACTAAATCAAAGTGTTCACAACCTTGGTGTCATATTTGAACCCAAGATAAACTTTCAACCACGCTTCCGTGCCATGACTAAGAATAGGGTATTTCCACCTCCGTAACATCAGCCAGCTTTACCCCTGCTTCAGCTCAACTGCTGAAACCTTCCTTCATGCCTTTGTTACCTTGAAACTTGAGTATTCCAACACATTCCTGGCTAGTCTTTCACATTCTACCCTCGGTAAACTTGAGGTAATTGAAAACTCTGTTGCTTGTATCCTTATTCACACCAAGATCAATTCACCTGTTACCCCTGTGCTCGCTAATCTACATCAGCTCCCAATCAGGCAAAGTCCTAATCTTAAAATTCTCATTCTTGTTTGCAATTCCCTCCATGATCTCACCCCTCCCTATCTCTGTAATCTCTGCCAGCTCCACAACCCTTTGAAATTATTGTGCTTATCTGACTCTGGTCTCTTTAGCATCCCCGATTTCAATTAATCCATCATTGACGTCAATGCCTTTAGCTGCCTTTGCCGAAGCTCTGAAGTCTCTCTCCACATCTCTCTGGCTCTATCTTGCTTTCCTCCTTTAAGACACTCCTTTAAACCTGCCTCTTTGACCAAGCGTTTGGTCATCTGATCTAATGTCACCTTATGTGGCTTGGTGTCATTCTACTTTATAAAGCTCTTGTGAAACACGTTGGAACCTTTTAGTATGTTAAATACGCTATATAAATATATGTTGCTGTGGCTCAGTCAATTCAAAAGGTAGGTGTTAATTGCCCAAGTTCAAAATATATGACCAATAACTTATTCTGCATCAAAACCCTACCTGTCAGAAAGCATTAGATGCTCATTGAGACTAAACTTATTGATTACCTTCAGCCTAGACGGTGTGTTTTGTCTGGCTAAGATGGGCTGTGCCCACTGGGCTTGTGACCTTTAGTTGCTGTGGCCCTTTCTGAACTGTTCAGCTCCAGGTCAAGTGTTAGGCCATTGTGAACTGCTGAATGGGGAGGACTCCCGATTAGTGCTTACTATAATTCAGGGATGTCAACTAGATGCTCTGAGACCAATCACTTTTATCCTGCTCAGCCCCTCTCCTCACGGAATAACTGGCTAACTGGAAATTTTCCCAAGTCTCCTCCCCTGACCCTTGATCAATGCCATTCTGAAGCTCAGTTTCTCATTGGGCTCCAAGACCTTGCTCAACTGCATGTCTCCCTCCCTTCTCACCGTGTGCTGTTCACCTACCTGCAAGTACTGCAATGAAAGCTGAAGCAACAGCCATAAGGTGATGCATCGTAGTAATAAACTATGGTGGAACACCATTCAAATGCATTTTGAGCCTCAGAAACTTCCAGTTACCCCAACCCTTATGTGTTCTGTTTTTCAAACATCTCTTTACCCATTTGGCCACAGTGCCTTGAATTCCACATGCTGTTTTCTTTGCCATAATTTCTATGTGATACCATGCAAATCTTCTTGGAATAATCTATGGAAACAATATCCAGTGCATTAATGGTCCTGTTGTTTCTTCAAAGAATTCTATAACATTGGTCAAGTATAAACTGCCCTTTAGAAATCTGGTGCTTCAAGGCCTTGACTTAACTCCTATTTCTTCAATTTCTCCCCATAAATGGGTTCTAATTATTTACTTGCAACTGAAGCAAAGCTAACTGGGTTACAAGTTCCTGTATTAATATCCCAGTCTACTTTTTCTTGAAGATTGTAGTCATATTTTCCAATCTGTGCCTGCCACAGAAATGTACACAATTATGTGCATTGTCTACTACTAACAAGAATTAGGAGCAGGAATAGGCCATTCTGCCCCTCTGCTCTACCATTCAAATACATTGTGGCTGATCTGATTTTTAAAAATCCAGTCATGGGATGTGGGCTTCGCTGCTGGGACAGCATTTATTGCCCATCACTAGTTGCCCTTGAGAAGGTGGTGGTGAGCTGCCTTCTTGAACCGCTGCAGTCCATGTGGTGTGGGTACACCCACAGTTCTGTTAGGAAGGGATTTCCAGGATTTTGACCCAGCGACAGTGAAGGAATGGTGATATATTTCCAAGTCAGGATGGTGAATGACTTGGAGGGGAACTTCTAGGTGGTGGTGTTCCCATCTATCTGCTGCCCTTGTTCTTCTAGATGGTAGTGGTCATGGGTTTGAAAGGTGCTGTTGAAGGAACCTTGATGAATTCCTGCAGTGCATCTCGTAGATGGTACACACTGCTGCTACTGTGCGTTGGTGGTGGAGGGGGTGAATGTTTGTGGATGTGGTGCCAATCAAGCGAGCTGCTTTGTCATAGATGGTGTCAAGCTTCTTGAGTGTTGTGGGAGCTGCACTCATCCAGGCAAGTGGGAAGTATTCCATCACACTCCTGACTTGTGTCTTGTAGATGATAGACAGGCTTTGGGGAGTCAGGAGGTTGGTTACTCGTCACACTCGTCCTAGCCTCTGACCTGCTCTTGTATCCACAGTATTTACATGGCTAGTCCAGTCCAGTTCAGTTTCTGGTCAGTGGTAACCCCCAGAGTGTTGATAGTAGGGGATTCAGTGATGGTAATGCCATTGAACATCAAGGGGCAATGGTTGGATTCTCTCTTGTGGGAGATGGTCATTGCCTGACACTTGTGTGGTGCGAAAGTTACTTGCCACTTGTCAGCCCTAGCCTGGATATTGTCCAGGTCTTGCTGCATTTGGACATGGGTGGCTTCAGTATCTGAGGGCTCATGAATGGTGCTGAACATTGTGCAATCATCAACGAACATTCCCACTTCTGACCTTATGTTGGAAGGAAGATCATTGATGAAGCAGCTGAAGATGGTTGGGCCAAGGACACTACCCTGAGGAACTCCCTGCGGTGATGTCCTGGAACTGAGATAACTGACCTCCAACAACTACAACCAACTTCCTTTGTGATAGGTATAACTCCAACCAGCAGAGAGATTCCCCCCTGATTCCCATTGACTCCAGTTTTGCTAGGGCTCCTTGATGCCACACTCTGTCAAATGCTGCCTTGATCTCGAGGGTGGTCACTGTCACTTGACCTCAGATGTTCATCTCTTTTGCCCATGTTTAAACCAAGGCTGTAATGAGGTCAGGAGCTGAGTGTCGCTGGCGGAACCCAAACTGGGTGTCAGTGAGCAGGTTATTGCTAAGCATATGCTGCTTGATAGCACTGTTGATGAATCCTTCCATTACTTTATTGATTGAGCATAGACTGATGGGGTAGTAATTGGTCAGGTTGGATTTGTCATTTTTGTGTACAGGACCTGGGCAATTTTCCACATAGCTGGGTAGATGCCAGTGTTGTAGCTGTACTGGAACAGCTTGGCTAGGGGCGCGGCAAGTTCTGGAGCAGAAGTCTTCAGTACTATTGACTTCACTCTCCACTGCCTCCCATAAATAACCCTTAACTACCTTGTCAATCAAAAAACCTATCTAACTCAACCTTTAAATATATTTAATGACCCAGCCTCCACTGCTCTCTTGGGAAGAGAATTCCACAGACTAATGACTCTGAGGAAAAAATTCTCATCTCCATCTTAAATAGGAGAGCCCTAATTTTTAAACTGTGTCCTCTCGTCCTAGACTCCCCCACTAGGAGAAACATGTCTCAGCATCCACTCTGTCAAGCCCCCTCAGGATCTTTGTTTCAATAAGATAACCTCTTATTCCTCTGTACTCCAATGGGTATATGCCCAACCTACTCAACCTTTCTTCATAAGATAACCCCTTCATCCTAGGAATCAGGCAAGTGAAACTTCTGAACTGCTTCCAATGCAGTTATATTCTTAAGTAAGCAGACGCAAACTGAACACAGTACTCTAGCTGCGGTCTCATTAAGACCCTGCAAAGCTGTAGCAACAATTCCTTACTTTTATATTCGATTCCCCTTGCAATTAACTCCAACATTTCCATTTGCTTTCCTAATCACTTGCTGTACTGCATACTTTTAGGAAATAGAGAGAGTTTAAGTAAGTTTGTATTTATGGGTGTTAAAAATGAGTTTTATCTTTAATGTTTAAGTTTGATTTGTATTTCTGTATCTTTGTGTTAAGAAAAGGTCAAGTTGAATTTTTGTTTCACTTTAAAAGGTGCTTGCATTTCTAATGAGAGTTTTACAGCTGTTGCAGCTAAGTTAAGCAAATGAGTAGAAAAACTGGGCTGTTGCCTAGCAATGGGTCTAGAGAGGCAGGTCCCTCCCACAAACACACATAAGAAACTAGAAACAACAGTTGATTTGGAAGCTGTTTGAGTTCAGTTGGTTTTGAAAGTAGCTGCCAAGAGAAACTGGAGCAAAGGGGACAGATAGCCTTCCCAAGCTAAAGAAAAGACCCCAATACAGGGGAGTGGAACAGGAGAAAGTCCCAAGCAGACCTTCTAGCCAAAGAAAGGGCAAGAACTGGGAAAAGGCCCTGTTAAGTGAAGTTAAGCTTGAGGGGCAGAGAGAACGGCTCCGACCTTCAGATTTAAAGAGACAAAAGATACAGAAAGCAGATTTAAAGCGAGAACAGCTTGCATGGGGCCAGAAGATCCAAAGAGACAACTGAAGGCCTGTAACTCTTTGCTATGGGCATATGAAGCAGTGGTGTACTGTTGACAGCTGAGTCAATGAGAGAGAGTGCATGGAAGAAAGCTTTAATGCATAGGGTGACCCAGGGAAGAGGAACACCGGAAGGAGAGTTCAAAACCCTAGAGGTAAACCCTTGTGGATGGTGCCTGAGAGAAAACGTCAGTTTGGGAGAAGATTCCAAGGTGATGTCTTGGAAAGTGGGGATTGGAAACCCTTGTGTAAAAGATTGAGTTCAGTGAGACTGGTTGACTCATGCCTGTGGGGAGAGATCCATAGCATCTGATTGAGGTGGCATCTGTCACTTGGTTTCAGAGTGTGGTGTGTCTGACCACTGGTTGCCTATTGGTTTACATGGATTGTGTATTTACTGTGGACATTAACGTATAAGATAGCTTTTGTAACTTGTGTGCTATCCTTACAAATCTGTATATATATGCTTTTGTTAGAAGTTCATTAGCTGACGCCGGTGACTCTGTTTGGTAGCCACTCTCCACGTATCTAAACAAACAAATAAAAGTTAGGATCTATCAAGCTAGGTTCCACCCTGGGATCAGGCTTGTCTAGTGGTAACCTCAGCTAGAGATCATAACAATACTAACTTTGTGATTCATGTACCAGGGCACCCAGATCCCTTTGTACTGCAGAGTGTTATCTCCATTTAAATAATATGCTGCTTTTTTTCCTGCCAAAGTTGACAAGTTCCCATTTCCCCACATTACACTCCATCTTCCAAAATTTTTCCCATTCACTTAACCTATCTATTGTTCGTAGGATCCACGCTGGTTGGTGAAGTCAAAATTAGGGCACAGAGCCTTTCCTTGCTGAGAGAATTTATTGTCTTTGTTCAGTGTCAACACTCCTCACATGTACCCATTGTCCCAGCTATCCCCTATTTGTGTTCAAATACCCTTCACCCGTTTCCCTTAACAATGTAATCGATATTAACAAATCATAACAATGTAATTGATAACACATTGACACCTATATCCCTTTTCAGGCTCCTTATGTCTTCTTGACAACTTACTTTCCTACCTATCTTTGTTATCAACAAATTTAGCTACCATATATTCAGTCACTTTGTCCAAGACGCATTGATATAGATTGTAAATAGTTGAGGCCTCAGCACCAATCCCTGGGGCACTCTACTAGTTATAGCCTGCCAACCTGAAAATTACTCATTTATCCCTACTCTCTGCTTCCTGTTAGCATTGGATAGAGGATTGGTTAGCTACTATGTTACCTATTTACATCATGAGCTCTTATTTTGTAAAGTAATCTTTGAAGTGGCACCACATCAGATGCCCTTTGGAAATTCCAAGAACAGCGCATCTACAGATTTCCTTTTATCAGGATCTTCTGATGAGTTCTAGCAACTTCTTAGTACCATTTGTTTTTCTCTGCTAACAGTTCTGTACCCACCTCTGGTGTTTCTACAGTCTCAATGTCCGCATTCTCTCGGAAGCAAGGTACTTATTTAGTATCTCTACCATTTCCATATGCTCAGCCATAAACTTGCTTTCTTCATCTTTGATATTGGTATTGAAAACTCTTTGGAATGAGCAAGTTTTATGTCCTGGCCAATGTTTAGCTCTCAACTTTCACCTTTAAAATAGATCATCTAGTAATTTATCCCTTTACTGCTTGAGGGATCTTTCTGTGTGCAAATTGACCGCTAATTTTACATTACTACATTTTAAAAGTAGTTTTAGCTGTGAAGTGATGTGGGACATTCTGAGGTCATGTAAACTTACTATATAAATGCTGAACAGTTTTCTTTACTTTCAAATTTGACTCTTCCCTATTCATCATAGAACCCAGCCTTTTATCGACTAGGAATGACATCCTGTGTGGTGACTGTGAAGAATTGTTTTATTTCTCCTCAACATCTCTATGGTGTTTGATACAGTCAATCAAACTTTTTTTTTATTGCTTCTCCTCAACTGTGTATGAGAGTCCACTCCTACCTGTCTGACACAGCCAACACATCTGCAGCAATGACTTTTCTTCCTGCCTACATTATCACTTCTGGAGCACCTGAAGGACCTTAACTTGGCCCACTCCTTTTGTTGATATACATTCTGTCTTTTGGTAATATCTTTAGCCCTCCATATATGTGCTTATGGCATTCAGTCCTACCTCTTCATTAGTCAACACCGTGGAATAAATTTGGTTCCCTTGCCATAGAATCCACCCCCCTCTTGATCACCTTGCTCAGGCTGAAATAAATCATATGAAACGTGGGTTTAGTGTTTGGTCCAGAGCTGAACTTCAAATTTGCTTACTTCCATCTTCACCACCGCTTCTCATGAGAATTTTTATTGATGCTTTTGTCCCCTTTCCTTACTGATCTAATGCAATTTCCTATTTTCAAAACATTAAATTAAAATTCTCACTCTCACTTTCATGACTTGTCCCACCCTATACCTACACTCTCTTAACCTCCACACATTTTATCCCTCTGCCGATGATCTTTTATCAGTAGTGCTAGAGCGCCACCATTTGAATGAGGATGTAATTACCCTGTGACATGTTCACATTGAACATTTTGTTGTAAATGTGGAAATAAAAATTTATAATAAATTCAGCACAAGTGAGACTAAAACATAGCAACAAGAAATAGTTTTGTAAATGAGAAGTGTATGTAGATTGAAGACCTTCAGAATGGCTTGATTGCTGCACACACTCTGGATAGCCCCCTCTTTATCCATGTTCCATTTGTCCCTTCCTCGTACTCACTCTAGTTGCCTTCTCCTACCATCCAGTCTCCCTCCTCAAAGAAAAATACAAAGAATTGTAAGGCATTGTATCTCATGGAAATTAATCTGGTATCCATACGGATCTCAATTTTGAAAACTAATGCTTTTTAAACCATTAGCTCTTAAATTATCCAAAAGAATTGTGTCTGAGGGAAGGGGTGGAAAGGCTACAAGTCAATTTTGTGCATGCTGTGACCTTCCTGTGTGGTTAATGCGCTATCTTTGTACGTTATACACAAGGCAACTTGGGTATCATTGCCCTAGGCTAGCCAGTGGATTCAAATTGTTAGAGTGCTGCCTCCATTTTTAGCAGCATTTGGTATCATGGAAAATGATTTAATATGCTGAACTACCCACTGTGGGTCTAATCTTCCTCATTGTACATTCTATGCTTTGTACACCGCTCCCACCAAGCTTCTGTTCAATTTGGTACTGAAATTAGATAAACTTGTTTTAGTCGTTTGATAGTACAGAACTTCAGTATTGCAGAAAAAAGAGACATCAACACTTTTCGTCTTGCATTCATCAGGACACTTTGTAAGAATACCAAAACCAGGGGAAAACAACAATTTATACTGTATGAGTAGAGAGTGCTGATTGGTTGGCAAGTGGACTCTGGTAGAGGTGTTGCCATGGAGAATGCACCAGTTGATGGTGACTGACAGTTAACTGCCAAGCATTTTTAAAATTTAAATCGGGCAGCTTGACCCTGATTGGTCAAGACATTGCTCAGAGGAATGAGTCAACGAATGGCTGTCACTTATTTTGTTTAGCTGAAACAGGTGCAATGAGTGTACATGTTCTTTCTGTCTGCAATGGACAGGGTCCTGTTTATTAAAATATGTAGCTTCCAGTACACGCAAATGTTGTGAGCCCGACTGACCCTTAAATGGGTTGTCAGCCTAATTCTTAACACATTGAGGTTTATTTAGCAAATTTTGTCCAATAGTGGAATTACATTGAACGTTGGATATTGTTTTGAGTTTTGCAAGCATGGGCTTGTTGGGTATGGTCTGTACCTTGCCCATTGCAAATGGCTGGGGCATGCTATTTGATATGATCTGCCAGTCTTTGGGATCTAAGGCCTAGCATCTAGCACATACCTAGCATCACACTGGCACTGAAATTCATATACCACATTACTCATTTGTGTGATAGGCAGAACATCTTTTTGGCTTGATGGCAGCATTCTGTTATTGCTGAATATGACTTGTGTTGCTACTGCATAGTAGCAGTGTGAAACAACAGCTTCCCCTGTTAAATTTTTTTAGATACCTTGCCCTTCCACGGTAATATGAGGTACACTAGGCACTTTTCAGGGCCTAAAGTGACGGCCTTAGGCCCGCTCATGAGTTTGCACAATATACAGCATGATGTCATCTGATCAGGGTAGCCATTATCCCACAGGATGCCTTTAATGCACCCTATATCAGTATCAAGCTTGTATGGTGATCAAATGGCTGTGGTGTTATTTACACGGTTGCCAATAAGAGCAATCTTATAGCTTGTGGAACTGTAAGAATTCCAAAGTGCATATTGACCAGTGAAGGTAGACTTGTGGTAGAGAACCCCTGGCAGATTTCTCACCTAGTATGCCAAGGAAAGGGAGTTCATTTGACTGCTCCATTTCCTGAGTGCAGGATGGAGTCCATTAATACAATCAGAGTCACTTGTCAACCATTCAGCACTCTTTTCTCATAACAGTATAAATTGTTGTTTTCCCCTTATATTGGCATTCTTGCAAAGTGTGGAATATTTGAAGACTGTTGCCATGCCTGCCTGCAGTTGAAAGAAATTTTTTAAAATTCCTGACTAAGAGGCCACCTGAAAAACATTGCATGAAGTTTTTAAAGGGAAATATTTATTTTTAATTTCACCCATGAAGGTGTCATATTGTTTTTTATACAGGAAGAGTGGGACTATATTGGAATAGTGAAGACTGGATAGTGATAAGTACTCAATTCTGCTGTTTGGCTACAATTTGCTCAGCTGGTGCAACCCATGCAAAAGATTGCATCAAATCCCATTTCTGCAATCTTTATGCTAGTTTTTAAAAAAATATTCTCCTTGAAGACAGACCCATCCACAAAACTGGCCACACACCCACAATGAATTAATTATCATTGGGAGTTTCCACTAATTGTGCTAATTCTCAGACCTTTGAAGAGGCTCTAAATTTTTTTTATTCATTCATGGGATGTGGGTGTTGCTGCCTAGGCGAGCATTTATTGCCCATCCCTAATTGCCCTAGAGAAGGTGGTAGTGAGCTGCCTTCTTGAACTGCTGCAGTCCATGTGGTATAGGTACGCCCACAGTGCTGTTAGGGAGGGAGTTCCAGGATTTTGACCCAGCAAAGGAACGGTGATATATTTCCAAGTCCGGATGGTGAGTGGCTGGTTCTTTTGGGTGCAGGTACACACACAAGCATATTTTGAAAGCTTTTGAATGAAGTTTTAAAAATTTACCAAAAAACGGATCTAACGAACAAATGGTTCTTTGTATTTTTGAGACATTTTCAATGGTTTAAAATTGGGTTGCTCACAGTGGACTAGACACTGACTGCAATGCTTTTTTTGTGATTAAATCCATTTTCAGTTATATTAATCAAGCTTCACCACAAACCTATCGAGGATTTTTTAAAGCAGATCATAATTTTTAAATTGCGTTTGAAACTCTGCTTGATTGTGCTGGTTCATGGCACATTTTGTGTTTAATGCTATGTAAATGAGCTTGAGTGGAAATTCTAGAGGGAAAATAAACACTTCTCAAGATGGCTGCAATTTTGGACACAATTTATGCCTGGATCTTTGATTGAACCCAAAATGGACACTCTACCCCAGTGTTATTTTCTGTCTCTATCACAAAAGCAGTTTTATTTGTATGTGAATCGGGTATGTATTTTTAAATTGGTAAATCGGTTATTAAGGTGGATAGCTGGCACATTTCAGCTGTTAAAATTATATTTGAGCATGTCTTTTCTGCCAGCTTCCTAAATTTAATTACAAATTTTTAAGTTCAGAAATTTTCTGATTTTTTTTATATATATGAAGGCCAGAACTGCTTGAACAACTCTGGAAAGCAAAAGATGAGAGGAAGAAATTACGTAAGACACTGCGTGAGTTTGAAGAAAAGTTCTATCAAAAAAATGGAAGGTTTGTTCATGTTGGTCTTTCATAATTTATTCATAAGAACATGGATTGAGAAAAAGACTTTTATTCATCAATAACTGCTTCCACTTATAATGCACTTCATATACTCTGTCGTCTCTCATTCATTTGATTTCCTGAAGGAAAGTTTTAACTTGCCCTCCATAAGCTACATAGTTTCCCTGCTTCTTCCCCTGCTCAAACAAGAAAGTGTAGGGCTGATTTTTACAGCCGCAAATCAGGTGGGCCACCCACCCACACCGCCCCCGCCCCCATGCTTAGTAAAATATGGCGTGATGACGTTGGGTTTGATATCCGACATCATTCTGCCAGCCTTCCATTATACGTAAGGCAAACAGATGCTGAAATCTGAAGCCCGCCTATCATTTTGACAAAAAAACAGTTAGCAAGCTCTTGAGCTCATTGAAGAGGCAATTGATTTCAATTTTATGTTGCCCACTCTATTTTTTGGTGGTTGCATAGAAAAAATGTTGGGAGTTATTTATGCCAGGCATGAGGAGGTGGCAAATGAAACCATGGCTGCATATATATGCAGAGTCTACTGCCGAAGCTGGCAGCATTTGGCTGTTAGTAGACTTTACTTCTTCACTGCTTAGGCTGTCATTACAAATGAGAAAGTGAGAAGGAAGCCCTGAGGGAAAGGGGCTTCCTGGAGGGTGAGGACTCCAACAGAGGAACCAGAGCTCGGTGATCCCATGGGGATTGTGCTGTAGAGGAGGCTTCTCCAGTAAAAAGAAAATGAGATGACAGCGGAGGCCAGCTGTCCAGGGACTGGTGCATCCTGCGATCCTGGCAGGTGAGGGACCTGCTGCACAAGGTCCAGAACAAAACACAACAACAGCCACGTGGTAGGAGAAGACACTAACTTGCGCAAAATGTCAACAGGCAAAGAATGAATTACCTTCAGGTCTAAGTGTCAGTGTCTTCACAGACTGTCTCTCTCCAGGGAGACAGTGACCTTCCTTTGTTAATTGCTAGCTGGGGTGATAATTTCAAATTGTGTTTGTGACAACCCTATGCCTGTCGCTTTCAACATGACTGTGGTCTTGAACGTTTTGTGCATGGTGTCACTCCAGGCACCAGTCGGAGACCTTTGTGGCATATCTCAAGCTTCAGCTCACCATTACATAATGGTAGTGATGGATGCATTGTTTAAGCAAGCAAGTTACTTAATCTCCTTCACCACAGATGACTTTAGTCAGACCGGGAGATCTGGATTCTCCAACGTTCAAGCTGTAATAGATTGTACATGTGGCCATCAAGGTTCCATTGGGTCAGCCAGGGGTATTTGTCAATTATTTTCATTCCATCAATGCCCAACTTGTGTGTGACCTTTGAAGGATAATGCAGTGTGTGCCAGCTATCCAGGGAGTAGTCACGACTCTTACACCCTTACACGAAGGGTGTTCTGCCCACCAGAGCCATTGAAGAGTTGGTTTCTTGGAGACAAGGGACACCTGCTGAAGAGCTGGCTCATGATCTGGGTGACAAATCCACGGACAGAGGCATGTTCCTAGGTATCAAAACCAGGACTAGCTGTGCAGGTGCCAACAGTGAGGCACAATATGAGTTTGTTCGGAACAGCCCACATGAGCAAAAACTCCCTTGATAGCAGTAAGTTAAACCAAAGCCAAAACAGGACGCCACACACATGAAACGCAAATGAAGGCAGAACAGCAAGTGCACAACACCATCAGTTTATACAAATTGTAATCAACATATCTCCAAACAAGAAAAGCCTAAACAATCACCTTTGTGAACCCATGTGTGCTACTGCCCGCATACTGCCAGGCCTGCTGGAGACTGGCTGCTGACATGATGCCCCTTTGCTTGGGATTACTTTGGGAGTCCACTGGTCACCTGAGACAGTAAGGGCCCCAACATGGTGGGGTTCTCTTGCACAGTGGCAGGAGTCTTCTCTGTTGCTGTGGCACAGATGCATTGGTTTTAATGGCAGAGGGGCTACCCTATAAGGTGCACCTCCTATGGCGACAGCAGGACAGCAACTGCTGTCCTGAGGTCTAATTTGTCCCTCCTTTCCTGAGAGTAACCAGATTGTAGAACTCATGGCCTGAATGGACTTCACTGTCCATGCCAGGGCATGCCAACCCTCTGGAAGCTCTGCCACATCTCCACAAACCTTGTGCTGTACATCCAGCATCTGATGATCGACTCCAGAGGCTCGTCATCAACCTGGAGCTCAGCATCTAGTTTGCCTCCAGCACTGAGTGCCAGAGGCCTGTGCTATCTTAGTCTCCAACATCCGCTTCTGCGAATGTGCGTTTGCACCCTTTGAGTTGATGAACACAAACTCACCAAGATGCGTGTACTTGTGTTGGTGCTAGGTGTTGCACGAGAATGTGATGGTACACTCTGAAAATGCCTCCTCCTCCTCAGAGCTTAATGTGGGTCCCTCAGGACTGGTGACTGTAATTGCCAGGGTTTTACTGTGGAGGGGGGGATCAAACCAGGATTAAGTAGGGTTCTATCATCATTTGAACTGACTTCAGAGATTCACATTTCATGCATGCACGTGCACAGACAGACACACACAGACACAGCTAACATACGTTCCTCCAAATGCAGCAAGCTGCCAGTCACTCCAATCAGTGCTCTATCCCTGCACCCTTCCCAACTCCCACTTCAAAGTCTTTCCAGGAGAGAACTATGGAATTTCATCACCCTGAAACCAGCCCCTTCATGGTACCAACTCCAATACCACCACCTCCAGATGAGTCAAGATTGCCAGATTTGTGCACCTCTGCCAGTCTGTGACCTTTCAGGGCATTGTGTGCCATCTTCTGCAAAGAAAAGGGAGATTATCATGGGCATTCTGTGGAAAGATCATACTGTTTTGTGTGTGTGTGTAACATGTGGGTTTTCCGCATCCAACACTTCACAATGATTCACGCAAACTAACTTCAGACTCTGTTCAGAATTCCTGGTGTCATGCAGTGTGGCATGTATGCTTCATTCCCCATTCTGCATGTGGCCCAGACACTACACAACCCCACAGTTGAAGTGCGTCACATGCATCCATACAGGTCTGTACAAAAAAGATTAAATACTTCCTGTCAAGTGTAAAAAGTCATTCAGCTTCTTAAGGCACTGTAGATGATCCCACGGCTGCCGACCTCCTCTGACCTCCTTCCAGGTTTCTTTGGTTTGGCGGGGAGGTCTCCTCTTGCCATTCCTGGGCATGGGGAGCTCCCACCAATCGCGCTCAGCCTGGAAGAGGACTTGCAAGGTGTTATCAAACTGTTGGGCTGTCCATGGTCTGTGCCACTTCATTTAGCCTGACAGCTGAAAGAGGTGCTGAGGATTCAAAGCAGAAAGTGCAGGAAATAGGTGGTCTTTCAGCCGTTGTGAGACAGAGTTAAAGGGTAGAATATGATTCTCTGAACACTTCTTATTCAGAAGGGGATTGGGACAAGTGTGCTGAGATGCTATTTCCTCCCTGATAAGGATCCTGACACTGCTGGCATAATAGTCACCAGAATGGAAAAACACACACTTATGTGCTGCTGCTCCAATGCTTCAGTGTCAGCTATGGATGTTGCTTTTTTCAAAGAGTGCTGTCACCAAATGTAGAGTTCTACTGAAGCTGCCACCAACCCAATGCCAGCGTGCCTTTAAATAGGGGGCCATGACCGGATTCCAGTTCACAGCCTAATCCCTCTCTCGCCCTATGCGCCCAATTTGGCGTGGAGCCTCCCTTCCCAATGCTAATTGGCCGGCGTTCCTGCTGGGTGGCCATTAATTGGCTGGCCAATGCATGATTTGCTGTGGTGAAAGGGCGGGAGCGAACAGACCATGTGCTTCCTGTTCCTTCTCCCTCACCCCGCCAGAAACCGAAAAAATCCATCCTGTAACATCAACAGAATTATTTAGTTATCACAGTATGTACCTGTGTGTAATGTCTTATGCCGTTACTAACTAAATATTAATTGGGTTCCTTGTTGAAGGAATTAGTTGATTCTGCCTCAATTGCTTTTGCTGGGAATTTGTTTTGGTAGTGTCTACTTGGGGCTCGGTGGTTGTGCTCTGTTAATCTCTAATCTCTTTGGAGATCTTGTGTTCATTATTCTTGATGTTTCTCTACCATCAATTGTAATAAAAACCATAGGTTTTTAATTTTAATATTTTTCCAGAATAATTGCATGAGATCAGAACCAAAACTGTTTTAGAATGCTGCTACAGAATGTGATTACTATAGAACCTGTTATCTACTACATAATTAACATTCTAGAGCATATTGTAGCACACCATGGTTTTGGGTTTGGTGGATGGTCTTTTTTTTGGCACCAACGTTAGGGTCTAATTGGTCTTTAACATATACACTGGTCGAAATATTAAGTGACCTTTGGCACATTTATTTGCAACATGCATTATCTCTCCAGTGTGCAGTGTAAATTTAGATCAGTCGCATAGATAACTTTTTTAGTTTTATACATTACAAATTTGCATAATGAAAAACCAGTTTGTTACCTGGTTCACTTTCTGGGCACAGATTTTTGTATATTAGTTTAATTAATTAGCATTGGCAAAATTGGCATACAAATTACAATTGACTCTCATTTGGTTAAATGTTCTAGGATTGTACAGAAAGAAGATCGTGCTCCAATGATTGAAGAATACAGAGAGTATAAACGCTTAAAAGCCAGAGTCAGGCTTTTGGAAGTTCTTATTAGCAAACAAGACACAGCAAAATCACTTTAAGCTGGTTTGATGTTAATCAGTACTATCTTTACCAAGAGCAATGCGTTGAACACTTTATCTTATGGAACTGGTGCTTATCTCTTTTGTAACATAACCCTTGCCTAAAGCCAATTTGTGCACTTTACTCTGGTGCTTCTTACATAGTAATGAGCAAAGGGTAAGGCTGTACCCCAAGGTTGCTGTGAATGGTAGATAGCTCCAGAGTAACTAAATCTGTACTGACCTAATGCTTTGTCAGGTTGATGCATCTTGTTCTGGAATTGACAGTAGTAATATATTTACTGTGGGTACTTAAATGTTTTTTTGAGTTATCTGTTGGTGAAATACAGAATACAAAGAATCATTTACCTATCCATCTAGATTTCAAGACAGATTACAAAAAGCGGATTGATATATTTATTTGTTACCATGTGTGCTTGCTGCATTACAAAACTAGAAAATGCTGATTTATTCATTTCAGTTTTCAATCAAAATTTTCAGTTTAGACTTCAGTTGGCATTTGTCATAAGAATTGCTACTCTGAACAGAGCAGAAAGGCGGAGCAGTAATTTTCAGTAGAATTCCTCTTAAACCATCAGTTATCCATTTTGTGAAGTGGACAGAGTCTGAGCCAGAAAGTTGAGGTATTATACACCTGTTACATTTGCTGTATATAATAGATTGAAGTTGTTTGTTACTGTAGTTTGCTGTCCACAATGGTACAGAAAGCACTAATATACAGTAAATGTTTACTAAATAGCTGTTACTTTTACTAAGTGTATTAACATTTTGAGATTTTTTTCTGCAAACTGAAATATTTGGCAGAGTTTGATTTATGAATGTGTTTTAATGCTAAATACCTGCTTTCAGTATAACTTGTGCCACTTTTTACTGCTGAAGACTGCTTAATAGCAGGATGAGGAGTTAGATTTACTGTGCAGTGATCTTGTTTTTTTAAGACACTCTTTTGGAAACAATATGAAAACCTTTTGAGTATCCTTGTCAATCAAATAAGATGGGTGTTGCTTTATAATGCTATTTGTAACTGTGATACAATTGCATGCACCTACTGTATGTGTAATTTAAGCAGCTACATTTTATTTTTTGCATGATTTTAATAAGTAATACTTGCAAAACCTCTGAATGTAAACAGCACAAGGACCCTTTATTGAAAGCAGAAATTTAAGGTTGACTACAATGGTGCAACTTAGTCAGAAATATCCATTGAAAGATAGTGTGTACATTTTTGTACATGATTGGGTTTGTCTTTGTGTAACTAAATGCAGCAAAATGGTTAGGCACTGTAGTATGTTGGCAATTCATTGTTGAAAATTACAATATTACTGCATTCCAATATGAAGACTTTAATAAATGCATGGTCTCAGCACTTTCAGGTGTTTTCTTGTGTGCATATATAGCTGTATGGTGGTACATTTGATAGTAATGTATCATTTCCACACTTCAGTTGAAATTAGATTTTTAAACCTGTATTTATTTGCATATTTTGGTATGTTGAAATTTTTAACCAATCTTATCCACTCTTGCATATTGATAACTTGCTTGATCCACATTTAGAAATTGCTTATGAATTTGAGGATGAATTAGATTTTAATAGAGTATGTAGGAAAAAAATCATAAGAGCAATAACATTTAAAATTTGGACTATGGAATAACATTCTGATACATGTTAGGTGTTTAAAGCAGCTTTTATTGCTTGGAATAAACAAATTTCATGTAACAAAACTGGAAGGCTAGAACTTCATAATATGCCATCATTTTTTGCCAACCTGGGACTTTTAGTTTCATGTTATGGTGAACTGTAGGATTTACCACATTGCATGTTACATGTAGATTATTTATTTTGGAAGTTTAATATATCAATTAGTTTTCGTAATATATTTGCTGTGTCATTTACTTTAATAAAGCGTTTCCTACATTTGTCTGGCATTTACTTGAATGAATTCACAGTTTATCAGATAACGATAGCAGTACCTACAACATTCAGCCACAGCACATTATCACAAATTTTTTCCCAGTAGCATAACACTGAAATTGGTACATTTGTGCTAGTGTGTTGTGTGTTATAGATCACAGATCGGATATTACCATAGTTAATGAAGACCAGGCAACATGGATTTTATTTTGCTGGAAATGTTTTCTGTATTTGTACAATTCAATTTCCCATCAGTAACTAAGCAGCATGCACGAAGCATTGTCAATAATTATCAAAAGTTTTTTTTAAAAATAAGCTTGCTTGATTTAACCGATTCCTGGCTGAAATGTGGTTCCTCACTGGTGAAGTTCCTTCGTCTGTTTTGGAACTTGTTGGTCTTAGATTCTGATGCTGAGTTTACCAGCTGAACTGGAATCGATGTGAGGGCATGCAGTCTTAGCTGCCATGAGCCATACTTGCTGTGCTACTTAATGAACAGAATAAAATTTTCCCAGCCTGCAGAGTGGCTCTCTGCATTTTATGCATTTTCTGATCTGCAGCGCACTCTGGGGAAAATGGGGATAGGTTAAGAAAATGGAGTTGTTGTAGAAATTCCATCATGGTTTTATTAAGGGGTCTATTTCTTATGATCTTAAAACCAGAATGTCAAAATGAATGATCACCTGAAGGCAATTAAGTGAGTGGGTGATCAGCTAGTTATGTGGCAAAGATATGTCTGATATAATCTAGGGGAATGTGTACTGATATTCTGGTAGCATTAAATGAATGTGCCAAGGACTCTAAAAGATCAGATAAGTTAGAATCTGTGGTGTATGAATCTAGCAATTTCTTGGTGAGGTATTGTGAATATATAGTTCTAGGATTGAGATAACTGGTATACGTGTTGCCTGCTGTGTTTTTTCTTTCTTGAAAAGTTCCATGGAATAGGGTTTTTGAAAAGTTTCTCCATTCCTGATGCAGTATGTTTCTTAATTTTTTCCATTATGTAAAAAATGTTTCCAGAGTTGTGCATATTGCTATGTGCTGGCTTTTTCAACAAACCTAGTTTTAGTGGTGGATGTTTGGCTGTACCATTGGGTTATTTAATTGACTGAGCAGAGTGCTTAATGCTGCCAACAAAACTCGTCAGATTGACTCAATGGCAAACCAGTTTTGAGTTCTATTAACTAAAAAAGTGGCCTTTATTGCCAATTTTAACCATTTAAAATGAATGTACTTTTGAGCTCAGTTATTGCGGCCAGGTCTGTGAAGACACTGGTGAGGGGGGCAGGGGCAGTGTGGCGTAATACATTATTATTTTTAAACATTTTTATTTTGTATTATTCATTCTCAGGATATAGATGAGGCTAGCATTTAGTGTCCATCCATACTTGCCCATGAGAAGGTAGTGGTGGGCCTTCTTGAACCAAGGAGTTCCAGGAATTCAACCCAGTGATGATGAAAGGACGGCAATATAGAACTAAGTCAGGATGGTGTTGTGACTTGGAGGAAATGGTTTTTCCATGCACTTTCTGCTCTTGTCCTGCATGGTGGAGGTAATGGAAGGGGTCATCAACAGGGCTATCAAGTGGCACTTGCTTAGCAATAACCTGTTCACTGACGCTTAGTTTGGGTTCTGCCAGGATCACTCAGTTTCTGACCTCATTACTGCCTTGGTTCAAACACAGACAAAAAAGTTGAACTCAAGAGGTGAGGTGAGTGTGACACCACGATTGCATTTGACCAAATGTGGCATCAAGGCGCCCTAGCAAAGCCGAAGCCAATGGGAATCAGGAGGAAAACTCTCCGCTGGTTGGAGTCACACCTAGCACAAAGGAAGGTGGTTGTGTTTGTTGGAGGTCAATCATCTCATTTCCAGGACATCACTGCAGGAGTTCCTCAGCATAGTGTCCTAGGCCCAACCATCTTCAGCTGCTTCATCAATGACCTTCCTTGCATCAAGGTCAGAAGTAAGGATGTTCATTGATGATTCCACATTGTTCCGCACCATTCATGACTCTCAGATACTGAAGCAGTCCATGCCCAATGCAGCATGACCTGGCCAATATCCAGGCTTGGGCGGACAAGTGGCAAGTAACATTTGTGCCATGAAGTGCCAGGCAATGACCATCTCCAACAAGAGAGAATCTAACCATCGCCCCATGACATTCAATGGCATTGCCATCACTGAATCCCCTACTATCAACATCCTGGAGGTTACCATTGACCAGAAACTGAATTGGACTAGCCATATAAATACTGTGGCTACAAGAGCAGGTCTGAGGCTGGGAATCCTGCATCAAGTAACTCACCTCCTGACTCCCCAAAGCCTGTCCACCATCTCCAAGGCACAAGTCAGGAGTGTAATGGAACACTCTCCACTTACCTGGATGAGTGCAGCTTGAGAAGCTTGACACCATCTAGGACAAAGAAGCCTGCTTGATTGGTACCCCATCCACAAACATTCACTCCCTCCACCGCCGACTAACAGTGGCAGCAGTGTGTACCATCTACTAGATGCATTGCAGAAACTCACTAAGACTCCTTAGGCAGCACCTTCCAAACCCATGACCACTACCATCGAGAAGGACCAGGGCAGCAGACCACCGCCACCCAGAAGTTCCCCTCCGAACCACTCACCATCCTGACTTGGAAATATATCGGTGTTCCTTCGCTGTCGCTGGGTCTAAATCCTGGAACTCCCTCCCTAGCAGCAATGTGGGTGTACCTACGCCACATGGACTGCAGTGGTTCAAGAATGCAGTTCACCATCACCTTCTCGAGCAATTAGGGATGAGCAATAAATGTTGGCCTAGCCAGCGATGCCTGCATCCTGTAAATGAATAAAAAAACTGTTAGGAAGGTACTGCAGTGCATCCTGTCGATTAGTGTGCCTGGTGCATTGGTGGTAGTGTTGGATATTTAGGTTAGTGGCTGAAGTGCCAAACAGGTGAATTGATTTGCCCTGAGTGATGCATGGTTTCTTGAGCCATGCAGTTGCAACCATCCAGCCAAATAAGGAGTCTTCCATCACTCTCCTTCCTGACTTGCATCTTGTAAGTGATGGGAAGATTTTGGGGAGTCAAGGTAAATGTCTTCCCATCATTACCCTGTGAAGTCCCTTAAGAATTTTATATTTCAATGAAGTCGCCTCTCATTCTTCTAAATTCTAAGGAATATAGGCCTAATTTGCTCACCCTGTTCTCATAGGACAATCCCCTCCTCCCAGGAATTGATCTAGTGAACTCCGTCTAAGGCAAGTATATTCTTTTTTCCGTAAGCTGACAGATTGTATACAGTACTCCCAGGTGTGGCCCCACCAAGATCTTACATCATTGTAGTAAGACTGCTTTACTCATTATTTAATGCCTTTTGTGATAAAGCCTAACATCCCATTTGTTTTCTTGCTTGCTGTGATTTGTGTACAGAACACCCAAATCCCTCTGAATACCAACATTTTCTACCATTTGAAAAAAAAATTCTGCTTTTCAATTTTCCCTTCCAAAGTGGATAACTTTGCACTTCCCTACATTATATTCCACCTCCCATGTTTCTCCCCACTCACTTAACCTGTCTATATCCCTTTGCTGCATCCTCACAGCTTTCCCAACTAACTTTGCATTGTCAGCAAACTTGAATGCATTACACTTGCACCCCCATCAAAGTCATTGATGTAAATTGTAAATAGCTGAGGCCCAAGCACCAATCATTGCAGAACCACACTATTTATGGCCTGCTAACCTGAAAATGACTGCCTATTCTCTTACTCTTGTTTCTGTCCATTAACCAATTTTCAATCCATGCTAATATATTTCACCCAATCCCCAAGAGCCCTAATTTTATGCAATAACCTCTTGTGTGGTACCTGATTGAATGCTTTTTGGAAATTAAAATACATTATACCCTTGGCTCTCCTATCCTACAACCTTAAAATAAAATTTGAATATATTTGCCAAATACCATTTCCTCTTAATAAATTTGTATTGACTCTGCCTAATCATGATTTTTGAAGTCTCCTGTTACTGCATACCTAATAATACAATCTGGTATTTTCCCTATACTGATGTCAGGTTAACTAGCCTGCCATTCCCTGTTTTCTCTTTTCCCTCTCTCTTTTGAATAATGGAGTTACATTTATTCCCTTCCAATCGATGCTGACTGTTCTAGAATTTAGGGAATTCTGGAAGATCAATACCATTATACCCACTATGTCTCTAGCTACCTCATAAAATCATAGGATGCAGGCCAACCTGTCCAGGGGATTTGTCAACTTTTAGCCCTATTAATTTTTCCAGTACTATTTATTTACTAATACTAATTCTTGAACTTCCTCATTCAAAGAACTAGGGGTCCTTGGACGACGAGGGAGATGGAGAATATGAAACAAAAAAAAATATATGATGCATGTCAGGTGAATTCTTCAAGTGAGAACCAGGTCAAATATAATTATTTGAAAGGGGACGTGAAAAGGAAAATAAACCTGGCAAAGAAAGAATGAGAACAGAATGGTGTCACGACTCACAGGGGATAGTGCACTGTAATATCAAGCCCAACTGTTCCTCGAGCCACGACAAATGTGAAAAGTTTGATCAAACCACCAGATTGCCCCAATTCTACCTAACTGTTTAGGTTAACAGAATACGAGCACCAGGTTTGTAAACTTAACAAGTAAATAATTATTTATTGAACAAATTGTCTTTAACTAGTAGCAAAAGAAAGAAAAATGAACTGCTAGCTTCTAACACTATAACTTAAACTCTACCCCCTTAAATCCCTATACACACACACAAGACACACAAAACATGGATTTTAAGGGTGGGATAAAACAGTCCAATAGCGCCAGTTCCGGAGTACAGGATTTGATGGGTTGATTGTGATCAATGTCTTTCAAAATTTCTTTCAGTTCTTGTTGATGACATGAGGTGGTCTTCCAGCACTTTCAGTATTTAGTTCACTGGTTGAGAACTTTACTTTCAATGTCTCTAACAGTGGTTTTCCACTTTGCCCCTTGACAGGTTTTGAGAGAGAGAGCAGGTTACAGAGATATGAGGGGAAAAAATGCAGCTAGCTATTATTGTGGAATTACTGGAATCTTCCACACACAGGAGAAAGAGGTTTTGGGTCTTGTTCCTTTCAGGCTAGGAGCTATTTTCCTGCACTCGCACAAAACCTGGTCAGAAGCCAATTAAAATGCTGTTGTCAGACAGCTCCCTAGGTCCAGGACCCCTTTCCAGCACCATCCTGTCTTTCATGGCACACTGTTCCAGGTCTGCAATATTGTATATATATCTCATCCTGTTTCAACTGTCTTTCAACTGCAGCCATTGTAATTTTACCACTGTCCAACAGAAAATAATAAGATATGTTCCTTACATGCCTCCACCCTTAAAAGAGATGAAACGCCATTTCAAAAATGCGTTTCATCACAAGGTATGTGACACATGAAAACAAAACATGAGACTTACTTTCATTCATCCTTCCCCTTATACAATCTTTGGGAATTCTTACCCCTTTAAATTATTTTAGTATTTTACACCCGGGGCAATGCATCCATGATCACATTATCTTTACCGGCAATGTGAACAATCTTTACTCTGAATGTTTGAAACAATAGACTCCATCTAAACAGTCTCGCATTTTGAGTTTTAAACTTTTCAATGAACGTCAGCAGATTATGGTGTAAATTAGTGTTTCTTTGTTATCGCGTCGGACATAAACGTCAAAGCGTTGAAGCGACAACAATGCTAGAGTTTCTTTTTCCACTAAAGTACTTCCTCTGATATTGATTTAGTTTCTTAGAAAAGTACCTTCCCTACTCCTTGCTTTTGGATTTTGCTCTTTTTTTCTTGATCATTACTTTTGCCCTGTTCCACATCATTACTACTGGATTTAACCCAGTTTTCTTTGTTTTTGTTCCCTGTCTCTCTCCTTGAGTTCGCATGTTTTTCTCTTTCTTTACTTTTTCTTTTATGCTATCTTTACTTCTAGATTTGTCCCTTTTCCCTCTATCTTTGTCTTTACTCTGTTCTCTATCTCGGCTTCTAGATTTTGATTTGGTCCTTTTTTCTCGCTCTCTGCTTTTACTTCACTCTCAACTTTTAGATTTCGATTTGGCCCATTTTGCTCTCTTTGCTTTTACTCTGTTTATGGATCTCTACTTCTGGATTTCGCCTTTTTACTGTTACTCTGCTCTGGGCCATGTGTGCTGGATTTTGACGACTTGTTCCTCAAACTCTTTTCCATTAGTCTGCTCTTGTGTTACTTTACATGCTCCTGCTTTTGTTTTAGGTAATGGCCCTACACAATCTACTAATACCTGATTGAACGGTTCTTCAAAAACTGGTATGGGTATTAAAGGTGCTGGCTTGATTACATGTTGAGGTTTACCTACCACCTGACGTATATGGCACGTTTTGCAAAATTGCACTATGTTCATATGAAGTCTTGACCAGGTAAAATGCCGTTTATCAATACTTGGGCTTTCTGTATTCCTACATGTCCTGCCATAAGAATTTCATGTGCTACTCGCAATATCTCCTTACAATATTTGGGCGGTACACTAGCTGATGAACAACCGCCCATTCCTCATCCGCAGGCCTGTGAGGGTGTCTCCACTTCCTCATCAGAACTCCCTTTTTAAGCTAATAACACTTCGGAACTCTTTCCGCTCCTTCAGTGTGAGCTGACTGTGCTAACTTGTTTAACTCTGATTGAGGCTCAGAAAACTGATCCAATGAAGACCTGCCAAACACTTCCTTTGAATTATTGTCATCCTTAAAGTTTTGGCTACTGTAACATGTGCTCATGGTATTACGTTGACCTCTGGTGATGGACTTTGTTTAGTTATTGCTCTGGTTATCACACACGATGGAAAAGTACCAGGAACTTGTCCTTGTAACTGCTCTCTCTTTAGCCTCTCTCGGACTTTCTGTAATTATGGGCGAAGCTATAACCTTCACTCCTGACAAATCATTCCCCAGGAGTAAATCAATTCCATCGATGGGTAATTTCTTAACCATACCTACAATCACTGATCCAGACAACAAATCACATTCCAATTGCACTTTTGTACAATGGAACCAGGATATACTCTCCCTTTATCCCGTTTACCAATACTTTAGCTTTCGTTGAACTCTCTGGAAGGAAAACTAGGTCCTTCTCCAGCAAAAAAGCTTGAGTAGTTCCTGTGTCCCTTAATATAGTTATGGGTTTAGCTGTATAATTTGATGAAAAGGGGGTTATTTTCCCTTTAGACAAAAACCCTTTATATCTCTCATCTACCTTATTCACTTCACCTGCATTCACAGCAGTGTTTACCTCCAGACTCTTATTTGTAGTTAAAGCTACAATTTGATCAGTGGCATTTTCTTTTTGAGTCCCCTTTTCAGGCTCGCTCTTACGCACCCCAATAAGTCCCATTGATTTCCCTCGCAACTTCCAACATTCTGAACAAATGTGTCCCACTTTATTACAGTGGAAACACTTAGGCCTTCGAATTTCACCTCAACCCTCAGTAACTTCCTTCCTGATCCAGGGAGGCGATCTTGAGGTGTTCCCAGCTATCCATTCTTTACCCTGGCTACTTGCCTTCCTTTCACTCTCCCACTTTCTAACATTTTCACATTTATGGGGGTAATGGATAAAAGGTGCAGTTTCACGGATCAGCTCATAATCGTCAGCCGTTACTGCTGCCTGTCTAGCAGTTGCAACCCTTTGGTCCTCCACATGGGTTCTTATTATAGAAGGTAGGGACTTTTTAAATTCTTCCAAGAGAATGGCCTCTCTGAGAACATCATAGGTAGTTTCAACTCCTAATGCTCATATCCACCTGTCAAAACTTTTGCTTAAGCCTTTCAAATTCAATGTAAGTTTGTCCAGACTGTTCCCTTAAATTTCAAAACTTTTATCTATATGCTTCAAAGACCAACTCATGCACTCAAATGTCCTTTTTCACCACATCATAATCCTAGAAATCTCCTCTGACAGTGAGGTATAAATTTGCAGTGCTCTACCTGTCAATTTGCTCTACATGGGCAATGTCCAGTTTTCCTTTGGCCAATTCATCTGTTTACCTATCTTCTCAAATGAAATAAAGAATGCTTCAACATCTCTTTCTTCAAATTTTGGAAGAGCTTGTACAAATTTAAACACCGCACCACTGGGTTCTGATCTGGACATGAGCCCTGCCTCACCTCCTGGTGTCTCTTTTTTAACTGCCAGCATTCTAAGCTGGAATCTCTGTCTTTCTCTTTTTCTCTTTCCTCCTTTTCTAACCTTACCATTTTGAATTCCCTTGTTTTCTTTCCCTCCTGCTTTAATGCCTGTTCCATTTGAAATGCTCTTTTTGTTTCCTTTCCTTTTTCTGCTGCCTCTAGTTCCAATTTTTTTATCTGCAACTGAATTTGTGCCCATTCCAATGAACCACCCCTTGAAGAACTCTGTCTCTCGGGTATTCCTTCCAATTTCAAATGCTGTGCCATCTCTTTGATTATCTCTGCCCTCCTAGTTTAAGCAGGCAATCCTGCTCTTCCTTTACTTGCCAATTCGATTAACCTGGCTTTTGGGATCCCTTGTAAAACTGTCAGGGACATCTCTTCCACTTGCAGGAAGGTTTTAGCAGTTTCCAGAGCCATCTTATTTTTGAAAGTACGTACCTGTTTCCTTTTAGGTTTTATTACTTACTAAATCTACACCCAAACTGTAATTGTCCTTTGTTCCAAAATATCCCAGACAAGCCCCCAAACTTTGCCACGACTCACTGGGTATAATGCGCTGTAATATCAAGCCCCACTGTTTCCCGAGCTGCGACAAATGTGAAAAGTTTGATCAAACCACCAGTTTGCCCTAATTCTACCTAACTGTTTAATTTAGGTTAATAGAATATGAGCACCAGGTTTGTAAACTTAAGTAAATAATTGTTTATTGAACAAATTGTTTTTAACTGGTGGCAAAAGAAAGAAATATGAACTGTTAACTTCTAACACTATAACTTAAACTCTACCACCTTCTTAAACCCCTATATACACGCGCACAAGACACACAAAACATGGATTTTAAGGGCAGGATAAAACAGTTCAATAGCACCAATTCCAGAGTACAGAATTCGATGGGTTGATTTTGGTCAATGCCTTCCAAATTCCTTTCAGTTCTTGTTGATGACACAAGGTGGTCTTCCAGCACTTTCAGTATTTAGTTCACTGGTTGAACACTTGCTTTTCAATGTCTCTAACAGTGGTTTTCCCCTTTGCCTCTTGACAGGGGTTTTCAGAGTGAGAGCAGGTTATAGAAATATGAGGAGAAAAAAAAAAAAGAGCTATTATTGTGGAATTACTGGAATCTTCCACACACAGGAGAAGGTTTTAGGTCTTGTTCCTTTCAGGCTGGAGCTATTTTGCTGCACTCTCTCAAAACCTGGTCACCTGATTAGGAGCCAATTAAAATGCTGTTGTCAGAGGGCTCCCTTGGTCCAGGACCCCTTTCAGGAACCTTCCTGCCTTTCATGGACTCTGTTCCAGGACTGCAACAGTATGTATATCTCATCCTCTTCCAGTGGACATGTCTTTCAACTGCAGCCGTTGTAATTTTACCACAGTCCAACAGAAAGTAAAAATATATGTTCTTTACAACTGTCCAACAAAAATAAAAAAATGTTCCTTACAATGGTAGTTAACATAATGGGGAACTCAAAAATCTTCGACCAACATGTAAATAGTAGGCAGGTTGTAACAGGTGGAGTGGATTCTATTGGGGGCAAAAGGGATGATTTTTTTTGCTTTAAGGCATAGGACAAGAGCAGAATACTTTGAATACTTTGTATCAGTGTTTACTGAAGAAGAGGATGCTGTTAAAATATTGTTAGAAGCAGAAATGGTTGAGGTAAAGGATGGGCTGAAAATTGATGGGCAAGATGTACTGGAAAGGCTAGCTCTACTTAATAGTGGATAAGTCAACTGATTAGGATGATTTGCCTCTTAAGTTGCAAAGGGAGGTAGGAGTGGAGATAGCAAAAGGACTTCCCTAGGTAATCGGACACACCAGAGGAAAGTGGCATGTGACATCCTTGTTCAAGAAAGAATGTAAGGACATTCCAAGTAATTACAGGTGAGTCAATTTAACATCAGTGCTGGGTAAGGTTTTAGAAACGATCGGGGAAATTTGGAGAGATTTGAGTTCATTGAGAGACAGCATAGACCTGTCAAGGCAGAGTTGTTTGACTAATCTAATTGAATTTTTTAATGAAGTAACAGAGAAGATTGAGGGGAATGTAGTGGATGTTGTCTATATGGATTTTAAGAAAGCATTTGACAAAGTACCACAAAAGGCTGGATAACAAAATTGAGACTCATGGAATAGAAAGGTCAGTGTCAACTTGGATAAAAAATTGGCTAAAGGACAGAAAACAGCGAGTAATTAGTTGTTCTTCAGACTGGAGGATGGTAGGCAGTAGTGTTCCCCAAGGTTCAGTGCTAGGACCACTTTTTTTTGATATAAAAGAATTTGATATTGGAATTCAGAGTAAAGTTTCAAAATTTGTCAATGATGCCAAACATGGAGGTGTGGCAAACAGTGAGGATGATACCATTCGACTGCAACTGGATATAGGCTGGTAGAATTGACAGACAGGTGGCAGATGGAATTTAATAATGAAGTCAGAGATGACGTATTTTGGCAGAAAGAGAGGCAATACACACTTAATGGCACAGGTCTAAAGAATGTGCAGGAACAGAGGGACCAGGGCATAGTTTTTAAGCTGTTGGGACATATTAAGAGAGCAGTTAGCAAAGCATATGGGATCTTAGGACTTCATAAATAGAGCTATTGAGCACTGATACATATACCTAATGACATAGTTCATATGTTTTAGTGGAATAGCCCTTTAGCCTTAGAAATTAGAGATTAAATGTAAGTATTGTGGGCCGAGGGAAACCCTGGTAAACATCTAAAGGCTGACAAGCCACACAGACTTAAGATAATTCCAATTCAAAAGATAACTTGTTTACCGGGTGAGAGTGATGAAATGGAAGATGGATTACTTGGCTAAAGAACTGGAGACATGCAGTTATTCCAGTAAAATATGTTATTCATGTAGTTTCTCAGAATAAAGGAAAGCTTTGGAATTAAAAGGATTTCTGCTTGGGAGCAGGCCATGTGTGTCACATTGCTATGGAATGGAGCTTAGTGATATTTTTTGTTTTGAATTTATCTCTGAATTCATTTCGTTTGTAGCCAGTAGGTAAGATTGGTTGGTATTTGGGAAGCAGCTAAGGGGCTGTCAGCAATGGATCTTATGTAGCTTGTAGTTCCTTGCAAGTAGAGGGCTAAAACCAGACCTATACCTGAAGTAGAGTAAATGCTTGATCTATGACACAGCCTGCAATTGGGAGATGGTATTTGGTGTAAGGCAAAGTTGGTGAGGGGGAAAAACAACTGGAAGATGAGGCTAAAGGAAGGAATATACAGTAATTCGCTCAATGGAAGGCAATTAACTTTATTGCAGTGGGGTTCTGGAAGTAATCAGCTTGGTTGCAGTTTGAAACCAAAGCAGTGGGCTATTGGAAACCAAGGATGTTTTCTGATGTTTAAGCCACTGTGCTGGAGTCACAGAGAGACTCATGCTTGAGCTGTGGAATCTAGAATCATGAGGTTTTAAAGGAATGTTTGAGGGTCACTTAGCTAAAAGCTAATAGAAACCGCCCCCCCCCCCCCACCTCCCAAATGAAATCTTGTACCTTGGAGAATAGCTGGAACACCTTGAAGAGAAATCAGAGTGAATCCCCGAGAGCTGTGATATACCTTTGGTTTAGTCCCAGAGAAAGTGAATGAACCTTCAAGAACTCTAAGATAAGGGAATTCTTGGTGGGGTGGTGGGGAGCAAAAAGTAGAACTGAGTTTATAGAATACGTCTTTATAAGCTATAGTGCTAAGTTAGTGGTGCTTGCTATGTTTAATTTCTTTTTGTATACAATTTTTTTTAAAATGTGAAATCTTGTGATGTAGTTCTGTCACCTGATTTCTTTAAATATTAGTAGTTCTTAACAGGATTATAACAGTGCAAAAGTAGGGAAGTTATGCTGAACCCTTATAAAGCCTTGGTTAAGACAAAACTGGCACGTTGCATCCAATTCAGGTCACCATACTTCAAGAAGGACGTGAAGGTCCTTGAGAGAGGATGCAGAGGAGATTTACCAGAATGGTTCCAGGGATGAGGTAATTTAGCTACAAGATTAGGTTGGAGAAGCTGGGGTGGTTCTCCTTGGAGCAAAGGAAGTTAATGGAAGATCTGATATGTACAAGCATATGACATATTTCAATAAGGTAGACAAGAAAAAAACCATTCCCATTAGCTGATGGTGCAGGGACTAGCATAAACAGATTTAAGGTTTTGGGAAATGTATATGGCGGGGAAGAACATTTTTGATGCAGTGAATGGTAATTACCTGGAACTCCTGCCTATAAGGGTAGTAGAGGTGGAGACCATCAATGATTTCAAAAGGAAATTGGATGGGCATTTGAGGGATATAAACTTTCAGGGCTGCGTGGATAGAGCAGAGTAATGGAACTGACTGGATTTCTCTACAGAGTGCTGGCATGGACTCAATGGGCTGAATGGCCAGCACCTATGCCATAGTGACACTGCCTCAACTTTTGCTAGGTTAAGTTCTCTTGTTGGAGATGATCATTACATGTTAAGTAACGTGAATGTTACTTATCACTTTTCAGTTTAAGCCGGGATACTGTTCAGGTCTTGCTAGATGCAGAGAAAGCATGAAATAACATATACTTAGACTTTGTACAATTTTGACCATCAATCAAATAGTGTTTTTTTATACATTGCACATTGTGTTCTCGCTTTGAAAATAGATGGTTTCAATAGTAATGGGTGAAATTGAGATTTTAAAAGTATTGGTAGACTTGGCACTTAATGTTGTTCTAATCCAAAAGGACACATTAACAGCAAATAAAATGCTAAGCTCAGAATTGTTACAGCACTGAAGGAGGCCTTTCGGCTCATCGTGTCTGCACTGGCTCTCCGAATGAGCATTTCACCTAATGCTATTCTCCTTCCTTCTCCCTGAAATCCTGCAGATTGTTCCTTTTAAAATAATCATAATTCCCCCTTGAATGCCTCAACTGAACCTGCCTCACTCAGGCAGTGCATTCCAGACCCTAACCACTCGTTGTTGAAAGTGTTTTTTCTTTCATCGTGCAGCTTTTGCTTCTTTTGCCAATTACTTTAAATCTGTGCCTTTTCATTTTCAATCCTTTCGCAAGTGGGAAGAGTTTCCCCTGTCTACTCTGTCCAAGCCCCTCATGATTTTGAATACTTCTATCAAAACTCCTCTCAGCCTTCTTTTCTCCATGGAAAAGAGTCCCAATTTCTCCAATCTATATTTATAACTGGTTCCAGGGATGAGAAACTTCATTCTCGTAAACCTCTTCTGCACTCTACAATGTCTTCACATCCTTCCTAAAATGCGGCACCCAGAACTGGATGCAATACTCCAGCTAAGGTCTAACTAGTGTCTTATACAAGTTCAAAATAACCTCTGCTCTTGTACTCTATGCACTTATTAATAAAGCCTAGGATACTGTATGCTTTAACTGCTCTCTCAACCAGTCCTGCCACCTTCAATGACTTATGCACATTTACACCCAGGTCCCTCTGCTCTTGCACCCTCTTTAGAGTAGTACCCTTTATTTTATGCAGTCTCTCCATGTTCTTCCTACCAAAATGAGTCACTTCATATTTCTCTGCATTGAACTTCAGCTGCCACCCATCCGCCCATTCCACCAACTTGCCTGTGTCCTTTTGAAGTTCTATACTGTCCTCCTCACAGTTTACAATGCTTCCAAGTTTTGTATCATTTGTAAACTTTGGAATTGTTTCCTGATCATTAATATATATCAGGAAAAACAAGGGTCCCAGTAGTGATACCTGGGGAACTCCAGTACAAACCTTCCTCCAGCCCGAAAAACATCCTTTGATCATTACTCTGTTTCCAGTCACTCAGCCAATTTTGCCTGCATGCTGCTAATGTCCTCTTTATTATATGAGCTATAACTTTTCTGTAACTGTCACTGAAATGAAACAGTGCAGCTAAACCATTTTCAGTATTGAATGCCTTTTGCATTAAAATTTGGGGCAAGTGATGCCTAAACTATACAATGCTCTGGATTACATTAAATATTCTGTACATTTCTAGTCACCAAATAAGTCTTGGGAGCATCAAAGAAAAAAGCCAAAAGTGATCAGAGCTTCGGAAAACTAAACTGTAAACAAAGACGGAGGAGCCACGACTACTCATCTTGAAAGGATGCATATTTTTTTTTCCCATTTGTTCATGGGATGTGAGTGCCATTGGCTAGATCAGCATTTATTGCCCAGCGCTCATTGCCCTTGAGAAGGTGGTGGTATGCTGCTGCCTTGAACTTCTGCAGTCCATGTGGTGTAGGAACACCCACATTGTTGTTAGGAAGGGAATTCCAGTATTTTGACCCAGCAACAGTGAAGGAACGGCGATATAGTTTCAAGTCAGGATGGTGTGACTTGGAAGAGAACTTGCAGGTGGTGGTGTTCCCATGCATCTACTGCCCTTATCCTTCTAGGTGGTAGAGGTTGTGGCTTTGGAAAGTACTGTCTAAGGAGCCTTGGTGAGTTGCTGCAGTGCATCTTGTAGATGATGCAAACTGCTGCCACTGTGCATCAGTGATGGAGGGACTGAATGTTTAAGGTGGTGTATGGGGTGCCAATCAAGCGGGCTGCTTTGTCCTGGATGGTATCGAGCTTATTGAGTGTTGTTGAAGCTGTACTCACCAGTCATACTCTTGCTTGTGCCTTGTAGTTGATGGACAGGCCTTGGGAAGTTAGGAGGTGGGTTACTGTCTGCAGAATTCCCAGACTCTGCCCTGCTCTTGTAACCACAGTATTTATATGGCTGGTCCAGTTCAGTTTCTGGTCAATGGTAACCCCCATGATTTTGATAGTGGGGCATTCAGAGATGGTAATGCCATTGAGTGTCAAGGGGGGATGGTTAGATTCTCTCTTGTTAGGGATGGTCATTGTCTGGCACTTGTGTGGTGTGAATGTAACTTGCCACTTATCAGCCCAAGTCTGGATATTGTCCAGGTCTTGCTGCAAAGGACACTAACTGCTTCAGCATCTTAGGAGTCATGAATGGTGCTGAGCATTGTGCCATCAACTGCGAACATCCCTACTACTGACCTTATGATGGAGGGAAGGTCATTGATGAAACAGCTGAAAATGGTTGGGCCTAGAACACTACTCTCAGGAACTCCTGCTGCAATGTCTCAGAACTGAAATGATTAACTTTCAACAACCACAACCATCTTAGTTTGTGCTAGGTAGGACTGAAACTAGTGGAGAATGTCTCCCTGATTCCCAATGACTTCAGTTTTGCTAGGGCTCCTTGATGCCACATTCAGTCAAGGGCAGTCACTTTCACCTCAGCTCGAGAGTTCAGCTTTTTTGTCCATGTTTGGACCAAGGTTGTAATCAGGTCAGGAGCTGAGTGGCCCTGGTGGAACCCAAACTGGGTGTCAGTGAGCAGGTTATTGCTAAGCAAATGCTGCTTGATAGCACTGATAGCAAAATTCCCATTACTTTGCTGATGATTGAGAGTAGGTTGTTGGGGCGGTAATTGGCTGGGGTGAATTTGTCCTACTTTTTATGGACAGGACACACCTAGGCAATTTTCCACATTCCTGAGTAGTTGCCAGTGTTGTAACTGTACTGCAATGGCTTAGCTAGAGATGCAGCTAGTTCTGGAGCACAGGTCTTCAGTAATATTGATGGAATATTGTCAGGGCCCATAGCCTTTGCAGTATCCAGTGCCTTCAGCCATTTCTTGATATCACGTGCATTGAATTGAATTGGCTGAAGACTGGCATCTGGGAGGCTGAGGTGGATCATCCACTCAGCACTTCTGGCTGAAGAATGTAGCAAATGCTTCTGCGTTCTCTATTGCATTGATGTGCCAGGCTCCCCCATCATTGAGGATGGGGATATTTGTGGAGCCTCCTCCTTCAGTGAATTGTTCAATTATCCACCACCATTCGTGACTGCATGTGGCAGGATTGCAGAGCTTAGATCTGATCTGTTGGTTGTGGGATCGCTTAGCTCTGTATATCGCATGCTGCTTCTGCTGTTTAACATGCAAGTAGTCCTGTGTTATAGCTTCACCAAGTTGACACCTCATTTTTAGGTATGCCTGGTGCTGTTCCTGGCATGCCCTACTGCACTCTTGAACCAGGGTTGATCCTCTGGCTCGATGGTAATGGTAGAGTGGGGGTTTTGCTGGGCCATGAGGTTGTGGTTGAGAACAATTCTGCTGCTGCTGATGGCCCACAGCGCCTCATGGATGCCCAGTCTTGAGTTGCTAGATCTGTTCAAAATCTATCCCATTTAGCACGGTGGTAGTGCCACACAACACGATGGAGATTTCCTCAACGTGAAGATGGGACTTAGTCTCCACGAGGACTGTGGGGCGGTCACTGTTTTCATGGATAGATGTATCTGCGGCAGATAGATCGGTGAGGATGAGGTCAAGTAAGTTTTTCCCTCTTGTTGCCTCCTTCACCACCTTCCACAGACCCAGCCTAGCAGCTATGTCTTTCAGGACTTTGCCAGCTCGGTCAGCAGTGATGCTTCTGAGCCACTATTGGTGATGGACGTTGAAGTCCACCACCCATTTTGTGCCCTTGCCACCCTCAAGCGGTGTTTAACATGGAGTACTGATTCATCAGTTCAGTGGGGGATGTTAAGTGATAACCAGCAAGAAGTTTCCTTGTCCCTGTTTGACCTGATGCCCTGAGTCTTCCAGGATAACTCCCTCCCAACTGTCTACCATTGTGCTGTCACCTCTGGTGAGTTTGCCCTGTTGGAGGGACAGGACATACCCAAGGGTGGTGATGGTGGTGTCTGGCACATTGTCTGGGCGATATGATTCCGTGAGTATGACTGTCAGGTTGTTGCATGACTAGTCTGTGAGACAGCTCTCCCAATTTTGGCACAAACTCTCCGAGGCTGGGTGTGCTGTTATTGTTTCCAGTGCCAAGGTTGATGCCGGGTGGTCCATCCGGTTTCATTTGTTTTAGGCTTTGTAGCAGTTTGATATAACTGAGTAGCTCGCTAGGCCATTTTAGAGGGCAGTTAGGAACCAACCATTTTGCTGTGGGTCTAGAGTCACATGTAGGCCACACCAGGTAAGGATGGCAGATTTCCTTCCTTAAAGGGCATTAGTGAACCAGAAAGGTTTTTATGACAATCGACAATGGTTTTGTTGGGACTTGTTGATCTCAGTTGCATGCTTATTTTGGGATGGCTGAGTTGGTACTGTAAATAGAGTTGATCAGCAGACACTTCCTAGGTGGAACACATTCTGTTTATTTACAAAGATACTCAGCAGCTACTCATGTGCTTTCACATCAAACCCTATCTCCATGCTACTGACTACTAACTACTGACTACAGAGGTAGCCCGCGCTACTCTTCTATTAGTTATGCAAGATCATGTGATCTTCCTTTATAACATTCTTCTTAAAGGTATACAACACGTTCAGACAAAACCATAATTAATACAGGTTTCATAGTCATCATTAGACTAGCTTTTAACTCCAGATTTAGTAACTGAATTTTAAATTTCACCAGCTGCCATGGTAGGATTTGAACCCTTGTCCCCAGAGCATTAGCCGGTCTTCTGGTCCAGAGGTCCTCCGGCCCTCTTTGCCACCGCCACACCCATCACCCTGCAATGAAACCTCATGAATTAGTTAATTCTATTAAACTGAGGTGAATGTGGAATATTACTTGAGTTTAAATAGGACAACAAGTGAATGTCAAATATAGAACTTACATCAGAAAGTTTGCAAAGAATGTAATTTGGAGTGGAATCATAAAAGTTTAAGATACCACTGTGTAACTAAATATGATTTTTTAAAATAATTGAGATAGTATTAGACAAACATTTGACCATATCAATCTTGTGAATGACATACAAGAAACACACGCCTGAGATATGGTTGAATTGTACTTTTTTTTATGTCTGTTTTGGGGAGCATTCTGTTAACCTGGTAAATCAGTAGAACAAAATATAAAATACTGCAGTTGCTAGAAATCTGAAATGAATGAGAAAATCAGGCAGCATTTATGAATAAATAATAAATTCAGGCACGACCATCTTTGGATGGGGAAGCGCAGGAAACGATCCCTGAACCTGAATGGTAATGCCCAAGGCACCCCCAAGATTGGGTCTCAAGCTCACAGGAGAAGCACAGTTGGAGATCAGACTGCTACTTGTGTCACAGAGGCCCTCAGTTAAATGAACTAGGGGGTGGCCAGAACTGATGTTGTGGTGAACTGGGGGTGGGGAGAGTTACACAGGGCAGGAGCCAGCCATAATCAGAGTTGGGATCAGTGGGTGGGTGGGTGTGGTGGTGGTGGATGAAGATGAGTGGTGGCTTGCTGAGGCCAGACATTGAATATGTGTGGGGGGTGGGGGCAAGGGGGGGAGGTGAACTATTCCCCTTCCTCCCTGCTCTACATTCAGGTCTTTTTTTTTAAAAAAAAAGCTTGCTTTGTTGGGTGCCAGACTGCCAGTTTGGCTGGATGTACGATCTGTTTTTCCTGTATGCAGCTGGCCCTTATTTGAAAATGTAAAGGGACAAATGTATGTTTCAGGGGTGGGCATGACATGCCAATTTTGTGTCCATTATCAAGATGGTGGATGCCACATTTCCAATTTGTAACAAGCCTGTGCTTGCTAGTCACCATATTGGAAGCCATCTATCCCCTGAAAAATGGGATACATACAGCTGAATATCTAGATCTAATAGTCTGGGAATTATTTGCTATTACTGTTTTGCTTAAGCTAAAAGTGATGCTGTGCTCCTATTCGCATCATTTCTTTTATCCAAGTTTGTGCTAATATATTGTCTATCTACAGGTTGTCATGAAACTGTGATAAGTTTTCTAATATTATTGTGGTTTATTGTAAAGTAGGTTTATGGGTGTGCGTGTAGATGGTTCTGTCTATGTGATTTAATTAAATTAGAGTCAGATAGGCTGCAAGCTTGAAATTATCAAAAGAAGTTAGGGGTAAAAGGCATTTGAAATGCTAATGAGTAAACATGGATGAGGTCTTGGGATGTGAAGGAAATTTGCATTTTTGGATAAGTGAAGGAATTGTTTGGGTTTCAAAGGGATGTTAGGATGTTTACAACTAACAAGATAAATAGGGCAAGGTTACTATGTTTATTTTTCCTAAAGGCACTGACTATATTATCAACATGAAAGGTTTTTATATTATGGGGAAAAGTACATTTCCAAAGATACATAAAGCAATAAAATTTACAGATTAAAGAGAGAGAAACATATATAAAGAAGGAAGGAAGGTGATGTTGGGGGGCAGCCATGTAAGATCGGTCAGGAGTATGTGAAACTCCGCCTCCGGCCATTTTTGTAAAAGTATGTTGTATCCAGTAACTAAAGTTGGAGAAAAGCCTTTGGAATTCCACTGTCGAGTGGGTGCTGTGCTAAACATGCTGGCTCACTATTTAAATTAAAAAATCTATTTTGGACTGTTGCCTTAAAGCGGGTGTATAGGTGGGAGTCAGTTTAATTAGGAATTTTTTGATTTTTTAATAATATTACATAACTGTAATCTTATGTATGTGCTGGAAATCTTTTCTTTTGTTAATATATGTTTTAATTTAGTTTTGAAAATTTCTAAAGGTATTAGTGGACTCATTACTTCTGAATTCAGTGCCCAAATCTTCTCGTAATAAATACAAATTGAAAAACCGGTGTGATAACCTGGCCAAGTTGTGGATTTGGTCCGCCTAGCATACATCACCTGCCACGTCATAACAAGGTCACTTTACAGATCATTCTTCTTCTTGTGAATTTGGTTATTTTATTCCTCTCACACTTCTCCCTAACACTGTTCTTACTTATAAACTGTTCATATATAAATTATTATAGTGGTTTTTGTTTTATAAAAGCACCTGGTATTATATTGATATACTATTTGAAAAGAGTTGATAATATTGTTATGCGCATGTATACTTAAGTATGCAGGATGTTGCATCACTCACTACTATGCTACAGTCTGTGTACCAAAGTAACAATCTATAGTTATGTAGCACATAGTAAGCTCTAAAGAAATGCACCCAATATCAGCTCCAATATTTGTGTCTTAAAAGTGATATTACAAACCTCTGGGAACCAGAAGACATAATGCTGGCATCAGCAACAATGTTTTTATTATCACATTCTTGCTAATACATTTTTAAGTTCTAAATAGAGTAAGAAGATTATTAAACAGGGTCGTTTTGCTGATATTTCTGTGCCCTAAAGGCAAATCCGTGTTTCCAAAAGTAGGACTGACTGTTGTTGTTATAATTTTTTTCACCAAAGCTGTCCTTTCATTTTTCTTGTGGAATCAAGTTGAGCTATGATTCAAATTGTCTCCTAAGTGTCATGTCTTCCAAGTGTTGTCTTCTAATTCAGGCTAGAGAATCAAGCAAAATATTTTTGGTAACTGCTTTGATTATACTGTCTTTGAACAATATAACTTGCCTATTGACATTAAAGAAATTGGATTATTGATCCACAAATTACTCTTTCTAGTTCTCTGATTTATTAAAGAGACAATAAACCCTATGGATATTGACTCTTAATTCCATTCAAAGGATTCGTAATAGGTCTCTGGCTCATCAGTAAAAGAAATAAATCTTGGTGGTTCCTAAGGCCAGCGCATCGACATAGAAGACGACTTGATAACCATTTCAAGTGACACAATGAAGTGTTAAAAGACTCCTTGTATGTCGACATTTTATTTTTTTCTAGATTCTGTAAATAAAACAAGCAGATGATCATTGTAATGTTAGCTATCTGATCTTTCTCACTGAGAAACTCCATATTTTGCTTTTTGCATTTCATAACCTTTACATATTGATACACAGCAAGTAATTCCTCAATGCAACATATTAGATGGAACACAAGCTTTACCTACTAATAAAGTTATATAAAATGTTATTGTAACATGTATTTTCTAACAATCTCAAAAGAATGAGTTATAGAAGATTTCATATATTCTAATGCATGAGCAAGGTGTAATATTTCCCAGTATGCAACAAAAGGCAAGGGTAAGAAAAGGCCATGCTGTTCATCTAGGTATCCATATTGCCCTGGATTTTGTGGAAAATATGAGGAAGTTATCAGCTTTCTCTTTTATTAAAGAGTAAATCAGACTTCCAGGGACTACAATTGTGCAGTTAAATACGGTAATTTGCTGTCATGTCGTCTTTCACAAACTTTGCTACAGTTTCGACACTTTAACATATGAAAGGACATGAAGTTGCAGTACTTACATAATATGTAACTATTAATTACAGAAAAGTTTAGGTTTGTTCATTCCAGTGTAAGTAAATCTTTAATGCGTGTTAAGTTTTGATTACTGCCAAAGAACCACTCTAGCACTGAACATTAACTTTTACAAGTGTGGGGCTTCATTCCGTCAGATTTTAATTATTGTTTGAGTTTTTTTTACATAAAAATGTAATTCTTTTTAAAATTTTTCTGTCTCTTATCTCTTTTAATCTCATCTTCCTTTCACTTCCTTTATTTTCTGCACATGATTTGGCATTAATTTAAAAATATAACTTGCACTTCCTAGTTCAAATTCTGCATGCCTCAGTGAGAATTTTGCAATCTGGCGAAGAGGTTACACAAATCCCAGATACCCTGTGGAGGGTGCAGTGCTGAATTGGATTTCTGATCACCTCAAATTCCAGTGCAAAAACCCATAAAAAGTCTGTGTGTAAGTACAGATGTAATGAATGGCTAGTAACATTTGTTCACTGCTGACAGCAAAACGCAGACCTTTTTTTATGTCCACATACGGCACCTGATTGGCCTATTTTACCACTCGCTATTGCATTATTATTTATTCCATGCCCTCATTTCAAAAGGTAAAATATAAATTTACATGATCATTTGAGTTACATGGTATATCAGTTGAACTAAAGTCGTAGAATATTTTACTGTTTCAATACAGTTCAATTCTTAATAAATTTTGTAACTTTCTTATGGAAATTTAAATACTTTGCAGAGTAAAAATTTAAGAATTCATTTGAGTAATAATTTATCTCAAGATTCAGATATGAATAAATTTGTGCTTGACTAAAACACCTTGTTATGAACCTGTAATACTCATTTTTTAGTTAACAGTTCTTTATCCAGGGAATAGTTTATACGATTTTCTAGCAGATGTCTGCTAAATTGGATGATAGACTTGGCATGATTTTTCACTGGGCAGGTAGATAGTTTAAATGCCTCAACTTATGTATCTGCTGTAAAACCATCAACATTCTGCCATATGTGATTTCAAACTACTCTCCTCAGCAGCGGCCAATATATATATATATATACATGTATGTATGTCAGTTAAAAGTAATGTCATCTGGCGTAAGGTACATTTTTAATAGACCTAAGCTGCTACTGCTTTACCACCAGGCCAACCCAGGATCAGCCGCAAGAGTCAGACACAGTTAAGTTTTTGACTTGCCTTGGTGGAGCCAGGAATAGCTGATATACTCCTCTCGGCCTCACAGGAAAACCTTAGACAACCATGCCTTAAATTTTCCCACTTCTCGAATGTGAGGTGGCCCTGAAACCTGATCATATCACCTATCTTATGGCATATGTGATCTCGTTTAAATATCAAAGTCTTTTAGAAAATAGAATCACAGATAATATTTTGGTAAGGACCTGCCACACCGTGTGCTTCATCCATAAAAATGGGTTAAATCTGGAGTCCCAGGTTCTGACTTAGTGAAACAAACTTCTGAGCAAATAAAGTAATTAATCAAGAGCAAGAATTAAGAAATGTGTGAGAAAAATATCAGAACAGAAAAACAGATTAGGGCATGTGGTCCAAATCAGTGTTACTTACCACTGTATAAAGGCATGGAGTCTAAAGAATAAATTGGATGCACTGCAGCCACACATTCAACTTAGAAGATATGATTGACAAAGTAGCCATTACTGAGACAGCAAGATGGTCAGGACTGGGAACTAAATACACCAAGCTATAAGGTCTACAGGAAGAATGGTGAAACTGGTAGATGGTAAGGAATTGCCTTAGTGATTACCTCAATGATAAGAGAAGACATAACACGAGATAAGCAGGCAGTGGAGACTTTGACTGAATTAAGCAACAGAAATGGGCCCTTTTAAAACTAGTGAAATTGAACGTGAAAGTAAGGAAATGCTGGCCATGTTGAATTATGACTTTCCATCAGTTTTAACAGTAAAGTGAGAGGATAGTATGCTGGGCATCCTAAGAAAGCTAATATTGAATCGGAGATGGGGATTTGCCAAAATTAATGTAAACAAAACAATAGAAATGAAGAAAACAATGACCCTAAAGAGTGAAAAATCTCAAGGACCAGATGGATTCCATCGCAGGGTTTTAAAGGAAGTTGGTGAGAACATTGCAGATACCCAAATGATAATCCTCCAAAGTTCTTTCCATTCAGGAACCATTTCTTTCGATTCGAAAATTGCACGTCATTCCACTATTTAAGAAAGGTAAGGGGGGAAACCAGGAAATATACGACCTGTTATCTTAACATCTATTCTCAGGGGATTACTAGAGCCTATAATAAAGGATAGAGCCAATGTGGATTTGTAAAGTGTAGGCCATGCCTAATGGACCTGATTTGATTTTGTTTTGAACAGGTGGCTGAAGTTGTGGGCAAGAGAATGGCCTTGGATGTTATTTTAACTTCAAAAAAGCATCAGATAAAGTTCTTCATAAGAAACTGCTGGCTAAAGTTGAAACTCATGGAGTTGAAGCAAATTATTGACCTGATTAGGGAATTGGCTGAGCAGCAAGAGACAGTAGGGATAATGAACAGGTAGTCAAATTTGCAGCATGTGATTGATGGTGTTCCACAGGGATCTGTGTTGTGGGCCTCAACTATTCACCATGTTTATTTACAACACAGGTTATCAAATAGAGAGCCACATACCTAAGTTTGTACATGATACTAAGGTGACATTGTAAGCACTGTAGGTGGAAGCATAAAATTACAAAGATATTAATAAATTAAAGGAATAGGCAAAACTCTGGCAAAAATGGATTACAATGTAGGCAAATGTGAGGTCAGCCACTTTGGGCTGAAAGGATAGAACAGAATACTTTCTAAATGGTGAAGATCTGCAAACAATGGCAATCTGAGGAGACTTGACGATCCAGATACGTAGGTCATTAAAATGCCCTGAACAGAAAATATTGTTAAAGCAGTTAAGTTTTTTGGCATTAGCCATTGTTTTTGTGGTAAGTCCTCCATATTTGTTTTTCTGAACTTTATTATTCTTGGTAGCTGCTGCTTCTGCATTACACCTTACAAAGAAGTGAAGATGGGTATTTCTTTGGGGCATATGAATTGGCTACATAAATGAGGTGAAGGTGTTTGTCAGAGTCTGATAAATGTAGGTACAATGACAGAGTGGCATTTTGTCATGCCTTTCACTACCCAAGACATGCTAGAAGAGACCTTTATTGGTTGTCTGTGCTTCAAAAGATTCTGCAGCACAATGTAATGTACACAAATTCCTCCTAAGCCACTACAGGTGATATAATCTGCATGATGCATTCTTGCAGATAGCTGGCATAGACACGATGGGTCGATTGCCTCCTGTATTGTAACCATTTCAGAACAGTGGGAACAAATCGGTGTTCCCAGGAAAGAAAATGCTATACTATTAAAGTGTTTATTTTCTGTTTTCAAAGTTTTGCTTAAAATCTGCATTGGTGGGGGTGGGAGGGGGGAAGGTAACAACTATTATATGTGCAAGGGGAAGCATCTTTATACTTGTGGAAAGAACACACAACTTTTACTGGATGGCAGGATTCCATTGAGTGTTAAAAGTTGCAAACAGTACCTAGATAGGTACAACAGCTTGTCAAACCTATCTTAGGTTTTCATGAAGGAAATGGATTTTCAATTTAATCAATGTTCAAGTGACATGTGATCAAAACTGATAATTCTGCATACAGTAACCATTATCCAGGGGGCAGCCTGAGTAACATTCCATGGTGTTCACATTATTGAAAGAGGAGACACTAGTTGAAGACTCAAGAAGCCATTAATAAGTGTTTGACTTGCATATTTAGATGGCTCCATAATGGGAGTAAACATTATGTATAAACTATACTCTAGATCTCCTCATATTTTGAAGGTTTTGTGTGGAAGATGCACCAATGGAAAGCTCTATTTGCAGATGTAAGTCACTGCAGTTAAAACAGGTCTGTTGTAGAGGGAAATCTTGTACCTCGCTACAAATGAAGAATATTATATTGTTTGTTATACCTGAGAGGGAATCTTCCAGAGTGAAATATGAACAGCCATCACACTCTGGGCAAAATTTTCCCCCCCTGTTGGGAGGGAAGTGCATGGGCGGGTGGTCCTCCGATCGGAGCCGCCATTTTTAGTGGGTGGGCCAATTAAGGCCTGCCCAGTGTGATGTCCGCAGGGAAGCCCTATGCGCTTCTTGTGCGGGCGGGAAGGAATTCCTAAAATCGGAAGTGTGCTCCTTCGCGCATGCACGCGAAGGAGCGCTCCGATCTCCCTGAGACTAAGTCCTGCCTCAGGGAGATCAGTTCCTAAAGTAAAAAAGTTACTGCAGAGAAAATTTCATTCACCATCCATGTCCCCTCATGTGACAATGTCACATGAGTTGGGACATGGACATAACGTTGATTAAAAGTGTCTCTTAATTTTTTGATTCAGCAATGAAACCTCATCCATGTGGATGAGGTTTCATGCTTTTTCAGATGGCCACCAGCGCTCCCGACCTGCCTGCCAACTTTTAGTGGACCTGCCTGTCCGACTGTATGAGCTTAATTGTTTTTTGAATGGCCTAAATAGGCTGTTGACAGGTCAGCGGGCACACATCCGACTCGGATGCGCGCCTGCCGAACTGACAATCTAAATGATGTCGGGGCGCATGCCTGATGTCACCCCACGTCATTTTATGCGTCGGCGAGCGGGCCCCACCCCCGCTCACCAACCGGAAGATGCTGGCCTCTGTTTACTCAGGCATAGCACAGAGCTATCCTTGGCATCTGTGGCTACTAACTTCAATAGAAAAGATCCTAACAATAGAGGAGCATGCAGATTGCACTCTTCAGCATCAGCTGAGACTTCTACCTTCAGGAATAGCGTAGACAATCAGTTTAGGCAAAGTGAAAGAGTACATGTAGAAGTGCAATGATTGTTTGCACTGCTTTAAATCGTGCCTCCCAGAATATGTAGCAGTTCCCAAATAGGTTGATAGGCCCCACAAGAAATGGGGTCACATGTGGTGAACATGCTCTGCTTTTCTCCTAATGTCAGCATTCTTGTTCTTCATTTGTAACAAGGTACAATATCTCCCTCCACTGCAGACACCTGTTTTAATTTCAGTGACTTAAATCAGCAAATAAGCTTTCCTTTGATGGTGAACCTCCCACACCAAGATCTTCAAAATTTTCATATCAAAGTTAGTAGTGTTGCACAAATATATCCACTTCGCCAATGTCAACAGTTAGTTCACTTTTCTGTCATCACCAAATTTTCATTTATAAAAGGTTTCAGCCCTTTTAGGGGCTATTTCCTTGTATGTCATAAATTCCATAGGTGCTGGGAGAAATCTCCTTTTTTGAAGTGTGATCACTGTTGAAATTATGTATGCATAGAAATGCAGACTGTAAGCAAAACAGAAAATAAACATTTTAATAGTAGAGCGTTTTCTTTCTTGGAAACACCGATTTGTTCCCACTGTTCTAAAATGGTTACAACACAGGAGACGATTCGACCCATTGTGTCTGTGCCAGCTCTCTGCAAGAGTAATTCAGCTAGTCCCACTCCCCTGCCTTTTCTGTGTAGCCTGCAAATCTTTTCTCTTCAGATAATTATCCTGTTCCCTTTTGCAAGCCATGGGGAGAATTTTCTCCCTGTTGTGGGCGGGCACGGAACCAATCACCACCCGCCGCCATTTTACATGGCTGGGCCAATTAAGGCCCGCCCAGCGTGATGCGCGCCTGGTAGTGGCGCTACTGTGCGGGCGGGGGGAGGAAGGAGAGTTGGGGCCTGCGCTCTTTCGTGCATGTGCGTGAAAGAGCGCAGAAATCTCCCTGATGCAGCTTTGTGTCTCAGCGAGGTTAAGTGTAGTTGTAAAGTTGGGGAAAAAAGAAAATTATTCAGACATGTGCCCTCATATATCAGTGTCACATAAGCTGGGATATGTTTATGAATTTTGATGATAAATTTTATTTAATTAATAAAACCTTCATGAAACCCCATCCTGCCCGTGGATGAGGTTTCATGAAAAATACAAAGGTCGCCTGGGCTCTTTGCCTGCCTGCCAACCTTAAGGTTGGACGGGCAGCCCTAACAATGATGTTAATTAGTTTATTAATGGCCCTAACAGGCCTTTGATAGTTCGGCGGGCGCGCAGCTGACTCCGGTGTGCGCCTGCCGAACAAAAGATCAGAATGACACATGGTGACGTCGGGATGCACACCCGACATCACCGCGCGTTGTTTTACGCGTCAGAGTGCGGGGCCTGCCCCCACACGCCGAACAGAAAATTCTGGCCCATGATTGAATCTGCCTCCATCACACTTGTGGGCAGTGTGTTCCAGATCCCAACCACTTGCTGTGTTCAAAAAAAAAAGTTCTTCCTCATGTTGCTTCTGGTTCTTTCTTCAATCACTTTTAATCCATGCCCTCTGGTTCTCCATCTTTCCACCAATGGAAACAGTTTCTCCTTATCTACATTGTCCACACCCCTCATAATTTTGAACACCTTTATCATGTCTGATGAGTTCATTATGTTAATATATCTGGCTGACTTTAAAGTTTATAACTGAAACGTGCAGATAACTCCTGAATTCCTGTTGTGCAGAGTGCTGAACGCCAGAATTATTGTTGATGGGGAAGGATGTTGAAAAGGCAAAAATCTGAAGCCGTATTTTAGTTTTTATTAAGTATGTCAATGAAATGAACAGGCTTTTTTCATGGTTTGAGATGTATTTGTTGAAAAGACAAATTAACCTATTGCTCATTACATCTATGTGATTATCAAACTATTTTAGTATTGCTGAATTTGTTGGTTTTATTCTTTCATGTATTTGTAAAGAAGTTTATCTAAACCTGTAACAGCTCATTTATTCTATAAAGTGCAGAGTGGTATTGTAACGGGGATGATGCTATTTGATATTATTACCACAAATGAGTAATCGTAAGGAACCCAGCTCTGTGAAAGACAGGTTAATCACTTTAAAAGTACAGCTCCAGATTGTGGGAGATTAAATTTGCTTACAGGGAGGCTGGGAAACTAATAAGAGAAATTAGTCATTTAAAATACCGTCAAACTGGAACAATGTCTACTCACTCAATGGTATCAGGTGTAATCTGTTTTCTTCTCCGCACAGATCTTTGCTTCTCAAGCTGCGCCATAATCCAATCTATTTTAGAATTCATTTCATTCATTCTCTCCTCCAGTTGATCTGTACGCATCATCAGACTAAGAAAACAGTAACATAAATTGTTATAGAATCTCATAATGTTGTCCATGTGTGTTTGGATATAATGTTTTACAGTACAGCAATCTTAAATTATAGCATAGTGTAGTAAATGTTTTGTAGAATTGCTCATGGCAAGTTCTTTTACAATGATTTAGACAATCTGTTGTGATATATGATGAAGCCCCCCGCCAACCCCTCCACCATGGCACTGTTCACATGACAGTTTTCCCTCTTGCAATTGTGACTCACATTTTTCCTAATTTCACATTCTTTCTCTGACTTTCTCTCTCTGTTACACTTTGTGTTACTAACTTTTTCATCCACACAGTGTTGCTAAATACTTCATTGCATGCTCTAACATGCTTACCAAGTTAAAATCCATAATTTTGGAATACTGAGATTGTTTAGTCCAAAGCAGCTTGATAATACAGGAATTCTGGCAAATGATAAAGGCAACATTGGAATCCATTCAGTTTTGGCCCTGCACTTGAACAAGATTGGGTGGGAAATTCCTGGGAAACAAAGCAAGCTTCAGAAAAGGAGCAAAGATTCATGCCTCTGAGGGGAGGGTAAATTTTTTTGGATATATCGTCAATAGGCCATGTACAATTCTATGAGTAGGTTTTAATATTTTTTTGAGTTATTTTAATTTGCATGTTTTTAGAAATGTTGGAGTAGATTCCACCACTCACCCACATGACATTCTGCTAGTGGAGTGGGCCCAATAGTTACAATGAAAGAACTGGGCCCATTTTGAGAGCTGTGACTCATTAACATAGGATTGGCAGGCTGCACGAAGTAAATGATTGGCCTAGGCTGCCTCAATTTCAAAAACAGTATGGGTCAATTGGATAACATCATGAGATCCAATAACAATAACAGCCTAAGTCATGGAATTATACCTTACAGACAATGTCCCAGAAACCACCATCCCCATCCCTGGGTATGTCCTGTCCCACCGACAGAACAGCTCCACCAAGGTGGCAGCACCGTGGTATACAGTTGTGAGGGCATTTCCCTGGGAGTTCTCAACATGGACTCCGGACCCCATTAAGTTTTGTGGCATCAGGTGAAACGTGGGCAAGGGAACCTACTGCTGATTACCACCTACCACCCACACCCACACACATACCCCCACACACACACAAACATCTGATGAATCAGTACTTCTCCATGTTGAACATCACTTGGAGGAAGCACTGAGGGTGGCAAGGGTACAGAATGTATTCTGGGTGGGGGAATTTAATATCCATCATCAAGAGTGGTTTGATAGTACCACTACTGACCATCACAAAGTCCTTGTGGAGATGAAGTCGCATCTTCACATTGAGGATACCCTCCATTTTGTTGTGTGCTACCTGGGCTAAATGGGATAGATATCGAATAGATTCAGCACTTCAAAACTGGGCATCCATGAGGCCCTGTGGGCCATCAGCAGTAGCAAAATAGTATACAACCACAAGCTGTGACCTCATGGGCCAGCATAGTACCACTCTACCATTACCATCAAGCTGGGGCATCAAGACTGGTTTAATGAACAGTGCAGGAGGGCATGCCAGGAACAGCACCAGGCAAACCTAAAAATGAGGTGTCAACCTGGTGAAGCTATCATAAAGACTACTTGCAGGCCAACAAGCAAAAGCAGCACGTGATAAACAAAGTTAAGTGATTCCACAAACAACACACATCTAATCTCTGCAGTCCTTGCACATCCAGTCACGAATGGTGCTGGACAATTGAACAACTAACAGGAGGAGGAGGCTCCACAAATATCCCCATCCTCAATGAAGGGAGAGCCCAGCCCATCAATGCAAAAGACCAGGCTGAAACATTTGCAACCATCTTCAGCGAGAAGTGCCAAGTGGATGATCCATCTCAGCCTCCACCTGAGGTCCCCAGCACCTTCAGCCAATTTGATTCACTCCACATGATATTAGTAAATGGCTTAACGCACTGGATACTGCAAAGGCCCTGACAATATTCCAGCAATAGTGCTGAAGACCTGTGCTCCAGAACTAGATGTGCCAATAGTCAAAAGTGTTCTAGTACAGCTACAACATGACATCCACCCGGCAATGTGGAAAACTGCAAAGGAAAGTCCTGTACACAAAAAGCAGGACAAATCCAACCTGGCCAATTACCGCCCCATCAGTCCACTCTCGATCATCAAAATGATGGAGAGTGTCATCAACAGTGCTATCAAGTGGCGCCTACTCATCAATAACCTGTTCATTGACGCTCAGTTTGGGTTCTGCTAGGGCCACTCAGCTCCTAATCTCATTATAGCCTTAGTCCAAACATGGACAAAAAGCTGAACTCCAGAGGTGAGGTGAGAGTGACTGCCATTGACATTAAAGCAGTCCAAGAGTGGCACTTGTAGCCACAGTATTCATACGGCTGGTCCAGTTCAGTTTCTGATCAATGGTAACCCCTAGGATAAGACCATAAGACATAAGAGCAGAAATTAGGCCATTCGGCCCATCGAGTCTGCTCCGCCATTCAATCATGGCTGATAAGTTTCTCAACCCCATTCTCCCGCCTATTCCCCGTAACCTTTGATCCCCTTACCAATCAAGAACCTATCTATCTCCATCTTAAATACACTCACTGACCTGGCCTCCACAGCCTTCTGTGGCAATGAATTCCATAGATTCACCACTCTCTGGCTAAAGAAGTTTCTCCTCATCTCTGTTCTAAAAGGTCTTCCCTTTACTCTGAGGCTGTGCCCTCGGGTCCTAGTCTCTCCTACTAATGGAAACATCTTCCCCACGTCCACTCTATCCAGGCCTTTCAGTATTCTGTAAGTTTCAATCAGATTCCCCCTCATCCTTCTAAACTCCATCGAGTATAGACCCAGAGTCCTTAAACATTCCTCATATGTTAAGCCTTTCATTCCTGGGATCGTTCTCGTGAACCTCCTCTGGACCCTCTCCAGGGACAGCACATCCTTCCTAAGATACGGGGCCCAAAATTGCTCACAATATTCTAAATGTGGTCTGACCAGAGCCTTATAAAGCCTCAGCAGCACATCCCTGCTTTTATATTCTAGTCCTCTCAAAATAAATGCCAACATTGCATTTGCCTTCCTAACTACCGACTCAACCTGCAAGTTAGAGAATCCTGGACTAGGACTCCCAAGTTCCTTTGCACTCCAGATCTCTGAATTCTCTCCCCATTTAGAAAATAGTCTATGCCTCTATTCTTCCTACCAAAGCGCATGACCTCACACTTCCCCATGTTGTATTCCATCTGCCACTTCTTTGCCCATTCTCCTAACCTGTCCAAATCCTTCTGCAGCCTCCCCGCCTCCTCAATACTACCTGTCCCTCCACCTATCTTTGTGTCATCTGCAAACTTAGCCAGGATGCTCTCAGTTCCTTCATCTAGATCATTAATGTATAAAGTGAAAAGTTGTGGTCCCAACACTGACCCCTGCGGAACTCCACTAGTCACCAGCCGCCATCCTGAGAAGGACCCCCTTATCCCCACTCTCTGCCTCCTGCCAGATAGCCAATCTTCTATCCATGCTAGTACCTTGCCTCTAACATCATGGGCTCTTATCTTACTGAGCAGCCTCCTGTGCGGCACCTTGTCAAAGGCCTTCTGGAAGTCCAAGTAGATAACATCCATTGGCTCTCCTTTGTCTAACCTACTCGTTACCTCCTCAAAGAATTCTAACAGATTAGTCAGGCATGACCTCCCCTTGATGAAACCATGTTGACTTTGCCCTATTTTATCACGCACTTCCAAGTATTCTGAAATCTCATCCTTAATAACGGACTCTAAAATCTTACTAACGACTGAGGTCAGGCTAATCGGCTAATCCCGTCTTTTGCCTCACTCCCTTCTTAAACAGGGGGGTTACATTAGCAATTTTCCAATCCTCTGGGACCCTCCCTGACTCCAGTGATTCCTGAAAGATCACCACTAACGCCTCCACTATCTCTTCAGCTATCTCCTTCAGAACTCTGGGGATGTAATCCATCTGGCCCAGGTGATTTATCCACCTTCAGACCTTTCAGTTTTCCTAGTACCTTCTCCTTGGTAATGGCCACTATACTCACCTCTGCCCCCTGACTCTCTTGAACTTTGGGGATGTTACTCGTGTCTTCCACCGTGAAGACTGACGCAAAGTACATATTCAGTTCCTCCGCCATTTCTTTGTTCCCCACTACTACTTCTCCAGCGTCATTTTCCAGCAGCCCAATGTCCACTTTTGCCTCTCTCTTACCCTTTAGTGGGGTTGGATTTTCTCTTGTTGGTGATGGTCATTGCCTGGCACTTACATGGCAAGTAACATTTGCGCCACACATCAGCCCAAGCCTGGATGTTGTCCAGGTCTTGCTGCATTTGGGAACTGACTGATTCAGTATCTGAGGAGTTGCGAATGGTGCTGAACATTGCGCAATCATCAGCGAACATCCCCACTTCTGACCTTACAATGAAGGGAAGGTCATTGATGAAACAGCTGAAGATGGTTGGGCCTAGGACACTACACTGAGGAAATCTTGCAGCGATATCCTGGAACTGAGATGATTGACCTCTAACAACCACAACCATCTTCCTTTGTGCTGATTATGACTCCAACCAGCGGAGAGTTTTCCCTCCGATTGTCATTGACTCCAGTTTTGCCAGGGCTCCTTGATGTCGCATGGGATTAAATTCTGCCTTGATGTCAAGGGAAGACACTCCCCTCGTTACCAAAATTTAGCTCTTTTGTCCAGTTCATCAGCCTGATAAGGGGTTAAAATAGCTGAAGTGAATGGTTACTGTGAATGGTCATTTTGATTGCTTATTAACAGGCCTCATGAAGAGGTCTAGGCATAAATAACTGATGGCAAAATGAATAAAATCTTTTGGAAGTTAGTGTGGTACCAGAGATGGAACGAATGGGAGGTCAGGACTAGTCTGGATCCAGATGAATAATGGTAAATGGTTGACATCAAAAGGCAGGATGTTTAACCCAAAGTATAGACAAAGAACTCGATGTCCCATAGGGAATTTTGCATTAAGTTAAATCTTCATAAGACCAAAAGGCCTTGTCAATAATCCATCCAGGTATCCATTCCTGAAAAAGGGTATGAAGCAAAAGACTTACGGGAGAGTTTGTTGCAGTAGGTGGTGGACAAGGAGTCTGGGAGGAATACTGCTTTCAAACGCTCCTGAGGGGTTCTATAAGTTGAGAAGACTTGAGCACCAAGAAGAAAAGAAATGAAGAGACAAAGAGCTCTTCATGTATGCTAGCATTCCTGCCTGATCTGAACCAGTACTCACTACTTGTCACAGTCATATGTTTTTGCTGAATAACTACAAATGTTATATCCCATTTTCAACTCTTATTAAAAATTCAACATCCCGCTGTTATGGTTGTACTCGAATTCTGATAGATTGATTGATGATAATTCTCAGGTAACTTTCTAAGTTTAACTCAGATTATCCTTCAAAGAGTAAAGTTCTCACACTGTCAACGGTACATTATTTGAGCAATTGTTCCATATAACAATCCAATATTCTGTCCAGAATCATGGGCATAATTTTCTGGTCAGCGAGTGGGGGTTGGGGCCCGCTCTCCAACACGTAAATTGACGCGCTGTGATGTCGGGCATACGTCCCGACATCACCAAGCGTCATTTAGATTGTCAGTTCGGCGGGCATGCAGCCGAGTTGGCTGCGCGTCGGCCGAACTGTCAGGCCTATTAAGGCCTGTTAAAAAGTAATTAACTGAGCTGCCCGTCCAACCTCCGTGCCTCAGGGAGATCTCTGCGCTGTTTTGCGCACATGCGTGAAAGAGCGCAGGGAACCACTCAGGGAATCCCCCCCACCCGCACAGGGAGTGCTCAGCGCTTCCAGGCGCGCGTCACGCTGGGCGGGCCTTAATTGGCCCGCCCACGGAAAATGGCGGTGCGGCCCTGATTGGGGGCACCAATCGGGTTCGCACCCGTCCCCGGCCACCCCTGCACAACCAATGGGGGTAAATTTCTGCCCTATGTTTTCACTCCTGCACTTTTTATGGATTTTACAATTTATAGAGTACTTTGACGTCACCCATAATCACTACATCTGTTCCTATATGGATTACACAATTCTTGATTCAATCCCTCCATAGCAGATGCTTATATTTTATTTCATTTTTCTCACCCTTGATTGTAGTGTTTCTACCTAGTCGCATCAAGTCCCATTGTGCTCACTTTAATTGAATTCTCTGTCCCCCTTCCTAGTTGTCCTTTCCATGTGAAATAATGTACATCCTCTGTACATTAACCCAACCTGTCATTATCAAACCAGTATCAATACCTAAGATATCATAGCCTCCTTCTCCAGCAAAGACCCCATAGCTTCAGATTTTATTCCTAAGATTTATCATTTATACATAGACCTTTTGAGGGATTAATTTCCCTCGCTGTCTTGACTGATGTGTTTATTTTGTCATTTTTTTTCTGTGAGATTATATCTTTGCACTTTCTTGCTGCATAAGTGTTTACATTTTTATTTACTGGCTCCTGTTCCACCACAATATCCAGCTCCTGTATGCTTTTCTAACTAAAGCACTCTTTAATTTCCCTCAATCCAGATCTGTACTGTTTGCCCTACTTCACTTATTAATTTAAATCCTTTCACACTCCTAATTTACTGCCTCTGCAAGGACATTCATATCTGTCCAATTTAGGTAAAGCCTTTCTGATTTGTAGAGTTTCCTGCTGCCCCAGAGTATGTTTGTGTCCTACAGACATTCTTCCTGTTCTTTTGATTTCCAGATGTGAAATACCCATTTCTAGACTCGATCACAACTGCCTAATGGAGTCTTTGGTTGAATTCTAAACACTTTAGCAACTTTGTGATCCTGATGCTATACTACCCTTAACCCAGTACATGTATGGGAAATGATTAAAGGACTCACAATTGATAATCTTTAGCAGTAGTTTGTTGATCTGGATTCTTCACAGGCTTGTGATGGTCAGTGGGTTCTAGCATAAGATCACTGTAATATTTATTTGCAATATTTTGTCGATGTAATATTCTCTGTTCAAAAACAAGAAGGATTGGTTATACCAAATTATGGAATAAGCCCATTTAAAACAATAACTTCAATTCTGTGTTCATTGCACAAAGTGGCAAGATGATAACTGTGACAACATTTAGCCAGTGAGATTTAATACGGCTAACATACAATTTCCAAATGAGTGGCCTGCCTCATTAGTGAAGTTGCCTAATGTAGCTGCTGGCAGTGATGTACTCCATTTATAGTAGTGTGTATCAGCAGTGTTTTTTGTAAATAACATCTTATGAATTGAAAATGAACAATTTCTGGATTATACATCTGGCTTAAAGGATAAATTAGAACAGAATTAACAATGCGGCTTAAAACCAATAAAAAGGTGTATATGTCTGTAGTATGAGGGTCTGGCACATATAGGGTTAATGTAGGACTGAGTACAGTACTGCCCACACAGTGATGTAAGAGAACACATGACCCGCATCCAGGGTCAGTTGAGCGTTGGACAGTGTGTGTACCAGCAAGCATGGAGACGGCTCCTAACTTGTACCCTTCACTGTATATTTGTAAATAGCTCTAAGAGTCAATAAAAACTTATAGTATGATCTACTTATGACTACAAAGACTTTTTCAGACCTACTGAACTGTAACCAGCACCTCAAGGAGTCTAGAAAGAAACTTTATCAATAATTTCCCCAAACTCTGTGATTACTTTGACTTTCTTCATTATTTCCCTTTTAAACATTTTTCAGATAATTACTCATATAAGAGGCATAGCAGATAATTTTCATCTTCCTCTCATGCATTTAACACCCAAAACGGGGATAATGGTGTGACCAACATCTCATGGAGGACTGATTCACCCGTTCCCACAGATTGTCTAATCGTTCTGATTTTTCAGGCAGAACTCAATTCAGGCAGCCAAAGCTCCAACTGTAATCAGGCAGGGGACGTCATTAATATATGCAAATGATGAAGATAAGGCCCCTACATTGCCACTACCTGCCCACAAACCATGAGCAGTAGAAGCTGAGAAATAACATTTTCCAGTGGTATTTAAAGGATTCCATACTTGCTCTCGGTTAAAAGGCCGGAAAATTTTGGGAGATATTTTCCTTCAATTGCATTATGATTTTGCCTATGTAGGCAATTTTACAGTGCTTGTTCTGAACTCCTAAGAGGCTCCTGGCAATGCACGTTTCTCCTTATGGGGATCCTTCTGGTTGATTTATTGTGGCAAGAGGAAAAAGAGTAGCAACCAAAGCTGCAGAAGAGAGAGAGAGAGACGGGCTGTGGAGGAGCGATAGAGTGAGATGGGGATATGGCAAATGGTGTTCCCCAGGGATCAGTGTTGGACTCTCCATTTTTTTCACTACATATGGTGACAGTTTGGATGAAGAAATAGACAGCTGTATATCCATGTTTGCAGAAAACATGAAGTTAAGAAGCATAATAGGTTGTGCAGCTGACACTACAAAGTTCCCAAAGGTCATTAAGCAAATTAGGGATAGTATTTTATGCCTTCCCCAGTGATGAGTTTGGAGGCAGGGTTGGGGAATTTAATCAGGCAGCATGGTGGCCAGTGGGGATCCTGCCACCTTCCTGTCTCCACCCCGATTCAGTCTATGGCGGGAAAGTCTGTGGACAGTCTTCCCGCCTGCTGCCAAATGAAGCCCTTAAGTGGGCAATTAATTCATTTTCAGGCACCTTGTCTGCTGAGTAGGTATACTGGTTTTGTTGTTGCAATGACATAGGTGAAATGGGCTGCCCATTCAACCTATTAATGCAGTTCTTTTCATAGGTATAATCTGCTGTTTATGAATTCTTGACAAATTATTTAATCTGGACAAAAATGTGTCCAAGTGCTCCATGTCATAATTTTCCATTGTTTTAGAAAAGCATTACCTATATTCTTTATGACCTTAAATTCTGTTCATAACCAAATGTTTATTTAACTCCTTTTTCAAAGAGGTTATTCAACAGAGCATTAATCTTGCATTACCTTGACAAGATAAGGATAGGGAGAAGACTAAAAGCATAAGAATGGTCTTCATTTTTTCATTACTCAGCATATCCCAAACATTATAATTATACATGTGGCTATTCCTCCTATTAACTATCTTTTAACTGTTATGAATGCTCAATTTATTGTTTAATAAACAGAAAGCAACATGAATTATCTAGTCTTATATCTCACCATTTTAGATTCTGCAAGATCCTGCTCATCATCTTCATCCCTATAATCATTAGTGAAGAATAATTTGTCTTATATATAAGTATTTTCTTCACTTTTTTATATTTTAAAATACATTAAGTAAATAGGTTATGTTTATGATCATATTGCATTGAATGAAAACATTTTCACTAAGAGATCATTGAAAACCAAATGCAAATTTGTGTCTTGTAATACCTTGTAAAATAGCCATAACAGTATTTCTCTTTGGTAAGTTTTTCTTCTCCAATTATTTACAATTTAGTAAAGATTGAACTGCTTCCAGACCCCCTACTGCCACTCTGAGCTGATCCCTGGGATATGAAGGGAAGGCGGTGGCATAATGGTATTGTCACTGGACTAGTAATCCAGGACCTGGGTTCAAATCCCACCATGGCAAATGATGGAATTTGAATTCAATAAAAAAAATCTGGAATTAAAAATCTGATGATTGCCAATTATTGTAAAAACCCATCTGGTTCACTAATGTCCTTCAGGCCTTGTCTGGCTCACATGTGACCCCAGATCCACAACAATGTGGTTGACTCTACGTCAATAAATGCTGGTTGCTAGCCAGCAATGCCCATGTCCCATGAATTAAAAAAATACACAACCTGGTTTTCTACTTTTAACTTAATCTAGAACACCAGCCTTCCATAACCATGCCAATTGTTAATAACATCAGTTGTTGATTATAGTTATATTAGTTATTGATTACTTATTGATTATATCTTGATTAGCCTGCAGTCATTATCAATGATGGGGGCTGTTTTAGCCAAACGCATTCCTTCCAACAGTTTCAGCAGATGTCACTGACGCCAATTTCAGCATTTCCCTTGCAGCCTTAGTTATAGTTAGGCAACTCAGCAGGCTGGGATCTAATATGGGACATTCTTGCTGTATAATTAATCACTGGACTTTGAATTGTTTCTCACCACTGTTGGATTTTTGAAAGACCCATTGTAGTGGGGGCTCCAATCCTCCATCTTGGAAAGATTTGGATGGGAGCTTCAAATGGATGTCCTGCAGTCTCCTCTTCCACAGATCAGTGACAGTGCTGAATGGATGGTGGGAGTCATTTCATGAAACAAACAACACAGTTTGATATCCAAAGAAATTATAACTCATTTACTTTGCTATGAGGCCATTTTAGCAGTAAATTATTTCCACCTTATCTTCAAGCTTGACATAATTGTCCGTAATTTCAAAACAGTCAACCCATATTCTGTACTAGCATAAAGTATTTAATAGAAGCATTTGGCCTGTGGCTGCAGTGTCCTATTAAGCTAACTTTACTCTGCCAGTACTCAATGATAATTTTAGTTTTAGGCATATATCATTATCCTATACCAATATAAAATTCTTCCAATTACACACCTACAGGGTGTCCTGTATGATAGTTTGCTGAATACTGCATAACTTTGCTTTGCTCTCTACAATAAGATGTGTTCTCTTACCCAATCTATTCCATTGGCTACAGCAGAGGAGATGGATGGCTGCATGGTCCAATCAGGGGCTCTTGAGTTGTTCATGACCAGTGGCCATTGTGAGCTCAGGCCTGAAAAGATTTGATGACAGGTTTCAGCAACTTGGGGCAGTCTGGCCCAGATGGCTTTCTGGCACCAGAGCAGGCCTTTATTGAAGGGGTGATGAGGGTCTAGGTATGCTGTGATTCTGAGAGAAGGCAACACATTCCATTCCCATTGCACGATTGCTCTGCTGATGAATTGTGGTTCAGCACTGTCACTGATCTGTGGGAGAGGAGATTGCAGGATATCCATTTGAAGCTCCCACCCTCCTCTACTGCTGTGAAACATGGGCTGTCTATTGACTCTCACATCCTTGAGAGCTTCCATCAGCGGTGCTCGCATCGAATCCTGTGGATCAAATGGGAGGACTGGCCGGACTAACGCAAGCATCCTCACGAAGCTGCATCTACCAGCATTGAAACCCTGCTCCTGTGGACCAAACTCTGATGGATGGGCCTTGGCATCCAAATGCCTGAAAACCACCTCCTTGGCAGGTTCTCTTCTCACAGCTCCCCATTGGACAACGCTCAAAGGGCGGTCAAAGGCAAAGGTATAAGGATACGCTTAAGGTTGCCCTAAAGCACAGAGGCATTAACACTACTGACTAGAAGGAGAATTCCGATCGCTCAGCATGGCACTACCTGGTCTATCAAAGCGCAAGCCACTTCGCGGCTTGGTGACTCGACAATGAGGCGGAACAGTGGCAGCAGAGGAAGAAGAAAGAAGCCAACCCGGGATGGCGATTTCCACTCCCCTACGCAACACCGTGCCCCCACTGCGGAAGAACATGTGGATCCAGAATTGGGCTTCTCAGTCACCTGAAGTCTTGCCAAGCCTGACGGACGACATCCTCGTTTCAGAGGGACCACTGACAATGATAAATCTTTATAAGTAATCACTCACAATGTTTACTATTTTGTGTTCATTCTTGTTTCAAACCCAGCTGCATCTTTGACTGTCCTTTACTGCTGTAACCATTCGAGATGGTGGGGACCATGGAGCCCACAATCATTATGGTCACTACTGGTGCCAAAGATTCCTGCAAGGAGTTTCCAGCAGCAACACCCATGGAGGTGACCATATGCTCCATGGTTTCTGCAGCATGTCGATGCCATGCACCAGAACCCAACACAAGTTAATAGTAGATTTCTTCACACACACTGTCATATTTTAGAAACACCTTGTCAAGTATATCGATGCATTCAGCAATTGCTGGTGCACTGGAAGGGTCATTCTTTCAAAGACTGACCCCTAGTGTCCCCATACAAATTCACCTGCTATGAGCCTTGAAACCACAACCTTCTAACTCAGAAGCAAGAGTACACTCAAGCCAAGCTGACAATTCAGCTGATGCATATTCATGAAAAGCGTCATTGAACAAGATCAGTTGTAACCTAATTCTTATGCGTGACCGTTTGATAAAAATGGACTGTTAAAGCTGTCTCGACTGGTTTAACTCTAGGGGGAACTCAGGCAAGCAGGGGGCAGCCCCCATTATGTTCCCAGCATGTTGCTGGACAACTTTAGCAATTGGTGTCACTTTAATATTTGTTTCATTTATAAAAATCAATTTTAAATTAAAATCTAGTTATTTCCTCGGAGCTGCTGCTACTACACTGATGTAATTTCATCAAAATAGCAGAAAAATCCAGCAAAGTTAGTGGTGGAGTGGGAGCAACACTGATGACATTCCTGGCCATACGTCCCTTCAATGTTTCTGTCTGCTTAAGCCTACGAGAAGTGATATTGTAGATGGATAGAAAGGTACCAATAATAAAATGCAGAATTTGGATCATACTTCTCAAGATCATTCTGTTGAGATTTCTGGCTTCCTTTCGCACTCGTTAGGATACCAAATGGATTAGCAAGAAATAAAGGTTTTTTGAGATTGAGTTTCAAAAGCAAGTTCTTGTAACCCTGTAATAAATAATACATTAAATCTCAATACTTGATCTATTAAAGTGAATCTGCAAACTATTTCCAATTTTTACATTATAAAGCATCCATCTCAATTAGAATATAACATTTATTTCATTTTTACATTGTGACCCCAGAAGAAATGTGCTCTATTTCTTCCTGTTATTCCACTGCAAAATGACATTTAAAAAATTTGTTCACTCATATGAACAAATCTTTTCTATTTGTTACATCAGGGTTTAATATTCCACAAAAGGTTGCAAGAGATTTCTTTTGAAATCACTTAAACAAAGAATGATCCATCTCAGCCTCCTCCTGAGGTTCTCAGCCTCCTCCTGAGGTCCCCAGCATCACAGATGCCAGTCTTCAGCCAATTCGATTCACTCCACGTGATGTCAAGAAGCAGCTGAAGAAATTGGATATTGAAAAGGCTCTGGTCCCTGACAACATTCCGGCAATAATACTGAAGACTTGTGCTCCAGTACTAGCCGCACACTTAGCCAAGCTGTTCCAGTACAGCTACAACATAGGCATCTACCCAGCAATGTGGAAAATTGCCCAGGTATGTCCTGTACAGAAAAAGCAGGACAAATCCAACCAGACCAATTACCATCCCATAGTTTACTCTTGATCATCAGCAAAGTAATGGAACATGTCGTTGGCAGTGCTACTCAACAGTAACCTGCTCACTGATGCTCAGGTTAGGTTCCACCAGGGCACTCAGTTTCTGACCTCATTACAGCCTTGGTCCAAGCATAGACAAAAGAGCTGAACTCGAGATGAGGTGAGAGTGATTGCTCTTTTATCTATTTACTTGTTCATGGGATGCAAGGATCACTGGCTAGTTCAGCAATTATTGCCCATCCCTAACTGTCATTGAGAAGCTGGTGGTGAACTGTTGGAGTCCCTGTAGCACAGGTAAATCCAAAATGTTGTTAGAAAGGGAGTTCCAGGATCTTGACCCAGCGACAGTGAAGGAACGGCGATATAGTTCCTCTTTAAACCACACAGCATCCTGACTTGGAACAGTATCGCCACATCCCATGAAATAATAAAAGAGAATACCAAAGAAATCAGTAAGTCACCATGGTGATGAATTTCCTTGGTAATTCTACATAATTATAATGCAAAATTGGACTAAGTAAATTTTTGAGGCAGGAAAATAGGGCAGAATCTGTATTTATCAGTTTGCGGTTATGAAAATTTCCCCACCCTTGCCAGCCTTGAATTGTCTCTTGCTTTCTGACCCTACATGTGTTCAAATTACACTCCGACAGTTTGGTTCTGCATTTTACACTTGCAAAGTGCTCATAGCTGGTGTACACTACTGCCACTGAGCATCAGTGGTGGAGTGAGTGAACATTGAAGGTGATGGATGAAATGCCAATCAAGCAGGCTGCTTTGTCCTGGATGGCATTGGGCTTCTTGAGTGTTGTTGGAACTGCACTTATCCAGGCAAGTGAAGAGTATTCCATCAAACCCCTGACTTGTGCCTTGTAGGTAGTGGACAGGCTTTGGAGAGTAACTCACTGTAGGATTCCTAGTCTCTGACCTGCTCTTGTAGCCACAGTATTTATATGACTAGTTCAGTTCAGTTTCCTGTCAATGGTAACCCCCAGAATGCTGATAATGAGGGATTCAGCAATGATAAAGCCACTGAATGTCAAGGGGAGATGGTTGGATTCTCTTGTTGGAGATGAGCATTACTGGCATTTGTGTGACATGAATGTTACTTGCCACTTAACAGCCCAAGTCTGAATGCTGTCCAAGTCTTGTTACAAATGGACAAGAACAGCTTCAGTTTCTGAGGAGTCGCGAATGGTGCTGAACATAGTGCAATTATCCGCATACATCCCTTTATATGGAGGGAAGATCATTGGTGAAGCAGCTGGAGATGGTAGGGCCTAGGACACTACCCTGAGGAACTCCTGCAGCAATGCTCTGGGATGGATAAGATTGACCTCCAACAACCACAACTATCTTTCTTTGTGCTAGGTATGATTCCAACCATTGGAGAGTTTTCCCCTTGTATCCCATTGACCCCAGTTTGGCTAGGGCTCCTTGATGTCACACTTGGTCTAATGCTGCCTTGATGTAATGGGCAGTCACTCTCACTATGCCTCTGGAATTCAGCTCTTTTGTCCATGTTTGGGCTATAGCTGTAATGAGATCAGGAGCAGAGTGTCCCTGGCAGAACAGCTGGAGGAGCGTCTGAGTTTCATTAATAATTTCTACAGTTGGGAAACATTTTTTTTTGCCCTGAATATGTTGTTGTTTTTCCCATGTAGATTTGGGTCTCATTACTTCTGACATGATGCGCTAACCAGAATAATTTTAACCCTACCCATCACCTCACTGCCCCCTCACAGTGAGGGTTCCTCAGAAGAAGGTATGGTGTTCCTATGCCATTATCATGGGGAAGGAGCAACAGCAGCACAGGATAGAGCAAAAGAGCATTCAGTAGCATTTAATGAGAATGCACCTCACCATATTGTACCCACCTCCCCATTTAACATACACGAAGAATTTATTTTCAACCATGAAAACTCTCGTAAACAAACTCGTAAAAGCTAGAACAGTATAAATAAAAATATAAATACCTTCCTGTGTTCAGTATAATAGAGAGCGCGATTCATTTCCTACCTTTCTGAACACATCAAAAATGTCGAAATCTACTTCTCGTAATGTTTTGTCATCCTTGACTTCAGAATAAGTGTCATTAATGATAGCCAAGAACACATTCTGTAAAGAAGCATATCAATAGTGTAATCAATGGTGCACTAATTATATAAATAAGCAGGAGTGAGATTATTTGTATATAAATATAATCTTGTTCACACCATAAAGGACTTCTCTCTCAACATTACATAAACTGGCCTGCTTACACTGGCAATTGTAATTGTAAGGAGATCTGCACTTAAGTCTCAAATTTAGAGACTTCACTGGCATCATAAACTTGATACTGGCAAGCAAGAATCAGAAGATTAGAGCTCCAGCTAGTACAGAAGTGCAGAAAATGTTTAAAAGGGCAGAAAGCTGAGGCTGCACTACAACCATGTGTAAACCTCGTTTAAATTATACATTCAGGTATGTGAAGTCTAACGCTGAACTTCAACTGAGCATGCAGTTTGCTCATGAAAGTAACAGATGTCTTGTGAATTGTCTATTGAAGTAAGTTTGCTGTTATATATATTTTGAAATCTATTTTTTCCCAGTCAGCATTGCTCTGCTTGTACATTGAAGATACTGCCTACTCTATTTGACCTTTACATTGTTGCTTTTTGCAAAAAAGACCCTATATTTGACTAAGACATAGATTTCTGTGTAATTCCTGTTGTAGCACATGTTTCAGCTAACAGCTGGAAGACTGGAAATCCCTTTTGCTGTTCCCAGAGCGTTATATGAATTAGATGAACAGAGTCAATTAATGGGAGGCAGCATCTTCAAACCAAATGTCACCTCAGAGGCTATGTTCACTGCCATCATTATCCAAAGACAATGTTTACAGAGCGTGCAACTCCGACCTTGTTATGCCATGGAAGTCCTGGCTTCTTTTGGCTCCTCTGCTGCACCACAGTAGTAGTAACCAAGCTGGACTACATGCTGTCGTCTACTATGTATAACTTCAAGGATTGTCACGGCTCTTCCCTACTCAGATGGTTACTACAACGTTAAGCTTTTATGCAGAAAGGTCTTTCCAGACCTAACCAGTCTGTTGTTCAATTCAAGCAAGTGTCAGACGCCATGTTCACCAGGAGAAACAGCTTTATATCAATGTCCATAACCTCGGGAGCAACCTGGTGCTTTCATTTTGCAACATTATTTATTGATAGTCCTCAGAAAATGAATAGATGGCTATCAGGAGTCCTTTACAACTATGGTTCTTGTACTCAATTACAAACCTCCACACACTGATACAGTGAAGCATATATCATCATCCAGCCTTCAGCTAAGTGTACTATAAAGATGTTGAAGCAAAAATTCTTTTTGTAAAATTTTGCAGCACTGAAGGAGGTCATTTAGCCCAGTGTGGTTGTGCCAACACTTTTAAACAGCTATCCAAATAATTCCATACCCCTGCTTTTCCCCATAACCCTGCATACTTTTCCATTCAAGCAGATATCCGATTCCATTTGGAATCCGCTTCCAACAGCCTTTCAGCTAGTGCCTTCCAGATCATAACTCACTGTGTAAAAAAGATGCGGTGCAGGCCCAAAGGAAGGAAATACATGGAAATATATAGCAGTTACAACACAGAAACAGACCATAGTATTATAGAGTGCAGGGGTCCATTTGACCCATTTTTTCTGTGTCAGCACTTTGGTAGAGCTGGCCAATTAATCCCATTCTCTGCTCTTTACCTGTAGTTCCGATTTTATTTCCCATGTTATATTTATCCAATTCTCTTTTGAATGTTACTATTGAATCTGCTTCCGTCATCATTTGAAGCAGTGCATCGCTGATCACAACTCGCTGTGTAAAAAAAAACGTTTCCTTATGTTGCATCTGGTTATTTTGCCAATTAATTTGGTTAATTCTGCAACTGAGAACAGTTTCTCCTGATTTACTCTATGGAAAATACATGTGATTTCAAACACCTATATCAAATCTCCTCTTAACCTCTCTGTCTAAGAGGAACAACCCCAGCTTCTCCAGTCACTCCATATAACTGAAATCCCTCATCCCTGGTGTCATTTAGTAAATTAGTTTGGACTCCATGCCAAGATCTTGACATCCTTCCTCAATTATGGTATATAAAATTGAGCACAATATTATAGCTGAGGCCTAACCAATGGGCAGAATTATCCCAGATTTGCACTAAGTTCAGTAGCGTGCATGGAAAATGACGTCTTACCCGCTGGCTGCAATGGCAGATTTTCACGCCGTAGCGCCCCTTTCCCACCTCAGAAATTATACAGTCACAGGAAACATGTCGTCTTGCTGGCAGGCAGTCCCTGTTACCTCACTGTTTCCTCACTCTGGGCGCCATATCTAAACTGCAGATGTGCACACACTTCTCAATGCTTGCACTGCTCCAGTGAAGACATGGCCCCAAAAGCCAAGAAGAGTGCAGCCCCCCGCTTCAGTGGTGCATCCCCAGAATGCCTTTTGGACACCGTGGAGGCCCATCGCAATGTCCTCTATCCCCGTTCTGGGTGTAGGAGGCCCCTCAGTTTCCCCACCCTGGCTTGAGAGGCGGCGGCAGCAGAGGTGATCAGTGCCAACACTGCACACAAGAGGTTGGCCATCCAGTGCAGAAAAAGGACGAATGATCTCATCTGTGTCGCCGGGGTAAGTCAACCATCTCATCACTCTCAACTCACCCACTCACAAGCCCATCACACATTCACTGGCAGCTCACTCACTGCCAGCTCAAAATACATCACCACCACTCACTCTCTCACACACATCCTCACATCTCCATTTGGCCTCACCTCCTCTGGAGATCACCTCCTCATCCTGTCCATGGTTCTGCTCAGCAATCGCACACACCTATCATCCTTCTTATTTGGCCTGGCATGCGCCTTGCTCACACTCTCTCCATTTGTCTTTATGCAGGACAAGATCGCGCACAATCAGTGAGAGAGGTCCCATACCGGGGGTGTGGAGTGCTGGGCATCTAGGTCTTCACTCCGTTCGAGAGTCGCTTGTTGGAGCTGGCTAGAGAGGTCATGCACCATTCCTGCGGCAACGGTGAGGATCCTGCACCACATCATCCCTCTGTCAACGTTACTCTGAGTCCACTGTTCTGTGTGTAACGCGGCTGCCAAACACTAATAATCTGCACTTTCTGCCCTACGCACATCTGACACGTCGCCCTCAGGCAACCTTGGCCCCAACTCCAGCACCGAGAGCACCTCGGATGAGGATCTAGAGGGCAGCAACATTGAAGACCCATCATGGCGCTCACCCAGACCCTCCACCAGCACCACGACGCACCTTGGTGGGACCTAGATGTGGAGCAGCCTTGGGATTACAATCTAATGAGTACAGCACACAATCTGTTCCACAACAGGCGGGGGCAGCGACATCTGAGGTCGCCAGCACTCAGAGGATTGCCGGAGGCAAGGGATTTGCTGAGTCCGAGTCAGATGAAGAGCCTCTGGACTCGGCCCTCAATCAGTTGCTGGAGCTGCAAAGACAATCATGGGAACGTCAGGAAGGGATGTCGGGTGCACTCCTCACTTTGCAAGGGATGATGGAGGAGTCCGTCCACCTTCAGTCTGAGGTGATAGCGCCGACAGGCTGACACACAGAGGTCAACACTGACAGCACCTTGGTCCAGGACATCATTCCTGCACTGCTGCGTGGACCGAACTCCATCGTTGACGCCATTGTAGGCCCCCCAACAGTGTCAACTCCAGCTTCCCCTTCTCTTCAAGGAGTCAGCCAGGTGCAGTCGGGCACGCATAGTGGGGAGCAGCTCAACACACAGGGCCATCCACCCTCTGGGAATATCCAGCGAATCCAAATCCCCTCTTCCTGTAACTCCATCATCTCCAGCTCCACAGGCTGAGGAGAGTGCATCTGGCCCACAGCAGGACACCCAAAGCAGGCCGGGACTCTCCAATCTCGGCCCTCTAGAGGACACCTACCAAGGTCATCACAGACAGGACGTAGCAGACAGCAGGCTGCCTCTACCTCTACTGTGGATGTCGGGGGAGCACCAAGACACAGAGGTAGGGTTAGGAAGGTGAAGAAGATGTAGCTGCACCAGGTGGGCACAGGTGTTAATCACTTGTACATAATGTTCACTATTGTAAATAAATTCCCAAGAACATCTCCTTGTCAATGGCTCCTTATTATGATGAACAGCGTTTGTGTCACTCAGATGTGAAACCTTGGTTCCTGCACAAGATAAAGGCAGATGTCTCAGTCCAGGGCCTCTTCTGTGTGCAGTGTGTAACCTTCAGACCAAAGTGATTGTTCGGCTTCACACTCCCTGGACACGTTACTAATGCCTGCACCTCGACGGTGCTTGTCATTGCTGCCAGAATGTCGTGGGCAGGTGTCACAGAGTTCCATCATTCTCTCTGTGTGCTCTCAGCACCTTTGAGGAGGGGCTGGCCCCCATCTCTTCAGCATCTGTGACCAGTGGTCCTGAAGGGGACAGGTTCTGAAGGCTGACAAAGGATCAGGTGCACATGACGTTTCACAGCTGTGTCTCCATGACATGAGCCTGAGCACTGAGGGTATATGCGCTATCATCAGCCACACAGGAGTCAAACGTTCACAGATGCAAGGTGAGGATGTCAGGACTGTCCTCACTGCACCTTATCATCATTCTCCATGAATCTTGTGGCTATTAGGGCGTCACAAGTATGTCTGCCTCATCTGGCCAGTGCGATGGCCTCATCGCTGGCATCCTTGCCTTCGAAGACCTCATCACCCTCATCCCTTTCAACGTCCTTCTCATCGGAGGAGATGTGCAACTCTTCCATCTCCTCTTCAGCCAAGTCCTCCCCCTGTTACAGCGTCAAGTTGTGTAGCACACAGTAAGCTATGATGATACGTGACACCCTCTGGGAACTGTATTGCAGTGCTCCACCAGACCTGTCGAGGCACCGGAACCTCATTTTCAAAATGCTCATCATTTGTTCCACCATAGTCCAGGCTGTGGCATGAACCTCATTATACTGTCACTCTGCTGCAGTCTGAGGCCACCGCAAAGGCGTCATCGGCCACGACCTCGATGGGTAGCCCTTGTCCTCCTGGAGCCAATCCTGCAGCCCCTGTGGACCCTGGAAGATGTCAGGAATCTGAGACCTTCTGAGGATGTAGGAGTCGTGGATGCTCCCTGGGAATCGCGCACAGACCTGTAGGATGTGTTTGTAGTGGTCACAGACCAACTGAACATTCAGCGAGTAGAAGCCCTTGCGGTTGACGTAGTTGACTGCTTGTTGTGATGGAGATCTAAGCACCACTTGAGTGCAGTTGATGGCACCCTGCATCTGTGGAAAACCAGAGATCACCGCGAATCCCGGCTTGTCTGATCCTAGTTGAAATGGACAAAGGCCTGTGCCTTCACGAAGATGGCGTCTATGATCTACTGGATGCACTTGTTTGTGGAGGCTTGCGAGATCCCCAATAGGTCACCTGTGGAGCCCTGGAAGGAGCCACTGGCATAAAAACTGAGCGCCGCAGTCACTTTCACAGCCCCTGGCAGTGGATGCCCTCCATGTCCCCATGGCGCCAAATAGTGCAGCAGATGGCACATGTGACCAACCAGTTCCCTAGGCATACGCGGTGTTCAACGACACTGGTTCTCAGTCATCTGCAGGAATGACAAGCGTTGTCTATAGACTCTGGGTCTAGCGAGGTGCCTACGAGTGGTGGCTCACTGTGGATCTTCAGCTGTGTGCCTTCATCTTGAGGGTGGTGCTCCTCCCATTGGCAAGCCAGGTGCCTCTGTCACACTCTTCTCCTTCTTCTCTGCTCCCTGTAAGCCATAAGGCATACCGCTAAATCACCAGGCTCCATGATCCTAATGTTCTCCTCCTGCAGGATCAAAGACAGAGACACGAGGGTTAGCATATATCTCCTAAGAACCTTTCCTGGTTACGACTCTGGCTCCGGCTGCATCTCATGGCCCCTTCACGTATGCCAGAGAGTGCTGGCCACCACCTAGATGGCCAGTGTGTAGTGCGCTTCATGGCTATCCAAAACCACACCCACTTCTGCCCCACTCCATTTGATGGATACTGGTCCAAACCTGAATAAAGACATTGCAAGGGGCTCTGAGATCCTCCACCAGTCACTGCGCCATGGCCACCTTTCGCAAGGGGATTCGACAACTTGCCCAAGTCGTCCAATTGTTCTGTAGCCCCCTAAAATGCACATTAATTTGCAGTCTGTGCTGAGGGGTGAAAGTTCTGGAGCATTTGGTGGCATTGCTTGAGTGGGCAGAAATGTTTCAGAGGCCCCACTCCAAGCATGTCAATGGAGCTGCTATTGAACAGTCTCAACTGTAGGAGAATGCTCACTTTTAACAAGCTTTTCTAAGTGCGTGGCTGCTTCCCTCACCCTCCCTCTCACCCCTCCTCACCACCCCCCCCACCCCAGCCCAGCATGTGCTTGTGTACTTCCATCAGTCTGTGCTGTTTTGGCCACCCCCTGACCCCAACCTCACTGGAGCCCTTGCCCCAGCACTACACCGAAAGCCAGCCAGGAAAAAGCGACATACCTGTGGCCCCCTCCCACCCCCGGCATCTCTTCTTTGACATCCTATGGGCGATCCTCGTGAGCGCTGTACAAGGTTGCGTGCACTTACCTTCCAGTCCCCCTTGAAGTTCAGCTCACCAGGTACACACCTTTTAAAAGCAGTCATGAACCACACTGTTCTGAAGTCACGCTGACGTGGGCGATAAATTTGACGTGGGGGTTCATCCCGGTGTGAGGGCACAATGATGAGATGCAAATGCATTAAAATTAAATTCCCGATGTTCGACGGTGGGAAACGCGGCCCGACATTGACAGGAGGAACGAAGGATCACAAACTGGTTTCACGATAGTGTAAAACAGATTTTTGGCCTTCTTGCCATATTGTCCGCTCACGTCGCCAAACAAGTCTGCTGCCGACGGGAGTGGAAAATTCCAGTCAATGTGTTATAAAGGCATAAGCTCCTTGCTATTGTACTCCAATCCTCTATGAATAAAGTCGAAGATCCCATATGTACTTTAATAGTCTTCTCAACTTCTCCTGCCACTTTCAAAGGCTTGTGTATGCACAGCCCCAGGACTCTCTGTTCCTGCACCCCCTTTAAAATTGTACCACTGAGTTCATATTGCCTCTCCTCAAACTTCCTATCCAAATGTATCACTTCATACTGCTTTGCTTTAATGTTATCTGCCATGCACCTGCCCACTTCATCAGTCTACGTGTACTTTCCTGAAGTCTGTTATTATTCTCCTCATTGCTTTCTATATTTTCGAGTATTGCACCATCTACAAACATGGAAATAATGTCCTGTAAATCCAAATCCAAGTCCAGTCATTAATCATATCAAAAAGAGCAGTGGTCCTAATACTCACCCGGGGGTATAACCCAACCAGTCCATGTTGGTGTTTACCCTCCATGTGGGCAAATACTTCTATCCACATTTACACAGCTTGTTCCCATATTCATTAATTCCCCTTTCCTTCATTTATCTATCCAGTGTAATCTTGAATGTTGACAGAGTTTCTGCCTCAACCAGTAATTGTGGAAGTGAATTCCTCTCTGTACAAAGACATTTTTCCTTCTCTTTTCTTACATTTAATCTTGTACCAGTGTTTTGGACCACTCAATTGCTAGAAACTTTCTGCTTCTATCTACCCTGACCTATCCTTTTATTATTTAAACATTTTCAATCATATCACCCTGTAACTGCATTGACCCATCAAAGAATAAACAATTTTTCAATTCTCTCTGCATATTTGGGCCGAATTTTACGTGCCCCCGATGGGCGTTTCCCACGGGAGGGGGTGGGGGCATGTAAAATAGAGCGGGTGCCCACCCCACCACCTCCCCACCCATTCCTCAGCTCACCCCCATAATACAGCGAGGGTGGTGGGTGGGCGTCAAAATCGGCAGCCTGGCCGCCATATTTAAATTAATAATCAAGGGCCAATTAAGTTTGTTGACAAACCAATTGACCCTGATAATATGCTGTCCACACCATAAAACGTTTGGTATGGGCAGCAGGATAGGAGCGGCAACCCAATTCTTTCACTGAAATGTTTAAAGGGCGGGAAGGAAGGGGGACGGAGGATCACTCTTCAGGGGCTGCCCTTTGCCGATCATGGGGCAGCCCCTCCCTAAGGTCGAACCCCACCTTTCTACCTACCCGATCCCGCCCTCAAACCCTCCCCTGCCCCTTTCCCTAATCTATCCAAACCCTCCTGGCCCAAGACCCTGGACTTACCTGCTCCAGGGATTCATGGGCTTTGGTGGTCTTCTTCTGCAGTCCTGTCGGCGTCTACTGACAACTTCCTGGCGCTGCCAGGACTGATGGAGCTGCCGCCCAATCAGATTGGCCAGCAGTTCCAGAGGGCAGGGCTTCATCCCAAATGAGGGGCAGAAGTCCCACTCAGCCCTTGTTATTCAGCATGTAAGTCACTTTCAGTAATTAATTATGCAGCACAGCAGATAGTACACATGTACAGAACCCACAACTAGATTTCAGTTATTTTTATATATAAATATATATATATATATATTTGAAGCTGTTAGAAACTGACAATGCTGAAAATTATTTTGTTGCTCATGAATATGAAGCCACTGCAGCAATTAACTGTATTCAATGTAAAACCAATAGAGAACTGTTAACCCACGTTAAAAGTGCTTTAGATCAACACCACTAACAATTGTCACTAACATTATATCACTCACCAACAGTACAAAGAATAAGGAGAATACAAATGTAATGAAGTAAATGGGTCCAAGAATTTGATTTGCCTCTTCAATTTCATGGAAATCAAAATCTCCGAGAATAATCCTAAACTGTGTGAAACTGAAAAGAAAGGTTTATAGAATTAATTTTTTAAAAACTGCACCTGCTGAACATAATACAAGTTGATTGGATGGTAAAATGTTTAAAATAAACACTATTAAACTGGGCATTGGCTGTAGTACAGGGAAAAATTCAGACTCCAAACCATAAACCTATGAATGCAGAAACTCTCTAGTATATTGTTCTTGATACTATTTCAAATAGGATGCCAACAGTGAGGAACCTGCTCAACCCTCTGTTAGTTACGGCAATGAGGTGGAAGCACCAAATTCACATGCTGCCCACCTCCAACAGAGCCACTGCAGCAAGCGGGGAGATGGTGGCATAGTGATAATGTCATGAGACTAGTAATCCCAGAGGGTCCATGCTAATGCTCTGTGGACATACATTCCAATCCCACCATGACAGCTGGTGGTATTTAAATTCAATGAATAAATCTATAAAGCTAGTCTCTGTAATGGGCCTGAAGTTTTCCCGCGTCGCGTGGGCTCAGCGGGAGCAGGTGGGAGCAGTCGCAGAGCCGACCGTCGCCCGCGATCAGCTCCACACCACCATTTTACACAGGCGGACCAATTAAGGCCCGCTCAGTGTAATACGTGAGCAGTAGCACTACCTGTGCGGGCGGGGGGAGGAAGGAGGGTCAGGTCCTGTCCTCTTTTGACCATGTGCACGAAAGAGCGCAGCAATCTCCCTGAGGCACAGAGCTGCCTCAGAGAGATTGAAGCACTTTTGAAAAAATAAATAAATGCAATAAAAATTTAACGAAACAAGTCCCCTCATGTGACTGTGTCACATGAGATGGGACATGTTTTTATTTTTCAAAGAAGTTTTTATTCAATTTGGAAAAGCTTTAGGAAAGCTCATTCCGCTCATGGATGAGGTTTCCTAACAAATGTAAAGGCCGCTTGGCCTTTTTGCCTGCCCGCCAAACATTAGTTTGGACAGGCAGCGTAAATTTGAAATTAATTAGTTCCTTAATGGCCTTAATAGGCCTTTTAATTATCGGCGCGAGACAGCGCGATGACGTCAGGACACATGCCAGATGTGTCATCGCGCGTCATTTTACATTCCGGCATGTTGGGCCCGCCCCCGCACACCGAATGTAAAATGCTGGCCATGGTGACTGTGATAACTGTCATTGGTTGTTGTAAAAACCCGTCTGGTTCACTAATGTCCAATAGGGAAGGAAATCTGCCATCCTTACCTGGTCTGGCCTACATGTGACTCCAGACTGACAGCAATATGGTTGACTCTTAACTGCCCTCTGAAATGGCCCAGCAAGCTGCTCAGCTCAAGGGCAATTAAGGATAGGCAACAAATGCTGGCTTTGCCAGCGATACCCCCAGCCCATGAAAGAATCAAAAAGATCCCAGGACAAATGAATATTTAATCCCAAATTCTCAAAGCTTGTCAGGATTTCGTAATGCTATGAGCATTTGGTACATAATAGACTTCAGGCCTCTGCATACCATAATACAGGGAGCTGGTGTCTGATTTGTATTAATGTTTTGGACAACTGCTGTCAGACTACCTGCTGACAGTGATCGAATAGGGTAACTTTCTCCATCCAAATTCTCTTTTGGATAATGAGAATTATTGTGAACTTGAATTACTGCAGATAGCTGTTTGTTCTGATGGAATGGTTCAGTCATCCATTCATCTCAGCTGAGGTTACTAGCTGGTAATTTAATAAAATGCATGAGATGAAAAGAACATTGTGAATCTGAAATGAAAATAGAAAATACTGGGAATACAGAGCAAGCCCATCAGCATGTGAAAGAAAAAAGTTGCTGAATGAGGGAGGACCCTTTGCTGGAACTGCACTGCGAACTCACTGTGTATTTCTACACTATCTGCTTTTCATTTTCTCTTTATAATGAAATCAATAGTTAGACCAGTGCGAAACAAACTCCTTAACTGCTTTATATCTCTACTAATTAATAGATAAGCTATTTAAACTGTATGCATTTCTCTGAGTACTCAATCATAAGAATGTAGGAACAGCTTGATTCTGTAACTATTCTACTCAATATTCAGATTATGCAATTCTAATACATACATGCAGTTGCCAAAAGTGTGATAATGTTCCACCCGGGTACCAAAGATAAGGTAGCCTAACTGAGCATATCCAAAAAATACTATAAAAAACATTACGGCAAATCCAACAATGCCTTTGGCACAACGAGAGAGTGTTGTAGATAGTCGAGTCATTGTCATATTGAAACTAATGTATTTGAAAATCTGAAAGAAAAGAAACAAAATTTATTTAGAATTCTAAATCAGACATGTTCAAGATGGATTTTGTCGTTTATCTTCTGAGAAATGGATCTGCAAAAACATATCCCTGAAGTACTCTTTATTACCATTATGTAATACTAAAGGGTTTTTGAATAAACAGATTTCAATTATCTTTAACATTTAATTACCTTTAATGGATGTAAATAGTTCATTACTAGTTAAGATTTGCTTTGTGGTATTCGATTTATATTAATAGGGAATTGTTCTATTGCCATGTAACCTGATTTTGATAATAAGTAGGAATTTGTAGTAGTGAATTCCAAGTTTATCAGTGTGAAAATCCTACAAGGCAATTTTCTGCCCTGCCATCTGATTGATAGCCTTGTCAACTTTGGCAAGGTGGTAACACTCTCGCGTCTGAATCAGAAAGTCAGAGGTTCAGCATTCCTCTCCAGGCACTTAAGCACATAATCACGGTGCAGTACTGAGGGGAATGCTCTATGATCAGAAATGCTCAGCGGGATCTTCCAGTCCCGCCTGCTGGCGGAATTTACGAGTGCCACTGAAGTCAATGGACTTTTGGCTGGCTTGCTGCATTTTCCAGTCCCGCCCCGCCTTAGCGGGGCCAGAAAATTCCGGCTGCTGCCTTTCAGATGAAACGCTAAACCAAGGTCCAGTCTGCACTCTCACATGGATGCAAAAAATGTTATGGCACTATTTGAAGAACAGCAGGGGAGTTATCCTGGTATCAAGGCCAATATCTATCCCTCAAATAACACTACAATTCAAACTATATGGTCATTACTCATTGATGTATACCAAACCTTACTTGGGTAATGTGAACATTTCCCTTTATCATAAGCAAATACACTTCAAAAGTACTTCATTGCTGTACTTTGGGATATCCTGAGGTCATGAAAAGTTCTTTCTTTTTCTAACAATAATAATGTACAGCATTATTAAAGTAAAGCCAACCATTCATTCGTAAACAGGTTACTTGAACTCTAATTGAAATAAAGCATTTCCAAGCATTGTCTGAATTTCCACAGAGAGTACATGAGCAGTGGTCTTAGATTAACAGGCCTGGTGAGCAGTTAAATATAATAGCTATGCTCTAGATTTTAGATAACCTATAAACATTGTCGAGGAAAATCAATTATCAACTGTGAAAACCTTTTTTGGACAGAAACATACAGCAAAAATACCTTTATCCATGCGATGAAAACAGCAAATGCAATTATGACATTGTATCGGTTCTGCCAGTAAGCTAAGAAATAGAGGTTTTGGTACGCGTCTGAATTTTCCAGAAGTTTCTCAAGTAATAAGCTTACTTTTATTGTACGATAGACGTTGTAAAAGATGGCTAGTAAAGAAAACTGAGGGTGACAAAATGTAATCAAAATTAAAACCAGTTTCACACTCATTATTTTTAAGAATATAAAACTAACTTGGCTGAAGGGCAAAGCTTTCCAGTATTTTAAAAATCTTTTGAGGCATTTTGAGAAGCAACTTGCCACTAGATTTCTGCCTAGAGCATTTCTTAGGTGGGAGTGCATTACTACTCATTTTCAACAATAAGAAAATTATTAATACAATACTTCTGACATCTTTTTTCTTTTACATTACGGTCATCCTTTAGGGAGACGGTCAAAGTATTCTGGACCAGTAGACAGAAAGTAAGTACAGTCAATTGGATAAGGGATTGATGGATGAACTAACGAAGATAGTAATGAATGAAACATGATAGATAAAAGAAACTATTTCTTCTATGGGGCAATTCAGAATAAGAGGGCATATCTTAAAATTAGAGCCAGGTCATTTAGGAGTGAAGTCAGGGAGCTCAATTTTACACAAAGTGTAAAGGAATGAACTGCAATCTGGTTAAAACAAAAAAAATGCTAGGTGATGCATTTCAGAAGCTCTGGGGCAGAAGCTGGAGCTGACATGATGGAGATAGCTAAATTGAGAAAGAGAGATGGGAGTCTTTACAAGAAGAGAGAGTGGGAAGAAAGTTATTCCAGATGGTATTGGGAATCTGTACAGCTTTGGTCTCCTTACCAAGAGAAATATATACTTGTCTTGGAGGAAGTACAAAGGAGATGCACTAGACTGATTCCTGGGGTGAGTGGATTGTTCTATGAGGAGAGGTGAGGAGACTGAGACTATATTCCCTGGAATTCAGAAGAATGAGAGGTGATCTCATTGAAATATATACAATTCTTAAAGGGTTTGATAGGGTACATGTTGGAAGGATGTTTCCCCCATCTGGTGTCTCTAAACCTAGAGTTCAAAGTCTCAGAATAAGGAGTCAGTCATTTGGGACTGAGGTGAGGGGACATTTCTTCATTCAGAGTGTAGTATATCTTTGGAATTCTCTACCCTAGAGAGCTGTGGATGCTCAGTCATTGAGCATGTTTAAGACAGAGGTCAATAGATTGGTGAACACTAAGAAAATTAGGGATATGGGATGAGTGCAGAAAGGTGGAATTGAGGTCAATCCTTTATCATATTGAAAGGTGGAGCAGACTTGAAGGGCTGAATGGCTTACTCTTGTAATAACCCCGCCATTGTATCTCATCGTGTTCTTGGAAAGTCACTGGGCAGAACTTTCAGGTCGGCAGGTGGCCGCAATTGGCGTGTCCAGGAGCGGCTAGGGAATGGACAGCCGACCGCGATTGGCCCCTGACCTTGATTTCACGCTGGCTGGCCAATTAATGGTCAGCGTGAAAGGCTCAGCACTGCCGGGGCGGGAGCGGGAGGAGGGTGAGCGCTGAAGTCAGCGCAGGTGCCGGGGAGCTCTGAAGGAAAGCTCCCTGAAGGCAGAGAGCTGCCTCAGGGAACTGACAAATTTAAAACAGAATTTAAAATCCGGAAAAATTGTCCACGCATCAGACTGAGATACCTTAACATATGGGTGATGAACATTTTTTCAAAACATTTTAATCTTTTTTCTAATTAATCACAGAAACCTCATCCCACCGTTGGATGAGGTTTCCTCAGAAATGCAAAGGCCGCATGGCCAATTCGCCCGCCCTTCAACTGTAAGGTTGCATGGGCAGTGAAAAATTGCCATCAATTGCTACTTTAATGGCTTTAATTGTCGACGGGTGCACTGCTACTCTCACGTGTGCCCGCCGACTGAAATATTGCGTGAGTGCGCAATGACATCAGGACACTTGCCCGCGTCATCGTGTGCTATTTCATGCTTGAGTGTGTTGGGTGCGCGCCTGCACATCGAGCGGAAAATTCTGCCCAATGTGTTTGACAGCCAATTGATTACTTCTAAATGTAGCTACTGCTGTTATGTAAATACATATGGCAAATGATGGGGCGCTTTTATTTGCGTGTCCATCAAGTCGATGCGATGTATCTAGTATGTGGGTGAAGAGAGTTAGCATGCTTCCCGCTTTTGTGTGCTAGTTCACTTCTCATTTTCAGCCTACACTGCTGGCTAGCAGCAATACGAAAAAGAAAGTCAAATGTGTAAGTCTCTCCCTTTCAGTACACAGCCTCTCCGTATGCAGGATCTCAACTATGCCTCCTCCTGGTGATAAATGAAACTGGATCCCTCACAGCCCCTAGAGCTTCTGAGGAATTTGGAGAAGCTTTGGTCCACAGTATGCAGTGTGCAGGCTCACCAGCATCTGGACATGCTCTGGCACGCTAGAACTAAACTCCCAGCTATACACGAATAGTTCCACTCTCTTGTGGTTACCTCAGGAGAGTTGCAGGCTATGGGATAAACCCTGACAAAAAAATCTGGAGTGGAACCCAAAGGCAGGTTTAAGTCTAAATATGTAATCCTTCTGGCAACTCTTAAAACCAAGCTGATGCCAAACGCAGTGCTTTGAATTGCTTTGGACCCAACCAGGGCGGTCAAGAGAGCTACCCTGACATTTGGGCAGCCCAGGTCTCCACAAATTTTGCCCACTGCAGAGCATTAACACAACATGGGAGGCAGCAGTTAGGAATGAAGCCCAACTCAACTGGTGTAGAGAACTGGTCCTATAGGCTGTCTCTGATGTTGGGAGGGAACATTGTGTCCCACTGGTCAGCCACCGCCCACTTCAAGTTGAGCAGCGTCTGATTAGTAAGGTGCTGACCCACCACGGTCCATCTGTTCGGGGTGCTTGTAGCTTAGTGTCTCTACTCAACTAGTGGACCGAATCCACTAACACAGAGCTGACCACCATAGCACAAACCATCGTCTCACGAGATGGAAGGCTGCCTAAGGTCCCAGAAACACCACATGAATGGATCACAAGATAATCTGTTTTAGGTGATTTTGGTTAATGGGGGAGTATAGGCCAGGATATTGGGAGAGTATAGGCCAGGATATTGGGAGAATACCCTATTATTCACTATTCTTTTGAAAAGTACTATGGGATATTTTACATAATAAAACCAGAAAATACTCAGCAGGTCGGCTGATCAGCTTTTTTATTTGTTTTTATTCCACCATTTCCTGTTTTTATTTCAGATTTCCAGCATCTGAAGTATTTTGTTTTTGTATTAGGAGATCTTTCACCTGTGCTAGTAGATAGGCCTCGAGTCTCACTTGAAAGATGGCATCTCTGATGTCTGCCCACTTCCAGGATGCTTTAGAATTTATTTGCCAGCTGACTTTGGTGTTTGTTTTTTGTTGAAGTGTAGGATGTGTGATTGATGTCACTTGATTTTTGCATGTGGCCACAGTGTGGAACAAGGTAGCTAAGGCAGCCTTGAGATAGGAAGCAGGACAATGGCCCTCAGGATAATTACTTGATAGTAAACAAGTTAGCATCCGGCCTTTTGAGGGAAATATCCAAATTCTGGGGCCTCTTGTTCACAATGACACTTGTAAGGCCATTAGGAATCAGCAATGACAGTATTCTTGAGAACTGGCCTAGAAAGATCTTGACCTTCCCTTAATGATTTGTAGAGAGAGCAGGATTGAAAGGTCAAGAAAGGTTACCTATCTACCTGGGGAAATATGACAATATTATTTATCTACTACTCGAAGACATTGTGTGTGTCTGGGCTTGATCCAACACAATAAACAAATTGTTTTCTAAGATCATAAGAAATAGGAGCAGTAGGCCATTCAGCCCCTCAAGCCAGCCCCGCCATTCAATAAGATCATGGCTGATCTGCCCCAGGCCTCAACTCCTCTTTCGTGCCAGCTTCTCATAGCCCTCAACTCCCCGATATTTCAAAAATCTATCTACCTCCTCCTTAAATACTCTCAGTGGTCTAGCCTCCGCAACTCTCTGGGGTAGAGAATTCAAGATATTCACTACCCTCCGAGAGAAGAAATTCCTTCGCATCTCAGTTTTAAATGAGTGTCTCCTTATTCTGTAACTATGTCCCCTAGTTCGAGATTCCCCCACTAGTGGAAACATCTTCTCAAAATCTACCCTGTTAAGCCCCCTCAGAATCTTGTACGTTTCAATAAGATCACCCCCATTCTTCTAAACTCTAATGAATAAAGGCCTAACCTGTTTAACCGTTCTTGATAAGTCAACTGCTTCATCCCAGGAATCAGCCCAGTGCATCTCTTTTGAACTGCCTCCAATGCCAGTATATCCTTTCTTAAATACAGGGACCAAAAGTGTACACAGTACTCCAGGTGCGACCTCACCAACACCCTTTACAAGACTTCCCTATTTTTAAACTCCAACCCCCGAGCAATACAGGCCAAAATTCCATTTGACTTCTTAATTACTTGCTGCACCTGCAAGTTAACTTTTTGTATTTCATGCACAAGAACACCCAGATCCCTCTGTGCTGCACTTTTTTGGAGTCTCTCTCTATTTAAATAATAGTCTGCCTTTTGATTTTTTCTACCAAAGCGCATGTCCTCACACTTTCCCACATTAAACTCCACCTGTCAAGTTTTTGCCCACTCACTCAACCTATCTATATCTCCTAGCAGGTTCCTTATGTCCTCATTGCAACATGCCTTCCCACCTATTTTTGTATCGTCAGCAAATTTGGATACATTACACTCTGCCCCCTCTTTCAAGTCATTAACATAGATATGAAATAATTCAGGCCCTAGGACTGATCCTTGTGGCACTCCATTGGTTACGTCTTTCCAACCTGAAAAAGACCCATTAATCCAGACTCTGTCTTGTGTGTGTTAACCAATCCTCAAACCATGCTAATACATTACCCCCAATACCGTGAGCTCCTATCTTATGCAATAGCCTTTTGGGGAGAATTTTCCGGTCGGCGAGTGGGTGCGGGGCCCAACGTGTAAAATGACGCGCGGTGACGTCGGGCGGGCATCCCAACGTCATCCCGCGCCATTTAGATTTTCAGTTCAGCGGGCGCACAGCTGAATTGGCAGCGCGCCCGCCCAACTGTCAAAAGCCTATTAAGGCCTGTCAAAAATTAATTTAAATAATTAAATGAGCTGCCCGTCCAACCTTAAGGTTGGCAGGCAGGCGAAGAGCCCAGGTGGCCTTCGCATTTTTCATGGAACCTCATCCATGGGCGGGATGAGGTTTCATTAAGTGTTTAAAAATTCAATAAAAATTATTTTAAAAATTCATTGACATGTCCCAGCTCTTGTGACACTGTCACATGAGGGGACATGTTTTAAAATTTTTAATTACTTTATTCAGATGTTTAAAACTTAAACAAATCTCCCTGAGGCACCCAGATTTCTGTGCTCTTTTGCGCTCATGTGTGAAAGAGCACAGGACCGGACTCACGGAATCCCACCCCCCGCCTGCACAGGGAGCACTCAGCGCTTTCGGGCAAACGTCACACTGGGCAGGCCTTAACTGGCCCACCGACATAAAATGGCGGTGCGGACCCGATCGGGGGCGCTGATTGGGTTCGCACTCGCTCCCTCTCGCCCCCGCACAAGCTCCCCAACAGGGGGCAAATTCAGCCCTCTATGTGGCACCTTATCGAATGCCTTCTGGAAATCCAAATACACTCCACCTACCGGATCCCCTTTATCAACTTTGCTTGTTATATCCTCAAAGAACTCTAGCAACTTTGTCAAACATGATTTTGCTTTCACAAAGCCAAGTTGACTATGTTTGATTGTGTTAAGCTTTTCAAAATGTCCTGCTATTTCTTCTTTAATAATGGACTCTTGCATTTTCACAACGATAGATGTTAGGCTGACTGGCCTATAGTTTCCTGCTTTTTGTCTCCCTCCCTTCTTGAACAGGGGAGTCACATTAGCGGTTTTCCAACCCACTGGGACCCTCCCGGAATCCAGTGAGTTCTGGAATATTTTGACCAATGCCTCCAGTATCTCTGCAGCCACTTCCTTTAAAATCATATTTGGAGTTGGATTCAAACAGTCTTCCACATAGCGGCACTTAAACCTAGAATCTTCTGACTTACAGCTGAATGAACCAAGCTATGGCACACTGAAAGGAAGAGTCAGCAATGAATCACAAGAAGGGGAGGGATAGTTGGAGTAGCTTGGAATAAGGTTAATAAAATCTAAAGATCAGAAAGCAGCACCGATGCAGTCACCATTCCAACAGAGCGAGATGTCTAAGGAGGTACTTTAGTATGATTAGAACAAAGAATATGGCACGGACCTTTCAAAAGGACAAGCATTTCTAGAATCCATCCACTCTGCCATAGTGACTTCTCTCACCAGGAGGAAGTGGCTGGAGTTAAGGAGGGAGTTGCTCAAAGTGAAAAGGATCTAAGGCAGATAGTGTACAGGGGCTATTAGTGTCAGCGTCTAACTGGGAAGAGATGGAGGTCCCAGGACCCACCCTGGGGAGGGACTGTAATAGTGACTGACTATATCCATAGTAGAGAGACATTTGGATTGGGGCTGCAGAATCTGACTTAATCAAATGACAGTCTGTGTCAGAAGAGTCATGGATGAAGATGAATAGATGCTAGACACTGGAGAAATAATAGAGTCAAGGGAAGAGGAAATTAGTTTGACATGAACAAGCTGAAATAGTTCCTGTTTGCATATAATGAGGAGGTAGAAACAGGCTGTGCGAATTAGGGTTGTACATGGATAGGCTTTTTTCATTTTTTTCTTTCTGCTTAGTTTCATGCATTTAAAATCCCAATTGATTATACTATGTGAGCTCTTAATATTATATAACAATAAAGGAGAGATGGTGGCATCAAAAAGCATTTCTGTGATATTCTTACATAAAAGTAACTAACTTTGTAGGATCTGATAGAATAAAGCACACTTTGAAAATAAGAGCAAAAAACATGGTACTGACCAGGACAATTAAAAAATCCAAACAATTCCAAAGACTCTTGAAGTATGCCATCCTGTGAGTGTGCAGCTCTATGGCTTCTTGGATCACATAGTTGCAGATAAAGAAACAAAAGATAACTTCACAAGCAGCCAGAAAGAAGTCAAAGTTTGAAACATATCGCAGGAGTTTGACTGTGAAAAATTCAGAAGAAGGGATGGCTCCACCAGTTGCAGGAAATTCCACCAGCAGCCTGGCATGCAAACAAGTTAAAAGATTCAATTATTCTGGAAGAACTAGAAACAAGTTTTACCTTTTTGAAAATTAAATTTATAAACACTTTTACAGCACAAATGAACCCACATCATTTTAACTGAACGTTGTGCACTCCTACCACTAAATATTCACATTTACTCTCGTTATATACATAATTTACCCATGTTTTCCTGTGCTGAGTCCCCGGAGATCAGATTTAATTAGATCTGATTTACAAATTTGTTACGGTGCTGTATTCACAAAACCACAGAACAGATGCAAATGCAATGGAATTGGCATAAAAAGTGGCTATGGGTGAATTGCACATGATGTGAATTTAATAATAGATATATTATTTGATTTCAATATGGCATAAATGCACACTGAACTGTGGAAATATAAGATGAATCACAGTCATAAAAATATGTAAGATATTTTCACAAACCTGATTGCATTAAACAAGTTAACATTTGCATTGTAGACTGTAAAGTCTATGAAGACAGCTCTACTCCCACTATCAAGCCAAAGTTTTGATTTAAGGCGTGTAATTTTCCCAAAACTGGCAACTTTATCTTGCGCTAACTCGAAAATATAACCACCATTGTCGTATGTACCAAGTCTACCCCAATGCCATAGCTCAAATTCATTATTAGGAAGACGATATTCCCATCTGTTAAGAGGGAAAAAAAGGCATAAATCAACAAATCCAATGAAGTCACAAAAATATCCATACAATTACAGTGACAACCTAGAGAGTAACTTGCAGTTTATTACAATGCTATAACATTTGAGTAATTACGATGTCAAAACTTGTGAAAGAAAGGAACACGGGTTTTGCAACATAATATTGGATTTATTGATGCCATCTATTCTTACTTGCTTCACTTTTATAAATTTTCTTTCTCTTTTAGGAAGACTTTCTGTGAACATGCCAATCAGATGGCAAACAATTGATATTGTTCTATCATTGCTCTGGGAGGCTTTTTTTTATTCATTTGTGGGATGTGGGCATTGCTGGCTAGGCCAGCATTCATTGACCATCTCTAATCGCCCTTGAGAAAGCGGTAGTGTGCTGGTTTCTTAAACTGCTGCAGTCCCATATGCAGTAGGAACACCCATATGGTGCTATTAGGAGGGAGTTCCAGGATTTTGACCCAGAAGGAACAGTGATTATAGTTTCAAGTCAGGATGGTGAGTGACTTGGAGGGGAACTGGCAGGTGGTGGTGTTCCCAAGCATCTGTTGCCCTTGTCCTTCTAGGTGGCAGAGGTCACGGGTTTGGAAGTTGCTGTCGAAGGAACCTTGGTGAGTTGCTGCAGTGCATCTTGTAGATGGTACACACTGCTGCCACTGTGAGTCGGTGGTGGAGAGAGTGAATGTTGAAGGTGGTGGATGGGGTGTCAATCAAGCATTCGGCATTGCCCTGGATGATGTTAAGCTTCTTGAATGTTGCTGGAGCTGCACTCATCCAGTCAAGTGGAGAGTATTCCATTACATTCCTGACTTATACTTTGTAGATGGTGGACAGGCTTTGGGGACTCAGGAGGTGAGTTACTCTCCACAGAATTCCCAGCCTCTGACCTGCACTTGCAGCCACGGTATTTATATGGCTAGTCCAGTTCAGCTTCTGGTCAATGGTAACCTCCAGGATGATCTCAGTAATACCACTGTACAAGTTACACTCCTTGTCACAGGGGAATTGCTCCTAGCATCCACAAAAATTTGAATTGTTACTTCATGCCAAGTGACATGCCTTCAAAGTGTTTATCAGAGGTGAAATAAAGCCTGCACCTTAACAAAGAAAGTGATATTCTGAAGTTGGCAGTCCTCCAAGACAGCGTCTTGGAAGACTAGGGATTTTTAAAGGGTTACAGTGTTACCAATTTATTGGATGGTCACTCCAGAAGCTGAAGGAGGCTGCCTTCAGCCCTACAATAACATCTACATCAGGTATGCCACCAGCATTACTTTGATTCTGTTGATCAGAGTATGTTGTTGCTGAGTCATACATGCGTAAGTACATATCTGTACATACAAATTAGGGGTGGGGGTAGGCCATTCGTGCCCCCCCCCCCACCCCAAACAAGCCATTTGAAAGATCATGGCTGATCTGATTGTGGGCTCAACTTTATTTCCTGTCTACCTCCTCAAAGATGCCAGTTTTTAGATCAGATGTTAAACCAAGGTCCTAACTTGCTGTTCTGTTGGATGGGAAAGATTCTATAAAACTAGTCAGTAAGAGGGTATGAGCTCTGATGGGTGGAGTGTAACAATTCCAGGAATCTGTACAGGGGCTTCAGCTTTTCACCATGTATACAAATGACTTGGATGAAGAATCAGAGTCACATATCCAAGTTTGCTGGTGGCACTAAGTTAAGAGTCAGGGAAGAAGAGGGCACCAAATAAACATAGACAGAGGGAGAGGGCAAAACCACAGCAATTGGAATTCAACGTGAGGAAGTGGGAGGCCATATACTTTAGACTGAAGAAAGGCAAATTGTATATATTCTTACTTGTGAGAGACTAAATGCTATCAAGAAGCTAAGGGAGTTAGGAGTCTGTGGAAACAAATCTCAAAATGTTAATGTGCAGTATCAAAAAGGCCAGTGGAAAGTTGGCCTTCATCTCAAAGGGATTTGAATTCAGACGTGCAGACGTAATACTTCAGTCGCACAAAGCCATAGCCACTTCTACCTGCTGTGATCTCTCAGTTCTGGGTACCACACCTCAGAAAGGGGTTAGGGGCCTTGGAATGCATACTGCGCAGATTCACCAGAATAATGCCTGGGCTCAAAAAGTTAAATTATGAGGACAGGTTAGAAGGTTGACAAGTGATCTAAACAAGATGTTTAAAATGTTAAAGCATTCAATAGGCTTGATAACAGAGACCTGAATTTTCCCGTTCAAGCAAATGACCCAATGTTGGGGGGGGCGGGGGGAGGTATGTGGGTCAGCGACACGCATGATCAGGCAGTGGTACTTCCTCCATTGTTTTACCAGGAAGGGTCAATTAAGGGCCGTCAGGCAGTGAAGTCAGCCAATTAAAAGTGGAAGGTGGGTCATAATGCTGGAAGCCTCCATTTTTAAAGGCACATGTGCAGCAGTGAGGCAGACTATAGACACAAGCAAAGGAGACAGCAGAGGAATTGAGGAATTCAGATTGAGGAAGGGTTGCTCGATGATTCAGTGAGGCCTTTCCAGAGGTACTCCTACAGCTGGTCAGACAAAGGAGTACTATCCTGTTTCCAGTAGCTGGGAGGAGGTGGCCAGCAAGCCTCACCAAGGAGGCATGGCTGGAGGTGACATGAGCAGCCAAGGGGTGGTTGCAAGAACCTGGATCCAGTGCATAAAGAGATTTAATGGCCTGCTACAGTCTAGAAAGGTGAGTGGAATTTCAGGTTGCAAACTGGAAGCACGACATAAATTTAAAAAGTGCCTATGAAATGTAAGGCCAGGTAGTAGACCCATGCATAGGGGGCAATACCAGGTACCAGAGTCGGCATTGAGGCACCCAACTCCAATGCAACTGAACTTCATGGTCAGTGATGAGTGAATGCTGCCTTGAGATGGCTGATTGGCTGTGACATATGGGGAGAATTTTTAGGTCGGCGGGCGGGCGGGCGGGCGCGATTGGTGGGCTCGGGATTGGCCGGGGAACAGACCACCGCCCGCGATCGGCCCCCGACTGAGATTTCATGCTGGCTGTCCAATTAACGGCCAGCTAGTGTGAAACGCATGCTGAGGAGCTCAGTGCTGCCGGGGCGCTGTGAGCGCTGACAGAAAGCTCCCTGAAGGCAGAGAGCTGCCTCGGAGCTCAAGACCTGAAAAGGATTAAATAAAGTTTTTAAAATCAGGAGAAAAATGTGCAAGCATCACAATCAGCCACCTGAACATATACATGATAAAAATGCTGTCCATAGATTTTTATTTATCTTTCATTTAATAACGGAAACCTCATCCCGCCCTTGGATGAGGTTTCATGAAAAATGCAAAGTCTGCCTGGCCGATTTACCCGTCCGCCAACCGTAAGGTTGGATGGACCATGAAAAATAGCAAGACAATTGCATCTTTAATTACCTTAGTAGGCCTTGTAATTGTTGGCGGGTGCGCGATTTTGCGTCTGATTGGGTTGGGGGCGCGCCCGCACACCGAGCTAAAAATTCTGCCCCATGACTGTTACACCTAGTGAACTGGTGCTACACATTCACAGTGCCTCAGTTGAGCACAGACGAGTCCTGAGACAGGGGTGTCGCCACGTCTGTCTGTGCTTGCAGGGGCAGCATGCTCAGAATGCCAGGGAGCATTAACGCACCAAAGGCGAAGTGACTTTCATGACAGTGAGGGCACCAGCAGAGGAGGAGGCCTTGGAGATCGGTTGGGTCATGGCAGGGCAGTCTGCTGATGAGGGCAAGGCAGGTGTGGAAGCTATGGAGGGTGAGTATGGCGATGGTTGTGCCTATCATTCCCAAGGCTCTGGTGCCTATGTGAGCCTCTAACATCACTGGAAGCTCCTGACCACAGGAAGAAGCCAGGGCTTGGTTGAAGAAGGAGTTGTTTTGCTTAAATCATGGGCAGAATTTTTAGGTCAGTGTGCGGGCACCTGCCCGACCCAATCGGATGTGAAGTCACGAGGGATGACGTTGGGCGCGTGTCCTGATGTCATCCTGCGCTCGTGCGGTATTTCAGTTGGCAGGCACGCATGTCTCCGTTTTTTCGTGGTCTATCCAACCTTACGGTTGGTGGATGGGCGAATTGACCAGGTGGACTTTGCATTTTACATGTTTCTGTCATTAAATAAAAAGTAAATAAAAATCTATGGACAGGATTTTTATCATGTGTATGTTCAGGTGATTATGATGCTTGGACATTTTTTTCCTGATTTTACAAACTTTATGGGCAGCTTTTTCTGGTAGGCGGGTGGGGCCAGCTCGTCGACGCGGGGCGATGTTGGGCGTGCATCCCGACGTCACCCCCGCATCATTTAGATTGTCAGTTCAGCAGGCGCGCCAACCTGTCAACGGCCTATTGAGGTCATTGAAAAAGTAATTAAACCAATTAATGGACCTGCCCATCCAACTTTAAGGTTGCCGGGCAGGCGAAGAGCCCAGGTGGCCTTCAGAAAAACCATGAAACCTCATCCACGGGTGGGATGAAGTTTCATGAGGGATTTAAAATTTTCAGAATATTTTTCAACAGAAGTTATGGACATGTCCCAGCCCATGTGACAGTGTCACATGAGGGGACATGTCAGGAAAACTTTTTCCAGCCTTTGAAAAATTTTTTGTAACTTCAACCGATCTCCCTGAGGCAGCACTTTGCCTCAGGGAGATCTGTGCGCTTTTTCGTGCGCATACGCAAAAGAGCGCACTCCCAGCTCACCACCCCCCCCCCCCCCCACACGCACAGGGAGCACATAGCGCTTCCGAGCGGATGTCACGCTGTGCGATCCTTAATTGGTCTGCCCATGCAAAATGGCGGCGCGCCCCCAACCTGGTGTGCCGATCAGGAACCCGCCAACCCACACCCACTCCCGCACAGCCCCCCCGATGGGGGAAAAATGCTGCCCTATGAAACGGTTTTAAAGTCTTCAGCGCCCTGAGGCAGCTCTCTGCCTTCAGGGAGCTTTCATTCCTCGCTCGCCCGCGCTTACTTCAGCGCCCACCACCCTCCCGCCCCCGTCCCAGCAGCGCTAAGCATTTCAGCGCGTGCTCCATGAAATCGCAGTCAAGGGCCAATCGCGGGCAGCGGTCCATTCCCCCCCCATCTGATCCAGGGCCCGCCGATCGCGCCCACCCACCGACCTAAAAATCCTGCCCCGTGTCTCTCCACCAGCTGCAGATTAGGAACAGACCAGGGCTCATGCTACATTAGAAATCTCACAGGATTTTAAAAAAAACTTTCAAGGGATGTGGGCGCCGCTGGTTAGGCCAGCATTTATTGCCCATCCCTAATTGTCCTTGAGAAGGTGATGGTGAGACGGATCCACTACCATCTCAAGACTTCAGTCACTTCATTCCGCACCCTCCACCAGAACAGATACAATCACATCGGTGGGCTTTGTTACATATGTAGAATGGATGACACAATCTGGTGAGCACTGCACAGGTACACAAGAGGCAGTAACACCTGCGGTCACTTCCCCTTGGAGGAGTGAGGACAGGCCCAGCAATGCTTCATTTCACGCAGATGGCGATCCACCGGAGTCATCAGCAAAGCAACAGTTGCTTCAGCAGCAGCATTAAAAGAGTGAACATCTGTCGGAGCTACCAGAGGCAGTAAAGTCCATTGTGCAAATGATGCACAAGTCCACCCCTGCTAGGAGTGGTACTATATCTGGTTTGTGAACTTGCAGAGTCCTCCATGGAGGAAATGGTGATTTTCATGTCGAACAACTCGGAGCAGAGCACTGAGTGGATGCAGAGGGTGCGCACAGACTTCCAAAGCATAGCCTCACCCATGAGGTCTATAGAGTGATGAGTGGGCGAGATGAGCGAGATGGGCATCTGCCCATTGCCAGGAGTTGAACCAATCTAGACAGCCACGGGAACAGCGGAAGGTGGCTCACATCTTCCTGTCAGTGGCGATGCTGCTGACTGCACAAAAAAGTACACACCAAGCTGGTTTGCAGTTTGCTGGACAAACTTCCTCGACTTGCAGCCGGGCCTACCGCTGGGACAAACAGTGTGCGTTTCCGACGGGCTGCACAGCTCTGACACCATGAGCTGACAACAGGCCCCTCGAGCTCTGTGTTCAGCTCAATGACAGAAATGTATTTTTAAAATAATTTTAATATGTTAAAACGGCTAGGACACTTTTTAAAACTATTATAAACATTCAATTACATTTAACACTTTTATAACAGTTTTAAAAGCCTGACGAATCTGCCCCTCAGACATTAATGCCCTATCACTCCTCTTCCTCTCGCTCCCCCACCCCCGCCCTGACCCTGCACCTCCCCCTCCCCCACCATGACCCTGCACCTCTCCCTCCCCCACCCTGACCCTGCACCTCTCCCTCCCCCACCATGACCCTGCACCTCTCGCTCCCCCACCCTGACCCTGCACCACTCACTCCCCCACCCCGGCTCTTCCCCGCCCTGACCCTGCACCTCTCGCTCCACCACCCCAGCTCCTCCCCCGCCCTGACCCTGCACCTCTCCCTCCCCCACCCCAGCTCCTCCCCCACCCTGACCCTGCACCTTTCCCTCCCCCACCCCAGCTCCTCCCCCGCCCTGAACCTGCACCTCTCCCTCCCCCACCCCAGCTCCTCCCCCGCCCTGACTCTGTACCTCTCGCTCCCCCACCCCGGCTCCTCCCCCACCCTGACCCTGCACCTCTCGCTCCCCCACCCCAGCTCCTCCCCCACCCTGACCCTGCACCTCTCGCTCCCCCACCCTGACCCTGCACCTCTCGCTCCCCCACCCTGACCCTGCAGCTCTCCCTCCCCCACCCCAGCTCCTCCCCCGCCCTGACCCTGCACCTCTCCCTCCCCCACCCCAGCTCCTCCCCCGCCCTGACCCTGCACCTCTCGCTCCCCCACCCTGACCCTGCACCTCTCCCTCCCCCACCCCAGCTCCTCCCCCACCCTGACCCTGCACCTCTCCCTCCCCCACCCCAGCTCCTCCCCCGCCCTGACCCTGCACCTCTCGCTCCCCCACCCCAGCTCCTCCCCCGCCCTGACCCTGCACCTCTCGCTCCCCCACCCTGACCCTGCACCTCTCGCTCCCCCACCCTGACCCTGCACCTCTCGCTCCCCCACCCTGACCCTGCACCTCTCGCTCCCCAACCCCAGCTCCTCCCCCGCCCTGACCCTGCACCTCTCGCTCCCCCACCCCGGCTCCTCCCCCACCCTGACCCTGCACCTCTCCCTCCCCCACCCCAGCTCCTCCCCCACCCTGACCCTGCACCTCTCCCTCCTCCACCCCAGCTCCTCCCCCACCCTGACCCTGCACCTCTCCCTCCCCCACCCCAGCTCCTCCCCCACCCTGACCCTGTACCTCTCGCTCCCCCACCCCGGCTCCTCCCCCGCCCTGACCCTGCACCTCTCGCTCCCCCACCCCGGCTCCTCTCCCTCCCTCCCGCACCCCTGCACCTCTCCCTCCCCCACCCCGGCTCCTCTCCCTCCCCCACCCCCACACCTCTCGCTCCCCCACCACAACTCCTCTCCCTCCCCCATGCCTGCACCTCCCCCTCCCCCGCCCCGGCCCCTCTCCAAGGCACGGGGTGTTGGTGGGGGGGCAAGTCACGGCGAGGATGGCAAGGGGGCAAGGAGCTGGGGGATCATGAGCGAGCAAGCAGCAGGGGGATGGCGAGGGCGCAAGGAGCAGGGAGATGGCGAGGGGGCATGGAACAATGGTGTGGTGAGGGGGCGAGGCACGGGGGGGATGGCGAAGGGGCAAGGCACGGGGGATGGCGAGGGGACAAGGCACGGCGGGACGGCGAGTGGGTAAGGCGCGGGGGGATGGCGAGGGGACAAGGTGCAATGGGATGGCGAGTGGGTAAGGCACGGGGGGATGGCAAGGGGACAAGGTGCAATGGGATGGCGAGTGGGTAAGGCGCGGGGGGATGGCGAGGGAACAAGGCGCAATGGGATGGCGAGTGGGTAAGGTGCGGGGGGATGGCGAGGGGACAAGGCGCAATGGGATGGCGAGTGGGTAAGGTGCGGGGGGATGGCGAGGGGACAAGGTGCAATGGGATGGCGAGTGGGTAAGGTGCGGGGGGATGGCGAGGGGACAAGGCGCAATGGGATGGCGAGGGGGCAAGGCGCCACCCTGGCTCCTCTCCATTGCAACCCCCACCCTGGCTCCTCTCCTTCGCCCACCTCAGCTCCTCTCCCTCCCCCGCACCAGCTCCTCTCCCTACCTCGCCCCGGCCCCTCTCCCGCCCAGCTCCTCAGTCCCGTGAGAAACCACAATTCACGGAGAGGAAAAGCTGAGTGGGACTGAGGTGCTGGGGCATAGGGCTACAGGGAGACTGGGGGAGCAGAGCTAGGGGACACACGGGTGCTAGGGGATGAGCTGGCAGGAGTGGGGGAGATGGGGCAAGAGGATGTGGGAGTGTTGAGTGGGGAGGAGCTGGGGGTACATGAGGGAGAGGAGCTGGGGGTGGTGTGTGGAGATGGGTGGGGGAGGGAAGAAGAACTAGGGTGTGAGGGGGTACTGAATCAGCTGGGTGTGAGGGGGCTGCAGTGGAGTGGAGCTGCGGGAATCATGAAGAACATTTTACAATAGCCTGTCTGGCAGATTTCACTAACTTACACCTGTGCCCATCAGCTCCAAATTATTACATGGAGTTGAGGACAAACAGGCAAAGTTTCTAAATTAATGGTCCCTGTCACTTTAAGAATAGGAACAGTGGGACCATAAGCAAGGGTTCCTCCAGAGTCCACTGAGGCACAGTGAAACTTCCACATTTCAATGTAGGTGAGCATGCCAGAAGTTGCAATGCCATTGTGTCCCACAATTGCGGCAAACGTCTCAGTGTTCATCGCTATTGGGAGCACAAGATCTGGGCCAATAATGTTAACTGCAGATTGTTTAATGTTTAATGAGAGTTTAAGGTCTTGACATACAATGCATAGTGACTTGTGTGTTTATTTTTATGCAACAGTTGACAGTTACCAGATTTAGAATGAACAAATGGATGGTATCTAAGTGAGGGCCTCATGAGCACCTGTGTTGACAGAGGCCTTGCTATATAGTGCTGATGGGTACAGAAAGGCGCTAAGGGTCTCTCATGAAAGGTTAGCAAGGCTGCCTCTTGGGCAGAACTTCTTGGTTTGGTGGCCCCTTGCACTTGACTTCATGTGAACCGTCTGCTGATCAGAGTCACGAATCTCCCTGCCACACATCTCACTGTACTGTGAGCTGGTCCCCGTGGTGCCATCTTCATCAATTGGCACCTGTTGAAAGTGCCTCATACTCATCCTCCTCCTCTGAGAATGTCGATTGCTCAGTGTCTTTCTCTGGCTTCATCACTACACCCTTTTGGGGTACCAGTTTGTGAAATGTGCTGCAGACGACAGTGATGTGGGATACCCTTCAGAGTGCATATTGTAGGGCTCGCCCAGATCTACCAAGATTTCTAAACCTCATCTTCAATAGGCCAATGGCCTGCTTGATCTTGGCCCTTGTAGTCATATGGCAGTGGTTGCATATGTGTCTGCCTGTCTGTTCGGGTTATGTAAAAGGGTCAGAAGCCATGACTTTAGAGGATACTCCTCGTCTCCCAGGATCCTGCCACGAAAGGCTTTGCGTGGCCTGAAGAGCTGAGGTAATTGGAATTGTCTGAAGATGTTCACAAAGGCATCCAGCTGCACTGAGGGAAGCTTGATGGCCACATGAGTACAGTCATTGACCTCCTGCACCTGGGGAAATCCAGCCATGGCCCTGAAGCCAACTGGCCTCTTGGTCTGACTGGCCTGATTGGTTGTGAGCTTGATATGTTGGCCAGCCTCATGTGACATCCGTGACTTCCTTTATATAGCAATGGGCCGCTGACTGAGGGAGGCCAGATGGATTTCCATGCGATCCCTGCAACAAACCATGGGTGAAAACGTTGAGTGCCAATGTCACCTTTAAAGTTACAGGTGCCACTTCCTATTGGCATTAACCCCTGCTCCAGCATTCCACACATCTCCCCCACCATCCCTGGAGAGATGGAGTCTTCATAGACATTGGTGATGGACATCTCCAGGAAGCTGAGCCTCTGATGGTATACCCTTTGAGCTGGGTAACACCTTTTGGGACTATGAGGCTGCCTTCTTACCCCCATGCACCCTCCTCATCCACATCCAATGGTTTCCTTAACCTGCTGGAGTTCCCCTGGCTGCTGCACAAGTGCTCCATGTGGCTGCATCCCTATCTCTGTGCCACTCCCTTCCTCACTGGAGGCGTCAATCTCAAAGCATTGACCCCATAGCCAGATAAGGCCTCTACCATGACCAGCCTCTCAAGAACCTTGTTCTGCCTCCAGTGGCTGCTGTGGACCTTGGAGATACCTTTCCACTAGCAGTGCTTCACTTTGGCCCCACTGTCTGCAGTGCTTCCTTCAGGCACTTCTTCAGCACACAGCCTACAGATAGTTTCACAATATGGCTACCAGCTCCCTCCACAACTCCACTGCTGCTCAGGTCTTGCCTGGTTTGATTAGATGAGACTCTGAGCAGCCACCTATCCTGTGTGTTGTTGGTAAAATCAGAAAAAAGTCGGAAAATACCTGACATTTGTGTGTTTAACAACCTTAATTACTTCCCTGCAGCTGATATGTCTGCCACTGATCTGTTGCACTGCTCCTACCTGGTAAAATTGGTTGCTGGCTTGGATCCAGCCAAATGTGGGCCCAGGCTATTTAACCAGCCCCTTACCCTGCCTCCATTCCCACGGGCCCAGTAAAATTCCACCCAGAGAAACTATTTTCTTTGGTTGGTGAATCCAGAACAAAGGGGCACAATCTTAAAAATCGAGTTAAGCCATTTCGGAGCACTTTTTCAGATAAAAAAGTAGTGAAAATCTGGAACTCTTGCCATCAAAAGGCTAAAGATGCTGGTTAATTAAAATCTTCAAGACTGAAATTGGTAGAGTTTTGTTAGGTAAGAGTGTTGAGTGAAACGGATCAAAGGTAAACTGCTGGAGTTGAGGTAGGGATAAAGATTGATCTGACTGAATGGTGGAACAGGCTCCAGAGCAGCATGACCCATGGCATTCCTTCATTTCCACTTGTTTGTTTAAACTCATTTGTTTAATTGATCATCCTGGTGTGAAGCACATTGAAAGTTTTAATACATTAGCAGCTGGGAATGTTCCACTGTGTTAAAGGCACTATATAAATACACATTCCTGTTGTTGCTGTATTAAAAGCCACTTTATATAAATACAGGTTCATACTTCCTACTTTAAAAAAATCTGTCTGAAAGATGGAAGAAAGGTATATATAAAACTTACTCCACTCCAGTTTTAAGGCCGAAAGGTGACCGATCCTCAGTTGAAAAAGAATAAGCATCGTAACAATTTTTAAACATCTTCCGAAAATATTCATGAATGGAACAACTATTGTTGCGCACCCTTATCTGTCGAATTTGAGGGCGTCCTAAAAGGATATTCTCATAGTATATGTAGCTCTGGCCTTGAGACAAAGGCTGGCCATTGTACCATTCATTCCAGTAGAGACTATCCAGGAGTGGCCCCTCTGCATACTGAAAATAGTAATTTATGGAATTTATAATTAATCTGAAATGCACAAAAATAATTGTCACTTTAAATAACGCTTCAGTTTTTTTCTCTTAATGTACATAAATATCTGTGTAGCAAAGTAAGATCCAGTTTATTAAAAAAATCTTAAATAATGCTGAGTTATTAGTTAGCTGCATGTTTAGACATTTTGGACACCACTGGTTCTCAAGGGTTCAATTCTTCCTAAAGTAACAATCAAAAATTACCATGATGATGCAGCAAAACTAAGTTTATATAATTGTCATGAACCTTTGGGGGTGATTTTCCTGTCTGACATGGATTGAGTGGATAGTGCATGGGGTGTCTGTATTATCTACCTGCCCAAGGCAAGCAGCAGGGAATCTGTGGCACTTCTGTCACCGGGCTTAATTTAAATGTAATTGGTGAGCTGCTAGTGCTGATTATGCTCTTTATCGGCAGTTTTTCAATCAGCAGGGCGAGTAAGTGAAAGGGCAGCTTAAGGACAATTTAAAAGCAACCTACAGCCTTTAGGAGAAGAGCACCTCTTGATGATGAGCATGGAAAGTGATTTTCTGGAGCACAGGAAACATGGCTTCAACTGGACCAGGTTCTCTGGTACAGTGGAGGAGATGCTCACAGAGAAAGGAAGAAACAGAACTCTTACAACAGACTCCTTAGTGAAGCTCAGCTTCCTTATACACTGCTCCTCAGAGAAGTGCAGATTATGCTGATGTGGGCCTAGCTGCTTCGCTGGGAGATAAGGCTTCCCACAATTTCATTTTATATCCCTGCAGATACAGCCCTTTGCTTCTTCCTCCTTCTCCTACCAGAATGAAATTGCCTGAAGGGTCCACATTGTAGAAAAAGTACATTGCAAGAAGCCCTGAAATTATGTACTGTTAATACAAGTCACATTGAAATTGTCTAAGCAGCCAATAAAAGCCAAAATGTAACACAAACAAAAAACTTACAGCATTTTACCTGAAAGCAGCTGAGGATCCCTTTAAATTTATTATAAATGGGCATCTCATAATTTGTTCCAACTGTGTTTTTTGGACAGGATAAGGATCTGATGGTCACACTGTACATGTAGAAGAAAATGCCTTTTTTGACAACATAATTTACAGATATTCATTAGGCCCTCTGTTTCTGGTGATATCTCTGGCAATCCAAAGTCTGCCTACAAATCATATTGGGTGGACAGCTAGTGGTAAGTCAGCAATTCTGTTTCAAGTGACTTTCACCTTGCCTCCAACCATGTTGTGGCATAAATGGGTCAGTAGCCAGAAAACAAATCAATGCCTTTGTCTTTCACTCTGTTCTCGGATGATTTATGTATCTGGACATTTTCACAGATCCTCTGAAGTTCAAGTATTAGATCTCACATCCAATTGTGTCCATAACAATACTGGTTTGGCTAATAATTGATAACAGTAGAAACAAATTTCATATAGTGAAATAGCTGTAATTAGTGTAAATCATGTTTCACACCCCAGCAAACATCAATTTCTTCATCAGATTCCATCAAGTACTCTTATACCTCCATAGAAACACATACTGACATTAATATGCAAAGTTATGAAAAAATATACAAAAACCTTTATTCAGTGAGTCTGCATTTCTTAACGTTTTCTTCATAAAAATATGATAAGACACTATAACAGCCTCTGTTTTAATATAATGAATATTTATAAAAGTTATGGGTGTAACTGGACATCAGATTAGTACTTCATTGCTTGCATGTTAAGTGGTTAAACCTACTTGCATAAATATTCCAGACATGCAACCATGTGATATAAGATGTTTTACACGTGCAAGCTTCTTTGTTCCCCTTGTCCTAGACCCAACCATCTTCAGCAGCTTCATCAATGACGTTCCTTCCATCATAAGGTCAGAAGTGGGCATGTTCGCTGATGATTGCACAACGTTCAGCATTATTTGCAACTCCTTAGATACTGAAACTGTCCATGTGGGTGTACCTATACCACAGGGACTACTGCGGTTCAAGAAAGCAGCTCATCATCACCTTCTCAAGGGCAATTAGGGATGGGCAATAAATGCTGGCCTAACCAGCAACGCCCACATCCTGTAAATGAACATTAAGAAAAATTTAACCGCTAAGGGCCGGATTTTCCCATCCTGATGGGGGTTCAGCATGTCAGGTGGGCTTTAAAAATGGCAGGCAGGACCTGAATCCGGGATTCCTGACCCAGTTCCTGGTGGTGTCAATTTTCTTCCATGCAGGATAGGGAAGTGGGTTGGAAGCCTGCATGGGGCTATCCCAACATTGCCGGCACCATTGCTGAAGTGGGCATTTCCGAACTTCTGCAATTTTGACATAGAGGGCAGATTTTGGCAGACAATGTGAATCGCATCAGCACAGAAGTGCCATGAACCATGGGTGAACCATGGCTTGGAGGCAGGAACCCGTATTCCAAGCAAGTACAAAAGTTGCTGCCTACATCACGTCATAATGAAATACTGTAGCACAAGTTATGTCTATTTTTACTGTAGTGATTGACCATAATTCTTTGTTTTGAAAAGCTAAGTGACCATTAAAATATAAGGTTGCTAGGTTGTTATTTCTGAAAACTGGCAAGCTATCAAAGGAAAGAACGACACCGTGAAAGTGGAAAAGTCTTCAGATGCATTGGAGCAGATTATACACTAGGTAATATGCTATTCTGCATTGTACACTATTGGAATACAGATCTCATTGTGTGAAGTTTAATTTTTTCCTTGAAGTTCAGCTCAGCCATCTGCTTAGCTGTTTCATAGCTTTGACAGACCACTGAGCTTCTGGCTATGTTCAAAGACTCTATTAGATTCTGCTCAGGCAAGGGTTGTTTATAGTTGTTCAGTGGAATGTCATCATGAATGTTTGGCTTCCTTCCAACACACTAATAGATTCTGTTCAGCAATGTTTGTTGACACAGCTGTCAAGGGGGGGTGTGAGCTTGTTTATTTTGACAGATTTATGACCTTTTAATGGTTACACTGGTATTCACGTAGTGTTTGTTTATTTTGACAAATTTATGAACTTCCAAATGTTATTGTAGGGCTCATGAGTTCTGCTTATAGTGAATACTGGGTTAGTGAGTTGGGGAGGGGGCTAGTATGGGGCATGAGGTGTTCTGGGGGTATGAGTTATGGGGAGTAGGGGGAGATGAGGTTTAATGGAGCCTCACACTCATTCAGTGAACAGAAATGGGCCTTTTAGCCTGGCCACCTTGGCATCGGCCAGCCTCTGTCTCCGCTTTGGGCCTGCTGCCAGGTAGAGGCGGGATCGTGACATTGAGAAATCTCCCAACTTCAGCTTCAAAGATGAAAATATGGCCATCTTGGACATTGTCTCCAAGTTGTTAGCTTTAGTTATAGAAACAGCATGTAAAAAAATGAAAAATCTGCTCAGGTCACTGATTCTATTGCCATTGAGTCTATTTGAATCATAAGTAAAATTAGGAAAATACATAAACAACAAAAAAATGGGATTATTAAGTCCATTTAGTCTTTTATGTATTATAGCTGCACAATTACTATACTTGAACACCATTGACATTTTGGCCTTTGGCTCCAGCATAACTGATAATTATAATATGGTAGGCATACTTGGGTATATTTCATTAAAAAGTGTTTAAATTGAGTTTTGCAAAACTTTCTAATTTAAAAATGAAACAATATTTTTAGTTGTGTCCTACTTTGGTTATTATTTTTCAAAATAAATTCTGGCCTGGATGATTATTTAGAGCAGGCAAGTTTAGGGGAGTACAAAACAAAAACAAAAATACCTGGGAAAACTCAGCAGGTCTGGCAGCATCTGTGGAGGGGAACACAGTTAACGTTTTGAGTCTGTAAGACACTTCAACAGAACTAAGTAAAAATAGAAAAGAGGTGAAATATAAGTTGGTTTAAGGGGACTGTGCTCCTCTCCACAGATGCTGCCAGACCTACTGAGTTTTTCCAGGTATTTTTGTTTTTGTTTTGGATTTCCAGCATCAGCAGTTTTTTGCTTTTATTTTAGGGGGAGTACTTTGTGTTCAAACTACTTCCCATTTTACAGGGAAAAAATAGAGTATACCAGAGCTTTCTTTTAAGTTTTAATCTCAGCGCACACATGGACACCCTCAGGTTGATCTCCAAGCCTGATATACCCTCTGCTACTGTTACACCCGAGTAGCATCTTCATCTATCCATTGTACTTTGATAGGAGACAGCAGGGGCAGGACATGAAATCAGACTGAATGCACCTGGGACCACTTACTCAAAGAAATTGCACCATCACCAGAATACTCTGCATTCTAAATGTCATTTTGTGGTTTCCCAGGGTTGTACAGGTCTTTAAAATCTCTCAGGTCAGCCTGAAGGGTCTCTGCTGTTTCATATGGAGCAGCTCAGGTACATGAGAATACCCTCTTGATGCTGACATTTAAACAGTCTGCTAGTGGTGGGGTGTCAGGGTGGTGAGGGGCAGCAGAGATCTGATTCAAGCATTTCATGCCACAAATAAAATTTTAAGTTTTACAAAAACAGTTGCTTGTTAATACAGAACTTGAGTATAGCTGAAGACAGACATGCTGTCAAAACTTTTCATCTTGCACTCATCAGGACAGAAGCAAGAATACCAAATCTCAAAGGGGGCAACAATTTTTGCTGCATGAGAAGAGGGTGCTGATTGGTTGGCAAGTGAACTCTGATTAGTAGAGGCATTGCCATGGAGAATGCACCAGGTAAGTTGATTCTGATTGGTTAAGGCATTGCAATGGGGAAAGAGCCATGGAATGTCTGCCCGCCCCAGGCTTTTATTTAATTGAAAAAGGTGCAATCTGTGGACATGTTCTTTTTGTTTGCAATGGACAGGGCCCTGTGTGTGACTATATGTAGCTTCCAGCACGCATGTGTGAGCCACATTGCAAGGCCAACCTATAATTTTAAATTGGTTGTTAGGGTGATTCTTAATACAGCCACAGAATCACACCTAATATTGGACACTCTGTTTTGAGGTTTGCAAGCATGGGCTGGTTGAGTACGGTCAGTACTTTGCCTGTTGCAAACAGCTAAAGGGACGTGCTGTTTGATACAATCCACCAGTCATTGGGATGCATGGTCTACATACCTGGCATCGCACCAGCCCTGAAATTCATATACCACATTACTCATTGTGTAGTTGTCAGAACGTCTTGAGTCATGCAGACTCGAAACGTTAACTGTATTCCTCTCCACAGATGCTGTCAGACCTGCTGAGTTTTTCCAGGTATTTTTATTTTTGTTTTTGTTTTGAATTTCCAGCATCTGCAGCTTTTTTGCTTTTATGTCAGAATGTCTTCTTGGCTTGACGGCAGCATCCTACTGGTGGGGAATATCACTCCTGTTGCTACTGCATGGTGGCAGCGTGAAATGGCTAGCTTCACTGTTGCTCAAATTTTAGAGACATCTGACACTTCCAGGGTAACCGGAGGTAAACTGGGCACTTTTTAAGACTGAAAGTGGCAGCCTTAGGCCCATTCATGAGTTTGCGCGATATATAGCAAGCAATGATCTGATTGGGGTAGCCATTATCCCACAGGATAGCTTTGATGCACCCTATTTCGGCATCATGGTGAGGAAATGGCTTGGGCCCTATTTACAAGGTCGCCGACAAGACCAATCTTATCACAAAATCTCGGAATTGTTATGGCACAGAAGGAGGTCATTTGGCCCATCATGTGTGCACTGGCTGTCCGGTTGAGCAATCCACCTAGTGCCATTCCCCCGCCTTCTCCCCATAACCCTGAACATTCTTTCTTTTCAGATAACAGTCTAATTTCCTCCTGAATACTTCAAGTGAACCTGCCTCCACCACACTCTCAGGCAGTGCATTGCAGACCCTAACCACTTGCTGCATGAAAAAGTCTTTGCTCATATCACTTTTGCTTCTTTTACTAATTACTTTAAATCTGTGTCCTCTTGTGCTCAATGCTTTCATGAGTGGGAACAGTTTTCCCCTATCTACTTTGTCCAGGCCCCTCATGATTTTGAATGTCTCTATCAAATCTCCTCTCAGCTTTCTTTTCTCTAATGTGAGAAATGGATGTTTTTAAAAAATATTTTTGGGGAATATTGTGTTATTCTGTGGAAAAGGCTGTGTGTGTGTGTGTGTGTGTGTGTGTGTGTTTATATATGATTTAATTAAGCTGGGCAGAGATTAATAAGAAACAGATTGTTTGGGGGGTTTAAAACATGAAAAGGATAGAGGTGTTATGTTTGAGGTACAAGTAAATGGGTTAGATCTAACATTTGTATTTTTAGGTAAGTTGAAAGTTTGTTTGAACATCAAAGGGAACTCAGAGGCTCAGAGGTGTAAAGACACATATTTTCATCTTGCAGGAGTTCATAGGTAGACAAGACGTTGGGATGTTATATTTTATTCACCCAAAAACAAAGACAAGATGGAGACATGAAAGATTTTTTGGGCTGAATTTTGCCCTCATTGGGCAGCCGGGCCTGGGAGCAGCCACGAAACCGACTGCCATCTGCGATCAGGCCCCGACTACAATTTCATGTTGGCGGGCCAACTAAGGCCTGCCCAACGTGAAACACAGGTCGTCACTGGCCAGGAAGGGCTGAGCGGGGGCAGAGACCTGTTAGCATTGGGTCCAATGGCGACCCGGCGGCCGGTACAAAGGAGGACCAGGCAGGCTCAGAAAGACTGTCAGGGAAGTACGCCTGGCTGCCGTTCGGACGATGCACTCAAGTACGGCAGCAAATGCCAGGTGGGAGGGCAGGTCGGGTGGGCACTCGGCCCCCCGCTTTTCTGATGAGTGATAAAAGTAGGGAAAATCCCAAGATATTCCATAAGTATATCAATGGGAAGAGGATAACCAGGGAAAGAGTAGGGCCCATTAGGGACCAAGGGAGCAATCTATGGGTGGAGCCAGAGGGCATTGGTACAATGTTGAACGAATACTTCACATCTGTCTTCACCCAAGAGAATGAGGATGAAGGTATCGAACTCGGGGAGAGAGACTGCGAGGTTCTTGAGCAAATTGATGTAGGGAGTGACAAGGTATTGGAGGTGTTGGCAGGTCTGGATGATTTGTGTCCCAGACTGCTGAGGGAGGCAAGGGAGGAGATCGCAGGCGCTCTGACCCAAATTTTTTATCCCTCTCTGGCCACAGGGGAGGTGCCAGAGGACTGGAGAACAGCTAATGTGGTTCTGCTATTTAAGAAGGGTTGTGGAGATAAGCCAGGGAACTACAGGCCTGTGAGTCTCACGTCAGTGGTAGGGAAACTATTGGAGAAAATTCTGAAGGAGAGAATCTATCTCCACTTGGAGAGGCAAGGTTTGATCAGGGGTAGTCAGCATGGCTTTGTCAGAGGGAGGTCATGCCTAACAAATTTGATTGAATTTTTTGAGGAGGTGACCAGGTGTGTAGATGAGGGTAGTGCAGTTGATGTAGTTTATATGGATTTCAGCAAAGCCTTTGACAAGGTCTCACATAGGAGACTTATAAAGAAGGCAAATGCACATGGGATACAGGGTAATTTGATAAGGTGGATTCAAAATTGGCTTAGTTGCAGGAGACAGAGGATGATGACAGAAGGCTGTTTTAGTGACTGGAAGCCAGTGTCCAGTGGCGTACCACAGGAATCTGTGCTGGGTCCCCTATTATTTGTCATTTATATAAACGACATAGATGACTATGTGGGGGGTAGGATTAGTAAATTTGTGGATGACACAAAGATTGGCCAGGTGGTTAACAGTGAGGTTGAGTGTCTTGGGCTACAGGAAGATATAGACGGGATGGTCAAATGGGCAGATAAATGGCAGATGGAATTTAACCCTGAAAAGTGTGAGGTGAAACACTTTAGAAGGAGTAATTTGACAAGGAAGTATTCAATGAACGGCATGACACTAGGAAGTTCTGAGGAACAAAGGGACCTTGGCGTGTGTGTCCATAGATCTCTGAAGGCGGAAGGGCATGTTAGTGGGGTGGTGAAAAAGGCATATGGGACACTTGCCTTTATCGATTGAGGCATAGATTACAAAAGTAGGGAGGTCATGTTGGAGTTGTATAGAACCTTAGTGCGGCCACAGCTGGAGTACTGTGTGCAGTTCTGGCCACCACATTATAGGAAGGATGTGATTGCACTGGAGGGGGTGCAGAGGAGATTCACCAGAATGTTGCCTGGGATGAAACATTTAAGTTATGCAGAGAGGTTGGATAGACTTGGGTTGTTTTCATTGGAGCAGAGAAGACCGAGGGGCGACCTGATCAAGGTGTACAAGATTATGAGGGGCATGGCCAGGGTGGATAGGGAGCAGCTGTTCCCCTTAGTTGAAGGGTCAGTCACAAGGGGATATAAGTTCAAGGTGTGGGGCAGAAGGTTTAGGGGGGATGTGTGGAAAAACTTTTTTACACAGAGGGTGGTGACGGTCTGGAATGCACTGCCTGGGAGGGTGATGGAGGTGGGTTGCCTCACATCCTTTATAAAGTACCTGGATGAGCACTTGGCACGTCATAACATTCAAGGCTATGGGCCAAGTGCTGGTAAATGGGATTAGGTAGGTAGGTCAGGTGTTTCTCACGTGTCGGTGCAGACTCAATGGGCCGAAGGGCCTCTTCTGCACTGTGTGATTCTGTGATATAAGTGTCTCACTGTCCTCATGGAGGAAGTGGCTGCCAGGAGGGACACCCTTGTCCCCAGGGATGGGAGGAGGAGGCCACCACACCTCACCAAGAGGGCATGGAAGGAGGTGGCAGCCCTGGTGGCAGCCCTGGTGAGCAGCCATGATGTGGTGCAGCACACATGGGTGTATTGCTGGAAGCACGTCAATGACCTGCTGCGCTCAGGAAAGGTGAGGACCGTGTTGGCATGGATCAGAGTGCAGAAGTGTTAAGGTCTGGTTGCCCCCCGTGGACCTCAGGGATACTTGAGTCTGAGTGCCAACTGTCAATGACGCCGGAGCTGGCCAAGAGGGTGAGCTCTGGCTGCTTGGACTGAATGACTTGTGGCTCGAGGACCATGACTCAAGATGTGCCCTGCAAGGTGTCCCTCAGGTGGGGTTGGCCAGGCTGCAATGGCGCTGCAGGTGGAGAGTGGACTAATCAATGCTCCTCTGTCCTTTCAGGAGAAGACGAGCCATAACCAGGCAGAGAGATCATGTACAGATGGAGGCCTGCCCAACCTACTGATGCTGCTCTCCCGGTTCGAGCAGGTGGCCCTTGAGCTGGAGAGCCGGCACGCTCCTCATGCAACTGGGCGTGGAGAGGCGGGGGTGCCAGACGAAGGTAAGAATGCAGTGCACAGAGATGAGACTCTCAGATTGTGCAACTATTCTAGTGCAGTCTCCTCATTGATATGAGCCTCGAACCTGGAGTCCCCATTGATCATTGAAAGACGATGGCACTGTGATGCAGATCTCCATTGTCTCACCAGGGTGCCTGGCATGCACAGTTACAGTGTGATGGCTTAAACTAATGACATGTCCTTCTTCTCCCTTTTAGGTTCGCCAGCAGGTGTCCCATCCGCAGACCCTGAAAGGCCATCCTTGACACCGGAGGACCACCGGGCATCATTTTCACCTGTGTCACACCCTCTCTCTGTTACAGGCACCAGCGCAGACACCAGCATCTTGGTGGGCATTAGTTTGACAGCTAGTTTCTCGGTGCACGTTGGTGAGGGCACTTCACACTCGCATGAGGTGCAGGTGGAGGCAGAGAGTGCCCAGGGTGCTGGCTGTCGAAGGAGTGCTGGGGACCAGGACGATGCTCAGCCAAAGGCTGATGATGAGCCTCTGGAGTCGTCCATTAGGCAGCAGATGCTGGATGTCCAGCAAGATGTGTGGGAGCATCTGGCGGAGATCCATGAGGGTATGCATGCCATGGTCTCTGTGATGGAGAGTCCATGCGGAGCATGTGCACTGCGTTGACCATCATGGGCGAGCATACTGCTTCCTTCATTGAGTGGCAACTTTCATGGAGAGACAGCTCCAGGAACAGAATGAGGGGTTCCTGGGTTGTGCTCAGGCCTGCAAGCTCTCACACAGGCAATGACCTCAGGTGGTGAGTGTCAGTGTGGGAGATGGATGAGGCACCCAGCATCCCAGCTCAGTGCCCATCTACCAATGGTGAACAGGGAGGACCACAGTGACCTTACGTTGGTGCACGAGCTGCCTGTCGTCTCTGCGGGCTCCTCTCAGGGCACTCCGGATGACGGCAGCAGCTCCTCCGCCCCTCTGCCAGTGACCGTGGCATCTGATGAGGCTGCGATGCCTCGGGTGATGCCAGCCGTGGCACTGGCCGCTCCCTCTTAGGCGGGGCTAGTACAGACTCCACGGGCCAGAGGATGCCCGCCAAGGTCATCACGGCCAACAGGACAGCAGGGTCAGCAGACTGTCTCCAATGCCGGTGTCAGCGAGGGGGAAGCACCAAGATGTAGCACTTGAAAACGCAAGTTAAAGGCACCAAGAGCACAAGAGAGACAGGTCATGGGTGATTTTATGTTAATTTATGTTTAGTTAATGTATACTGGCCGGGGACTTAAGAACAGAGAGGTTGATGTAAATAGTATGTACATGTCAAAATGATGTAAATCTGGTTTTGTCATCATGGCCTGAGTGTGCTCCATCATTTTATTTCATTGGTGCAGGGTACGCCAGTACGAAATGCTACATGTATGTGTCTCTGAACTTTATTGCACAGGCACTGAGTGTTCTTTGCGTTCAAATGAAAGGGTCCTTTCAGACATCCGGGATGGAGGGGGCAGCCCTGGCATGCATTTGAAGCTGATCTTTGGTAGCTTAGCTGAAGGAGCATTGGATCAAGGCATCCCTGCCATCCTGGAGGTCACCGAGGTCTGCCTCCATGCCCTCAGCGTTCTCCTCACCGTGCTCCTCTTCCGACTCACCACTACATTGATCATCTGTGGCCTGTGCAGCTGCGTCAAGATCCTCTTCCTCCAGTGGGTCCCCCCTTGCCAGTGCCAGATTGCGCAGCATGCAACCACTATCAGTGACACCTGCTCTGTGGGGTATTATAGTGCTCCCCCTGAATGGCCCAGGCATCGGAAACACATCTGAGAAGACCTGTGGTCCTCTCTATCACCGCCCTTGTGGAGCCATGACTCATATTGTAACAGTTCTCTGCCTCTGTTCTTGGGTGGTGGAGAGGCATCATGAGCCAACTCTTCAACAGATAGCCCTTGTCACCCAGCAGCCATCTATCCAGTCGGGCTGGAGCACTGAAGAGCCTCGGCACCTGGGAGTGTCAGACGATGTAAGTGCCATGGGAGCTGCCAGGGTACCTTGCACAGATTTGCAGAATCTGCATCCTGTGGTTACACACTATCTACATGTTCATGGAGTGGAAGCCCTTCCTGTTGACGAAGGCACCCGGCCGACCCGCTGGCGCCTTGATAGCTTCATGTGTGCATTCGATTGCACCCTGGGCATGGGGGAACCCAGCAATTGCTGCAAAGCCTCTGACTTGCTCAGCCTAGCTGGCCTTGTCCATACGGTGAAGAATAAAGGTCAGTCCCTACCTGAACAGAGCTTCTATCATCAGCTTGACGTAACTGTGCACAGCTGATTGGGAGACTCCACACAGATCCCCCACTGAGCGCTGGAAAGAACCGGAGGCATAGAAGTTGAGGGCCACTGTGACCGTCAGAGTCACTGGCATGGGGTTTCCACCCACACAGTCAGAGCTGATCTCAACCCCAATCATCTGGCAAATGGAGGTGATGGTCTCCCTTGAGAGGTGCAGCCTCCTTCGGCATTGCACCTCAGGCATATTGAGGTAGCTGCATCACCTCCTGTAAACCCTGGCAGCGGGATAGTGGTGTCCTCTGCAGCCCTTTCCACCTTGGAGTACCTGCTGGCTCTGCGCCTCTCCTCCCACAGTTCCCTCCCCTGGAGGCTGCATAGGGACACGTAGTCTCCTCTCCCCTCTGCCCCTCTCTTCCTCCTCAGAGGAGGCTCCCCCAGCTGAGACCACGATCCCTATTACCAGGGTGAAGGAAGGCTGCCTGATACCTGGAAGGGTCCACATGGTCTAAATCCTCTGGGGGCCTGGCAGATTTCAATGAGGCCTGGAAATACTAGGAATGAAGCCCCGAACAGAGATGAAGCTGCCAAATACCAATAAGCAACCAGCTGCAAACTATTTTCAAAACTGCTCACTAATCACACATGGCAATGCTGCTAACCCTTTTTATCCCATCCATGGATGAGGTTCAAGGAAATGTCGGCTGGCTGCCTGCCTGTTTTGCCCATACAATGTGCATAAAATCGCAAGGGCAATGAAAAATTTCAGACAATTGCATTATTAAGTGGCCTGTTAATTAATGGCGGGCGCCACTCCAGCACCCCCGGCGCCCGCCGAGTGAAAGATTGCAAGAGTGCACGATGACATCAGGACGCTCGCCTGACGTCATCATGCACTATTTTACTCTTGTTCGGGTTGGGCACGTGCCCACCCGAAGAGGGGAAACTTCTGCCCAGGGTTTGAGTTTCAAAGAGGAGTGAAAAGAACGGAATCCAGATGAAAGGGGACAAAAGGTATTTTAGAGTTACTGTAGAGTAGCTGGGGAGATTCAGCTGTTTGAGCTGTTGAGGTAGCAACTCGACCTGTTTGAGCTTTTGAGTTGGGAGCTGTTAGCTCTGAGCTGGGAGGAGATGCAGTTTAAATTAACCATCCAGTCAAGCCAAAAAAGTCTTGGGCTACAAGAAGCAGTTTTATTCTGAAGTTTGGTTTTCCACAGCAGAGTGGAAGTGAGTTACAGGTCATGTGGTAAGCCCTTATTGAAGCTACATCAGTTTGCCTTGGGTAATATTAGCGGGTTTTGTACAGTTAAATATCTATAAGGGAGTGTTGCCTGGAAGGTGTTTGCTTGTGGGTCTGATCAAGTGGGCAGTCTTTTTGGGGAGAATGTTTGTAAGACTAACCTTAATTGTGTAAGTGTGAGGTGATAAACTTTGGAAGGAGTAATTTGACAAGGAAGTATTCAATGAACGGCATGACACTAGGAAGTTCTGAGGAACAAAGGGACTTTGGCCTGTGTGTCCACAGATCTCTGAAGGCAGAGGGGCATGTTAGTGGGGTGGTAAAAAAGGCATATGGGACACTTGCCTTTATCAATCGAGGCATAGATTACAAAAGTAGGGAGGTCATGTTGGAGTTGTATAGAACCTTAGTGAGGCCACAGTTGGAGTACTGTGTGCAGTTCTAGTCACCACATTATAGGAAGGATGTGATTGCACTGGAGGTGGTACAGAGGAGATTCACCAGGATGTTGCCTGGGATGAAACATTTAAGTTATGAAGAGAGGTTGGATAGACTTGGGTTGTTTTCATTGGAGCAAAGAAGTCTGAGGGGCGACCTGATCGAGGTGTACAAGATTATGAGGGGCATGGACAGGGTGGATAGGGAGCAGCTGTTCCCCTTAGTTGAAGGGTCAGTCACAAGGGGACATAAGTTCAAGGTGAGGGGCAGGAGGTTTAGGGGGGATGTGAGGAAAAACTTTTTTACCCAGAGGGTGGTGACGGTCTGGAATGGGCTGCCTGGTAGGGTGGTGGAGGCGGGTTGCCTCACATCCTTTAAAAAGTACCTGGATGAGCACTTGGCATGTCATAACATTCAAGGCTATGGGCCAAGTGCTGGTAAATGGGATTAGGTAGGTAGGTCAGGTGTTTCTCACGTGTCGGTGCAGACTCGATGGGCCGAAGGGCCTCTTCTGCACTGTGTGATTCTGTGATTCTGTGAACTGTAATCTTGTGTGCTTAAGCTTTTTTATTCTTGTTAATAAAACTTTTACTTCTAATTTTTAAAATCCCAAAAGTGTTGCTGGACCTCTTACTGCTGAGATCAGTATGTCTTCTTCTTGTTTTCAGAATACAAAAAAAAGTGTATGACCCATAAGCCAAGTTTCCATCTGGGATTTGGTTTGCGCGGCAATTAAGATCAGCTATGGTCATAAGATCTAAGGAAAACAGTCCCAACTTCTCCAATCTGTCTTCATAACTGAAGTTCCTGATTCCTGGAACCATTCTTGTGAATAGTTTCTGCACCCTCTCTAATACCTTCACATCCTTCCTAAAGTGCAGTGCCCAGAACTGGACACAGTACTCCAGCTGAGGCTGAATTAGTATCTTCTACAAGTTCAACATAACCTCCTCGGCTCTTGTGCTCTATATCCCATTAATAAAACTAGAATACTGTATTCTTAACTAACTGCTCTCTCAACCTGTCCTGCCACCTTCAATGATTTATGCACAAATACATCCAGGTCCCTTCAGCCCCTTTAGAGCCCCTTTTGTACCCTTTATTTTATATTGTTTCTCCAGGTTCTTCCTACCAAAATGAATCACTTCACATTTCTCTGCACTGAACTTCATCTGCCACTTACCCACTCGTTCTACCAACTTGTCTACCTCCTTTTGAAAATCTGCACTGTCCTCCACAAAGTTCACAGTGCATGCAAGTTTTGTATCATCTGCAAACTTTGAAATTGTGCACTGTACACCAACGTCCAGATCATTAATATATATCAGGAAAAGCAGGTTAATTCAGAAATCTGGAGTGCAAAGGGACTTGGGAGTCCTAGTCCAGGATTCTCTTAAGGTTAACTTGCAGGTTGACGCGGTAGTTAGGAAGGCAAATACAATGTTGGCATTTATTTCGAGAGGACTAGAGTATAAAAGCAGGGATGTGCTGCTGAGGCTTTATAAGGCTCTGGTCAGACCACATTTAGAATATTGTGAGCAATTTTGGGCCCCGTATCTCAGGAAGGATGTGCTGGCCCTGGAGAGAGTCCAGAGGAGGTTTACAAGAATGATCCCAGGAATGAAAGGCTTAACATATGAGGAACGTTTGAGGACTCTGGGTCTATACTCGATGGAGTTTAGAAGGATGAGGGGGGATCTGATTGAAACTTACAGAATACTGAAAGGCCTGGATAGAGTGGATGTGGGGAAGATGTTTCCATTAGTAGGACAGACTAGGACCCGAGGGCACAGCCTCAGAATAAAGGGAAGACCTTTTAGAACAGAGATGAGGAGAAACTTCTTTAGCCAGAGAGTGGTGAATCTATGGAATTCATTGCCACAGAAGGCTGTGGAGGCCAGGTCATTGAGTGTATTTAAGACGGAGATAGATAGGTTCTTGATTGGTAAGGGGATCAAAGGTTACGGGGAGAAGGCGGGAGAATGGGGTTGAGAAACTTATCAGCCATGATTGAATGGTGGAGCAGACTCGATGGGCCGAATGGCCTAATTTCTGCTCCAATGTCTTATGGTCTTATGGGTCCTAACACTGACCCCTGGGGAACTCCAATACAAACGTTCCAGCAGCATGAAAAACATCCATTAACCACTACTCTTTGTTCCCTGTTGCTCAGCCAATTTCGTATCCATGTTGCTTCTTTCCCGTTTATTCCATGAGCTTTAACTTTGATCACAAGTCTGTTGTGCGGCACTGTATCAAACGGGTTTTGGAAATGTACAGAACGTGGAACTGTAGGAATCCCAGTGCGTATATTAACCATTGAAGATGGGCTTGCGGGAGACAGTAGTAGAAAACCCATTGGCAGATTTCTCAATTAGCACATTGAGGAAAGGGAGCTCGCTTGACTGCTCCATTTTAAAGGTGAATTTGAGCGCAGGATGGAGCCCATTAAGGTATGTGAGGAATTTTTTATATGCAGCTACAGGTTCAAATATAACAAATGTATCATCTATGTATTGGAAGTATGCAAGGGTAGGAGGTTAGGGATCATTCTATGGAAGACACGTTTCTCGTGGAAACCGGCGAAGATAGAGTCATAGAGTCATTGACTTTTGCACCACGGAAAGAGGCCCTTTGGCCCATCGTGTCTGCGCCAGTCATCAAGCCCCTATCTATTCCATTCCCATTTTCCAGCACTTGGCCCGTAGCCTTGTATGCTATGGCGTTTCAAGTGTTAATCTAAATGTTTTTTCAATGTTGTGAGGGCTCCCGCCTCTACCACCCTTTCAGGCAGTGAGTTCCAGATACTGCCCCGCACCCCCCCCACCCTCTGGGTGAAAATATTTTTCCTCAAATCTCCTCTAAACCTCCTGCCCCTTACCTTAAATCTATTCCCCCTGTTTATTGACCCCTCCACTAAGGGGAAAAAGTTTCTTCCTATCTATGCCCCTATTTTGTACACCTCAATCAGGTCCTCCCTCAGCCTCTCCTGCTGTAAGGAAAACAACCCCAGCCTATCCAGTCTCTCTTCATAGCTGAAATGCTCCAGCCCAGACAACATCCTGGTGAATCTTCTCTTCACCCTCTCCAGTGCTATCACATCCTTCCTATAGTGTGGTAACCAGAACTGCACACAGTACTCCAGATGTGGCCTAACTAACGCTTTATACAGCTCTATTAAAACCTCCCTGCTCTTGTATTTAGTGCCTCGACTATTAAAGGCAAGTATCCTGTATGCCTTCTTAACTACCTTATCTACCTGTCCTGCTGCCTTTAAGGGTCTATGGACATGCACACCAAGGTCCCTCTGATCCTCTGTGCTTCATAGGGTCCTACCATTCATCATGTATTCCCTTGCCTTGTTCATCCTCCCAAAATGCACTACCTCACACTTTTCAGGATTAAATTCCATTTTCCACTGCTCTGCCCATCTGACCAGTCCGTCTATATTGTCCTGTTGTCTAAGGCTTTCCTCCTCCTTATTTACCACACCATCAATTTTCATGTCCATAGTGACCATAACTCAGTAAGATTTAAGGTAGTTGTGGAAAAGGACAACGATGGCCCAGAAATTAAGGATCTGAATTGGGGGAAGGCCGATTTTGTTAGCAAGAGTTGTGCCTAGAGGGGATCCCATGGCAACACCATCTATTTGGGCATCTATGGTGTCAGTAAAACTGAACTCAACCGTGTAAGTTGCTGAGTTCATAAATTTAATGAATACAGCTTCAGAAAGTGGCAGCACACCTAGATCACCATGATATAGGAACGTTGTGCAAATGTCTATGGCTTCCTTGAGCAGCACATTAGTGAATTGGCTAGCAATGTTGAATGAGCACATGGACATGGCATTGCTATCAATATGCACGCCCTGTAAGGTCTTTGCAAAGGTGAAGGAATCAAGGGACATCACATACATACATGAACACAGAGAACCATAAGAATCAATCCTATCATATACACTACCAGGTAGGTTATTGATCTTACACTAGTCCAACAATGATACACCATCATACACCATCCATTAACGGGTTGCTGTCATCAAGGCAAGAAGACGTTTTGCCAACCACACAAATGAGCAATGTGGTATATGAATTTCAGTGCTGGTGTGATGCCAGGTATTTAGGCCGTACATCCCAACAACTGGTGGATTGTATCAAACAGCACGTCCTTTTGGCTGTTCGCAACAATCAAAGTACTGACCGAAGTCAACCGGCCCGTGCTTGCAAAACTCAAAACAGAGTGTCCAACATTAGATGTAATTCTGCGATTGGGCAACATTTACTGAACAATCCCTATTGTGCTAAGAATTACACTAATAACCAATTTAAGATAATCAGTTGGGCTCGGTGTGTAGCTCACTTATGCATGCTAGAAGCTACATGTATTCAGACACAGGGCCCTGTTCCTTGCAAACAAAAATAATATGTCCACGCATTATGCCTTTTTCAACTAAATAAAAGTCTTGGGGACAGCCATTCCCTGGTTCATTCCCCATGGCAATGCCTTGACCAATCAGATTCGACTTGCCTGGTTTGAATGTTAAAAAAAGCTCAGCAGTTAACTGTTCCCTGGTGCATTCTCCATGACAACAACTCTACCAATCAGAGTCCACTTGCCAACCAATAAGCACCCTCTTCTCATGAAGTATATATTGTTGTTCCCTTTGAGATTTGGTATTCTTGCATCTGTCCTGGTGGGTGCAAGACAAAAAGCTTCAACAACATGTCTCTTTTACAAAAACACTTTTTTTCTATATAATCAGTGAGCACTTTGATCAATAAATACTCCTCTAAGGCTTACCTTCCCCTTTAAGCAAGTCTGTTTTTCTCAATTATGATAACCCAAAATTCCTGTTCGTTTCAGTTATCAATGCACTATTAATATGCTATTAGAAGACTATGGTAAAAGTATACATTTTGTTTAAGAGATTTCTTGATACCTCCCAGAAATCCTCTATGCTGTTTATCGACTTGAAGTTTATGGCATTGACAAAGGAGTTGGTTTCTAGGAAGAGGTCAGACATAACTTTGGTGAAGTAATACATGTTGGTATTTACCATTCCAAAGGTCACTGCAAAAGAAAGGAAGCTGTGAAGGTGTATCTGACATCACCAACAATATCATGCATACCAGACTGTGAATTCCCACACTCTAATATGAGCAGCACAAATTTGCAATGCTTCCTATCTCGACCTGTGACTCACACACTGAAAAATGTACATGATAATACCTTCATCTTAAGGCACTCTGCATTATCTTAAAATTGAAACTTTAGATAATCTCCGCAAACATTACAATGATAATTATGAGAGTATATTTCCTCATTATATGCATTTCATTTGTGGATTTTACCTCTTCAGTTTTAAAATAGTTTATTTTTTGCTGTTTTACCTATTAACAGAATAAGGATTGAATCCATGGTTTGTGGAAGTGGTCTGGCAAATCTTTACCTTCCATAATTACATTTTTGTGCTTTTCAGACCTATTTTCCTGCTGAGTCACTTAAATACATAAAGAAAGTTAAATAACATTTTAAGAATCATAAGTGTACTTCTTAAAAACATCACAAATACCATAACGTTTAAAACTGATTCAAATTTACTTTAAGTAACATTAATAAAAACAGATTTAGCTGGTCTTTAAAGTCTTCAGTGATGGAGAATTCCTAGCCCATTTTGGGGCACAGTTCCAACAGGGCGAGACATTTTCCCTACATCATCCAAATCTGACCCAGCCCCAATTAATTTTCCTACATCAAGGATCATTTCCAATGCTTGTTGGGCTCCCAAGGGGGTTTGCACAGATGAATGGGAGCCTTACATTGGCCTCAAGGACGAATGGATTTTTACGTGATGAAACGTCTAGAAGACACTGCAGCCTAGTAAAAGTGCAAGCTGCACTCATTTGCCGCCATCTTCCATAGGAAAGCAGACCAATTGACTGGCATGGCATGATAAAACAGCACATTGCAGGTTACAAAATTTGTTATCTCTGATTGTCGCTTGTAAAGTCCGAGCAACATATAATTAAACACAGCAGTTTCCTTGTCAGCCACTGGCAGATCCATCATGGAAATAGTTTCCAGGTCTGACTGTAGGATTGTGCTCAATTCCCGGCCTATCTTGTTGAAGCATCAGTCTCCACATGTAGATTCCTTTGAACAGGTCTAGGTATAGGGTCTAAACATGGGTGGTTGTGTTAAGGACAGATAATTGATCTTTTAAGGTCTTGCATTCTTCATTCTTATCTGCGACACTTGTAACTCCTTTAGAGCTAGAACATGGCGAAAGTTGTCTGGGGAAACAAGCTCATACAGCAGTTGAAGTTCAGCTGTAAGAAGTTCTCGATAATTTTAGTTCTGGCTGAGCAGTAACAGGAAATAGGTGCAACTGAACACTGCAACTTTTGGCATCCACTCTTTAAAAAAACATAAGTCCTAACTAAGGAAATGGGCTCCACTGCAATGCCTGTTTTATATGGACACTGAGCATTTGGACTGCTCTTCAGACGCTTAGGCCATAGTATGAGTCTATTGCACAATGAGTGCACGGGTTGCCAGTGTTACAGTCTTGATCATAATATGCGTAGCAGGTTGAGAGGGCCTCAGTACCCAATGATGCAGGGCATTAGCATCCAATACACACCGACATTATGGGCATCAAGCATCAAATTATATAGACCCGTAGACATCTTACCTAATCATACAAACTATCAAACTGTTTAAAATCTTATACAATCTATCCATAACCAGGATAGCAATAAGCATATATAATGCATTAGAAAATATATACAGTAATGTGTTTTGATACTTACATATGGATAGATCCAAAAGAAAAATTAAATAAAGTGAAAATTCTCGCACTGTAGATTTTGGGTTCAATTCCTCTTTACGAAAGTATATAGCTTGAACTACATCTGGTGGAAAACAAGAAAAACTATAAAATTTTATTAAAACATTTTTATTGAATTGGAATGTTGAGCATATTGTGAAAGAAGGAACTGAACTGCAATGAACCCTCAATGTCTGGTCGAGAGCTTTGTGCCATATGTTCAAGGGATACTTAGCAATGGCTATTCATGGCTTTCCACTTTTGGGACATATGTTTGAATCCAGTCTTCCTCTCTTTTGTCTGCTTGTTCTAAAAGTCCAATATGGAAAAAAAGAACCAAAATAAAATAAGCTGATTGGGGTAGAAGAGCAAAGGGATCTAGGGATACAGGTGAACAAATCATTAAAAGCAGCTTCACAGTTCAGCAAAACAATTAAAAATGCTAACAAAGCACTGGGATTTATTTCCAGGAGAGAAGAATTCAAAACAAGTGTAGTGGTGTAGTTATGTTAAACTTGTAAATAACCTGGTCAAGTCGTAGTTTGAGTACTGTGCACCATCCTAGTCTCCATCTTATAAGAAGGACAGAAGCACTGGAGAATGTATACAAGATTTATAAGGATGGTACCAGAACTAAGAGATTACAGCTTTAGAGAAAGAAATAAAAACAAAAAGCTAAAAGCTACTGCGGATGCTGGAAATCCAAAACAAAAACAGAATTACCTGGAAAAACTCAGCAGGTCTGGCAGCATCGGTGGAGAAGAAATCAGTTAACGTTTCGAGTCTTCATGACCCTTCGGCAGAACTGAAGCATAGTTAGGAGAAAGGTGAAATATAAGCTGGTTTAAGGTGGGGGGGCGGGGGGAGAGAGAAGTTGAGGGTGTGGTGATTGTGGAGATAAGCAAGCAGTGATAGGAGCAGATAATCAAAAGATGTCACAGACAAAAGGATCAAAGAGGTGTTGAAAGTGGTGATATTGTCTAAGAAAAGTGCTAATTAAGAATGGAAGACAGGACACTCAAGGTACAGCTCTAGTGGGGGTGGGGTGGAAAGACTAACAAAGTTTTAGTTTTAGATTTAAAAATAATGGAAATAGGTGGGAAAAGAAGAATCTATATAAATTATTGAAAAAAAAGGGAGGGGGGAGAAACGGGGTGGGGATGGGGGGAGGGGGAGTTTAAGATCTAAAGTTGTTGAATTCAATATTCAGCCCGGAAGGCTGTAAAGTGCCTAGTCGGAAGATGAGGTGCTGTTCCTCCAGTTTGCGTTGGGCTTCACTGGAACAATGAAGCAAGCCAAGGACAGACATGTGGGCAAGAGAACAGGGTGGAGTGTTAAAATGACAAGCGACAGGGAGGTTTGGGTCTTTCTTGCAGACAAACCGCAGGTGTTCTGCAAAGCGGTCGCCCAGTTTGCGTTTGGTCTCTCCAATGTAGAGGAGACCGCATTGGGAGCAACGAATGCAGTAGACTAAGTTAGGGGAAATGCAAGTGAAATGCTGCTTCACTTGAAAGAAGCCATTTATCTTTAGAAAAGAGAAGACATAGAGATGATTTAATACAGTTCTTTAAAGTTATGAATGGTTGCACAGGATAAATGTGGAATGTGTCCACTTGTGGTAGAATCCAAAACTAGGATCTATAAGTGCTAATGGTTACTAATAAATCCAATAGGAAAATAGAAGTAGTTTCTTTATTCATAGAATCCTAGAATGGTTACAGCACGGGAGGAGGCCATTTGGCCCATCATGTCTGTGCTGGTTCTCTGCAACAGCAATTCGCCTAGTGCCAATCCCTGGCCTTTTCTCCATACCCGGCAAATGTTTTCCTCTTCAGCTAATGGTCCAGCTCCCTTTGAAAGCTACGATTGAATCTGCCTCCACCACACTCTCAGGCATTGCATTCCAAATCCTAACCATTCGCTGCTTAAAAATAGAACCAAGAGTGCTTTGAATGTGGCATTCACTACCTCATGAAACGGTTGAGTCCAGTAGTTTAGATATTTTCAGCAGAAAATTAGACAAATAGAGGAGAAAGAGGTATGCTAATAGGCAGAGATGAGGGAGAGAGAATGAAGGAGACTTGTGTGGAGTATAGACACAAGCACAGACTAAAATAAAGACAGAAATATTCAGCAGATCAAGCAGCATCTTTGCAGAGAGAAACCGAGTTAATGGTTGGAATTTGATGGCCCTGTTGCAGCAGGATTGGGGCTGTAAAGTGCGGCGAACCATTCTAAACTCCATTGACTTCGGCGGGAACATAAAATCCCGGTGCCGTAAAATTCCACCCAACGTCTCAGTTCGATGTCCTTTGAGAAACTCTTTCCATCTGTTCCATTCCAACCCCTAATCACTCGAGTTGAACCAGATTTGCAACCTCAAGCTCCTATTCGACCCCCAGCTAAACTTCCAATCCTATCTCCTTTCCATCACAGAGACTGCCCACTCCCATGCCTGCAGCACCACCCACCTCTGCCATTATCTCAGCCGATTTACTACTGAAATCCTCATCCAAGCCTTTTTCACTGTTCCAATGCTGGCCTGGCTAGCCTCCCATGCTTTGTCCTCTGTAAATTTAAGCTCATTAAAGACTTTGCTGCCCATATCCTACCTAAAACTAAATTCTGTTCCCCTATCCCTCTCCTTGTCTATTCATATCAGCTGCCAGCCTCCCAAAACAACAAATTTAAAATTCTCATCTTTGCGTTTAAATCCTTTCATGATCTCACCCTCCCCTTTTGTAAACTCTTCTAACCCTACAACATCCCTGGACTCTCTATTCTATTACAATCTCCTATGCCTCACACTCGGGTTTGACATCCATTTTTTCCCCTGTTAAATGCCATGAGGCGTTTTCCTATGTTAAAGGCACTTGAGAAATACAAGTAGTTGCTGCTACACATCTGAACTGAATGCTCTTGATGCATACAAGAGCGTCCGTTCCCCAACACTAGCATCTTCACCTCGTTGTAATGAAAGAAATTCAGTCACTTAAGAAGAGTCATAAGGATTCGAAACGTTAACTGTTATTTTTCTCTCTCCACAGGTGCTGTTAGGCCTGTAAAAATTTCTGTTTTTGTTCCAGATTTCCAGCATCCGCAGTATTTTGCTTTTATTTCAATTTAAAAAAAAGGGGTCGATGTGTTCAGGGGAAAATGGTTTGGTAACAAATAAGGCAGAAGAATCGTCATTTTTTTTACCACAATCACATCCAATTCAAATGAGCTGACGATATGTGTCGATATGATTTAGGTCATTCTATCATAAACCTTAAGGAAGCAGTGATTTTCTTGGAGACAGTGCTCCTACAGATAACAATTTGCATTTATGGAACATCTTTTAACATAGAAAGTATCTCAAAGCCTTTTTCAAACAGGCAGCAAGACCAGGGAGAAGATTGCTAGCGCAGGGTGGCGGTTAAACAGTAAAAATAACGACTTTTGTGGTTTAAATCTCCACTTTAAGCAGAATTTTTTTAAAAAAAATCTATTGAACGATTAATGTGTAATAGAGACATTTACCTTTCCTTCTCTTGTAATGTATCTTAAATTTATCGACCAGTGACCTCAATAGATTCGCCATATGTCCCAGTTAGGAGTTTGGGGTCGTCTTCAAATATGAGTGATCACTCCGGAACCAGCTCAGCGCTTGTGCTCGGTGAATTTGCTGATGCCGTTAACGATTATGCAGTTGCTGCTAGTTTAAACCAGAGTTCCGAGTTTGGGTTCCACCTGGAATTCTCCCAGTGCGGGACTGGGGAATAGCTGCAACCATTCCAGGCAGAAGTCGCAGTTTGGCGCTGCGACTGGCTGAATTCCTGTATCCTGCAAAACACACTTCAAAACCCAATTGCAGCATTCATATTTGCAGGCGAGATGGGAATAATACGCCCTCAGAATTATCCAACGGATCGATTAACCACATTGCTGAAGGCAGGAAATGTTTATGGCTTTATTATAGAAATAATTTGAATTAAATCCTTTAAATCTCAATTTAAATCCGAATGCTTCCCACTCCCACGTCCCCAGGTGTCCCCCAGGATTTGTCCTTGGTCCCATCCTATTTTTCATCCGCGTGCTTTCCCTTGGCCCCATCTGAAAAGAGTGTCATTTTGACATGTACACTGACTACACCCAGCTCTACCTCACCACCACCTCTTCAACCCCCGCACTGTCTCAAGTTGTCAGACAGCTTATCCGAAATCCAGTCTGAGCCGAAACCAGACTGTTTGCAACCTTGGTGTCATATTTGACCCTGAGACAAGCTTCCACCACATCACTAAGACTGCTTATTTCCATCTCTGTTATTTGTTTGGCAGGGGACGCAGTTATAGTCCAGTGTCGAGGTTAGCAATCCATTCAATAGCTTCAGCTGACACAGTGTGAATGGCTGTGATGTCACCAGGAATGGATCTCTCAGGGCAGAGGTCCAGTGTATGGGATATAGTCTGATTGGGATGGCCACAGTCACAACTTGATCTGTTCCTCAAGTTCCACTTGTGGAGCAACTGGCCACATCTTCCCTGGCCCGTCCTCAAGCAGTTGAGGTTGTCCAGACTTTCCATGAAAGATTGAAACTTGGGACTTCACCAGTGGGTTAATTACCAGGTTGTGGTTGGTGCTGTTGTAGTCAACCTGGAAGTGCGCCATCATGAGGTAGGGCTGTCGGATTGTTGGGTGAGGAGTGTGTTCCAGTAGGGGCTACGGGGTTTCAGGCGGGCGTGTGGGGTTTTTTCAGGCCCTGTGTCAATGGGGGTGCTGTAGGATCGAAATCCCCTCCAACTGGGAAATTTATGGAACATAATTTCAAATCCATGGACATGTTTTGACCTCATGATTGGAACTATAAATTTCAAGAAAATAAGCTGCAGTCAGCAGTACAGAGCTGGGCAGCAAGGGGTTAATTCGGATATTTAGAGAAAACTCAGTGACTCATCAAAGGGTTTGGACATTGAATAACGCAATCAAGACGTCTGATTACCCAATACAACAGCACAAAGGACACATCATCAATACAATACACTCAAGGAATTATTCAACCACCACAGACAATAGTACTGTAATAGGGTCATTAACTTTGGAGCCAGGTGCTGTTACTGTGCCATCTCAAACAGCAGAAGAATTGCTCATACAATGAGAACTGATAATATCCATCTGGATACATCTTCCTTGGAAAATCCTGTATTGTTTCAACCAGCAGGAGCTGACATTTGTCTGGACTTTGCGTGGAATCAACTTAATGGGCATTGGAACCACAGGAAATGTGTTTTGATATGTCTGAGTTAAATTATTATAAAAACAGAGCAGATCTGAGCATCTGGGCTGCAGTCAAGAAGGAGAGTCAGGAGGGGTCAACCTGGCTCATGGATCTACAGTTCTCACCAGAAAGACCAGCTGTGTTGGGGATTATGTGTATTTTCAGCCATATCGTGGTGATACTGGCCTGAAGGTTCTGAGCTGCAGTCAGAAGAAAGGCCGTGTTTGGTCACCTTGACTCAGGCCTACAGTCAATACTGGACAGACCAGCCGTGTTGGGGATTGTAAGTTTCAGCCAAATCGTAGTGACATTAGTCTGAGGGTTTTGTGAAGGTGTGGGGCGAGAACTTGGTGTTTTTTTGCCAGTACCTTGTAACTTGTTTCAGCCATATCTTGGTGATATTGGTCTGAGGGGTTTTTTTCTTAAGGTTTCAGGTCAGGACGTGGTGTTTTGCCTGTGTTTTTGTAAGTTTTAATCGAGTCGTGGTGACTTTGTGTCGGGTAATGGGAATAGGTTGTTTTAAATTTTGGGTTTTGTGCTGTGGGGTTGTGGATGATTCAGTAAAGCAATTATTAATTATTAGAAGAAACTTGCCTTGCTGGTCATTCTGTTCAAGCCATACACTTGTGAATCTGGTGTCATGAACTTGAGTGTGGGGAGGGTCTCTGAGGGAAAAGGGGAACCCCTACAGCTTTGTTAGCTGTCAGCCGGTGGTGTTCAATGTACGCTGGCGCAGGAAGTCACTCGAGCTGTGTTGGTCTCAATGCCCCAGAAATAATCCTCATGGTTTCCCGGTGATGGATATCTGCAATGTTTGTGTGGCGGCTCCTGAACCAGGTTGAGCAGCAGTACTCTGCTGTTGGGTAGACCAGGGCGAGTGAAGCAGTGTGGAGCACGTTGGCTCTGCTGTCCTGGGTGATACCCACCAGTTTCTGTATGAGATGCACTCTTGTCTTGACCTTGGCTCCAGTGACCTGGAGGTGGTGCCAGTAGGTCACTGTTGAGAGAGGGAGGGAGACAGCAACCTTCACATGGTCCTCCCATTAAAGTAAACTTTTCCAACCGGAAAACCTGACTGAATCCTGGCCACTGGGCTCCCCGTCCAAGCAGTAAAAAGGCAGTGGAAAATGGATTCCACCTCCTTAACATCAGCCAACTTCAACCATGACTCAACTCATCTGCTGCCAAAACCCTCATTTAAGCCTTTGTCACCTCCGGACATGACTATTTAAACACACCCCTGGCCGAACACCAGCACTCTTGAGGTTAGCCAAAACTCTGCTGCTTGTATCTTAATTGGCACCAAGCCCTATCATCCCTTTGCTCCCTGACTGACCTATATTGGTTTCTTGGTTAAATAACACTTCAATTTTAAAATTCGCAGCTTTGTTTTCAAATCCCTTCATAGCCTTCCCCTCCCTAATTTTGTAACCTCCTCAAGTTCCACAACCCTCTGAGATATCTGCACTCATCTAAATCTGGGCATCTCCAATTTTAATTGTTTCACCAATGATGGTCATGACTTCAGTTGCCTGGGCTCTAAGCTCTGGAATACACTCCCTAACTCTCTCCACCTCTCTACCTCTCTTTCCTATTTCAAGACACCCTTTGAAACCAATCTTTTTGACCCAGCTTTTGATCATTTACCTTAATATCTCCTTATGTGGCTCAGTGTCAATTTTTGTTTTATAATGACCCTGTGAAGCACTTTGGAATATTTTCATGCTGTATTCCAGGGGGGATGCTTACTACTGCAGCAGTATCTCAGAGCAACTGTTTGTGCAGTAGCCTGAAGTCAAGAAAATGTCCTTCAATGTCTGTCACACCACTCGCTGTGGACTTTTGCAGCTTGAAAGAACTATGGAATGCACAAAACAATTGAACAATTGTAGTTACAGCTAGGAGAAATCAACCAGAAATAAACCTGTAAGTACTGATGATTCCATTAAACAACACAGTTGGGGGCCCTTTTTGCTGCTTAGCGCATATTCAGCTGTGTGAGATTAAGAGAGGTCATTGTCTGGAGTGTACGTGAGCTCCAAAACTGGCATCAAATCAGTCTGGTGATCTAATTGCTCTGTATGCTTCTGGAGGATGATTATAAAAACATAAGAACATAAGTCATAAGAAATAGGAGCAGGAGTAGACCACTCAACCCCTCAAGACATCTCCACCATTCAATATGATAGAGGCTGATCTTCTGCTACAACTCCATTTTCCTGCCCACTCATATCGCTTGATTCCCTGCAAGATCAAAAAGCTAACTAGCTCAGTCTTAAATATATTTAACACTGGAGCATCCACAACCCTCTGGGGTTGAGAAATCGGAAGACTTACAACTCTCTGAATGAAGAAATTTCTCCTAATCTCAGTGCTAAATGATCGACACCGAATCCTGAAACTGTTTCAATTCCCCAACCAAGAGAAACAACCTCTCAGTGTCCAGCCCCTTCAGAATTCTGTAGGTTTCAATGAGATCACCTCTCATTCTTTAAACTCCAGAGAGTATAGGCCCAATTTACTCAGCCTCTCACCTTTGGACAATACTCTCATACTAGGAACCAATCTAGTGAGCCTTCACTTTGCTTCTTCCAGTGTAAGTTTATCCTTCCTTAAATATGGAGACCAAATCTGCACACAGTATCCCAAGTGTGGTCTCATCAAATATTCCAATTCCCCTTGCAATAAAGGCCAACATGCCATTTGCCTTCCTAATTGCTTGCTCTACCTTCATGTTAAAATTTTGTGTTTCTATGAGTACACCCAAATGTCTCTGAACATCAACATTTGGAAGTTTCATGCCTTTTAAAAAACATTCAACTTCTCTATTTTTACTACCAAAGTGAATAACTTCCCACTTCCCACCTTAGACTCAGGGCCCAGGAGAGGGACAGGTACAGATGGTGCCAATCACTGGGTCTCAGGGGCTGGGCGGTAAGGGGGAAGGTGGCAGGCTCCGTGTTTTAAATGGCATCTAGACTGAGCAACAGAGCTGAGAGACTGAATTTTAAAAAAAACCTGAATCATTAGCCTGACAGCTGTTTTATTTTAAAGTTGGTCTTTCAGGTCACTTTCACCAGTTGCTGCGCTGCTGCTTCCAACCTTCGGGCAGCTCCATGCTTGTGATTTTTTTTGAAAAGCCCGCTAGAAAACCATGAAGCTGCCTGAAGATCAGCAGCAGTTCCTATTCGCAGCTACTGCCAGGAGAGTGCTTTCAGTCGAAAATCTGCTTGAAAATGGTAAGTCCCCGTAATCATTTTAGAGATAGTTAGGTGCTGGTTGGAGGCGGGGTGGGATGGGGGCTGCTGGGTTGGGAGGGGTGTCTGGTGAGGGGTAGGTGGGTGATGGGAGGGCAGATGGGGTGGGGAAGTTTGGCTGGGGTGTGGTTGGGTGGTGGGGGTTGGTGGGTGGGATGGGGGCAGTAGGGTGGGGTGGGGGTATGGGGGCTAGGAGATTGCTTAAAGAAAGGTTTAAAAAATCTCTATTCCATCCTAGGTTTGATGTAGAGAGGCTGTAAATTCACAGTGCACAACACAATTTGTATGACAGTTTCTGGGGAGAAGGGGAAACAATCCAATTTTTCCAGTTCTTGAGTTGAGGCTGTACTGAATTTATGTACCATATATCATTCTTTGAAAAATTCAGACCAACAATTCAATCTCCATTTTTTCTGAGCTGCTGGTAGATGTCTCATTGATAAATCTTGGGGATACTGTCATTAGTGTAAAAGGAGTAGATGCCTTTATGGTATATTGCGGGTTGGTGCCAGATAAGGCAGAATGGTAAGGCTATATTAGCTACAGAGCTGAATTGTTTTGTAAATGTAGTGATTTCTTTGTAGTCACTTTTCTAACATCAGTTGATTGTTATGTGATTAATTATTCTTAGAGGATCAGCCTTGAGCCTCCAATTTCACCATTGCTATAGTCACTCTGTGTACTGCATGCAGCTGTAAAGAAAGAAAGACAAAACCTGCATTTATACAGAACCTTTCTTGAAGTTCCAAATTCCTTTACAGCCAATTTGTAGTTGCTCCTTTAATGTAGGCAATGTTATCAAATGGCAGAACAGGCTCAAGGAACCAAATGGCTTACTCCTGCTCCTAATACATATGTTCACATGTCATTTAGATGGGTGAGATAAGCTGAGCTAGATGACCTTTGTCATCCATAATTATCTGGCGACCAGAGGGACCGAGGGTAGAATCATGGCCGGAGTTCTGTTTATTTTGTTGCTAATGGAAGTTTACTGTGAGCAGGCTTTGTGGAGTGAAATTGCCAGGACAGGAGTGCGTAATGGGCTCATAGTGAATCAGTAACCTGTTTTATCCTGCAAATGATTCTCAATAGTCTTTTCCATAGACTTCAATCTTGACCTTTTGTCTACTTACCTATTTTCACACTCTGTCTTGGTGCTGTCATGCCCAGAAGACATGAAGGAAAAAAAAAATATATATATATATGTATGTGTCTATATTAAACCGGCTACTTTATAAAATTATATATTTTTTAAAAATGGACAAAAGCTTTACTCTGACTAAACCCTGACTAGCTACAGCTCACACAAAAGGAATTTCTAGCCTCCTAGAAAACAACAAGGAACTTGTTATCTCTAAAGAGGTGCTAATGCTCCCTGTGACTGCAGAAATCAAATTCCAAGGAAATGCATAAAGACCCTTTACATTTCTAAGGTAGAGCTCTGGCCAGTGGAGATGATACATCTGCAAGGACAAAGGGGTCCTGAAACTGCTGAAACTTATCAATGGATGCAACATTAACCATCTCAAGAACCCAGAGCAAGAATATTCTTTGTCCAACCAAGGTAAGAAATGAGAGTTATGTCACATGCACCCCCCAAGCCCCTAGAACCTGTAATATTGCTCATCTTCCATCAGCAAAGCAGCAGCAGAAGCAGTGCTCTGTCCAGGTTTAAATTGCCTGGCCCTCATCTACACTGTTTTCTACTGGAATGTCTAAACATCTGTACCAGTGCCTACTGAAAGACTGATTCATCTCTACATGCTTCTCCCATTGTGGAAGTCAGCGCTACTGGAAAAGCAGATGACCCTGCATCAGTTTTAGCCAGCTAATCTCTCTGAAGGAATACACCATTGGACTTTTGATTCTGGGCTCACATGAAACAATAATGAGTTTGCCCTGTACCTCTTTCTTTCCCTTATCCTCTTTTATTGTGTGAATGTACCTGGGATTGCATGCGAACCACCTTGCTGCATTTTTTTGAGTGTGTGTAAAATAAACTACCCCTCTGATTTTACCCTATCTTGAGTTTGCTGTGCGGTTATTAATAGTGGATTGGATCACTCCAAAAACTGAAGTGTTGGGGAAAATATGCCCCCACTTATAAAGGGGGAAATAAAAAATAAAAAAAAACCTTTCTGTTGACAAATGGGTGGTGAGAGGAGAAATCAGGGCTGTTTTAAATTAAACCCTCTCCTGTCTATAACAGTAGTTTTAAAAGTTTTTTGAGGTATTGAAATATTGTGATAAAGCTGTGTTCCATAGTGGATATTGAAAATATATTGTCGTAAGAAACAGCAATCAGCAGACTCTTTAGCCTTGCTGATCAAGAAAATACAATTGTGAACCATTCAGTCTTTGTTCTCTGGTCTTTTAAAAGTTGTCACACAGAGACACCTGAGGACTCTAATGCTTCTCATTAACAATGAAGACCTATGTTGTTTAATCATTCCACTTTGTTGCTCAGGAGTTATTTGATCTTCCTACCTTGTGTGACTACTGATAAAATAGGATCCAATTACACCCCTTGTATGAAATAATTATATTGAATAATATCATGCCCCCATGTAGGAGAAAATCTTCTACAAAATGGAAGGATCTTATGCAGTTTATCTGGGTTGCAAGTATTGAACCTTTCCCCCAAATATGAATTTACTGTCACTGTGTTGTTACGACCGGTCCCCAGGTGAGGTTCCCTCAATTTGTTATGATCCCAGATGAGGTTCCCCCAAATTATTAAGCTCCTGGGTGAGGAGGAGCGAACTGGCTCCCCTTCCTTATTCAACCCCCTAAGTTGGCCGCAACAAGATTAATTTTAAAAGGATCCGTTCTCTTGTGGATACTTTTTCCCAGTCCAAACAAATTTATATTTTAAAAGGAGCCATTTTAACCAGGCTTTCCTGAGTTAAAGAAAGAGTGAGTTTATTAGTTACTAAACGTGAGAAAAAATAATAAAAACGCAACACGTATACAGACAGATTAGAAATGTGAAGTGGGTCCAGAAATTAAAGTGAAAAAGATATATGAATCAGTCTTTGGCTGGTCCGTGAGTAGTAGATGATGAAATGTTGTGGCCGTTAAGTTGGATGGTTTTGGTAGAGCTGACTTTGGGCAGTTGAGCAATTGGTTTGGAGATTCTTGGCTCTGCAGGTTAGCTGAAATGAGTTGTCCAGTTTCCTTTTTGACTTTGGCTTTGCTGATTTGTGACTTGCTTCCAGCAATCAGAGAGAGAGACTTTTTTACCTGCAAGCGCAGGGATGCCTAGTTGATGTTCTTCAGCTGTGACCTTCACAGCACAACCTCGCACACCAGACCTGGAACACTAAAACTAGCACACAGACCAGGTTTGCAGTTGGCTTTTAACCCCTTTTCTTGTGTATTCTTGGAAGGGAAAGACAAACATGCCTTTCATCTAGAAGCTACTTTCTTTCAACTCAGTTCATGTCCACAGTCTGGGATATAACTCAAGAGGAGGTGGTTTCTGCTGAGATGGTCAACAGTTTTTTTGCATTCCATCCCTTCCTTTGAAGTCTTAAGTAGGCCTTGACACCTTTTTCGGTGCGACATTCCGTTCTCTGGACTAGCTGGTCAAGTTTAATCCACATAGGAATTTTCCAGCAAGTGGTTACTTTATAGTCTCAGCCAACTTTTGCTTGTAGGTCCCATTTTAAAAAACACATGCTCAATATGCCCATAAGTAATTTGGGGCTATGATCCGTGGTCATGACAGGGTCCACATAATATGCAGAACATGTTAATGAGGGCTGAGGCAGTCACCGAAATCAGTGTTATCTGCACAGTGTTATAAATAACTAATGAGCTATTTTCCTGTCAAATGAACAATATTGCATGATGCTGTTAAAGTAAACTTTGTACTCTTTGGTTTGTTTAATAGTTGCAGTGGGATCACCTACAGGGTGGACACAAACTAACAGTGCATGTCATCGTTGCTGCTCTTAATATTAATGACCCTAGCTGGATATATATTGAACAATATTTGTAACCAGGTGACAACAGTGGGCATTATCTTTTCACTAGGACCTTTCTGTGATTGTTTGGTGAATTGATTGGTGAATCTTAAAAGGGGAAAAAATATCATGCATGATTGAGGGGGAGGGTTAAAGGGCGAGAGGGGATGAATAAGGGGCACGGAAACAGTAGAAGCAATCAGGGCTCATGATTTCTCTCCTTGGTCCTGATTATACTCCTTCTACCACCTTGTTACCTACTCAGTTAACTGGTCTATATATCTTTGCAGTATCTTGAGTCCTTACAGCTTGCATTCCTGCCTAGCTTTGTATCGTCAGCAAACTTGGATACATTACTCTCAGCCTCCTTGTCTAAGTCATTAATATAAATGATAAATAGCTGAGGCCCCAGCACTGATCCTCACAGCACTCAACTAGTTATAGCTTGCCAAATTGAAAATGTCCAGTTAATCCTTACTCTCTGCTTCATGTCCATCCATGCTAATATATTATATCCAGCTCCATTAGCTCTTATCTTCCATATTAACCTAAGGTGTGGTAGCTTATTAAATACTTTTTGGAAATCCAAGTGTACTACATCTACTGGTTCCCCTTTATCTACCCTACCATTTACATGCTCAAAAAAACTAATACATTTGTCAAGCACAATTTTACACTTATAAAACCATGTTGACTCTGTCTAATCATGTTATGATTTTCTAAGTGCATTGTTAAAACTTCCTTAATAGATTCCAGCATTTTCTTGATGACTAATGGCAGACTAACTGGCTTGTAGTTCAGTGTTTTCTCTCTCCCTCCTTTCTTGAATAGTGATGCTATATTTGGCAACTTCCAATCTGCTGGGACCATTGTAGAATGTCGGGAATTTTGGAAAATCGTAAGCAGTGCATCCACTATCTCTTCAGCTAGTTCTTTTAGAACCCTAGTATATAGGCCATCAGGTCCTGGGGATTTGTCGACTTTTAGTTGTTGAAATTGCTCCACTCCACTTCACACATGCTAACGTCCTCAGCAAGGTGTCAACCAACACCATTTGTGGCAGAAGTGTGCATCGAGCACCATTTTGGTCCCTGAAAGGCACCCACAATACCCAAACTATGGGCACTACTGAGCTCAATTTCAAGGCCTCTGCTTTATCCCCTCAACCTCAACTACATAATTCCTCTCCAGTATTAAGATGCTTTCTTTGATTACTACTGCCATCCCCACCCATTCCTTTCTTTCCCCTTCTCCATCCTCATTATGTTTCCATCTTCTATTAGCATTGCAAAATGAGCTTTTTGGTGACTATGCCTTACATGTAAGGAAATTCATCAGCATGTTTAAGAGTTTCCAAACCAAGCTACTAAGAAGTATGCATGTACAAGAATTTTGTATTAAGGTGGGCAATTTCTGCCCTTGAGGACACAGCCCCATTATCCAATCCAATGAGCGAAAGCTTAGGTTGATTCTTAAGAATGCAGAGTATTGATGTTGTTTATCCAGCCAAAACTGTGCCATTTATCAGTATACCCGGTATTGGTAAACTTCCTGCTCTTTGTTCCCTCTGAGCACTCGCTCACAGGGTTATCTGGAACACAGGAGGAAGAATCCAACCCCCTGTGACAAGTCCACTTTTCACAGTTCCATTAGTTAGGCAAGGCAGGTAGGTCAATGATCAACATTTCTCTGCCTGATTTACAAATATAGTTCAATAAGGAATACAGATGCAATTGGCTTCTCTGAAAACTGGTTGCAAACAATGATAAATCAAAATTAGATTACACAAGCTTCCATTAAGACAGGTTGGTCACTAAGCAAAGGATGTAATTTTTTATTTGTAAAAGAGATTATCTCTGTGATTGTGAAGGAAGATATTGATCAGCAGCTGGAGGTGTAGTGGTCTGAATGCATCTGTTTTGTCAGATTGGACATTACTAGTGACAGATTTGTTGTGCTTTATCCCTGCTGTAGCAGAGAATCAGGTAGTAGTTGAGAAAAGCGGTGAGTTGGGAATCGCTGGCTTCATGAACGGGTTGGAGAAAGGAGGTGAGGAAGGGCTTAAAGTTGGCAATTATTGGTTGGGGGAGTGGTTAGTGGTGGCTGTATGAACTAGGAAGGGGGTAATTAATAAACAATTTTAAAATCAATAAGCAATCAGAGTTAGCAATAGAGCATACAAAGCATATTCACTGTAACCCCAGATTTCTCTGCAAATGATAGAAAATCCCTGCCATCAATTATTGGTTCTGGTATAAGAATTGTACTTTTGCTGATTTCAAGTTTCCAGGAAACTGAGGCCAGTTGTGATCTCCAACGTTACCTTATTTGAACTGACTTCAGCAATGCCAGAACAGACCAAGGATTGAACCAGAGCTGTTTTCCTTGTACAGCTCAGTACCACATAAGACAAACCATTTACTTACAAAGCTATTTGGAATAATAGTCAAGCAATTTTATGCAGTGGAATCATGTCCATTAGGCTGATATGGCACTAATAGATCTGGAATGAAATAAAATTTTTGAATTTGCAAAATACTGCAAATGCTGGAATTCTGAATCAGAAATGCTGGAAGCACACAGCAGATCAGAGGACAAACTAATCAACTTTCTAGGCGTTTATCCTTCTTCAGAACTAAAAGATGTTACAGAGCAACGGCATTTAAAAAGGAACAGAAGAAATGGAAGAGGAAGAGTCTTCACCTGAGCCACAGGAACATTTCACCCTCCCATGTTGCATTCACTGGTTAAGCACATTGTAGAAGAACTAGACTAGCTAAGAGAGCATGTAAAACAGGCCGCCGGGGTAATCATTATGATCATTAGGAGAATTTGAAAACTATAGTATTTTAAAACATTTTTATTTGCACAATGTTCCTGGAATAGCGAATGGCACTGCAATGTTAGTTGACATTAATATCAATGTTGTTCTTTAGACAGATGCACTTTATTAGAGGATGGAGCACCTGGGAGTGATGTTGGTCACGACTGTTTAATGCAAAGGAGCAGAGATTATTCAGCAGAATTCTGGCTGCAGATAGGCTATGGAGCTAGAGTCATTGAATCAATCTGGCACAGAAGGAGGCCATTCAGTCCATTGAGTGCATGTTTCCTCACATCCTCAATGTCATCAGGGTGATATTCTTTGTCACATTGAAGATCTTCCACATTTGGTGGTTTCAGGCAGCAGTGTAATTATACAGTTAATATAAACACGACTATGATATGGGACACTTTTTGTAAACTGCATTGCAGCATGCCTCCAGATCTGCCCAAGCAGTGGAACCCTTGCTTCAACATTCCAATGGTCTGCTTGATAAGGATGGTAGTGGATGCATGGATCTTACTGTGTAGCAGTTAGCCCTTAAGTACAGTTTACTGAGAGCAGTCATGAGCATGTTTGCAAGAGACATGCATTATCCCTAAGCAGCCAGCCTCTGACTTGCTGTGCAAAGTCAAAGAGAGGGTGAAAGACTGGTAAAGAATAATGGTGTCATAACAGCTCCCAAATTAGTAAACAAAGACCCACTGTTAGTCAACACATACAGCAGCTGGACATTAATAGAGTGAAAGCCTTTGCAACTTATGAAAGCAGCAGGGTCTTTTGAGCAATCTGTGTGCAACCATTGATGCAAAAGGTTGCAATGTGTGCAAAATCCATAGCCATACACTGCTGTTTCTGGTCTCCATTGGTAAAATGATGTCATTGTTTGCTGAAGCAAACTATTTCATCAGTAATCTGCTTAAAGTCAGAATGTATTGCAGATTGACTACTGTTTCTGATATCCTTTGTTGCAGGTCAAGGCAAAGAAATGACTTTCATTGCAACAGGGGATGCTTTGCTAGTTCTGACAGGCAGCTACAGGCCTTGTTGCAGGAAGCAACACAACTTTGTCACAACTTCACTGCAGAAGGGCAGCCTCCTTAGGAAGGGTCATGAGGACTCGAGGCGTCGACTCTTTTCTTCTCCGCCAATGCTGCCGGTCCTGCTGAGTTTTTCCAGGTAATTCTGTTTTTGTTCTCCTTAGGCACTACTCTGACAAGTGCAGATATGTCATCCTAGGCCCACAAACTCTGCCTGCAGCTACAGCTCGGTATATTTCTTTCAGCAGATTCTCCTCCTCTTCTAGCCACAGTAGAATTTCCAGAAGGAACTCTAGGCAAAAACACATTGCCAGGTACCCCTTAACAGTTGAGAAAGTGGTGTAAACATAACCAACGGTCGTAAATGGCTCAAGTAGCAAAAAATGACTGTTTTACAAGCCAATAGTCTCTAATTCTTCTCAGTGTTTCACCAAGAGCAGTTAAATATCATGCTGGAAAACAGATGACAATCACCTCCTATTATTTTGAAATGGAATTTCTCCATTGCGCTACTGTGCAGTTTGTATGGTGTCCTCTTACATGTGGTTGCTTTAATTAATTTGAAGCAGTTTCAGAAGTAAATTTGAATATTGGATAATTTTATTGATCAATGAAGTTTAAAAATTGCAAAAAAAGAAACATTCCATCTCTTTAATTTACATAAAGTTGTGAAGAAATTTGTTTTTGTCGGCCATTGTTCTGCAAAGCTGTGATTGTGATGCTGACTTACAATGTGTGGAAAGCCAGGAATAAGAGTGGCAAATGGGTTAAGAGCAATTACTGTTACTACTACTGTAGACCATGGATGGTTTGTAACTTCCTCAAGAAAAGCACCAAAAAAAGGCTTTTGTTATAGAATTGTATGCTACTTTTGTAATTTCACCAGTTTGTTTTAAACTTCACTAATTAAAGTTTTATATTATCTAAAGGGTAATGGTGTTGAATGGATCATTTCCCTTTAAGCTGAAAGAAATGCTACTTTCAAGGGCAAATTGGATGATGCTTATCAATAAAATTAGCATTGTCTATGAACACACAGGTTCTATGCTGGGATGGAAGACCAGCAAATTAATATATAACTTGACATCTTATACTAAAGTTACTTCCACACGACTGTGTCCCTTTAATAACATGCAATGTATCAATTTTGCAAAAAGACACATTTCTATGAATGTAGGGCTGTACTGAGAATTTGTACCTGCTCCTTTCCCGATCTGAGTGCCTGAATTGATAGAAAAATGCTTTGACTCAGGTAAGTGGAGCTCTTACCCTAGTTTTGATGTCAAAGACTGTAAAGAAGTGTCATCATTTAAGATAAGATTAGCTTTTTGTATCCTACAGCACTGATCATAGTGAACTTTATAATGTTCCAACAATGTGGCTTCATCCATTAGTGGCAGTTTACTGCTCCACACTTTCAGCTTACAGTATTTCACAAAGCTAAACACCTACCCAACCTGCAAAAGTTAATTGCTGCAAACTCACATGTATAAGTCTAGTATGCCACAATAGTTTAAATGCAAGGTGTTTTGGACTTAGAACTCTATGTGCATGCTACTTTTAAAAGAACTTAGAAACAATAGAGTTTTAATTTTTACTCAAATCCATTACCACAGCCACGCTTACAAGGCAGAACACTATAAAAATCAGTTTAACATGTATTATTCTGCTTATTTACTTTCATATAATTATTTTCTCATCCATCTAAGCTGATTGTGTACCCATGTAGTAAATTTATTGTTTTTGTGCTAAGATGCATATCATAAGTGTATGTACATGAACTAATAAACCTTAATGTGCAACACTTAGTATGTGTACTATAACATTTTTGCATTTTTACAACTAAATGTAAATTTATACACAAAACTAAGTATTTTGTGTACAGTAAGGTGCAGGTAAAACATACTACATTCCATAAGCTGAAAAGTTAACATTGTCAATTGAGTTGAAGTACAATGAGATCACAGTTCATCACTTTCTACTAGCCCAGGGTATGATGATGTTGTATACTGGGAGTCCGGGTCCATCAGAAACCCTTGACCATTAAGCACTGAATATCGGGTAAATGTTGGCCGCACCTTCAGTGTCTTGGTGTTTGAAACTTGTTTCACTGGCCAAGCTGTTGGGAGCAAATAGAAAAGATGATTGTTAGAATTTGACCTAAAGTTATTTTTTTTAAAATCATTACTTGATGCTATAAATAAGCAATAGTTTTGTTGCCAGCTCCCATGACCTCTCTACTCCCATGGTCTCGATCAGTGAAGAGGCCAACTCTAACCACTGCCTCGTGTCCTTCAGCATCCACATCCTTCTACCCTCTTATAACTCTATTCCTTCTATGTCTGTCTTTGGAAAAACTCTTTCTTGAGTCATTTACAAACGCGCTTTCAAAATCCCAACTGACTATACTTTGTAGCTTTCTGTTCAGAACAATACTTCTGCAGCTGATGATTGTTCTACCACTCTTTCATCTCCATCTTTGATATCATCTTTCCCATCCCCGACAATCTCCATGTATGATCCCCATCTTTGCTCCATCAGCTCCAAGTGATGCAGACTTGAACATAACTGGTTTAGCCATACATCAACAGATTTGGTTGGATTGTCTCCAGCAAAAATGGGCCTCACTCTCCTCTTCCAGAACTGTCACTACTTTTAAGAACATATTGGAGAGCAAATATAACCACCATCATCTTTGCTGCCTCTCCTCTACCCCCTCAATGCTCACCACTAATAACGAGTGTCAGAAGCTCATGGACTTGCTCGTATGCATTCTTACAAATCAAGGGCCTTATGTCTGTTGGATGCCTCCTTTATCAGTTGGTTAGCTCTAAGCACGAATCGCACCAGGCCAATTCTTTGACATTTGACAAATTATCATTTGAACGCAATTTGCAGAAAACTACATGTGAGCAAAGCCAGAAAGATTTTGTGCAGATTTGCCTAAATTCTTAGTAATTTGCATGGTGTTTTTGAAGGCAGCTCACCAGCGATATCCAGTCTTGCTGTGCAGATTGTTGACCCAGCTTCATTTTGGGCAGACACAGTATACCAACCAGCATCACGTTTATCGACTGGGAAAATTTCAAGGCTAACTTTACCATCGTTGCTATGGTATAGGCTGCCAACACAAAAATTAAAACCTTGATATAAATTGTTAATAAAAGCATGCGCAATAATTTTAATTGAATTCTCAGGTATTAAAATTCCATAGTAAAACTTCAAAAACCTATTTTTTCTGTTTGTTTTTATTAGGCTTTTTAAAGTGAGGAATGTTACAGGAAAATGCAAAACATTTCCAATTTAGGCATCAAGAGGCCAAATTTCCTTTCAGCACAATCCTGACATTTACAATCCTACATTGCAACAGTTGATGCCCTCTGCTGCTGACTCCAGAGTTTATGGAGTTAGTGAGAGGTCACCTTATTAGTAACAGAAGCAAGCACGACTGTGTTTCATCTTTCGCGCCTGCCTGTCCACAATGGCTGCCCACCAGGCTGGAGTCCGTCCTCACAATTCTAGATTTGTTTTGAGCAAAGGCGCCAATCTTGAAAAATTAATTAAGACAAGTCACATTTCTCCATGGTCTCGCCTGCTTCTTTGACTTGAACCCCACCAATTGGGCTCACATACACCCATATGGAAACCAGTATGCCTCGCTTCATTGCATTTACTATCCCCCACAGACACACTCGCTCCAGCCTTGTTTGGCTGGAATGGGAACTCCAAGCATGGGGAGGCTTTACCCTTTTAGTGTCATCTGTCTGCTTAATGATATGTTTTAACTTCAATCTAAGACAAGAGCTTCCAACTGTATTGGATTAAACTTCTACACACTAAACTTCCACACCAACTACCCTTGTGGCCTCTATGCAGTTGCAGACCTACTGTCAAAGAACTTGGTGTAGGATTTCTGCAGTGGTTCTCCCAAACGTTTGCCATAATTTTAGTAGATTGACAGAAACTGAAAAAAAACAGCAAAACTTTTAATTAAATTATGATTTAGAGGTATAGAATTAGAGACAAAATAGTAAATTGGATTAAAAACCAGTAGAAAAGGAGTAGGAAATGCAAAGAGTGACAGATGGAATTCAATGCTTGTAAATGGGAGCATAAAGAAAAGAACCAATAATTATACTGTGAATAGAAAAAGTTGAGTGAAGTGGATGAAGAGGTTCAGGCTCATGTTCATAAGATATTAAAAGCAGCACCTCCATAATAAAAAAATATGTAATGTTGGGTTTTTATGGCAGGAAGTATAGAATATAAAAGTCAACATGTCATGATGAATCAGTATAAAACCTTGGTAAGACTAGATTTGGAGTGCAGTGTGCAGTTGAGCTCTGCACTTTGGGAAGGATGTTGAATTGATAGAGTGGGTATAGCATAGATTTGCTAAGATGCTACCTGGTAGAAAGAAATGCACATGTGATGAAAGACTGTTTCTGTTAAGCTTGAGGTCGCAATTTCCACAGGGCCCACTAGGCCAGTAGTTCTGCATGACCTAGGAACATAGGAACAGGAGTAGACCATTTAGCCACTTGAAACTGTTCCACCGTGCAATAGGATCGTGGTTGATCTGTGACCTAGCTCCATATACCTGAGAACGTTAGAAGATTATAGTTAGACCATTTGCAATGTTTTCACCTACTTCCTTTAATACTGTGGGATGGAAACCTCTGGTCCTGGGGATTTGTCACTTTTTAATCAAAGCACAATCAAAAGTAGAGTCAATATTGGTTTATGAAAGGGAAAGCGTGGAGTTTGACAAAGTTATTGGAATTATTTGAAGATGTAACAATTAGAATGGATAAAGGGGAACCAGTAGATGCAGTGTATTTGGATTTCCAAAAGGCATTCAGTAAGGTGCTACATAAAAGATTACCACAGAAGGTAAGAGCTCATGGGGTTGGGGCTAATGTATTAGTGTGGATAAAAGATTGACTAACTAACAGGAAACAGAGAGTTGGGACAAATGGGTCATTTTCACTCTTAGTCATACGGACTTGAAACGTTAACTCTGTCTTTCTCTCCACAGATGCTATTAGATCTGCTGAGTTTTTCCAACATTTTCTGCTTTGGTTTCAGATTTCCAACAACCGCAGTATTTTGCTTTTATTTTAGTGGGTCATTTTCAGGTTGGGAAAGTGTAACTAGTGGAATGTCACAGGGATCAGTGCTGGGGCCTTAATTATTTGCAATCTGCTCTAACAATCATATCATGCCCATTAAAATAATTGTACATTGTACATTGTACTTTTTAAAAAAATAAAGCAACATGGAATAATGGACACTGTGCCCTCTCAAAATGGATTCCAGAAAGTCAGGTGATTTCTGTTTGTGGTTTCTGGACAGACAGAGACAATGGGATTTTCATCCTAGAGGCAGGCAGCGGGAGTTGGGAAATTTCCTGTCTCAGCGCACCCACGTTGGGAGAAAGTGCGTGCAAAGGCGGGATTTTTATTCCAGAGGATGGGTGCTAACTGGAGTCACCCCCACCCCATCCACCCCCAGAAACAGTTGAGAGGCAACCACAGGAGCTGCCGAATGCCAAGGCCTGCCTCGGTGCTCAGGGACTTTGTCCCCATTGTTTTATTTAATATTTGGCCCTGTAGCCCTCACTCCCCCTCACCTTCCCACACACTCCCCATGTCCTATCCATGCCAACACATGGCCTGCTACCCACCCCCTCATACTCTCCGTGCCAATCTATGCCTATCCACTCACCCCCAATGGCCCCTCATACCCTCCATGGCAACCTATGGCATTTATATGCCCATTCAGGCTGTATACACTGTACAAAAGCAATGAGCCCTATAGTAACAATGGCATGTGTGGAAAGACTTTTCTTAAAGAAGCTGCTTTTACTACAGGTCTGTAAAAGTGTATATGATCCAGGCCTTTAAAGTACCAAAAGCAGGAATTACAAGCACTTGACACCTCTTTATATTATGTAAATAAACCTTGTGCGATGCCAAGACTTGACTGAGAGCCCAGACACCCGTTAGTCTGTTGAAACAGTTGCACACAAGAGAAAACATTTCTTGATTGGCAGCTCTTTCAATTAGATCTATTTTGTCAATTGCACAATATTAATTTACACAAGATAACGAAGTGTCAAGTGCTTGCATTTCTGCTATTGATACTTGAAAGGCCTGGATGAGCGACACTTTTATAAAGCTGTAGGAAAAGCAGTTTGTTTAAAAGAAAGTTATGAATGAATGACTTCTTTAAAGCTTTTCCACACATGCCATTGTTATTATAGGGTTCATTGGTTCTGGAGTGTTTACTGGGTGATTAGGCATGCAAGTGCCATAGGTTGGTATGGGGGGGCCATTGGTGTGAATGGACTGGCATAAGTTGGCATGGAGTGTATGAGGGTCCATTGGGAGTGGGTATCAGGGCATATGTTGGCAAGGGGGCATGGGTAAGAAGTTTTGAACTAACCTTTCAAAAGGATCCCTCATCCAGACTATGGGGCCCTGAACCAGCAGTCCTTGAAAAGATGGTCCAGCTCCAGGAAAATTGGCTAGGTTGGAAGTGCAGGGTACAGGCTTGCAGCCCACACCCTTATCCCATGCTGATGAAAATTGGGGGCACTGGGAATGAGGCTGGGAATCGCAGAATCAGATCCCGCCTGCCATTTTAAAGGTCTTCAGAGTCTCCTGGCTGCAAAAATCCAGCCTAATATGTCTGGGTAGTTACTTAAAAATGCAGATGAGTTTTCCAGATGCAGATTGACTGCCCCTCACTATTTCAATGGAAGAAATTTGAAAGACAATGAATACCAGATCTGTCGGCCCCATGAAGATGGAATGTCAAATAAAGTCTTTCAATGAGCTAATCATAACTGGTACGTTGATGGGATATCAATTATCCCCTCATTATGTATCAATCGTCTCAGCTCCAACCCTTAAGTGTATAATGTTATGCATAGAAACTTCCATCATATGACTGAAACTAGCTGGAGAGGAGCGTTGACATCTTATTACTCCACAAGGGAATCCAGCAAGGCAGTCTGAGACCAGCAGCACAGATGGGTCACACCCAGAAAGAAGAAAATATTTCTGCCTCTAAAAGACAGTCAACTTAGGCAGTGAAGGGGCTAATTTGTTTCACCTGCAAGTTTATGTCTCTTAATATAGAAGCTCAGCCACATTTCCACCTGGAGAAGTCAGAAGCATCCAATTTCCATTGGTTTCCAAGGAACCAAGAGAAAATCCTTCAGGCTTACAATGCTTTTCAACCTCCATCTTAAAGAGCTGGTTAAAAACAAACATCGTGTTTCTTGTTACTCTGTTAGTAATCTAAGTGTATGTTTTATCTCCAGAAATCATCTTTTCTTGTGTACATGTGCCTGTGTGTTTGAGGAATGGGTGTTTATTGTACATTTTGGGTGTTGTAAAAATACATGTTTATCCTTTCTTTTGATTTTAAACTTATAAGAAAGCCTGTTTGTGTCTGTTCTTTAATGTCACCAAACTCAAAAATGCATCTTGTTGCGGTCAGCTGAGAGGTCAGAAAAGGGGGAAAGTTATCCCACCACTTCTCTGTGTCTGTGACACTATATTAATGATTTGGGTGAAGAGACAGAGTGTATTGTAGCCAAATTATCTGATGATACAAAGATAGGTAGGGAAGCAAGTTGTGAGGAAGGCACAAAGAGACATAGATAGGTTAAGTGAGTGGGTAAAAAAAATTGGCACATGGGATATATTGTGAGAAAATATGAGGTCCTTTACTTTGGCAGGAAGAATAGAAAAGCAGAATATTATTTAAATAGACTGAGATAGCAGAAAGCTGTGGTACAGAGGGATCTGGGTGTACTCATTTATGAATCACAACAAGTTAGCATGCAGGTACAGCAAGTAATTAAAACGGAATGTTTGCCTTCATTGCAGAGGAAATGGAGCATACAAGTAAGGAAATCTTGCTACAATTGTACAGGTCATTGGTGAGACGGCACCTAGAGTATTGCATACAGTTTTGGTCGCCTTATTTAGGGGGGAATGTCTTTGCATTGGAGGCAATTCAGAGAAGGTTCACTAGGTTGATTCCTGGTGTAAAGGGGTTGTCATATGAGGAAAGGTTGCGCAGGTTGGGCCTATACTCATTGGGGTTTAGAAGAATGAGAGGTGACCTTATGGAGATATGGGGGATTGACAGGGTAGATACTGGGAGGATGTTTCCCCTCGTGGGGGAATCCAGAACTTGGGAGCACAGTATCAAAAGAAGGGGGTCTCTCATTTAAGACAGAGATGAGGAAGAATTTCTTCTCTCAGAGGATGGTTAATATTTGGAATTCTCTACCCCTGAGTGTAGTGGAGGCTGGATCATTGAATATATTCAAGGCTGAGTTAGATAGATTTTTGATCTACAAGGAAGTCAAGGGTTATGGGGAGCGTGGGGTGGTGCAGGAAGGAAAGTGGAGTTAGGACCATAATCAGATCAGCCGTGATCTTATTAAGTGGTGACACAGACTCGAAGGGCCAAATGGCCTACTCCTGTTGCTAATTCTTATGTTCTTATGTTTAGTGCCATTATTTTCTACATTATTGTTATTTTCTTTAAATCAATTTTGTTGAGTCCCAGGAAAGTGGGGACATTTTGAAAATATATTCGTTCATGGGATGTGGGCGTCACTGGCTAGGCCAGCATTTATTGCCCATCCCTAATTACCCTTCAGAAGTTGGTGGTGAGCTGCCTTCTTCAACCGCTGCAGTCCATGTGGTGTAGGTACACCCACAGTGCTGTTAGGGAAGGAGTTCCAGGATTTTGACCCAGCAACAGTGAAGGAACAGCGATATATTTCCAACTCAGGATGGTGAGTGGCTTGGAGGGGAACTTCCGGGTGGTGGTGTTCCCATGCAAATTCTGCCCTTGTCCTTCTAGATGCTAGCGGTGCTGGGTATGAAAGATGCTGTCTAAGAAGCCTTGGTGAGTTGCTACTGTGCATCTTGTAGATGGTACACATTGCTGCCACTAAGCGTTGGAGGTGTAGGGAGCGAATGTGGATGGGGTGCCAATCAAGTGGGCTGCTTTGTCCTGGATGGTGTCAAGCTTCTTGAGTGTTGTTAGAACTGCACTCATCCAGGCAAGTGGGGAGTATTCCATCACACTCCTGACTTGTGTCTTGTAGATGGTGGACAGGCTTTGGGGAGTCAGGAGGTGAGTTACTAGCCACAGGATTCCTAGCCTCTGAACTGCTCTTGTAGCCAGTCCAGTTCAATGTCTGGTCAATGGTAACCCCCAGGAGGTTGATAGTGGAGGATTCAGCATTGGGAATGCCATTGAGGATCAAGGGGCAATGGTTAGATTCTCTCTTGTTGGAGATGGTCATTGCCTGGCACTTGTGTGGTGTGAATGTTACTTGCCACTTATAAGCCCAAACCTGGATATTGTCCAGGTCTTGCTGCATTTGGGCATGGATTGCTTCAGTATCTGAGGAGTCGTGAATGGTGCTGAATATTGTGCAATCATCAGTGAACATCACTACTTCTGACCTTATGATGGAAGAAAGGTTATTGATGAAACAGCTGAAGATGATTGGGCCAGGGACACTACCCTGAGGAACTCCCGCATGATGTCTTGGAGCTGAGATGACTGACTTCCAACAATCACAACCATCTTTCTTTGTGCTGGTTATGACTCAACCAGTGGAGAGTTTTCCCCCTGATTCCCATTGACTCCAGCTTTGTTAGGGCTCCTTGATGCCACACACTGTCAAATGCTGCCTTGTTGTCAAGGGCAGTTACTCTCACATCACTCCTGCTTTAAAGAGTTCCTGTTCCAACTGCACTTCCTTGACAACAATTGCTGTGTGACAAAGGCCTATTAAGTTCTGACCATTCTGGAAGGGAAGTGATGTCCTGGCATAACTAAGGGCCAGATGTTCTGACCCTGACGCAGGTCAACCTGCATTGAGCGGGCTGTAAAGATGCTCAGTGAGGTCCGATTCTGGGATTCCCATTGCTGACAATTTTCAACGGGGTCGGATAAGGGGAATGGGTTGTGAGCCTGCAGCCAGCAGTCCCAACATCATTGCCTCCATTATGGGGTTGGGCATTTCAGACCCTCTGCAATTATGATGGAGTCTGGCCGGTTTCTGAAAGCAACTTGGTTCACATCAGCTCAGAGGTGTTGTGAACCATGAGGGAACTCTTTTCTGGAGTCAGGAACTTTTTGATAAGTGAGTTCAAAAGGTGTTGCCACATTCACACATCATAATAAAATGCTGTATTAAGTGCTCTTCTGCATTAAATAATATTGATATTCAGGTTTGACTGTGTCAATTGTCCCCTGTGCTTTAACCTTTTTATTAATTGACAGCTCAGACACCTGTTTCCCTGCTTCAAAGCTTAAATAGATGGCTGAGTTGTTTGAATTACATAAAAGGCTTTAATATATTCAGAACTGGAGGTTTTGTTGATGCAATTGTACAATGGAATCTCATTATGAATGCTTGACTAAGCTCCAAAGCCACGAATGGATTCAGCTCAGCAGGAGTTGTTGATGTGGCTGTCAAGGGGACTGAGAGTTTTTTTACATTGATAGCTTAATGAGTTCCTAAGAGGATAAAGTTTTTTAAGTGATTTATGAGTGACCATTTATTTTGATGGTTTTATGAGTTCTTAATAGGATAATTTTTTTATGTCCTTTTTGAATGGCTGCATCTCGAAGATTTCCCAATGTTCTTATAGGGCTCATGAGTTCTGCACAAAATGGATAAATGGGTGTATGGATGGGGCATGGGGAAAGAGGTCAAGGGGTGAGGGGGAATAACGGGATGGATGGATGAGGGGATGTATGGGATGGGTGTATGGGGTGAGGAGATACATATAGGGGCCATGGAGGAGTATTGAGTGGGTATGACAGGTGGGTGAGGGTGAGAGGGGTGAGGGGTGAGGGTTAGGGGGCCACACATTCATCTACCGAACTGGGCCAATTCCTACAAATGGAGCCGGACCTTTTAACTTGCCTGCTTCGTCAACTGCCCACCTCCATTTTTATCTCAGGCCTTCTTCGGGAGGTAGCGGCCGTGACTCCAGCCTGTCCCTGCCATCCCACCGTGAAATTCCGTAGGTGGGCACTGCCAGACTGAAGGCAGGATTGCGATGTTGGGAACTGGCCTGACTCGCGATTTCTGCCATAAAGGGGAAAATCCGGCCCTGAGTCTCTGCCATTTCTGAGTGGGTTTTTGCCAGTCTCCCACTGGAATTACAGTAACTTGTAATTACCTGATTCTGTCTGTGTTGCGCTTTATCATTTCATGATCTTTTCTCCAGAAGATTATTGGCTGTGGCTCTCCAGTCACCTGGCATTCCAACTTAACTTTTCCCCCTTCGACAGCTCTGGAATTTTGGAGCTTGTAAATAAATTCTGGTACCAGTACAGACCCTCGTGCTTAAAGAAGAAAAATTGCAACATGAGTTACTTAGCCACTGGTTTGATCTTTATGACATTTTACCTCCAGCAGCAATTTGCAAATGAATGCACCTGATGTCACAGCACATTTCTAACTTCATTGCTTAGGACAGTTTCCACATTGAATAAATGATGTATCTAACAGGGATCTAATATTTATCTTTCCTCCTGAGGCCTAAGCTAGATTTGCTGAATGAATCATGACACTGAGCACTCATTCACCGGCAGAACTAAATTAGAGGGGGTAATTTTGACCTAACGCAATGGCTGGGAAACTGATGGGTTTGAGTTGTAATCTCATTTTATACTTCATCTGATTTTACTATCCAGTGACATCTGTGGAGGATAACTTTTGAGTGTATTTTGACTTAGGCGGTCAACAAGATCTCGTCAGCTATTCGGCCTGTATGGTAGATTCTAATTACTCTCAAAAATATTTAGGAAAATAGAATTAATTACCTGTTAGATCCCATAAAGAATTTAGCCATTGCTAGCATATGATTTCCCTATTTTGCCATAGCTCAGATGTACAAGGCTTCGCAAGGATTTTTAGGTCTGGGTTGAACAACAGAGAGATTAGAAACAGGAGTCGGCCATTCAGCTGCTTGAGCCTGTTCTGCTATTCAGTAAGATCATGGCTAATTTGTATCTTAACTCCATCTGCCTAACCAGTCTATCGATCTCAATTTTGAAACTGGCAGTTGGTCTAACTTCAATAGCTGTTTGGGGAAGAGGGTTCCATATTTCCACTGACCCTTTGTGAGAAGTGCTTCCTGAATGGCTCGAATTCTAAGCTTATACCCCCTTTGTTTTGAACTAAGAGGAAATAGTTTCTCACTCTCTACCCTATCAAATCCTTCAATTATCTTGTGCACCTCAATTACATCACCCTTTAATCTTCTATACGCAAGGGAATTCAAGTCAAGTGTATCCAGTCAATCATCAAAATTTTACTTTCTAGTCCAGAACTCATTCTAGCGAATCTCTGCTATATATCCCTTCTAAGATTAGTATATCCTTCCTGAACTGAACACAGTAATCTGGGTGCAAGAAAGAAACTGGCATGAATTTCTACAAGATTGTATAAGTAACCTCACATACTCAATGCTGTGTGATTTGGGATCTTTGAATATATAGGCCTTGAAATTTCACCATGGGATACCAGCATACAAATTGTATGCAATTTCTCTCTTCTTTGTTTCAATGAAGGCATTAATTCATTTTGCTAAAATAATGGAATGAATGCCAGGATTCTGCCAGGCTGACGGGTGTCTTGCCCACTGGTCAGGAAACTGGTGGGGAACCCCCGTCAGTTACCTGGGGGAGGCCTGACAGAACCAAGTGCCCTTTGGGCACTTAAGTGGCCACCGTCAGGCCTTCCTTGCAACTAAGGTTCCCGGCAGCAGAAGTTCCACCCGCTGAGAGCTGTCAACCAATCAGAGGTCAGCAGCTACTCTTTGCCATCAGCGCCAGCAGGAGATACCTACAGCTGGTGGCAAAGCACCCACCAGAAGTTCAGGATCATTGTCCGACCCCAGACCAAAAATGAGTGAAGTCGGGATGGGGATCACAAGGTGGGGGTCACAGGAGAGGGGAGCTGGGAGGTTGGAGGCAAGAGCAGGGGTGACTTTCAGCAGTCCACTCCCTTCCTGAAGTCGGATCCTTTGTTCTGGCACAAAATATCTGACCACAAGGGAACCCGCTAGGAGGCCATTGGCAAATCCAATAGGGTTTGATGGGAGCCTTCTGAGGGTGCGTGAAAGCCATGTGGTTCCCATTTCATCCATGAGGCACCATCACGGTGGCCTCAGAGGTAGAGTGTCACAGATATAAGTGACATTTCACCGCCGTCACCGGCATCAACCCTTCCATTTTCTGACTTAATCGGAGAAGATTTTGCCCCAGCAGGAGACTGATGTAGGGCTTTTCCAATGATTACGTGGGCCTGGCTGCTATATTTCCCGCCACAGCAGGCCGCATTAAATCTAGCCTGAGGAATTTCGAACTGCTGCCTTAAAATTTCTGAAGTGTAATTTAGGGTCTGGATGTTAAATGATTTTTATTAACACCATCCACATATATAGGCTATAAATAGGCATGTTTTTCTGTATTGGAAAGACTGTCTGAACAATGTCCATTCATAAAGACCCTGAAATTGGGAAATTGTCAAACAAGACAATGCTCCCTTCAATATAAGGACTGCCTAATTGTTTACAATGAATTTGTATAATTTTAGTAAATAAGGATACTCTCACCTTCTACTTCAAGGTGTACCGTGAACTTGCACTGGCCAGCTCGATTGACGGCTACACATTCATACATCCCAGCATCACTTTCTGTGACTGCATCAATGATAAGTGAGTGTACACCTTTTGCTGACACTAGCATCTTATGACCAATATCTTGTTGAACAGGTTGGCCTTTTAAGTACCACACAAGTTCCGGAGGTGGCAGTCCACTGACCTGTCAATGCAACAATAAATGTGCTAAGTAGGGCTCTGAAATATGCAAGCGCAGAAATACGTGTTTTACAAAGATTTTAGTTCCATAATGCAATAATCAGCAGGGCACCAAGTGTAAATGATGAGCTGTGCTGGCGTGAAAGTGCTTTTGTTACTGTTACAAGCCATGGTAGAATGTCTAACATTTGGAATTCTGAGTGTGGATTTTTCAAGTTCTGGCCTACAATATAAAAGAAGAAGCTCGGATGGATAACCTTACAGAAAGTGATATGTGATTTTTGTTTTGTATTGACAGCAAAAAATAGACAGCAGATACACTTTAAATTAAAACAGATAATACTGGAAACACTGAGCAGGTCAGGTAGCATCTGTGGAGAGAACTGACACATAGCATGTTAATCAGTAATATCCTCTGGTTTTGATGAAGGATCCACACCTGGACATCAACTCGTCTGTTTTCTCTACAGATTCTGCCTGACATGTTGAGAGCTACCAGCGTACTCTATTTTTGTTCCAGAGGTCCAGTATCTGCAATTTTTTTTTGTTTAAGCTCCAAATTATGTTGAAAGAGATATCATTGTAAAATCCTGGGGCTGGAGTAAAAGGACACAATTTAAGGGAGTTGGTTTAAAACAGGAAAATTGGGGCCACTATTAATCAGTTTTTTAACTCTTGGCAAACAATTCTACAATTATCAGTTCTAGATTTACATACTAACTGCACAATAAATATGCAACAAAAACACAGGTTTGCCAGAAACAAATATCATTTTGCAGTAATTTTAACATGGGGAATGGAAGTATTTTAAACTGGGATTATATACCTTGCAATCTATTCTGCAGAGCCCATACTGTTGAATTACCATATTCTCATCTGGTTTCTGTAAAAAGCGAGGTGGATAGAGCTTCTCTTGGATCGATGCGTTCTCATTTTCAAACTCTCTGGAGCCGAGCTTTTGTCTATGGAAAGATTAAATTCTTTGCATTATGGCTACTCTACTTAAAAAGAACTCTTTACTGCTATTTTGCAAGCTTTGTTGTATATGTGGATTATCCCATGCATTTAAATGGAATTGGACATCTCAGAACAATCTTTTATAAAGAAATGCTTTTCAGCAGGATTACATCGCCTGGTATTTCATATGATTTTGTACACTGCAGATTGTACCTATATGGCAGTATTTGAGCATCCAGTTCTGTTTCAATTTTTCCCAAACATCATGTTCCATTTCTTGTATTCTTATGCATAAACTGTTTTGTATTGCACTGAATAAGATTAACAAATGTTCAACTGCAGCAGTCATTATTGAACTACCTTTATTTACACCTCCCAGATAGAGAGGGCAGCAGAGAGGCCAACATAACAAAATGCTCAGATCTTGCAATGTACTACACACCCTTGCAACCTAAAAAAACGCTTACACATTAAAATGTAAAATGGTACATGTACATAAGTTCCAAGAATATATGTCTAAACCAACATCAACAATACCTGAAAATTTAACAGGTTGGGTTGCATACTTGTTTATACTGCAATCACAGTGAAAACATATATGACTGCTCCTACCAGAGTAATTTAAATGTAAAAAGGAAAACTTTTCCCTTAGCACCAGAATGTGTTTCACAAAAATATCATCCTTTGATAAGAAATAATAAAAAGTGCAACTTTATTCTTCTTCCTTCCTACATACTGTCAATTAACCTATCTGGCTTTTTTATCTAATTGTCTGCGTATCTTTTTCCATTTCCATTAGTTTGACTCTACTCTCTCAACATCTCTCGCTGTGTCAAACCTGAACTTTGACTTTGATTACCAACTCCATTTAATGGTTATGACTATGACATTGATTGATGATTTATCTTCATCAAAGACCCTGACACACTTTGCTCTACCAGTGGATTCTGTAATACTGGCAAACATTCAGTTTCCTTTTGACTATCACTTTCTTTCTGACTTTCACTTGGGACCATTGGAACAATTTGGACTAGAGGCAGCTTATCATGTTCTCCCTGTCAGATTTCCTCTTTCAAGCAAATGATCTGTACGACACTGATTGAGTCACTCTCCAATCTTCACTAGATACGTGGATGTACCTAGCCTCTGTAGAACAACTACAATCACATACTTCTTATCACCGCGATGATTTTTCACTATGATCCTCTGACCAGTACTGAATCTTCAAGTTTCATGCCTCATGTATCATGACTCATCTTCAGTTTGTCTTGCTTTTCTCTTACTTTGTTATTGTCATCAGGCATAAGCAAACTAAACCTTGTGTCCCAGTCAGAAGACAGGAAGGAAAAAGGAGGAATTTCTAATTTTCAGAAAGCAACAGGGACCTCGTTATCTTTAAAGAGGTACTACTGTCCTCTGTGACTGCCGACAATCAAATTCCAAAGAAATGAACCAACCCCCTTTACATTTCTAAGGCAGAGCTCTGGCTAACGGAGACGGTATGGCTGCAAAGGACAAAAGGTACCCTGGCTCCTCTATTAAACACCTCAAGACTCCAGACTTGGGAAGATACATCCTTTGTTCAAACCCCAGGAGATGAAATGGGAGGTACGTGACCTGACCTTCGTCAAGCTGCTAGAACTTGTAATATTGCCGTATGGAACTGAACCCAAGCAGTCTGCCATCTTACCATCTAACAGGTAGCAGCAGAATGAGCTCTGACCGGGTAAATTGCCTGGCCCTAATCTATACTGTGAACTACTGGAACATTGGACCTTCTGTATCTGTGCCTTCAAGACTAATTCATCTCTATGTGGCTTCTCCCATTAGGGAAGCCCTCACTAGTGGGAAAGACAGATCACCCTACGAGAGTCAGCCTGCTACCTTCTGAAGGAATATGCCATTGGACTTTTGATTCTGGGCTCTGGACTCATGTAAAACTATAACTCTTATTTTTATCCTGGTCCAGCCCTGTACCCCTCTCTTTCCCTTATCCTTTTATTATTGTGTGTGCAAAAAGGGGTGGATGTTGCAAAACCGCTTCCTGTGTTTTGTGTGTGTGTAAAATAAACCACCCTCTTATTTCACCTTATCTTGAGTTTGCTGTGGGGTTATTCATTGGATTGGATCACTCCAAACTGAAGGGTTGGGGAAAACAGGCCATCACTTAAAAAGGGGAAATCAGAAATCAAAAACACCTTTCTGTTTACGGACTGGTATTGAGAGGAGAAATCAGGGCTGTTCGAATTAATCCCCCTCCTGCCACTCACACTTGTCAAGGAGCATGTTTAAATACTAACCTATATGCTGAGCAAACTGTTGTACACAGTGGGGCTACTTTGTGAGAGAACAGAAAATTGTTTAACCTGTTTTGAAGAGAAACATCAATTGACTGCCTAACTTGTCACCGAGCAAATATCACTGCAAAGACCTCTTCACAATCTGTTCAATTCTTTCCGTAGCACCATTCGATGCTGGGTGATATGGGCCAGAATTTTCTGTTTGGCGTATGGAGGCGGGCCCCGCACACCGACGCATAAAATAACATATGGTGACATCAGGCGTGCGTCCCGATGTCACTGCGTGTCATTCCGATCTTTCATTCGGTGGGCGCGCACCAGAGTTGGCTGCATGCCCGCCGAACTGTCAAAGGCTTGTTAAGGCCATTAATAAACTAATTAACCTAATTGACAGGGCTGCCTGTCCGACCATGAGGTTGGCGGGCAGGCCAAGAGCCCAGGTGGCCTTCGCATTTTTCATGAAACCTCATCCACGGGCGCGCGTCATGCTGGGCTGGCCTTAATTGATCTGTATGGCCAGCCCACGTAAAATGGCAGTGCGCAACTGATCACGGGTGGTGATTGGCTCTGCGCCCGCCCACGCCCGCTCCCGACCGACCTGCCCAACGGGGAAAAAATTCTCCCCATAGTTATATTAGAGTGTGTTTGACTACATTCTTACTGAGAAATATTTCAAACTCTTCTAACATAAACTTTGGACCATTATCTGACATCTCTGGCAACCCACGAATTGCAAACCAACATCTCAAAACCTCAAAAGTGTGGGTACTTGTGGTATTGGGCATAAACTCAGCATTTATCCACTTACTATATCTATCAAAAGGAGCAGGTTAGCTCAATAAGCTAGATGGCTAGCGTGGGGTTCAGAATAACAATGCTGCTTGGATTCCCGTTCTAGCTGAGATAGACCTGGGACCTGCCACCTTGCCAACACCCTGAAAATGGAAGGCAAAGGCAAACTATTACTGACAAAAACTGCCAAGAAAATTATTCAGGATGAAGCATCAGCAGACAATGAGTCAAAACCTGCCTTTGGAAAGAGCAAATATGACATGACATAGCTATTGACCAAGGCAAGGTAGTCTTTCCCTTCCACTTCAAAGAAATCGGCATGTACTTGTCCCAATGGTTTTCTTGTTTTTGACATTGGAATGAAAGGAAGATTGGTTGGATCATTGCTCATTCTGATACACACTTCACAACTTTACACTAACTCTTCAATATCTCTTTCTAACTTTGGATACCAAAAATAGCTTCTTGCTGGTGCTTTCATACAAACAATCCCTGTGTGCTCTTGATGAAGTTCCTCTAACAATCCCTCTCGAAACCTTGGTGGAAGAATGACTCTTAATAACAATGATCTACACTCAGTTCATTTCTATGTATGGAATACTCCTGCAATTTTTCACCACCGCACTCTTTAGACCAGCCAATAATAACACAGCTGAGTACTTTATTGAGCACCACATCCTTGCGAGTTTCTACACTAAATTCTCTGGCAGATACTGGCATGCCATTTGTGTATGTAAAGTAACTAACAAGTGGTGTTAGATGAATCAGTCTTCATGGGAAATCTTGAAAGTACATCTGCATAAACAGGATCTGCTGACGTATGATATTTAATATCCTACTGATGGCTAATTTTATCATTTGGTCCTTTTTGTTCAAAGAACACTTTGTGCTCTCTGAGCACTTCCTCAAGGCAGTGGTATTATTACTTGACTAGTAATCCAGAGACCCAGGGTAATGCTCTGTGGACCTGTCTTCAAATCCCACCACGGCAGATGGTGAAATTTGAATTTAATAAAAATCTGAAATTAAAAGTCCAATGGTGACCATGAAACCACTGCCAATTGTCATAAAAACCCATCTGGTTCATTAATGTCCTTCCTTTAGGGAAGGAAATCTGCCACCCTTACCTGGTCTGGCCTACATGTGACTTCAGGCCCACAGCAATGTGGTTGATTCTTAAATGTCCTCTGAAATTGCCCCAGCAAGCCACTCAGTTGTATCACACCACTACAAAGACTAAAAGGAATGGAACTGGACGGAACACCCGGCATTGACCTAGGCAGCGGAAATGACAATGGCAAACTCGGCCCTGCAGAATCCTCCTTGCTAACATCTGGGGGCTAGTGCTAAAATTGGGAGCGCTGTCTCACAGACTAGTCAAACAACAGCCTGACATAGTCATAATCATGGAGACATACCTTACAGATAATGTCCTAGACACCACCATCACCATCCCTGGGTATGTCCTGTCCCACCAGCAGGACAGACCCAGCAGAGGTGGTGGCACAGTGGTGTACAGGTGGGACGGAGTTGCCCTGGGAGTCCTCAACATCGATGCTGGACCCCATGAAGTCTCATGGCATCAGGTCAAACATGGGCAACGAAACCTCCTGCTGATTACCATGTACCATCCTCCCTCAGCTGATGAATCAGTGCTCCGCCACTTGCAGGAAGCACTGAGGGTGGCAAAGGCACAGAATGTACTCTGGGTGGGGGACTTCAATGTCCATCACCAAGAGTGGCTCGAAAGCACCACCACAGACTGAGCTGGCTGAGTTCTAAAGGACATAGCTGTTAGACTGGGTCTGCAGCAGGTGGTGAGGGAGCCAGCAAGAGGGAAAAACATACTTGATCTCACCCTCACCAACCAGCCTGCTGCAAATGCATCTGTCCATGACAGTATTGGTGGGAGTGACCACCCTACAGTCCTTGTGGAGATGAAGTCCCATCTTCACATTGAGGATATCCTCCATCATACTGTGTGGCACTCCCACCATGCTAAATGGCTTAGATTTCGAACAGATCTAGCAACTCAAAACTGGGCAACCATGAGGTGCTATGGGCCATCAGCAGCAGCAGAATTGTACTCAACCACAATCTGTAGCCTCATGGCCCAGCATATCCCCCACTCTACCATCACCGCCAAGTCAACCCTTGTTCAATGAGGAGTGCAGGAGGGCATGCCAGGAGCAGCACCAGGCATATCTAAAAATGAGGTGTCAACCTGGTGAAGCATAAGTAGTAAGTGATAGAGTTAAACAATTCTACAACCAACAAATCAGATTTAATCTCTGCAGTCTTGCCACATCCAGTCATGAATGATGGTGAACAATTAAACGACTCACTGGAGGAGGAGACTCCACAAATATCCCCAGCCTCAATGATGGAGGAGCCCAGCACATCAGTGCAAAAGATAGGGCTGAAACATTTGCAACAATCTTCAGCCAGAAGTGCCAAGCGGATGATCCATTGTGGCCTCCTCTGAACGTTCCCAGCATCTCAGATGCCAGTCTTCAACCAATTCGATTCACTCCATGTGAAATCAAGAAACGGGTGAAGGCACTGGATCCTGCAAAGGCTATGGGCTCTGACAATATTCCAACAATAGTACTGAAGACTTGTCCTCCAGGACTTGCTGGCCCCTAGCCAAGAGCAGCTACAACACTGGCATCTACTCAGCAATGTGGAAAATTGCCCAGATATGTCCTGTACACAAAAAGCAGGACAAATCCAACCCGGCCAATTACCCTTCAGTCTATGATGGAAGGGGTCATCAACCGTGCTAACAAGGGGCACTTGCTTAGCAATTACCTGCTCACTGTTGCTCAGTTTGGGTTCCGCCAGGGCCACTCCGCTCCTGAGCTCATTACAGCCTTGGTTCAAGAGCTGAACTCCAGAGGTGAGGTGGGAGTAACTGCCCTTAACATCAAGGCAGCATTTGACAGAGTGTGGCATCAAGGAGTCCTAGCAAAACTGGAGTCAATGGGAATCAGGGGGAAAACTCCCCGCTGGTTGGAGTCATACCTAGCACAAAGGAAGATGGTTGTGGTTGTTGGAGGTCAATCATCTCAGTTCCAGGACATCACTGCAGGAGTTCCTCAGGGTAGTGTCCTAGGCCCAACCATCTTCAGCTGCTTCATCAATGACTTTGCTTCCATCATAAGGTCAGAATTTGGGCTGTTTGCTGATGATTGCACAAAGTTCAGCACCATTCATGACTCCTCATATACAGAAGCAGCTCATGTCCAAATGCAGCAAGATCTGGACAATATCCAGACTTGGGCTTACAAGTGGCAAGTGGGCTGACATTCGCGCCATACAAGTGCCAGGCAATGGCATTACCATTGCTGAATCCCCCACTATCAACACCCTGAGGGGTTACCATTGACCAGAAAATTAACTGGACTAGCTATATAAATAGTGCGGCTACAAGAGCAGGTCAAAGGCTAGGAATCCTGCAGTGAGTAACTCACCTCCTGACTCCCCAAAACCGGTCCACTATCTACAAGGCACAAGTCAGGAATGTGATGGAATACTCTCCACTTGCCTGGATGAATGCAGCTCCAACAACACTCAAGAAGCTTGACACCACCCAGGACAAAGCAGCCCGCTTGATTGACATTCCATCCACAAACATTCACTTCCTCCACCACCGATGCACAATAGCAGCAGTGTGTACCATCTACAAGATGCACTGCAGGAACTCACCAAGGCTCCTTAGACAGCACTTTCCAAACCCATGACCTCTAGCATCCAGAAGGACAAGAGTAGCAGACACATAGGAACATCACCACCTGGAAGTTCCCCTCCAGGTCACTCACCATCCTGCCTTGGAAATATAGTCGTTCCTTCGCTGTCGCTGGGTCAAAATCCTGGAATTCTCACCCCAACAGCACTGTGGGTGTGCCTACACCACATGGACCGCAGCAGTTCAAGAAGACAACTCACCATTACCTTCTCAAGGGCAATTAGGGATGGGCAATAAATGCTGGCCAGCCAGTGATGCCCACATCCCATGAATAAATAAAAAATAGACATACAATACTGATCCTTACTGTAAATAACGGCCCAGTTTATCTTCTTAAGTCAACTTCTTTCCATCAGGGAGACTTTGTTTCCTACTACTACCACCAACAGCAAGTACTAAGATGTATTCTCATATTCTATTCTAACACTAGAATACTGTTATTGGAATAATGAGTCAATTTCACACCAGAACCCTCCCACACTGCCCTTCCAAGATAGCAGAAATCACTGCAGCTGTAGCAATGGTGAAAGCAAGTTGTGATTCTCCGACTTTCATTTTTATTGTGTGCACTGGAATTATATCTTCAACCCTTTTACTCTCATCCTCCATGTGCTGCTTTACTTGTTGTCTGACTGAGTACAACTCTTGATCATCCTGCTCGATAATATCAACTTCTGTTTCCACATCTATCACATGCACATCTGAGGATTTTCAGACTCGTGAACTAGCTTTAGATCTACCATGACCTTGACCTTGGGCATGACCTGTGGAGCTTTACCATGACCTGGAACGTGACTGTTTTCCTCTACTCCTGCATGACACCTGGATATGACTGACTTTCCCACAGGCATAGATAGCCCCTTGACTGGAAATGAGGGCATTGAGGTGGTTGGTGGCTATGATGGTAATGGTAGCACCGACATTTCTGACTCTGAGACAGTGAACTTGGCTGCCATGGCCTGGATCTCATTGAAATCTGATGGACCTCCCTTGCCAGCTCAAAAAAAGAACTGACGTGCAATTTGCTACTATCTCTTTCTGCCACTTCCATGGCCGTGGCCTCAATCACAGGCCTCCTTCCACATCAGCTTATTGCCTTTGCTCAAAAGCTTAGCCTGAAACTTAATGTTGGTTAGGCCACCCACAGAGATGTCTCTAAGGTTGACTTTATGTTCACACCATACCCACAATGAGGAGAGAGTTTCTTTAATTCGAGTATGTAATCTGCAATAATCTCACTTGGGCAACTGCTTCTTTTCATGGAATGCAACTCTCAGTGTAATCTCATTCTTAGCCCTGCCATAATATGAATCCAGAATCTCATTAATTACAGAAAAGTCCATAGTACTGGAATGTCACGAGAAACATTGAGTAAACACCACCTCAAAAGCATCTGGCCCCATCATGATGAGAAGAACATTTACTTTATCCTCATTACCTATTTCATTCACTTTCAGCCAAATTTGTAATCCTTGTTCATAATTACACTAATCAATCCTCTTTCTTAGGATTGAATTCCCTCATTGTCCCCAAATATGCTTTCAGTGCCATTTTTAAATTATGTACCGTGCTGACTCACTGTTTACCTGAATACAATGTGCACACTTAGCAATATTTCAAACTGTTCAACCTGCTCAAAATCAACTCCAGAAGTTCCAAAAACAGTGTCACGATGTTTTTCAGTCCTTAATTGCTCAAATGAAGTGTAAAGAAGAACTCCATCCCAGCCTTATTGCCATATTTCTGTTGTGTATTGCACTGCTTTAGATTAACACATACTCAACTGCAGGCAGCCATTATTGAACTAACTTTATTTACACCTCCCTAACAGAGAGGGCAGCAGAGAGGGCAATATAACAAAATGCTCAGATCTTGCAATGTACTACATAAACCTTTACCAAAATGAATTGTCTGCTACATTATTTCCACACAAAGATAAGTTCAATAATTCCAGTCTCTAATCAGCAGTTTTAAAGCATAAAATAAGGTTACCAGGATAACTAAGAGAAACGAATAACCATACAATTCTTCTGTACTTAGTAGAATTATTGACTTCGTAGAATTCACCCCTTCAAGCTCAAATTATCTTTGATTCTTCAAAAAATACAGACTGCAAAAGGTTGATGGTCCTGTGCCAAGTTTCAGTTTAAGCAATAACATTGGAAAATGAAATTCTCAATGGGAAAAGATTGTGGCTTTACCTTTCTGCTGGTGATTGGCACGCCCGCCATCTTTGGCTATCTGAAGTGTTTTGTTGCTGAAATAAAAGCAATTAAATACTTTTATGAGATTTTATTTGAATCTTTTCTTTATACCACAAGCAGAATTTAGAAGATAGTTCTGAAACAGAAAAAAACCTTTAAACCATTTTCCTACCTTAAAACAATGACCATACTTCAAAAAGTGCTTCATTGGCTATTAAGGGATGTGCTGAGGTTGTGAAAGACGCTGCATAAATGTAAGTCTTTCTTTTTTTCTTTTTATTGATATTCATCACATGGAAGGTTGTGAATTAAACTCTTACAAACCTTAATAGTACCATAGAGTCATAGAATGGTTATAGCAGAAGGAGGCCATTCGTCCATCAAGCTCATGCCAGTTCTCAGCAAGAACAATTCAGCTAGTCCCATTCTACCTTCCTTTCCCCATATCCCCGCAATTTTTCCCCTTCAGATGCTTATTCAGTTCCCTTCTGAAAACCGTCATTAAATCTCCCTTCACTACCCTTTCCTGTCGTGCATTCCAAATTGTAATCATTCACTGCATAAAACAAGCTTTTCCACATGTAGCCTTTGATTCTTTCCCCAATCACTTTAAATCATGTCCTCTGGTTCTCGACTTTTAGCCAAGGGAAACAGTTTCTCTCTATCTACTTTGTCCATATCCCTCATGACTTTGAATACCACTATCAAATCTCCTCTCGGCCTTCTCTTCTCTAAGAGAGAACAATCCTAGCTTCTCCAATCTATTCACGTAGCTGAAGTCCCTTGTCGCTGGAATCATCCTGGCTAACCTTTTCTTTTTTAGAATTGTACCCTTTATTTTATATTGCCTCTCCTGGTTCTTCCTGTCAAAATGTTTTATTTTACAGTTCTCTAGCAAAGAAAAGCTAGCAGTCAACCATGAGGCAATTGCAGGAATGTTCACTGATGGGTGGGTTCTGCAACAAACACACTAACTGCCCCATCAGCTTTCCACCCACAGAAGTTCAATATTACCCATTGTATTGGGGGAGCTTCAACCTGTAAGGGTGGGTGGGTGTCACTGTGTGCGGGTGGTTAAAACATTAAAGAATGCCAGGAAGCCGACAGGAACCAGCTGATTCTGTATTTAACTGCAGCGTGTTCATGAGATTGCGGGAAATACCACTAGGACAGCTATTAACTAAAAGCCAGTTAACCATCTTTAACCATGGATTCTGACTTTAATGGCCAGTGCATAAGTTTCCCAGGCTTCTGGAAACTTGCTAGATTGAACTAGCTGAGAGGGCATGGGAATTGACGGGACTGTACAATTGACAGGCTGGAAAGCCTTTAAATATAGAGATATGACAGCTGCTACTTTTTCTCGGTGGAAGGCTTTTGCTCACAGGACTTGTCCTGAGAGTGTCATCGGAAAGTCATTTCTGTGACTTTGGAGTGTTTTGAGACTTCCATGCTGTCAGCTGTAGATGGGCATGGGAGCAGCTTATGCAGCTCTACCTTAGACCTCTGATGAGGAACAACATCAGCAACACCAGGAGCAGCAGGAACACGATCAGCTCCAGCCTTCACCTCAACTAGCTGCCACTCCACAGGCCACAGGGGATGGAAACAGAGCTTCAGCTCACAGGAGGTGAGCACCTCCACAACAGGCAGAGGATCATCTTTCTGAATAGGACTGAGCACCTCAGGAGGCTCCGACTCTTACATCAGTTCATTGCTGACATTTGCAGCCTCCTGGAAGAAGACTTCCTGCCAAGTGGACGAGGTGGGCATGAATTGCCAGTTGCTGCCAAAGTCACCACAGCTCTGAATTTCTTCACCTCCGGCTCCTTCCAGGGATCTGTTGGTAACATCTGTAGCATCTCACAATCTGCTGCATACAAGTGCACCTACCAAGTAACAGTTGCCACTTGCATCCATTTTGTTACTGATGAGGTCAGTCAGAATGAGAGAGCTCTTGAATCGGCTGGTCTAACTGGATTCCCACAGATACAGGGAGACATTGTCTGTACACACGTGGTCGATTAAACAGCAGTATTCATCAATCGAAAGGGGTTTCACTCCATTAGTGTTCATCTGGTATGTAATTACTGAAAAATTATTATGCATATGTGTGCAGAATCTGGATAACCCGGGCAGCTACCATTATGCCTCCATTCTGCGCCGGCTAAGTTTCCCTCAAATATTTACACCCATAAGCAGAGTCAGAAGTTGGCTCCTTGGAGACGAGGGCTCTAAGGATGTAACGGATGACATTCTTAAGAAGCCCCACCACTGATCCACAGGAAAGGGATAACAGAGGCCACAGGGATACAAGAGCATTCATTGAGCAAGCCATCAGGATGTTGAAGATGTGATGAAGGTGCCTGGCCAGATCTAGGGGCAGCTTTCAGTATTCACCAAAAAGGCTGTGCAGGATGATGGTGGTGTGCTGTTCCATGTACAACATAGCAGAGCAGAGAGGACTGAAGCTGCAGAAAGAGGAAGTGGAGGAGCAACAGGAGGAGTAGTATCAGGAGGAGAAGCCTTATGTGGTCAAGGTGTCTGCAGCCACTCATTTAGCTGCCATTGATGCTCAAGACAGACCCATTCAAGCATTCTTCAATTAATCTGAGGCAGTGCAGCTGGGCACAATTCTGAACCCACTATTGCCCAGCCCCATCCCCCAGCACCAAGCATTCCCACAGTCAACAAGCACCCTTCTCACTGATACCCATTGCTCATCTTCTATTCTGGTCATACCATTATCCTCAAGGCTGAAGCCACTTGGCAGGTGACAGTCAACCGAAGGGATGCTGGACAATGGAGTTTTGAAAAAGGTTTATGGTGTATAAGAATTGACAATAAGGGCTTCAACTTCATGCCTGAATTGGGTCAGCAAAGAGGCGGGGAACAAAAGGCACCAACGTCATACGAACATACATACAAACATACGAATTAGGAGCAGGAGTAGGTCACTTGGTCCTTCGAGCCTGCTCCACCATTCAATGAGATCATGGCTGATCTGATTGTAACCTCAACTCCACATCATTCCTGCCTACCCCCAATAACCTTTCACCCCCCTTGCTTATCAAAGATCTATCTGGCTCTGCCTTAAAAATATTCAAAGACTCTGCTTCCACCACCTCTTGAGCAAGAGAGTTCCAAAGGCTCAACCCTCTGAGAGAAAAACTTTCTTCTCATCTCTGTCTTACATGAACGACCCTTTATTTTTAAACTGTGACCCCTAGTTCTAAATTCTCCCACAAGAGGAAACATCCTCTCCACATCCACCCTGTCAAGACCACTCAGGATCTTATATGTTTCAATCAAGTCACCTCTTACTCTTCTAAACTCCAGTGGATAGAAGCTTAGTCTGTCAAATCCTTCCTCATAAGAAAACCCACCCAATCCAGGTATTACTTTAGTAAACCTTCTCTGAACTGCTTCTAAAGCACTTACATCCTTCCTTAAATAAGGAGGCCAGTACTGTACACAGTACTCCAGATATGGTCTCACTAGTGCTATGTTTTATTGAAGCATAACCTCCCTACTTTTGCATTCAATTCCACTCGCATTAAATGACAATGTTCTGTTAGCTTTCCTGATTACTTGCTGTACCTGTGATTCATGCACCAATGTGTCACAATGCCCCACCAACATTCCCAACCCTGCTGATTTTTGTGGGGGCAGTGGGGACAGGAAAGTGAAGTCACCTGCACCATTAATTGGGTGCATTTAAATAATCAAGCAGCTCCTTAAGAGCTTGCCTTCTAAGGTCCCAAAACTTTCACGGGGGCAGATGGCCTTTGGGGGCTGAATTAAGCTGAAAAGCTGCAGCCAGCGGAACAGGGTCACTGTGATATATTGCAACATCTGAGCATTTATTGCCCTCTCTGCTGCCCTCTCTGTTAGGGAGGTGTAAATAAGGTTAGTTCAAGAATGGCTGCTTGTGGTTGAGCATGGGTTAGTCCTACTCAATACACAACAGAAAGATGAACATGAGGCCGGGATATAATTTTCTTTTACATTTATTTTCAGAAATTATGGACTGAAAAACATTGTGAAACGTTTTTGCAACTCCTAAAGTTGATTTTGAGGAAGTTTGAAAGACTGCTCCGTGAACACATTCTGTTCAGGTACACAGTGACTTAGCATGGTGAGTAATTTAAAAAAATGGCACTGAAGACAAGTTTGGGGACAATGGAGGAATTCAGCCCTAACAAAGCAGACTGGTGTAATTATGAACAAAAGGTTTACATTTGGCTGAAAGTGAATAAAATAGGAGATGAGGATGAAGTAAATGTTTTCTTCACCATGATGAGGCCGGATGCTTTTGAGGTGGCATCTAATGAATGTTGCCAGTGACATCCCAGTAATAATGACGATTCTGAAAGTAATGAGATTCTGGACTCATATTACGGCATGACTAAGAATGAGATTGCACTGAGAGTTGCATTCCATGAAAGGAAGCAGTTGCCACGTGAGACTGTCGAAGATTACATTCTTGAATTTAAAAATGTCTCTCTTCACTGTGGTTATGGCGTGAACTTAGAAATCGACCTTAGAGACACATTTGCAGGAGGCTTAACGAACAATAAGCTTCAGGCCAAGCTTTTGAGGAAAGGCAATAAGCTGATATGTAAGGAGGTCTGTGGTGAGGCCATAGCTATGGAAATGGCAGGGAGGGTTGCAAATTGTAAGGGAGTCCTTTGCTTCACCTGGCAGAGGAGGACCACTAGATTTCAGTGAGATCCAGGCCAAGGCAGCCAAGTTCACTGTCTCAGAGTCAGAAATTTAGATGCCATGGTAGCCACCAACCATCTAAATTCCCCCATTTCCAGTCAAGGTGCTATGCCTGTGGGAAAGTCAGTCATATCCTGACATCATGCAGGAGTGGAGGAAAACAATAATGCTCCAGTTCATGGTAAAGCTCCCTGTTGCAGCCATGCCCCAGGTCTAGGTCATGGTAGATCTAAAGCTGGACCATGAGTCTGGAAATCCTTGATTGTGCATGTGATAGATGTGGAAACAGAAGTTGATATTATCGAGCAGAAAGATCAAGAGTTGTGCTCAGTCAGAGAACAAGAAAAGCAGCACATGGAAGATGAGGGTAAAAGGGTTGAAGATATAATTCAAGCGCCCTCAAAAATGAAAGTCGGCAATTCATAACTTGCTTTCATCACTGATACAGCTGTAACAGTGTCTGTTCGGAAGGAGAATACAAGAAATTGCTATGTCACATTCCCTTACATAAAACTGGTGTGAAACTGACTCATAATTCCAATAACGGTATTCCAGTTTTGGCAAATTTAGTGTTAGAGTGGAAAGTGATAATATATCCTATTACCTGCCACCTGTAGTAGTAGTCGGGAACAAAGAAATTGGCTTAAGAAGGTGCAGTAAAACTAGGCTGAATTATTTAGAGCAGGGATTAGTAAGAGTACATCTTTCATTGAGGAAGTGCTAAAAAAGCACAATGCAGTCTTTGAACAAGGAGGACAAAATGATAAAATTAGCCATTAAATATTGCAAGGCAGCAGATTATGCTCATGTAAGAAAATCTTGGGAATGAGAACATGCTGATTTCTTTGAAGTGGAAGGGAAATAGTACTTTGTTTTGGTCGATAGCTAAAGCAAGTGGATAAATGATGGGTTTATGCCCAATACCACAAGTGCCAAAACTATTAAGGTTTTTGAGAAGTTGGTTTGCAATTTATGGATTTCCAGAGGTATTGTTGTCAGATAATTGTCCACAATTTTTATCAGAAGAGTGAAATATTTCTCAGTAAGAATGTAGTCAAGCACACTCTAATACCATTATATAACCCAGCATTGAATGGTGCTACAGAAAGAATTGTACAGATTGTGAAGAGGTCTTTGCAGTGATATTTGCTTGGTGACAAGCTAAGCAGTAATCTCTATGTTTCTCTTTGACAAAGGCTAAACAATTTTGTAAGATTATTCTCTTACAGAATAGTCACCTTATGAACTAGGACAAGGTTTAGTTTGCTTAAGCCTGATGACAATAGCAAACTAAGGGAAAAGCAAGACAAAGTGGAGATGAATCATGATATATGCAGCACGAATCCTAGAGAGTTCAGTGTTGGTTGGAAGGTCATGGTGAAAAACCATCAAGACGATAAGGAGAAGTATGTTCTTGGAGTTTTTGTAGAGAGACTAGATATACTTATATATCTAGTGAAGATTGGAGAGAGACTCTGTCGGTGTCATTTGGATGTATGCTTGAAAGAGGAAACCTGACAAAGGGAGAGCATGAGAAACCTCCTATAGTCCAACTCCCTCTTACAGCCCAAAGTGAAAGTTAGGAAGAAAGTGAAAGTCAAAAAGAAACCAAAAGTTTTCGGTATCACAAAATTCACTGATAGAGCAAAGTGTATCAGGGTCTTTGATTGGCAAATCAATCAATGCCATAGTCCCAACCATGAAGTGGAGTTGGTAGTTAAAGTCAAAGTTTAGATTTGGCACCGTCAGAGATGTTGAGAGAACGGAGTCAAGCTAATGGAAATGGAAGGAGACACCCAGACAATAAGAGAATTAAGCCAGATAGGTTAATTGACAGTATGTAAGAACGGAAAAGAAATAAATTGTTCTTTTCATTATTTCTTGTTAAAATATATTTTTGTTAAAGACATACTGGTGTTCAGGAAATGCATTTTTTAATGTGTAAATTACTCTGGCAGCATCAGTCATATATGTTTTGTTTGCGATTACAGGAAAAAGAAACATTCAACCTGTTAAATTTCAGATACTGTTGATATTGTTGACTGGTTTAAGTCATACTGTATTCTGGGTAATTATAAACATGTATCATTTTACATTTTAATGTATAAGTTTTTTGGGGTAGGGAGGGAGTGTATTATATTGCAAGATCTGAGCATTTTGTTATATTGCCTTCTCTGCTACCCTTTCTGTTGGAGAGGTGTAAATAAAGTTAGTTCAATAATGGCTGCCTACAGCTGAGCATGTGTTATCCTTACTCAATGTAATACACGACAATTGGCAGCATGGATTATAAAAAGTGCCCAAAGCTTTGAAGAAAATCTATTCCACAGCAATGAAATTTTAATAACATCAACATTGCCCTGCCCTATACTGGGTTCCAGCTCTCCGTCTATCTCGCTCAATTTGAGGATTCAGATGCTTTCATTTTTTTTTCATTCATTTTTTAAACCATGGCAGTTAAATCAATGGCCGCCAAGGCAGATTGTGGCCACTTCCCTGGTATCCTGCTTCTATTCCTGCTCCCTTGACCACTAATTAGCCACCACTCACAATCCTTCACCAACTGAGCCCTCACCTCCACCAAAATTGGAAGCTTTGTCTGATTCCTGTTGGCGTTGGGTTTTTGGCCAGAGACAAACCCGCTTCCCAAATCCTGCTTCCTCAGCCAAAACCTGGCCCAAAAAGTGACAACTTAACTGAATGTTAAACATAAAGTAATTTTCTTTTTGGAACTACATAGCCTTTCTCTTCCTTTTCCTATTACAGCTATGTGTTGCTACCCCTGTGACATCAACAGTGCTAGAGGCAGGCCATTCAAATGTCAACCCCTTCACTCTGATTTCCCAGCCTTTTCCTGCATGTACTCCTCAGTACTCTCTGTCAAGGCACCTCCTCATGCCCCCATCTGACCAGCCACCACTGGCACTCATCCTTATCTTATTGTCACCTTACACACATCCCTCATAGTGATCCTGCCCAAATGTTGTTATTCCGTCCTTCCAATGCATTTGAGACTTTTCGGTTCCACTGGCTTCTTGTCTGCCAAGCATCTGCTAAGCCTTTCTCACAAGGTAAAATTGTGGTGTGCAGCTCATCACTACAATCTTTTCCACTTTATTGGGAGTGTACTGTAAGACTTTCCCCTTTTCAGAAACCTAACATGAGCCTGCAGCACTCCAAAGTTCCTTTCCACCATCTGCCATTTTGTGATGTTTGTCACTTGTACCTTAACTCTGCAATATTGTTTGTGATGCAGAATGGTGTCATCAGCCACAACATCACAGAATGTGATCTTGCCCCCCCCAGATCCATCCACCTTCATGCACTGTTCCTCACATCTGGCTTCCTCCTCCATAATAAAGCAGAATAGGGGAATTCCCAGCGGAAAGGCCATTTAAATCCTTTGATCTCCTGAATGCATTGTGTTATGAATACATCTAATTTGATGATTCACATGTTTTAGGAGCAAAACCTTGATGTTGGGATTGATGTTTTAAATATAAGATAATGGAAGCACCTGGTTTGGGAAACTGGTAAACAAAGCCGAAAGTAATTACAATTCAAAGGATGGTCCATGTTAACTTAAAGGGATTAGAGTTAGAAGCATGAAAACAGTAAATGGCAGGTGAGATCATTTAGCTAGGGAACTGAAGACAGTGGGCTGAATCTTCTGGTTGACGTGCGGGTGGCGGAGTCCGCACGTCAGCGCTTAAAATGTCGCGCGCTGACATCGCACGAGCGTCCCCACATCAGTGTGCGGCATCGCGATATTTAGGTTGGCGGGCGCGCTATGCAGCACGACGCATGACCGCCACTAATTAAAGGCCTTGTTAAGGCCATTAAGTCACCAATTGACCAGGATTTTGAGGGGCCCGTGTGAACTTCGGCTCGGCGCACGGGCCCAATGGGCAGGCGGGTAAGTGATTTTTTTAACAAACCTCATCCACTGGCGGGATGAGGTTTGATTTCGGATTTAAAAAAGTTTATTAAAGTTTTTGTGCATTTCATTAACATGTCCCATCTCGTGTGACATTTTCACATGAGGGGGACATGTTAACGATTTTTAAATTTTTCTATTTTTAATGTTTCACCACCTTTCAGTGATCTCCCTGAGGCACCATTTAGCCACAGGGAGATGTGCGCTCTTTCGTGCGCATGTGCAAAAGAGTGCACTCTCGCAGTTGGGGAATCCCCCCCCCCACCGCCCCCCCACCCCGGCCCCACCCCTGCACAGGAAGCGCACAGTGCTTCCCATCGGGCGACACGCTGGGCAGGCCTTAATTGGCCCGCCCACGTAAATTGGCAGCAGGGCCCGTTTTGGCAGCAGCGATCGGCTGCTCGCCCACCATTGAGTCGGTCGGGCCCAGCCGCCCATCAAGGGAAAAATTCAGCCCAGTAAGTCTGACGAAAATTGCTGTTTTTGTTAGAAATATGAATTGTTGATCAAATAAAGCAAAGGATAAACAAGGGAAGGGTTTAAAATATCCATATTCTTTTCAGATCAAAGGACACATTTGGGAATTGAAGTTAATTAACTGAAATATCCATCTGGGACATACCAGGTGGGCCACATTGCTGTGGAGCTAGATTGCAGAGAGGCAGTCCTTTGTTCTGGGGTTTTTCTGTGTGTTTTCTCACAGAAATAGTTAGTCAGATTAAAGGGATGTGAAAAGGCATTTGTGCAAATGCCAGCGGCCACAACAAGGAGCATAGAAGCAATTAGGATTCAGGGGTTTTCTTGATCTGGAGTTACTAAACAGGAATTGCAAGTGGGGCACATGCTCAGAATGAAAAGTCCAAGTGCCTCAGTAATTAAAATTGTCAGATCTGGCTGGTAAAACTAATGGAAAAGATCAGCAGTGGAATTCTTGCAGAGAGATAGAGTTCTGAAAGACTAAATACCAGACTGGGAAACTGAGGAGAATTAAAGTGAATTCCTAAGAGCTGTGGCACACCTTGATTGGGACTCAGGAGAAGTGAAGGAACCCTCAAAATCCTGTAATGTATTGGGAAACTCTTGGGTGGAATTAAAAACCAAATAGGAAGTGGTCTGTTGAGATTTTCCGGCTTAAATAAAAAGGGTTTACGGGAGCCTTAAGTTAGTAGAACTAGATTTATTTAATTCTTGTACAGTAAAGGATTTTGTTTAAAACGTGAATTCTTGTGATTCTTTCAGTTAATAACTGGGAATTTCAAATTTCTTTTTAAAAGTTAATGGCCTACCTCGAGATCATAACAATTGAAAGAGGTGAGGGTCCTGAAAGTATTGCCTTCAGAAACCCACTGGACTCTGGACAGTAGAATTGGCAAAACAGAAGGCCTCAGCAACAGGAGAGTAAAGGCAAAAATCAGTGATGATTAATTCTAGAGATGAATCTTCACAGCTTCAAGCATTCTCCCAGGCTGAGAATCATGTGAAAACTATAAAACATGGACTATCAGGTTATCAAAGCCCTTCCTGCAATAAGAATTTTCAGTCAAAGTGGTGTAAGCAAGAAAAATGTCATAAATCCAAGAAATTTGCAATTTTCTTGTCTTGAATGGAGTGGAGCTGTATTAATCAATTCATCTCTATTTTGGCAAAGGTTTTGATGGAGTGGGAATAGTAACTCACTTAAACTTTAAGTACCTTGGACTTTTGGGTTGGAAAACGTGTTCCCACTAAACTGCTGACCACCCAACTTCCCTTCCTCGCTCCCATGTTAGCTGATATTGTTAACAATTCACTCTTCTTGGATACTGTCCTGCTCATAATCAGGTCTGCCATAATCAACTCTCTTTAAAAATAAAATCAACCCTTGACTCCTCCATCTTTGCAAACTATATCCCATCTGCAACTGCCCTTTCCTCTCCATAAATCTTGAAAGTGTTGTCACCTCCCAAATCTGTGCTATCTTTCTGGGACTCCATGTTTAAAACCCTCCAATTAGGTCTCTGCTATAGTACCAAAATGGCTCTCATCACAAACGATATCCTATGTGAATGTGACAAAGGTAAATGATCCGTCCTCATCCTCTCGGTTTATCTGCAGGCTTTGACACAGTTGATTACATAACCCTCCTCCTGTGTCTCTCCACTGTCACCCAGCCAGGTAGGATTGCCTTTCCCTGGTTCCATTCTTATTCATCAAGTTGTATCCAGAGAAATGAGCTACAATGGCTTCCTTTCCCATTCCACACCATTACCTCTGGTGTCCCCCAAGGATCTATCCTTGGTCCCCCTATTTCTCATCTACATGCTGCCCCTTGGCGACACCATCCAAAATCACATCAGATTCCACATGCATGCTGACAACACCTCACCACCATCTCTCTCAACTACTCCACTGTTGCTAAATTGTTAAATAGCGTATCCAACACCCAGTACTGGATGAGCAGAAATTTCCTCCAACTAAATATTGTGTAGGTTGAAGCCTTTGTCTTTGGTATGCACCACAGTCTCTGTTCCCTAGCCATCAACTCCATCCATTTACCTGGCCACTGTCTTAGGCTGAAGCAGACTGTTTGCAACCTTGGTGTCATCTTTGACTCCGAGGTGAGCTTTTGACCACCTATGTGCATAATCAACAAGATCACATATTTCCACCTCCATAGCATTGTCTGACTCAGTCCTTGCCTCACTTCATCTGCAGCTGAAACACACATTCATGCCTTTGTAACCTCTAGACTTAACTATTCCAACGCACTCCTGGCCAGTCGCCCAATTTCTACCCCCCATTAACTTGAGGTCATCCAAAACTCTGCTGCCAGTGTCCTAACTCACACCAAGTCGCATTCATCCATCACACCTATTCCCGCTGACCTATGTTGGCTCCAGGTCACGCAATGTCTTGATTTTAAAATTCTCATCCTCATTTTCAAGCCCCTTCATGGTCTGACCTCTCCCCATCTCTGTAATCTCATCCAGCTGTACAACTCTCTGAGGTACCTGCAATCCTCCAATTCTGGCCTCTTGGGCATCCCCAATTTTAACTGCTCCACAATTGGTGACTGTGCCTACACCTTCCATGGCCCCAAGCTCTGGAATTCCCTCGCTAAACCTGTCCGCCCTCTTCCTTTCTCCGTTCCTTTAAGAGTCTCCTTAAAGCCTACCGCTTTGACCAAACTTTTGGTCATCTGCCCTAATATCTCCTTATGTAGCTTGGTGACAATTTTTTCCTGTGTAACACCTTGGGATGTTTTATTATGTTAAGGGTGCAGTATTAATACAAGTTGTTGTTGAAAAGGGAACTAATGATATAGATATAACATTCCAGTGGCAGATGTTTCTAACAGATTTCTGCCTATAATCTAAGGCAGGCCCATAGTTTGTAACAGTTGATTAACAAATAAAATTTGACTTTACAAAGGGCACATGACTCTTATCTTGTTGTGAGTTTTAAATATGAAAAATAGTCACTGTGTTAGCCTATTCAGCAGCCTCTGACTGAAACTTATCTGTTGCTGAATTTTAACTGAGATAGTGTTGCTGATGCTCGAATTACCACAAACATGGATCATATTGTACCCGTCCCTCCACAGTCAACCGAGTGTTATATGTAGCACTAGTGGAAGAGGAAATGGAACATTTTGCTTGATGTAAAAGAAAATATTGAGCGTACTATGTTTCTGTTCTGGGAAACTGTTTGCTGATTGTATCACTGCAAATGTAATTACTTTTAGCTTTTGGTGCACGTTAGGTGATTCAAGGTGACTGGATTTTAGACTACAGAGTTAATTCAGCAAATGAACATGATATAATAGAGCCTGTTCAGGGTAATTAAATAGGACACATTTTGCAGAAAAACAGAAATAACCTTGTCATTTCTGTATTCTGCTATAATGGAATACTGACATGGAACTTCGATTTGTCTGATAACCAGGAGCAGAACTGAATCTTTTATCAATCCTCCCAATATAGTCTAATATTCATGTTGTTTTTGTTTAACAGAAATAAATTGTGTACATAGTGTCCTCACTGTTCTCCAACAACAGCAATTACAGTAGCACTTTTGAACTGGCACAGCATATCACCGATAGCAACAGCAGTCATGGACAAATGTTGTGGCTATAGTTAGATTTCCCTAATGCAGCACTGACATTATAACTTACAGCCAAGTATTTTGTTACTCATTGGAATGGAGACTATTATAGTCTATGAAGTCATACTCCATGCTATTATCGCAGATTTAACAATGTATGTAGTTACATTGATTGATATTATGGAAAAAATAATTTGCATACTTCTTAGAATCCATTTTGCCGTATATTTAAATAAGCACCTTGGGGCTCTTGAAAATTAATTCAACAGATAGCACAATGTCCCATTCTCTTTACATTGCACTGGCTGTTATTAGCTTTGCACTGCTCAACTCATGGGCCAGGATTTTTCCTATGGCGGGCGGGCTGGGCGGGAGCGGGTGGGGGTGGGTGCGGAGCCGATTGCCGCCTGCGATTGGCTCCGTGCCGCCATTTTATGTGGCCGGTAGTGCTCAGCGCTACCTGTGCGGGCGGGGGGAGGAGGGAGAGTCGAGGCCAGCGCTCTTTCGCACATGCGCACAAAGGAGCGCATCAATCTCCCTGAGGCAGCTCCGTGCCTCAGGGAGATTGAATGGATATTAAAATAATTAAAGAATTGATTTGAAAATTTATTTAAACGTGTCCCCTCATGTGTGTCACAAGAGTGGGGACATGTTTTTATATTTATGAAACTTTATTTATTTATTTAATAAAAGCTTCAGGAAACCTCATCCGTGAAGGCTGCTTGGGCTCTCCGCCTGCCCGCCAATCTTAAGGTTGGACAGGCAGCGTTCACAAGTGGCTCAATTGATTTCTTAATGGCCTTAATAGGCTGTTTAGATTTTGGTGGGCGCACAGCCGACTCTGGTGTGCGCCTGCCGAACAAAATATTGCGATGGCACGCGATGAAGTCAGGACGCATGCCTGACGTCATTACGCGTCGGCGTGTCAGGCCTGCCCCCGCACGCTGACCGGAAAATTCTGCCCCATGTATCTGTATCATAACTCCATCCACCTGACTTGGCTCCATAACTCTTAATACCTGAGCCCAGGGGGTCTGCAACCTGCAGCTCCAAAGCTGCATGTGGCTCAATAAAGGACTTGTGCAGCTCCTAACTTTGACTGGTCAAACCCATTTTGATGGTAATTAAATGGTTGTTTTGATTTTTTAGAACCTTTATAAATGTTGTACTTGTGAGAAACTATCGTTCAATTAAGAACATATTTTAAATAAAAACCTTTAAAATGTTGTTGAAATGTGTTTCTGTCTTGTTTTTTCACTATTATTAGCATTTGAGTAACAGCATTGAGGCTCCTAAAATTTTTGACTCAATTTAAAATAATGGCCCCTCCTCCTAGCCTAAGAAATTTAACACCTCTTTTACTTGATCTTTTTACCTAGGCTTCGAATATTCCCTTTAAGTACCTGCTTTTTACAAACTGGAATACCATAGTAAATTTGGAGTGGATTTTTATTTGATCATGGCAAACTGAATTCGGCATATTTAGTGCACCAATGTGCATACTCTTTGTCCTTTTCACAGCTGTGCTATAAGGATTGCAAATGATACTGCATCTGCGAGGATAAATCTTGCAGCAAGTACCAATGTCTCAGCCTATGAATGCAATATCTGACGCTATACTGAGTTTGGAATGTCCTAGGATCAGTCCCCAGGCTAAGTTAACTGATCTCAGTTTTCATGGCACTACAAAAGACTAGAGAAAGGCAAAGTCAGCGTCGGGTTGTTAATTTCTAATTGGTCACCAGCAACATCTGCAGGAAAGCACAGATGTTTGGAAGTCAGTAGAGAAAAGACTGAGAAGTATTGGTGAGATGCTGGAGAGCAGCAGCATTGTGTAGCCGTACCCAGGAAAGAGGAGAATAATAGAAATCTTTTTCATTCTGCGGTAAAACACAGGGATACTTGCTGCCTGGATATAAAACTGGCCAGCTGATTTACTCCAGTGTCTCCTCAAGGCTGCAGAGTAATCAAATTGCAAGAATGTTTGTGCTGAACTGGTGTCGCTGATGGGTCCTGTCAGCTGCTGGTCACCGGATAGAATAAAGATAGTGATTGCTCTCCTTTCCTGTCTGTCAGCTCACAAATCACACTTGATGCTAATGCTTGCCCATCAGCCCCATCATTGTTGCATCAATATCAATATTAATAATGTAAGAACTTTTTACATTCAAAATAAAAAAAATTTACAGGGATTATACATCATTGATGTTTACTGTAGAAGATAAATGTTCAAAAATATATACTCCATTGACACATGCCAATGTCACTATCAAACAACAAAAATGACGGGCAGGAAAAGGACCATCTAATCCATCCAGCCTGGCCCCCACAGCCCTGATGTATGAAGCACCATGATTAGACACCCCCCCATCCACCACCAGCCAGGAAGGGTCATAAAAAGGCAAAAATCCAAGGCCAATTTGGGGAAAAAAATTATAGAAATTTCATCTCTGGTCCATTTAGGTAATCCTAACCAGTCCAGGAATCCACAGTGACCAGACTTAGATGGTTTGTATTTCCTCTACCTTTTATAAAAAGTAATCTCTGCCTCTGGACCAGAAACTCCAGGTCTGTTTTCAGACAGTTAGCACTCACTGCACAAGCTGGCAACTTGTTCCAAAGGTCTACTATCCTTTGGGAAAAGAGGAACAGCCTAACATTTAACCTAGCCCTATTCTTTGGTAACTTAAACACATGACCCTTGATCTTTCCTGACCTATTACGTTGAAATAATTGATACCTCTTTCAAATCACCCTAATTCTATGCAGGTTATTAAGCTGGGAATCATTCTTGTGCTGTCCTCTGAACCACTTTCAAAGCCTCTATATTACTTAACATATGAGGAGGCTAAAACCAGATGCATTATTCTGAATGAGGCCTCACCAAGGGTTTGGTGAGCTTTGTTTTATATTCAAGAAATATACTATGCACATGAAGTCAGATTTCATTACTACCTACTGTTTGTGTGGAACATCCCAGTAATTTGCCGTTCACAGTATGCCCCTCCCCATTTTTCATCCCTGCAGTTAAGTAAACCTTTCTAATTTTATGTGATTTATGAGCAAATGTATTATAACTCACAATTCTGTCCTAAGTTTGTTTAATTTATATAATGTGCATTTTTTAATATCGTTCTGATTTAGCATCACATGTAGGTATTTTCTTGCTGTTGCTTTTGTATCCATATTGGAAGCAACAGTTGCCAAGGTCAATTTATGACATTCCTGAGAGCACAGAAATATCAAAAAAATTGGACCATGGTGCTATTAGCAAAGTTCATGTGGACAACCGCAATAATCTAAAAGTTCCTATACAGCGAATGACAGTTAGCTGTACATCTGAACTTTTGCGTGCAAAGGACAGAGTTTTAGCAATTTTAAATGATGAAAGTTGTGGTTTCAAAGTATCATGCAACGTACCATTGCAAAAGGGTATGTAAGCTGCCTGAAGCCAGGCCTCTGCAAACTACTGGAAAGCTGTCTGCTGGGTGATGAACAAGGACAGCCTGATATGACATTGATTGCTTTGTTTTTTGGCACTTTCTGACAATGGAGATCCTGACAGCTAAAGTTTACTATCTACGTTTGCGACCCACAGAGCAACAGTTATGTGTCCTATAACTTTGACACAGCACAATGCAACTCCTGTCTGCTATTCCTGCAATTAAACACTCGAGCAAATTTTTACTGGCAGGTTACGCTAGCTTTCTATCTAAGGTGTATATTAATTCATTTTATTGCGCCTTATTTATGAAATTCTTCATTTCATCCACTTGGTGGTGCCAGTTGCTCTTTTTGTGCCTTTACTGGTCATTGTTCTTCATTTAGTTGCATCATCTGAAAATAAAACTTCTGCTTTATTTTATAGCCTAAAAAGGGAACTGGTTTTATTACAAAGGTCTCTATAACACCATGCAGAAGATTTTAACTTTGGCCAGAGTAAGTGATGTGGTAATGGCCCGAAAATGCCTTACCCACCTGCCCGCCACCCCCCCCACCCCACCCATGCCGTCATTCCAACCAGCACCATCCTTTACGGGTTCTCCCATTGGGTGGTCAGAGTGCCTGCCTGTTTCAGATACTGGGCCATTTTAATATGTAAATCAGAATCCTATGATGTATGTAAGATCTCGATTGGAATCTTGACAGATAACCGAGTGGAGCGGGCACTGTGAACGCTTTGCTTTGTCTTCCACACCATGCTGCAGAGGAGGCACCAAAAAGGAATTCTCCCCCAGGCTCCACATGAATATTTGGAGCTTCTGTGTTCTTGGGCTACTGCCCCTCTTGATTTCCCCCTAGACTTACCATCAGGTCGGCCTGGTTGTCCAATATTAGAGTGGCCTGGAGCCTGTGAGATGGAGCAGGATTCCTGAAGCAAAGACATGGTAAGAAGGCTTTGCTCTGAAAATGCAAGGCCAACCACTTAGGTAAAGTTTGTGTGTGATTTGGGCTTTGGTCCTGTTCACAAAGATATTGTCAACCAATTCTACTTGATTTATTTTGGTTTGCCCGTGTGGCTGATGTCGTGGTGCATTGCCCTGTTTCTTACCCATAGTCATTTTAACCTCGGGCATAGGAAAAATCTGTACATAGGTAGAACTTGCATTTGCACAGTTTTTAAGATTAACATGGTCAGATTTTGCTCTGCAGTACCCTCCTTGTTAAGTCCATTAAGAGGAAAATTTGACTTATCAGGGAAGGAGTCTGCACATTGATTCCTTTCCTAAGATTTGTATTGTTAAGACTGACAGCAAAATATGCACCCATGGATATGCAAGTTATTTGAATTAAAAAGCAAAGAAAGATTCACATTACACTTATATAGTGCCTTTCAAGACTACAGGACACTCCAAAGTGCTTTACAGCCAATGAAGTACATTTGAAGTGTATTCACTGTTGTATATGAAGAAAACATGGCAGCCAAGTTACACACAAGTTGCCATAAATAGCAATGTGATAACAAACAGATAATCTGCTTCTGTGATGTTGATTGAGGGATCGATATTTGCTAGGACACCAGGGATAATTTTCTACACTTCTACATGAAATCTTTTACATCTACCTGAGAGGGCAGACGAGGCCTTGGTTTAGCATCTCATTCAAAAGACAGCACACCTGACAGTGCAGCACTCCCTTAGTACTCTGCTGGTATCAGCCTAGGTTTTGTACTCAAGTCACTGCTGTGAACCCATGTCCTTCGAGGCAAGAGTGCTACCAACTGAGCCACTGTTGACACCTCATTAGGAGCATTATGTTATGAATATTAGTTAACCTATAGATCAAATCAGTGCAGATTTAGTTTACTGGGCGGGTGATCATTTGCACAGCTAAAGATTAACCTCCATGCAGTCCATTTTACATCAATCAAGCACAAAACCTTATCACAGGGAAGGCAAGTCTGAGGCCGGGATTTTCCAGCCCCCCTCCCCATCCCCCAACGGTGGGGCCAGCGAGCCATTGAAATCTCCGTTCACCCAAAGATCCCGCCGACGTGAGGGGCTGAAAAATTCCGGCCTGAGTCTCCACCAAGGCTATTTTTCGCTGAATATGTGACTCATCTTTGAAATAAATACAATGGAAATCAGGCATTTGCACTTAAAAAGATTCCTACCAATTGCGTAGGCAAGAGAAATATTTGACCCAAGACAAAAAATTCGAAACCAATTTTTTGTGTGGAAAAAATTGCTGCAACTGAAAGACTAGTAAACAGTTGGATTCCCTCCCCACAGGTGACAACAGTTCATTCCTGCTGCTTGAAACATTATAAAAACATGCTTTAAATTATGCTTAACCTTTTACTGTAAGGTAATTGGGATTGGGTAGCTATACTTTAGACAATATGGCTAGAGGAACAATAAAGCCCATGATTGTAATGTGGATTGTTGCTACCTAGAATTAATAAGATTGTAAATTCAACAGCAACTTAAATTCATGAAGCACCCTCAATATATCAAAGCCTCCCAAGGTGTTCCAGTAAAGGAGGCGATTGGATATTCAGCAGGATTAAAGAGGATTTGGAACAAGTGACTGAATGTGTGGTTCAATAGCTACATATTGAAGGACCTCTTGAAAGTGAGGGAAGATACAGCAAAGCTGAAGGGCTTAAGGAGATAATCACACAAGTACTCCTGATGTTGTGCAGTCACAAAAACAGAAGATAAGATAGACATTGAGTTCCAGGCGGTTACAGAGGTACGGTCGTTCAAAACCAGGGAGGAATTTTTAAAATGAAGATGAAAATTTTGAAATCAATATGCAGGGAGACAGGGAGCCAACAAATGTTAGTGAGATTGGAAGAGAAGCGTGAGCAGGATTTAGCACAGAATACGACATGGATGGTGGAGAACCGAATGATTTGGAGTTTATGTAGGTTGAGACTGAAAAATCTGGGGAGAAGTGTGCTGGAGAAGTTGACAAAGCTTGCCAAGAGTTATGCTGCTATATGTTTAGCACATCAAATGGTGCAACTAACCCTTTAAGTACTGTTCTCGATTGCAAACTTGTCACATTCCTGTCTTTCATGAACTACAACATAAATTAGTTTTGGTCATTAAAAATACTGAATATTTTGATTGATCTGTGCAAAAGTACACAGGCACAAAATTCAATCACATCGCTAAGAAAGCCTCCCTGGCTTTCCCAGGGACAGGCAGGTCGCTACTGTTCTATGCGACCACATAGCTGCACCCTCTGCGTCTACCTGAACATGCTGAATTGGTGCTATCTAAATGCCACAAAGACCAACCAACTGATGGCGACACAAACCAACCAGCACAGGTCCGGCCAACACCTGTGTTGTCCACTCTTGAACAAAGAAGCATGCAACAGCAAGATGAGCCCTACAGTAACTTATTTAAAGTTCAAGCACCCTTACTGCAGGCAAGTTAAATCTTTGGAACTTTTTCTATTGGCAAGTTTCTGAAAATACTTTCTGGTATTTTGGATATGTTTTGATGAGCTCCTGCATTTGCCAGAGAGTGTTGCTGCTTCCTCACATGGATGGCAATAGGTGACCTGTCACACAAAGGCTGCAACAGGTGGGGCTGGGGGTGGGGGGCAGCAGTTGCAGTGCCACAGGGTCTGCAGCATGACTTGGAGATGGAGCAGAGACTATGGAGAGGACAAGCTCTGTGACATCCCCTCTGCTAAGTTGGAGCTGGACTCCTCGGTGCTCTTTGACAGGTCAGCCAATGTACCCAGCTTCCCAGTGGACATCTCCATCAGCTTTTCTTTGTACAGTGCTCCATCGAGGTCTTCATCTGAGTCTTCTGCAACAGTATTTGTATGTCACCTGTGAGCTGGCACACAAACCATTCCGCTCGTCCCCAGTCACTCACCATGTGCTGATCCAAATGATACACTAGTCTCCAAGGTAGAGTGCAGTGCCAGTATCTGAGCTAGTGGCTGCGAGTGTCAGATCAGGTAATAGGGCCTCTTCATGAGGGCTGTGCTGTCGCTGTCTCTCTTCCTCCTGGGGCTGCTGGGGCTGGCCAGGCAGTTCTTGGTTGTCTGAAAGCAGGAAGTCAGAAGGGAAGGGGTTGGGGTGGGAAGCAAGTGGTCTGTGGTCACGCCATCTGCAGCTTGCTCATCATGCTATTTGGCAAGAGGCAGCAGCAGGCCCTATGATGCTGAGAGCCATCTCCTCTGTAGGGTTTAAGAGATGTAGGCATCCTTGCCTCCTGTTGGCTGTGCTCCGCTCCATTTTATGGTGTGCCACCTATTCCTGCATGAGAGAGGACAGGATGGTACTGATTGTGCAGCACTGTGTTTGGGTGATATGCCTGCCACAGATGAATAGTTGGAAGTACATTGGAAAGTGAGGTGGGTGTGAGGCTGGCAGCATTAGTACGTGTGCAAGGGTGAGGTGGATTATCTGAATATTAAGTGTGAGTCTTGAGTGGCAGGGAGTGTTGCTAGGTGAATGATGTGGGTGGGGGGTGGGGGGGCGGGGCGGTGCGGTGGTGTGTGGTGCATTAAGTAGCGTGAGAGGATAGGGGTGTAATGGGTGGGTGATGTCTTGTGAAGAAGCATTTGCTGACCTTGCCCACAATCAGACTTCCTGTGGCACTGCTGTCAGGTCCTTGGATCCAAACTTCAGGAATTGACTTTCCGCCCGCATGTTCCCACTCGCTTCTAAGGGTGGTCCTTCAGGGTCTCCGTGCCCCCCGCGGGACTATGGTGTTTCTCCACATGCCCACCTGTATCACTAATTCCTCCAGTGCCACATCCGTCGGTCTGGATCCCTCTGTCTGCCCTGGTGTTCTGTTTGCAAAAAATTCCATCTTTAAGAGGCCTTTAAGAAAGAGCATGCTGCTTGCACCGTGTGGTCTGCAGCAACATTGCTGGGGTCTCCTGTGTGTGCAGAGCCCATCAACAGTGTTGCGGAGAGAGCAGTGCTGGACGTGAACCAATTAGCACTAAGATTACTCAGATGAGGTTACTGGATGAGGTTTGTGTCCTACACACTTTGGTCTGAACGGGTGTGGGTGCACTTGCCAATTGCACCCCTTGTTACCAAAAATTGGGGTAGATGAATTTCACACAATTTCAAACTTGCCACTTTTTGCCGACTCAAATAAGAACTGCTGCAGGTGCAACAAAATATTGTTTAAAAAAGCAAATGACCCTTCTCCTCGAATTCTCCTCGCGTATCGTGCTTAGATTCCCACAGCTTGTTTCCTCCTGCTGATGGAATGGACTGGGCGGTACATATTGGGTGAGCTGGAGCTTGTCCTGTTAAGATGGATCTTGCTGCTTTGTGCTCCAACAAATAATGTGAGGAAAAAAAATCAAGTATAGCAGCTGAAGTGAGGTGAACATGGATTTCAGTTGAATTTCAGATCAAGCCATAATTCTCCACTTTCATTGAGTGGGCTGTTGACCCCTCCTCACTACATAACCATTTTTTTAAGGTATACATATCTGAGACTGGGAACAACTGGGGCTTTCAATTACCTCACAGATCCCCTGCAGTCTGCTCCCACACAGATCAGGGTAGCAGCCTCTTGGAATGGCAATGATACAGTCTCAGTAACTCCGTTTTTTAAAAATTCATTCATGGGACGTGGGCTTCGCTGGCTCTGAAGCAAGAAGGTTTGCGGGGATCACTGCTGCCTGGTAAACCATGATCTTAATCTTGGGTTTGGTCCTTAAATACTTTTTACCTCAATTGGCCGAAAGCTGAGCTGGCACATTGGAGGCGATGGTGAATTTTGTCGTCTATGTCTGCCTTCATCGAGAAGAGGCTCCCAGGATACAGGCAATATTCCACATTTTCCGAGACCTCACCGCTGATCTTAATCGATGGGCAGGGTTGTGCTGTGGGACCTGGTTGGAAGAACACCTTAGTTTTCCAGGTGTTTAGTGAAAGGCCCATTTTCTCATACACTTTGGAGAAGGAGTTGACAACGACCTGGAGCTCGGTTTCTGAGTGAGCGCATACACAAGTGCCATCTCAATACTGAAGGTCAATGACTGGAACTGGAGTAATTTTGATTTTGGAATGAAGGCGGTGTAGGTTGAACAGTTTCCTGTCTGTTCTGTAAATGATCTCTATGCCTGTGGCTAATTTGTTGGTGAGATGCAGTATTGCAGTGAGCAAAGTGGAGAAGAGAGTTATAAGAGAGTTATAGAACTGTTGATAATGAGCAGGTGGCAACCGAAATGAGGCTTTTTGTGCTTATACTGTTGCAGGACCTCCATTTGCATCTGTTTATTTAGATCCTGCTAGTTTTGAGTGGGAACATTAGCTACAAAGTTCACAGCAGGAATCACTGCAGGGATCACCAGGAATCAGACCAGGAATCACAGCAGGAATAATTTCAGCACAAATTGTATTTTTTTCTACTTTCTTGCTGCTTTTATACTGTTCACACACACAGACACACACATACACACACGCACACACACACAGGCACATGTGCACACACACGCAAACGCACACACTCATGCAAACACACACATACACATGCACACACAGACATGTGTACACGCATACACAGGCACATGCATACACACACATGTACACACAGACACGTGCACACACAGAAGCACACACACACACAAACGCGCACACAGGCACACGTGCACACACACACAGGCACAAGCACACACACATACACAGGCACACATGCAAAAACACACACAACACGCAAACACACACACACATGTACACACACACCACACACACATACACACACACCACACACACATACACACACACCACACACACATAAACACGCACGCATTAACGCACACACATAAAAACACACACATAAACACACACACACACACACACACACACACACATAAACACAAACAAATGAAAAACAGGACCTCAAAGGTAGTAATCTCTGGATTACTTCAGGTGCCATGCACTAGTGAGTATAGAAATAGGAGGTTAGTCCAGGTGAATGCGTGGCTGGGGAGATGGCGCAGGAGGGAGGGCTTTAGATTTCTGGGACATTGGGACCGTTTCTGGGGGCAGTGGGACCTGTACAAGGCAGATAGATTACACCTGAACTGGAATGAGACCAACATCCTTGCAGGGAGGTTTGCTAGTGCTGTTGGGGAAGGTTTAAACTAACTTGGCAGGGGGATGGGATCCTGAGAGGAGGTTCAGCAGGGGGAGATGCACAGCCAAAATTAGAAGAGAGAGCAAGTGAGTCTGAAAGGCATAGAAATTATAGGCCAGTTAAGGCACAAGGGAGTTTGGTAAGGTTGGATGGTATTTATTTTAATGCAGAGTCTGACGAACAAGGCAGATGAGTTGAGGGCACAAATTAACACATGGAAGTATGATATCATTGCTGTCACAGAGGCACGATTGAGAAAGGGGTAGGATTGGCAGCTCAATATTCCAGGATATAGGGTCCTCAGGCGAGACAGGGAAGGAGGTAAAAGAGGAGGGGGTATTGCAGTATTGATCAAGGAATCAATTACAGCAGTAAGGAGGGATGATATCTTAGAAGGCTCCTTAAATGAAGCCATATGGGTAGAACTGAAAAACAAAAAAGGGGCAATCACATTTCTGGGAGTGTACTATAGGGGTCCAAACAGTCAGAGAGAAATAGAAGAACAGATATGTAGGCAAATTTCAGAGAAATGTAAAAATAATAGGGTAGTAATAGTGGGGGATTTCAACTTCCCCAACATTAACTGGGTTAGTCATAGTCTGATAGGCTTAGAAGGAGCAGAATTCTTAAAATGCATCCAGGAGAGCTTTTTAAGCCAGTACATAGAAGGTCCTACAAGAGACAGGGAAGGAGTCCAGGGAAGGTCCCTGGACTTAATTTTAGGGAATGAAGCTGGGCAAGAGGTAGAGGTATCAATGGGGGAGCATTTTGCAGATAGTGATCATAACTCCATTAGATTCAAGATTGTTATGGAAAAGGACAAGGATGGGCCAGAAATCAGAGTTCTAAATTGGGGGAAGGCCAATTTTAATAAGATCAGATATGATTTGGCCAGAGTGGACTGGGAGCAGCTACTTTTAGGTAAATCTGCTTCAGAGCAGTGGGACTCATTCAAGAAGGAAATAGGGAGAGTATAGGGCTAACATATTCCAGTAAAGACAAAGGGTGGGACCAACAAATCCAGGGAACCCTGGATGTTGAGGGTTATACAGGATTGGATAAAGAGATAAAGGGAGGCTTATGGCAGATACCAAGGGCTCAATACAGCAGAAGCCCTAGAGGAGTACAGAATGTGTAGGGTGGAGCTTAAAAAGGAAATTAGGAGAGCAAAAAGGGGGCATGAAAAAATGGGTAAAATAAAGGAAAATCCAAAGTTAATTTACAAGTATGTTAAGAGTAAGAGGATAACTAGGGAAAGAGTAGGGCCCATTAAGGACCATAGTGGTAATTTGTGTGTGGAGCTGGAAGACGTAGGTAGGGTTCTAAATGAATACTTTGTGTCGGTGTTCACAAGTGAGAGGGACGACATGGGTATGGAAATCAGGCAGAAGGACTGTGATATAATTAAAGAAATAAGCATACTAAGGGAGGAGGTTCTAAGTAGTCTGGCAGGCTTAAAAGTAGATAAATCTCCAGGCCCAGATGAAATATATCCCAGACTGTTGAGTGAGGCAAGGGAGGAGATAGCAGGGGCACTGGCAATAATTTTCAATACATCTCTGGCCACAGGAGAGGTGCCGGAGGACTGGAGGACAGCCAATATTGTACCGCTATTCAAGAAGGGGAAAAGGGATAAACCAAGGAACCACAGGCCAGTCATTCTACCCTCAGTGGTGGGGAAACTATTGGAAGCAATTCTGAGGGACAGGGTTAATCTACACTTGGAGAGGCAGGGATGAATCAAGGACAGTCAGCATGGTTTTGTTAAGGGGAGGTCATGTCTGACCAATTTGATTGAATTTTTCGAAAGGTGACCAGGTGTGTAGATGAGGGCAATGCATTTGATGTAGTCTACTTGGACTTCAGCAAGGCTTTTGATAAGGTCCCGCATGGGAGACTGATAATGAAGGTAAGAGCCCATGGGATTCAAGGCCATTTGGCAAATTGGATCCAGAATTGGCTGAGTGGCAGGAAGCAGAGGGTGATGGTCGAGGGGTGTTTTTGTGACTGGATGCCTGTGTTGAGTGGGGCTCCACAGGGATCGGTGTTGGGTCCCTTGTTTATGGTATATATTAACGATTTAGACTTGAATGTAGGAGGGTTGATCAGTGAGTTCGCGGATGACATGAAAATTGGTAGGATGGTAAATAGTGAGGAGGATAGCCTTAGATTACAGGAGGACATAGACGGGCTGGTCAGATGGGCTGATCAGTGGCGAATGGAATTTAATCCGGATAAGTGTGAGGTGATGCACTTGGGCAGGACAAACAAGGCACGGGAATACACGATGGATGGTAGGACCCTGGGAAGTACCGAGGATCAGAGTGATCTTGGTGTGCATGCCCACCGGTCCCTTAAGGTAGAGGGACAGGTAGATAAGGTGGTTAAGAAGGCATATGGGATACTTGCCTTTATTAGCCGAGGCATAGAATATAAGAGCAACGAGGTTATTCGGGAACTATATAAAATGTTGGTTAGGCCACAGCTGGAGTACTGCGTGCAGTTCTGGAATCCGCATTATAAGACGGATGTGATTGCACTAGAGAGAGTGCAGAGGAGATTTACCAGGATGTTGCCTGGGCTGGAGAGTTTTAGTTATGAGGAGAGATCGGATAGACTGGGGTTATTTTCCCTGGTGCAGAGGAGATTGAGGGGGGACATGATTGAGGTGTATAAAATTATGACGGGCATAGATAGGGTAGACAGGAAGGATCTTTTCCCCTTGGTGGAGGGATCAATAACCAGGGGGCATAGATTTAAGGTAAGGGGCAGGAAGTTTAGAGGAGATGTGAGGAAGAATTTTTTCACCCAGAGGGTGGTGGGAATCTGGAACTCACTGCCTGAAATGGTGGTAGAGGCAGAAACCCTCATAACATTTAAGAAGTATTTGGATCTGCACTTGCGATGCCATGGCATACAAGGTTATGGGCCTAGTGCTGGAAAATGGGATTAGAATAGTTAGGTACTTGTTTGACTGGCGCAGACTCGATGGGCTGAAGGGCCTTTTTCTGTGCTGTAGACCTCTATGACTCTATGACTAAGATACACACACACACACACACACACACAGGCACACATGGTGGAATTTTCCGTGCCCGTTGGTGTTGAGCCAGTTCAGTGGCATGAGTGGTTAATATGGTAAGAAGGCCAAAAATCAGTTTCACGATGTCATAAAACCAGTTTGCGATCGCCAGCTCAGACCATTGATGGCGGGCCTCATTTCCCGCCATCAGGCACCTCATTGTAATACATCAGCATATCATTATAAGGGTAGCCTGCTGGACTCATAACCCCCCCACTGGATCTTCCGCCCACGACGGTGCGATTGCACGCCGATGTGTTTCACAAAGAATATAAAAGGTGTGCACTTGGCGGGCTGCACTTTGAGGGGAACTCAGAGGTGAGAGCACGGTAACATTGCAGAGCGATCGCCCAGGTCGCCTGTTGGACAACAAGGTTGAGGCGTGTTGAAGGGGTGGAAAAGGCTGTCCTGCGGTTGAAGGTAGTGCACAAGCATGTGCGGGTGGGTGGGGGATGGGGGAGGGAAGTGGCCATGCATTAGGGAAACCTTATATAAAGTGACCATCCCTCTGCAGCTGAGACAGTTCAGGTGCAGCCACATTGATATGATTGGAGCTGGGCCTCTAGCTTATCTGCCCACTCAAGCAACGCAGAGGCATGAAAGTGCCACCAAATGCTCCAGAGCTTTTCACCCCTCAGGAGCAGACTGCACAGTAATGCGCGTTTTACTGGACTGCAGAACAGTTAGATGATTGGGCATGTTGTACAATCTCCTTGCTAAATCTGGCCATGGAGCAGTCACTGGTGGAGGTGATCACAGCCCCTTGCAATGTCCGAATTCCAGTTTGGACCAGTCTGTCCCATGGCTCAAGCTAACAGCGCAGTCTTGCAGCGCAGGTTAGGAGAATGCCTGCGCTTGAGCTAAGAGCACAGCATGCAGTCCAGTGGGCAAAGCTGCCGCCAATCGGTCAGGTGGAGTGGGGCGGAGAAAGGTGGGATTTCGGGCAGCCATGCAGCACACTAAACTCTGGCCACCCAAGTGGTGCCAGCACTCTCCAAGAAGTGTTAAGGGGCCTTCAGACTAAACCAAGAGAGGTTCTTAGTACACCCATGCTAATCCACGCATCTCTGTATCTCATCCTGCAGGAGGAGTACACCAGAAGCATGGAGCCTATTGAACTAACCATGAACGTTTGACTTCAGTCTGGTTTATGGCAGCACACATACCCTCTGTGATAATGCTCCTGTCATGGAGACACATTGGAGGCCCTAATAGTCACTCCATTGTAGGAAGATGATGATGACATGCAGTCGTCACTCTCAAACACACACACACACTCACGCACACACAGACGCACACAACATCCTGAAACTGATTTTTGGCTTTCTCGTCATATTGTCCGCTCATGCCACCGAACACGCCTGACATCAACGGGCACGGAAAATCCCAGCCACAGACACACACACACAGACACATACACACACCCCCCCACACATACATGCACACACACATACACACTCTCACACACACAGACACATGCACACAGATACAGGCGCACACACACATACACGCACTCACTCACACACACTGTCACACACACACCACGCCACACAGACATACACACACATACACACGTGTGTACATGCATGCACACATGCAAAGACACATGCATACACAGAGGCGCATACATGCACACTTGCATACCATACTTACACATCTGCACTTTTTCCTTATGCAAGCACACAGTTGCACATGCTCTCAATCCTTCAAAAGCACATATTTTATATTTGAAGTATCTGTGTAGTTATTAATTTTCATGTATGTCTGTCAATATATTATCCAGCTTTATTAACTTTATGACAAAGCTATTTACATTTTTAGGAAATTTAACAACAAATGTATGCATTGACGAAAGATCCAAAATCCAACCGCCTGTGTGGAGCAATTTCACATATCAAACTTTTTATGTCAACAGACTGGGAAAGATTCCTCCAATGATCCCAACAGTCAGCAATCTTTCTACATTCTCACCAACATCAAACCCCATGTGTCAGGTAAATTACCTGGTTAATCTGCTCATTTTCCATCTTTTGAAGTTCAAGCACAGAAGCAGCATCCTCAGCACCCAGTAATCTGCGAGCCATCTTTTGCTCGTAAGTTAATCGCTAGAATGAAGAGGAGTTTGCATTGTAATTCAGTGTTAAGAGCAATTCTTGCTTTTATAAATTCTAAAATCAAATAAAACTTCCTAAATTGAGGCGCATCAGAATCTAGTTGTAAAGGGTGTTTTTTTACTGAAAACATTTTTAACTTGCCTGTAAAATATGCAGACTTGGAATTCCCTCAATGTAATTTATACCATTGTTGCTCCCTTAACAAAGTTGCTGCGCTCAGTGGTTCCTAGCAGAGGGTTATACATACAGATTTCTGGCATAAGCTTGTGGTCCAGATTTTGTGGTCAGCGTGAAGTGACAACACCCACTGCTGACCTACATAGAAAGCTGCCCACAAAGATCTAGTGATCGCTGTGGCATGGATTTCATTTTCCCATTGTTAGTTTGATTTTGGCACCAAGGTTTAGGGGATCTCCAGATGCCATCAAAGATGATGTCATCCAGCAGGCTGAGCTGCCAAACACATAACAGAAGTTTTACAGGCAGCAAACCAGGGCATTAAATGCAACCATTATCATTTATTTTTTATTAATTATTTTACAGAGAGCAAAATAAAGATTGGGACATACACATTGTAGAATAAGGGTGAAGCCAAAATATCATATATTATTTTAGTAAGAACCTATGGAATTTTTTTTATCATAATGTAGAATTTTGACATTTCACAAATATAAAATTAGATTTCTAGGGTCAGAGAGGTTGATCAACAATAGTTATGAGTTATTATGCCATTAAAAACTCAGTTATACCTCATTCAACAAGGCGAGTTTCTTTTACAGCAGTGTTGCAACATGCAAGATAAATTCACTTCAGTTCAAGTTAGCTCTAAAGATTTCCACTGCAGGAACTTCATAGCCACACCCTGTGGAGGAGCAGGGAATCACTGACGGTAACTTCTGCATTTTCATATTTAGCTGTGCACATGTGGATGCCTGAATTGCTGAGAGTTTCACCATCATTACAACTGCAATATTCAGGCCCATATATTATCTGTGGATGCAAGAATTAGTGTAAAACCCATGTAAAATGCGTGTAAGCAGCTGATTCAACAGGGAACTTCTATGCATCCCTTTAAAAACAATGTCTAATTTCCACTCTTCAGCCACACTTTGGTGGATAAGCAGGTAAAATAAAAGTGTTTTGTTCTTTACTTTCTCTCTGCAATTACTTTACTGCATGTTGTTTTCTAAGATGTAGATTATATTTGAAAGGTGTATTGTGGGAACCACCTGAAAACATCGGGAGACTCAGCGGAAGCAATTTGAAGGTGCACAAAAAGCGAAACTTTCGTTTCCTTACTACAAATTGTTCCAACACAGTTCCCTAAAAATGGCAGGGAAATTCTCCCCCCAGGAAAACACGTTTTGCATTGTAACAAAGGGGGTCTTTGCAAAGCTGCTCACAATGGCAAGTGGATGGGCTCACCAGAGGGCTTCTGGTGAGCAGGCCAGTCCAGAGGGTAGGGCAGTGGGACAGGCCAGGCTGGAGGTTAGGGCTTGGGGCCAGTGTGCCCCTTGTTTTTCGGATGACTACCTTGCTGCCCTCCCCGAGGAGGTGGCAGCACGGCAAGAGGTGCTGGTTCCCCAGGATAGGAGGATGAAACGTGCCTGGGAGGAGGTGGCAGAGGTGGTGAGCTCCCGCAACGTGGTGCGGCGCAATTGGATCCAGTGTCGCAAGCGCTTCAACGACTTGTTGCGCTCTGGCAGGGTGAGTACCATGTTGGCATTGGTCAGCAGGTCGGCTTACCCCCCTGCTGCCCCCCACCCCCACAAATCTGTGTGTAGTGACTGCATTGAATCATTGATGGCATTTGTCCTTTGCTGGGTGGGCCAGCAGATATTGCCCATGCTGAGGTCAGCCTGAGAGGGTAATGGAGAGATATGTTTTGCCCCCGCGGCATGTGTTACACTGAGTCCCACATGACTGGTTTGGGGCAACCTGGAGGAGCTGCACCTAGGTGCTGTGCTTGAACTGCAGAACATGTCCAAGTCAGGGTGATGACAGGCTGGGAGGGGAGCTTCAAGGTGGTGTGGCAACAAACCATCTGCTGCGCTCTGTACTCCACGTGCTTGCGCCTCCTTGCTGTGGAAGGATATACCGTGTGGTGCCAAATGTGATGTAGGCAGCATTTGACCAAGGAGGATGGGAGGCTGGGGACCAGGTCTAGCATCTTTGTGTGAGTGTTCGCCAGCAGCGGGGTGAGGAGGCTCTGGAGCCTTGATATGTCCCACTCTGGTTGGGGTGGGCCGTGCGCGAAAAGAATCCAGGTACAAGTTGCACAAATCAATGTTCGTCTCTCCTTTTCAGGAGGAGGATGCTCATAACGCGGCAGAGTGTGTGAGGACTGGTGGCGGCCAGGTGCAGATCACCATTCTTAGCCGCTTCGAGCAGAAGGCCCTGGATCTGGAGAGGCGCCATGCGCTAACGTCCACTGGTGTCGGTGAGGCTAGGGTGACACGGCCAGGTATTTATGCCCAACAGTGAGGTCAGCATTGTTCTCCCAACAGCCATAGCAGTGCTGAATGCTAATTGATTTAATTTTGCAACATGGCTTGACAATGGCTTATGGAAGGATGAGCGCATGATCCGGGGGACAGGGATACACTTTGTTATTGTCTCCATGTTAACTGATCCACTTGCCTTGTTCTTCCTTTCAGCATCATCGGAGCAGGGCCGGGAAGAGGAGCAGCAGAGGCCCCCCTCACACACCTGAGGGGCCTGAAGTCTCACCAGCATCACACCATCTCTGCCAGGCAGGCACCAGCGCAGATACTGGCACCTTGGTGGGAATTCAAACATTGGCTAGTGTCCCAGGGCACAGCGGTGAGGGCACTTCACAGTCACTGGAGGAGCTGGCAGAGACAGAGAGTGCCCATGGCACCAGCAGTTGGAGGACTGCAGGGGACCAGGCACATTCTCAGTCGGTGCCTGATGATGTGTCTCTGGAGTCATCCGCGATGTAGCAAGCGCAGGAAATGTGGCTGGGTGTGCGGGAGCATCTGGAGGAGATACATGAGGCTATGCTTGGCCTGGTCTCCGTGGTGGAGGAGTCTACACGGATGATTGCTGAAGCAATGAGCCACATGTCCGAGCGCCATGCGTCCTCCATGGACAGAATGGCGGCTCTCGTGGAGAGTCTCCTCCACGAGACCCATCAGGACTTCCTGGGGATGCGCTCTGACCAGCAAGCCCTCACATCGGCATTGACCTCAGCTGGTCAGTGCCAGTGTGGGAGATGGTTTGGGCGTCAACTTTCCCAGCTTGGTGCCCATCCATCCACAGTGAGCAGGGAGGTCCGAAGCGACCTCACGTCAGCGCAGCAGCCGCCTGGTGTTTCCATGGGCTCCTCTCAGGGCGCTCCGGATGAGGGCGGCAGCTCCTCCGCCCCTCTCCCAGTGACCGTAGCATCCGGTGAAGCTGCAACGACTGGGGAGATGCCAGCTGTGGAACTGGCAGCTCCCTCCCAGACGGGGCGAGCACTGGCTCCATGGGCTAGAGGACGACCGCTAAGGTCATCAAGGCCAACAGGACAGCAGAATGAGCAGGCTGTCTCAGATGGCACTCCAAGCGATGGGGCAGCATCAAGACGTAGCACCCGGAAAAGAAACCATAAGGCACCTTAGGCACACCACGGGTTTTTCGCTGGTGCTTCTGTGTTTGCCTGAGATGAGGTCCTTATGATTTGTTTTGATTTGTAACACTATTCTCTTTTTTTTTGGAATAAGTTGGTTTGCTTGACAGAATAAATTCGGATATGTCACCACGACTGAGGGTGCCTCTTTGCTCCTGCATGTGTATGATTTCCAAAACTGTAATAAGTGCTTTGTTGGACATTCAGCTTTATTAACAAAGCCCTTAGTGACTGTTCCAACCTGGCAGATTTTGCACTTAGTGCCAAGTATCGAGCCTACAGTCCAGGCTTCTCCTGATGGTCCATCTGTGGTGTGCTTACTGAAGGTTCATTGGATTAAAGTCTCCCAGGTGTCCCTGTGTCCCTGGAGTATGCCTGGGTCAGCGTCTACCCCCTCAGCATTTCCCTGTACGTGCTCATCCTCAGACTCACTGCTGGACTCATCATGTGCAGCCACAGCCACTGCGTCAACGTCTTCATTGTCCCTCCTTTCCAGCGCAAGATTGTGGAGAGCACAGCATGCAACCACTATCAGCAACACACGATCTGGGGGGCACTGGATTGCGCCCCCTGAACGGTCCAGGCATTGGAAACACATCTTGAGAAGACTGATGGTTCCCTCCGCCACAGCACTTGTGGAGGTGTGGCACCTATTGTACCGCTGCTCAGCTTCTGTTCTTGGATAGCGGAGAGGCATCATGAGCCACCTTCTGAGGGGATAGCCCTTGTCACCCAGCAGCCATCCATCCAGCCAGGCTGGAGCACTGAAGAGCCCCGGCACCTGGGAATGTCTGAGGATGTAGGCGTCGTGGGAGCTGCCTGGGTACCTTGCACAGACTTGTAGAATCAGCATCCTGTGATCACACACTATCTGCACGTTCATGGAGTGGAAGCCCTTCCTGTTGATGAAGGCACCGGGCTCACCTTCTGGCACCTTGATGGCCACATGTGTGCAGTCTATTGCACCCTGGACATGGGGGAAGCCAGCAATGGCCGCGAAGCCTCTGGTTCACTGTGCCTGGCTGGACTGGTCCCAACAGAAGAGGATGAAGGTCAATGCACGCCTGAACAGAGCGTCTGTAACCTGCTTGACACAAATGTGGACAGCTGTTTGGGAGACACCGCAAAGATCACCCACCGAACCCTGGAAGGAGCCAGAGATATAGAAGTTGAGGGCAGCTGTGACCTTCAGAGCCAGTGGCATGGAGTGTCCACCCACACAGTTAGGGGAGATCTCAGGCCCTAACATCTGACAGATATAGTTGACTGTCTCCCTTGAGAGACGGAGCCTCCTTCGGCACTGCACCTCAGTCATACTGAGGTAGCTGCTTCACCGCCTGTAAACCCTGGCAGCAGGATAGTGGCGTCTTCTGCGGTCCCTTCCGCCTTTGACAACCTCTTGGCCCTGTGCCCCTTGTGCCTGCGCCTGTCCTCCCAAAGGTGACTCCCCTAGAGGCTGAATGTGCACTCCTGGCCTCCTCCCCCTTCTAGCCCTCCCTTCCTCCTCAGAGGAGCTGCCTCCAGTGGACAGTTTAACTCCCATTCCCAGGCTAAGGGAAGGCTTCCTGAAAACAACAGGCCCAGAAAAGATTCCTCACTGCAGAGTGCTGACCTGAGGGCTAAGAGTCCAGAAAAAGCAGCTGGTAAGCATTTTGAAGTACTGCAGATCACACAGGCAAGTTTCAAAAACTTTCATAAATAAATACTTGACTGTGCACACTCGCGACCCCAGTGAGCCCTCTTATCCCGCCCGTGGATGAGGTTTTTACAAATGTGTCCTACCCGCCTGCCCGTTGGGCCCGAGCGCCGACCCGAAGATTGCACGGGCGCTGAAAAGTCGGTGTCGATTGAACACTCAAGGGCCTTAACTGGCCCATTAATTAATGGCGGGTGCGCGTCAGATATCATCGCGTGCTTGCCGAGCGAAATATTGCGATGGCGCGCAGTGACATTGGGACGTTCGCCCGATGTCACCGCGCATCATTTTACGCATGGATGTGTGGGGCCCACCCCCATGCCAACGGGAATATTCTGCCCTTTGAAAACCATATTTTCCATGTATGTTACACCCAGTCCGTAATCCTCTGTATGGCTGCAATAGATACACAATCATGAAGCTGTTTTGGCTCACTTGCTGGAAAGTAGTTGTTTAATGTCAATAATATAATTGGAGGAACTGCCTGGAAGAGTTATTGAGCACTCCAGTATCAGTGAGGAGAATTAATGTCAATATAGATGCCAGTATTAACATGCATCAATTAGCTTGTCATGTTAATATGGTTCTTTCACGCTAAATGGCTCAGAAACTTCTTCCAGTCAATTCCCCAGATGAGATATTCAATTTGGAAACCTTCCTCGGGTTTGGTGTCAAATGTCTAAATCATCATGGCAGTATTCTGGTGTAAACTTAAATATCCTTTTCAGTTATTAGCAGATTTCCAAGCTAACTTTTAAATTTCTGGTGACTGATGAATCTTCAGCATTCAGGAGGTGGGATCTGCCCATACATCATCAATGGAACAATAGCTCAAAGGCAGAGAAACAACATCAGAGCTGTCAATCTGGCAAATTAGATTGAATTTTTCCTTTCAATTCATATAGAATAAGCAAAAGTAAATAAAGTTGAATATACATGTCTTGATGAAAAAATAGGTCTCTTGTAACTAATGAAGCAGTTACATGCGTGGCCTTGATTCTCCATGAGAATTTAAGCTGTATAATTAAGACTTACAGGAGCTGATGTGATTATGGCATAGGTCTCTAATTCTGAGGTGACATAATTAAGTGAATTTCTTGCCCTAATTAGTCATTGGTCAGAAGCTGATGATATATAATTGCTCCCAAAATGTTAATCGCAATGCCCCAGAAGTAGAATAACAAATGGCTTGTTATGTTGCCAATATATATTTGCACCCTACACCTCCAGTGAAATACTGCTAGTGGCACATTAGAAATAAGTGCACTCATCGATAATGATCTTAAAATATTATTTATCTACGTAATCTTGTACCTGCTGCCCATTGTGCAGAAGCTCACTTTTACAGCGCAGTTTTCTTTCCAAGTCTTGAATGACAGCATTTTTGGAGCCTTGTATTTGTTCATCACTGGTTGAGTTTTGTGACTTGACGATTTTCTTTCCTGAGTTGTTGGGATATCTATAACTAATGAAAATTTCAGTAGCAATGACTAAAAGGTAAACAAATTTTTATTACTGTTATCAGTTACTGAGTATTTGAATATCATTGCACACATTCAAGTGGACTGTACAATAGAAAATGTATTGAAGCTATGAAACATTAAATTAGAATGAACATTTTGAACCAAAAATTTACATGTTACCAGATGGATTATTTTTTGGGGAATTTTATACTTACATAATTTCTTCGGTAGGCAGCTGCATTTCATTTTTTGGAGCTGAAATACATTGTGATGGGAGCACAGAACTGAGAAAGGCTGCAGGTGACTGAGTAAAAGAAGGGGAGAACATATGCTTTGAGGAAGTGCAAGAAGAAGATTGAGGACTAAAGGAAGAACGAAGAGTAAGAGGTGGTGGTGGAGATGCTGGAGTTGACTCTTTATTAGAGCCAAATGATGAAGATGTAGTAGAAATTGGAGAGCTTACAGTTGATAATGCGGATGTTTGCTGCCCATTGTGGCTCTGTGATTGCTGGAAGGAGCCAGGTAACTGCTCAACACAATAGGGCTTTGTTTGCAAGGTAGAGGAATGCTGAGCTAATGAAGTTGTAGAGACCCCAGACGACATAGACTGGAACTTTGGTTGGCGCTTAGTCTGAGATTGAATGAAATCACTTGGCCGCTCATAGTTGAAACTTGATTGGCGAGTTGATTGTGTGGAAAGGTTGGTCACATTCATAGCAGTTACTCGTTGGCTTGTCTCTCACGTATACTGAGATCAGGAGATATTGGCTGTACAGTAACTGGTAGTATGCCTGAAAAAGGAGGATATTCTGTTTTTGCCTGTTGCCGTTTTGGTGAACGTCTTGCGAATTGGACGGAGAATGACGCTTGATATTCTGCTGTGCTGGCTGACTAGGCGGAAGAAGGAAAAGAATTTTTAAAGAGAAAGATTTTAAGTATTAGTTCTAATACAAATAAATGCGGGCGTAATTTGCAAAAGAAATATTATGCGTGTTCTGGTTGTCAATAAATAAAACAATTTTCATTTTTGTGTTACAGCTGATTTAAGGGTGAAATTCCAGTCCTGGGGCATGAACAGTACTTTGAATGGCACGCTCCATACTGTCAGGATTTAAAGGGAACCTACTGGGTTTTCCAAGATCCCATCATTAACATGTGACAAGTGCACACCTGGTATGATTTAGTCCCACATTGGGAACATGGTGTTGGGGGCAGAATCATTTCCAGAACTTCAAAAGGTGCCACTGCAAAGCCTTAAAGCTGTATCTGTAGTATCAGTTCTGGTGGAAATCTTCCAATGTTGTTGTATTGCTGAAAGTCTTTATGAAATCAGATAAAAGTCTAACAATTTTCAGGAAGGAGGAAGAAAGACAGCTTCCTTCAGTGAGAAAGCCCTGGAGCTGGTCCTAAGGATGGTGCTATTTTTGGACATAAGGGGCATGTTCCTCAGCAATTCCTCAATAGCACCCTTGAGAAGCAGCAGCCAGGTTCAGAGGGATCATACGCTTCGCACTCCCGCCCACAGCAAACATCAGCCCAGGGATATCCACTCCTGGAGAAGAGACATATTTAGACTCTGCCAAGTAAATGGCACAGTAAAGAGGAGTGTGCACTGCCCACATCAGCAGGAATTTCTGGCTTCATTACAGAATGCCTTCCATCCAGAAGAGTGCAATATGTCACTTCCAGGGAGATCTGCAAGGCATCTCTTCCCCTATCAGAGGTCTCAAGCACAGCCATGAGTTCTCTCTGTAACATTCTGACAGAGACCTCAGGCTAAGGGCTCCAATCTCAGTCAGTCCATTATGATGGTATTTTCCATGCTGGGGTATCATCTGGGCATGATGTTGATGCGTGGCCTCTGTGGCCTCATTGCATCCCTGCGGCCTTCCCCCATGGAGATGGCTGGAAATGCTGAGGGAGTTCCAATGGCAGGGGCACGGCAAGAGAAGGTGCTTTTTAGGCTGACAAAGTATCCGTGCTGTCCAGTCACCCCATTTTCCAAACAGTTGCTAGCATGCAAAGTATGTATGAACTAGATCTCCAAATAATACTTGTATTATTTAACAAAGAGTTTTAATTTGAATCCAAATAAAACTCTGCTTTTGCGTTTCAGAAATATTTTGGCTCTAATTTGAACTGGGCCCACCTGGCTGACTTCAGGCAGAGCTAGTTAAATTAACAGGAGTCACTTACACCTACTGAGGTAAATGTGATTTACATCTACTGACTCCATTTGCTTCTCGCTGTGTCTTCATATTAACCCTGCTCTTTTAAACAGGTGAGGAAGGAAACAGGCTCCTGCTTTAAATCTTTAGATCGGGTCCATTGACACCATAAGAATGCAAACTGAAATTTCAACCTGAATCAGAGTCAGTTCCTCTGCCTGGCTAAACCTGCCAGGAGCTGGATCCTGGGCCAGAAGAGGCCAACAGGTAAGTTTTAAAGTTATACTTCAGCTTTTCTTGTACCCCTTCTTCTCTTAGCCTCACAAGGAAGCTTTGAGCCTCCCTTAATTTCGTCAGGCTACCCCACCCTGATTGTGGCCTAATCCTTCCCTCTTCACCGGCCCACCTCCCCCCCAACCACCAATCTTTCCCAGATGCTTTTCCCCCTTCCACATACTTCTTCCCCAGCCCCTTTCTCATCCTCCCCACCATGACCAGAGTTTCCTCTTCCCAGTAACTGCTAGGATTGTTTCCCTGGCCGTGGCCTCCTGCCACAAATTCCCACCCTTTCCCACTATCCAGGTTGTTAATATGACCAGGCGTCCGGCTGGAATCTGTACACTTTTATTTAAATGTGGCCCTGTCAAATAGATCAGCAGAGTCTCCACATCCACTACCTTGCCAGGTTCATCTCCTGCCATTAAGCTCCCCTGCACCTTTCCCTACTCTGGTTAATATCGAGGCCATTATGTTTCAAATAGACTATCTGGTTATTTCTTAAATGCGCCTATATTTTGAAAATAAGTTCGCAAGTCTTTGAATCTTTCCCCATGGTTGGACTACAGTCTATTAACAGAGATTTAAAGATAGATTTTAAGGTTGAGATTGTGTGATGTTGGCTAATGAGTTATGACGTTTAAAAAGTAGTAGAAAAAGCTGCTGTTAAATTCAAAGCTATGAATTCTTGTTGTTGGCTTGCTGGCATTATTATTAAGCTCCTGATTCTGGTGAACAATAGATTGTGACTACAAATACACCGCCAGCCCTGTACCCTCTGCATAAAGAATGTATCCATAAATCAAGGCTTTAGAAGTGCTCTGTACCACGTTCATTAACCCACTTCCATTTTTCACAGGACACCCCGCTTCAGTATTTCCCAGATATTTTTTTAATTTTAGAAACAACTGTTTTTGCCTGGATGCCTCATGATTTGTGTGTTACTGGAACTTAGTAACTTTTCACAAAAGAATTAATTACCAGAATATTTTTATGAAAATCAAATAATTATGGTTTTTATTTAGTGACCTTCATTTGTCATCTTTGACCTTAGCAATTATATTGTCAGATCAATAGTAGAATTGTGCTGCTGCGGTGCTGCTATTTTGAGTGGAGTTCAGATGTTCATTGGCATGGTAAGAGCAAGTGGTTCTAATTTTAATTGCAGTGGTATTCTTTCATGTAGAAGATACAATTTTAGTAAGCAATGGGATGAAATGCTTTTGTATTAAGTGGGGTTTTGGTGTTTTTTTTATCATTGGATTTTAACTCCTTTTCTCCTGAGAAACCTCCTTCAAAGGTCCTCTGTTTTTTTTATTCAATTAGATATTTTTGCTTCTGTTTAAATCGCATGAAAACGTTAGCTCATGGACTTGGAATGGAAGGGACTAAATTGATTTGTTTCACTGTATGGGAGTAACATTTAAATGATTGTTACTCCAGTCCCTTCACTGCGAATTAATCTCTTTGACCAAAATTGATATGACCTCCAAAAGTATAATACAAAAAATGTGCATACATTTAAATGTAGCTGCATCATAGCCTCAGACCACCCACCTCCATTCACAAAAATTGTGGAATGTTAATGGCTGCAAGTTATGCTCACTATATGTGTGGGTGAGTTGGGCTAATTGTTTTCTTCAAAGATTCACTTTCATATTACCACTGCCTCTAGTTATTATGCCTTTTAATATGACCAGATAATTGATGTAATAAATCGTCATGGGGGCCCTTCAGTGGTAAAGCACTTGTATGAAATGATTAATTGTTTATTAGAATGCAGTATTTTGTGGCTCTGAAAGATTGGGCAGGGAGGTTCGAATATGCCATGTTTCCAATAGATAAGATGTACTGGAATATGGGAAATCAGTACCAGAAGAGAAAAAAAAATATCAAATTTTTCAGGAAGCTCTCTCTTTTCCTAGCATTTGATCTGAGTTAATGGGAACTCTGCTGATAACTGAGGGAGTACCAGCGGCATCACAAAGTTATTTCTGTTCCGGCTTCAACAGACTAAAGATTTAAGACAACAGAGTTCAGACATGTTGGGCAAAGTTTTCCTGGAGACTTCTGCACCCTGAATTTGGCCCAAATGGGGACATTGAGTCTGCACTCACTGGTAGTGAGACCAGCCCAGTGATATTCCTGGAGGTGGCCACTTAATTGGTTGCCTCCACACTCAATGTCCTATTAAAAATGGCAGGTGGGCTCCATATCACAGGGCCAGCAGCTCTGGAGCCTTGGTAGCTCCCCACAGCAAGGGTGGACACTGCTGAGGCAGGTAGGTGACCTCGAGGGCAGCTCAGAAATGAGCTGCTCTCAGAGGTGTAAAATTAAATGAATAAATCAGAGGTGGAATGGCAGTAGGCCCCTCAGATTGCAGGGGGAACCCCTCCTGTTGGATCATAGGGGCCCTAGAGATGGTCTCTACTACCTGTCGGTCCCTCCCTATATGCCTGGCCCCGCTGCCTCAAAGCCCATCACCATGGGGCTGGGAAAATTCAGCCCATATTTACTTTTATTAGCTGACCTCACTTTCACCTTTGGTAGTTGTGGCATTCTGAGGTATTATACACCTTTAAGAGAATGTGAGCAGATTGACCACGTGATTGTATTACTCAATTGCTGTGCAGCGCAGGCTACAATGTTAATCATTTAGAATAGGATCTGGTTGGAGAAGCACACATCGTGTTAGTGCTCTGTTACTTGTGTTAATAAACAGCATGTGCTTCATCTTGCATTGGTCCCTGTGTCTGCAGTACATTGTTTACCAACTCACTCACCAGTAGATAGGCGTGCAACCATGTTCGCCGAGCAAAGAGACCCGACAGAAGGAACGTAACAACTGGCGATGAAGCAAAACATGACCAGTCGATGACACCAAGGAAATCCGCGAAAATTCCACTGAAGTAAATCAGCCGTGCCTTGCAGGCCCATTGTACGTGCAGCCCTCACCTCATTGACGTTATCTCCCTCCAGTATGCCACAGTTTGGCCATATCGAACCGTTTGATCAGGCCACCAATGACTGGTCACATTATATTGAACGTTCTTCTTTTTGGCTAATGACACATCAGGGGAGTAGAAGAGGTGGGCTATCCTCTTATTGACATGTGGCAGTAAAACATACGGCCTAATTTGTGGTCTAACTGCAACCAACGGCCCAGATTCCAAGAGCTTTGATGAGTCAGTAAATTTTGTGAAAAGCCGAAACCCTCAGTAACAACGCAGTGGTTTAAATTTAATTCGAGGTGTCAAGCCCCTGAAGAGACAGTCGCTTGCTATGTAGCAACCTTGAAACAACTGGTAGAGCAACTGTGAGTTCGGGAAGTCGATTAACGACGTATTAAGAGACCGATTAGTATGTGGGATTAATGAAGATGTCATTCAAAAAAGGTTGTTGTCAGAAACGAATTTAGAATTCAGCAAGGCGCTCGCAATGGAGAGCGCTGTCAGGGATTCAGAAGCAATCAAGGTTGCACAAAATGGCGCTGTCCTTCGCATCGGGAGGGAAGCACCAGTTAGAAATGGCGTGGAAGCACTGGGCTCTGTGAAAAGGTGAGAAACTGCCACCATTAGCAGACCAGCAAAAAGGCAATGGTTTAACAGGGAAAACCCACATTAGTAAAGGCAGAAAAAGAACCAGACAGCCTGCAAATGAACAACAATTTAAAAGAATCGAGTGTTTCTACTGCCATCGTACTGAGCACATTATGTGATATTGTAAAGACAGATTGAGACAAAATTTTAAACAAAAGGGTAGAAATCGTGAAATCCACGTAATAGAGGAACCAGAAGAAACAGAGTCAGATATTTACTCACTACACAACTTAAAGATGTGTAAAACAGAGTCAATCTACATGACAGTGGAAGTTAACAGGAAACCCCTGCGAATGGAGGTGGATACAGGGGCATCCATGACATTTATAGGGGAACATATGTTCAAATATCTGAATGGAGGAGACCACTCATTAAATCTGGAAAATTCAGATGCTAAATTAAAGACATATACTGGTGAAGACATACGAGGAGGCATATGCAAGGTTCCTGTACAGTATGGAAATCAGCCTGTTAATTTACCCCTGACAGTGGTAGCAAGGGAGGGTCCAAGTCTACTTGGTCGTAACTGGCTTGAGGAAATAAAGTTGGAGTGGACCGAGATTTTTCAACTCCGAATGAAAGACCTGCAAGAATTATTACAGAAATATGCCTCCATTTTCAGGGAAGAGCTCAGGAAGATTCAGGAGCTGCAAGCTAAAATCCATGTGGATCTTGGGGCATCCCTCTTGAAGGCGAGGCCAGTCCCCTATGCATTACGAGAAAAAGTTGCTGTTGAATTAGACAGGCTGGGAAGATTGGGAGCCTTACAGTCTGTACAATTTTCCGAATGGGCAGCACCCATAGTTCCAATACTAAAGCCTGACCAGAGAGCGCAAATATGCAGGGACTACAAGTTGACCGTTAACAAAGTGGCCAGACATGATAGGCATCCTATACCGAAAATTGATGAATTGTACTCCAAGCTGACAGGGGGAACCGCATATACGAAGCTCGACATGAGCCACGCTTACTAGAAAGCTGAGCTAGAAAAGGCCTCTTGGGATTTTGTGACTAACAACACACACAGGAGGTTATACCAATATACCATGTTACCCTTCGGAGTCTCATCGGCTTGCGCAATTTTCCAGCGGACAATGGAAAATTTACTTCAAGGTTTGCTCCATGTTGTGGTTTATCTCAATGATGTCCTAGTAACAGGACTAACTGAAGAAGAACATCTGGCTAACCTGGAAGAGGTATTGAAGCATTTCTCATGAGCTGGAGTACATTTGAAAAGAGAAAAATGTATCTTCCAAGCAAAAGAAGTGGTTTACCTGGGTCATAGGGTCGACTCGCAGGGCCTTCACCCAGTACAAGGTGAGAGCTATTTGTGAGGCACCAGCACCGAAAAACGCCATAGAACTCATGAAGTTCTTGGGAATGATTAACTATTATGGCTCTTTTCTCCCAAATTTGTCAACTGTACTGGCTCCATTATACAGGTTACTCAAGAAAAACCACAAGAAGACTTGGCAAGCTCCACGACAACAGGCTTTTATGACAGTAAAGCAATCGCTACATTCATTGGCCCTTTTGGTATATTTCAACCCAAAGAAAGAATTAATTTTAACCTGCCCTTACAGAGTAGGGGCAGTATTCTCCCTCCAGATGGCAGATGACTCCAATCGGCCCATTGGTTACATCTCAAGAACACCCAGTGTGGCAAAACAAATATTACTCACAAATAGAGAAAGAAGGCTTATCCATCGTATTTGGTGTTAAGAAGTTCCACCAATACATCCATGGTCACCATTTCACCATTGTATCCGATCACAAACCGCTACCAGGCTTGTTTGGAGAAGATAAGGCAATACCCCAAGTTGCCTCGGCACACATCCAAGGGTGGGCACTGATTCTAGCTGCTTATGAGTATACTTTTATCCACCAGCCTGGGAGCCAGATTTCAAATGCTGACGCACTGAGCTGATTATCTCTAAAAAACAGCAAAGTGAAATTCCTAATTCCTCAAGAACTTGTCTTGTTAATAAACTTTCTAGATTCATCACCAGTACATGCCAAACAAATCAGAGAGTAGACAGACCATGATCCAGTTTTGTCTCACGTCAGGGAACAAGTCTTACAGGGATGGTCTAATGAGCCAAAGTCAGACGAAATGAAGCCCTATTTTAATAGGAGATTTAGGGCTCACCTGCCAGGATGGCATCTTACTGTGGGGAGCAAGAGTCATTGTGCCTCCCAGAGGAAGGCAACCATTATTAACAGGATTGCATAGTGCTCACCCTGGCATCGCTGGAATGAAAATGTTGGCATGTAGCTACTTAAGGCGGCCATGGACCGACACAGAAATTGAAAACTTGCTCAAGAGTTGCATGCAGTGCCAACAGGTGCAGAAATTGCCCCCTTCTGCTCCACTGCACCCTGGGAATGGCCAGGAAGGCCATGGGTCCTCCCCCATGTTGACTACGTGGGGCCTTTCTTGGGCACAATGTTCCTCTTGATTATAGATGCTCACTCGAAGTGGATGGATGTATACGAGGTGTGATCACCCACATCTGCTGCCACCATAGAAGAGATTGCATCAGAGTTTTGCGATACACGGGTTACCAGAGATAATAGTGTCTGATAATGGAACACATGTTAAGATCTCACCATACCACCCTGCATCCAATGGTTTGGCCAAGAGGGCAGTCCAGACCTTCAAGTCCGGAATGAAAAAACTGGATGGAAATTCTATTGCAACCAGATTATCATGTTTCCTGCTCAGCTATAGGACTACATCACACACGACCACCGGTATTGCCCCCACAGAGTTATTAATGAAGCAACGTCTCAGGACATGTTTGAGTCTCATAAGGCCGAATTTAATGGGGAGGGAGAGAGAAGTCAGGAGGCCCAGAAAATTGCACCAAGCATTCCCGCTGGAGTCTACACCAATGTAGAAGGAACTCCCCCTGGTTTGGAAGTACCTGTAGAATCCGTTAAGCCTGAGAGAGTAGAAGAGACAAACTTACAGGTTCCTACTGGAGAGCCTAGTGAACAGATGACTCCTGAGAGGGAGGCCTCGGATAAGCCATCCACAGTGGTAGAACTATGACGTTCGACACGTTTGACGAAGCCTCCAGAGAGACTGAAGTTGTAAATGTTTATTTATGTAAATAGTTGATATATTGTAAAGATTATAAATTGTACTTTCGAGTAAAGGGGTAGGGATGTGGTAATCTGAGGTGCAATACACCTTTAAGAGAATGTGAGCAGATTGACCACGTGATTGTATTACCCAATTGCTGTGTAGTATGGGCTACAATGTTAATCAGTAGTTTAGAATAGGATCTGGTTTGAGAAGCACACATGTGTTAGTGCTCTGTTACTTGTGTTAATAAACAGCATGTGCTTCATCTTGCATTGGTCTCTGCGCCTGCAGTATATTGTTTACCAACTCATTCACCAGTAGATAGGCGTGCAACCATGTTCGCTGAGCAAAGCGACCTGATAGAAGGAACATAACAGTAGTAGCGCCTTGTATACAGTGATGGCCAGAGCTACTTTTACCTAAAGTAACTGAGTATTTTCTGACCAATCGTATTGGCATAGACAATATATATTGTCTTTGGCTGAAGAAGTTGCAGTGATTTACTATTTCTTGATTGCAAAGTATCATAAAAGGTTTTTTCCACAATGAAATAAATTTACATTGTGGGGCAAATCCTATAGCGCTGGAGTGAGAAACAAACGAGCAAACATTAAACATCAAAATACCAGGGCTGGTGCAACCACCAGGCGAAATTGGTGGTCATCTAGGGTGGCAAGATTTGGGGGGAGTGGCACACCGGTATTGGCACCACAACAAAAAACTGAACTGAAACTACATAGAGCTTTAAAATGATATCAACTTTCCACAAGTGTCCTGAGTAAAGTTGCTCATATCATTTCAGAGCTTTATGGACATAAAAAACATCTTCACTGGGAAAGTTTCAAAAGTACTCAGCAGGCGGGAAAGATTCAGTCTCTTCTTAAACCAGTGATGGGTCAACCCCAGTTACTGTGACACAGCCAGCAGTGCTCTCACCCTCTGCTCTGGGATCAGATTGGAATCAGACCCCCAGAATGTTCTTACTCTCTGCTCCGGGATTAGATTGGGATTGGGCTCCAGGAATGTCTTTACCATCTGCTCTGGGATCAGATTGGAATCAGACTCCAGGAATGTTCTCACCCTCTCTGCACTGGGCTCAGACTGGGATCAAACTCCAGGAATGTTCCCATCCTCTCTGCTCCAAGGTCAAACTGAGATCAAACTCCAGGAATGTTCTCATCCTCTGCTCCAGTATCAGATTGGGATCAGACTCCAGGAATGTTCTCACCATCTGTGCTCTGGGATCAAATTGGAATCAGACTCCAGGAATGTTCTCACCCTCTCTGCTCCCGGATCAGAGGTTTAGACTGAAAAAGTGAACAGCAGCAGCTAGAGATTCTCAGCAGATTATCACACTGAGAATTTAAGTAAGAAGTTATTCTCTTATTTATAGTTAACATTAACTGCTTGCAGCTCACATGTGTGTGGTGAATAAATTAAAAACAACCTGAATGTGAAGTTGAAACTTCTCTGTAAATGCACAGTGAACTGATCAGCATATGAGAGCTGCCAGCTGGAATTGAAGGCTACATCGAAAATCACTGATCGTCGTACATTTCCAGTATTTTAAAAACTGTGCCCAAATGTCAATTTTAAAATTAGAATTTGTAAGCTCAGTGCAGACTTTTCCCAGCCGTCTATTGATTTGAATAATTTTGATTTCCGTTTTTAAATATGAAAGAAAGCAATAGGGACTGAGTAGGAAGGAGAGGGACAGTGACACTGGTGGGAGTGATGGACCCTGAAAAAAGCCATTTATATTTTGTCTTGGCTTAGGGAGGAAGGGATTTCCCCCCCTTTATCACTTTGACAGAGAACACAGCCTGGTCGAGGAGGTGAGCCTGATTCCAAGTTTTTTAAGTTTCACCATTATTCCTTCTGGAAGGTGGAGCCATTTATTGATGAGTAAAATTATTTTGGAGAGAAAAATTTCTAACGGTTGCATATGATATTAAATTGCGGCAACTTTTTTTTGGTGAATTTCTATTTACAAAGTCCAGAATAATGATTTCCCTTCCCAGCATCTAATTGGAGCATCAAAAACCCTGAATACCAAGAGCTGAAATTGGAAACGTTTTTCTTTATTCTTTCATGGGGTGTGGGCATTGCTGGCAAGGCCAGCATTTGTTATCCATCTCTAATTGCCCTTGACCTGAGTGGTTTGCTAGCGCTATTTCAGAGGGCAGTTAAGAGTCAACCACATTTTTGTGGATCTGGAGTCACATGTAGGCCAGACCAGATAAGGATGGCAGATTAGAAATACAGATAGGTTTTTAATAACAATCGATGATAGCTTCATGGTCACAATTACTGAGACTAACTTTCAATTCCAGATTTATTAATTGAATTTAAATTCCACCGGTTTCCATGGTGGGATTTGAACCTATGCTCCCAGAGCATTATCCTGGTCCTCAGGATTACTTTGATAAAGGCAAAATACTGCAGATGCTGGAAATCTGAAACAAAAACAACAAATGTTGGAAAAACTCAGCAGGTCTGACAGCATCTGTGGAGAGAAAGACAGAGTTAACGTTTCAAGTCTGTATGACTCTTCTTCAGAGCTCTGAAGAAGAGTCATACGGACTCGAAATGTTAACTCTGTCTTTCTCTCCGCAGGTGTTGCCAGACCTGAGTTTTCCCAGTGCTTTTTGTTTTTGCCTCAGGATTACTAGCCCAGTGACATTACCACTAATCACAGAGATCCCAGATTCCAGACTGACACAGGAGCGATTCTCATTGCAGTCCTGCCGGTTAATCAGAAATGCTGGTTACCTAAGAGTTCCATGTTTTCAACCAATCAAAAAGCTCCTGGGTGATGCGGGTGTTGAGGTCTTGCGAGAAGTGCGGGTGCGAGAGTGCGCGAATCTAGTGAGCGGCGCTGAGGGAATATGAGCTTGAATTTTGCACTCCCTTGCCAGCGGGTTTTCAGGCGGGGGGGGAACGTGAAATAGGAAAAATGGGCTCCCTGCTGGGCTCCCGCCTGCCCCGACCTCTCAGCGATTTCACGCTAGGATGGGCGGGGCCTCAGACGGGCCACCCGCCCTTGCCCCAGTTAAGGTCCTTAAGTGGCCAATTGGTCAAATTTTAGGCTGGCAGGAGGATTTCCTTGATATGGGGGAAGCCCTGAAAATAATGCGATTTAGGCCTTGGATGGGAAGGGGAGGGGTGGGTTGTGCGCCTCCAGCAGAAGCCCCTTTCTAACTTTGGGGTCCCCTACGTTAAGGCCCAGTGGCCACGGGACTCGGGCTCCCCCCACTGAACTCTCGCCAGCCACCCCAATCGGCCACTATCCAAGCTGAGGCTCAGTCCATAGCACCCTCGCCTTTGAATCAGAGGGTTGTGGGTTCATGTCCCACTCCTGGAAACCAAGAACTGTGATTGTACTCGAAAAGAGTTGCAATCTGTGACTGTTGATAACTCGAAAGAGTATCCAACACCCCCAGGCTTTCCCTACCCTGAGACCCCAAAAACTTACCTTTCTGTCTAGTCCCTGGACTTAGGCTCTGTGGACTTCATGAACTTCCACTTCTGTCTACTGCAGCTTCTGGCATTACAGGGACTAGAGAGCTACAGGCCAATCAGGTTGGCCAGCAAGGCAGGACTTCCTCCCAAGGGGCGGAAGACCCACCTGTAGCCAATTGACGCTCATTCGAGCCTGAAATCCTTGTGCGGCAGGCAATGTCGGCAGTGTTGCCCGCCAACCAGCATTCGGATGGTGGGACGCCTGCCATCTGAAATATCCTGGCCATGGTGCTGTAGAGCAGTGGGAGGCTGAGAGCGGAGTGACAGCAGTCCGCAGATAACAACTACCCGTGAGTTTAACAAGTATTAGCGGTTGTGTGAGAGTGCAAGATTCAGAACTTTATGTTTGATATACATTTCTCAATCCCTGGCTAAGTTCTGTGTGAATCAGAGAGACAGATAATAGACCAATGGTCTATTAAAATATGCTGTACACTAAGTTCAATAGTGGCCAGAAAAGATGGTGGCATTATTTATATCAAAATACAAAGTTGACAATTTAATTTCCTACCTATGTTAATTTTTAGGACCCGAACTCGAAGTGGGGGTGATCTATCCCAGACCCTGGAACTTGAAGCCTCGGAGATTTGAACTCATTTATATTTCCTATTCTGATTAGTGCCTGAAGCTGGCACGAATGACATGAAAGTTTGTGGGTGGGAGTAAGAAACTGCATGGTTGTAGAACATGGCCAGACACCAAAGAAGCAGTCCTGGGCAAGATAAGTCATGCATGAGGAGTGGTCAGGGCTGACTGTGGTCAGGGGAGCAAGGCCAGGAAGACTCTGGTAGGAGAGGCTGAATTTTCCTTGCTGAGCCAGAAGGAGAATTTCTATTCCTTGTGACCACAGACACATTTCAAAAGTTAATGATCTTATTATCTTCTGCTGATGGCTTGGACACAGTGGACACATATCTCCAAATAAGATATTTCAGAGTCTGAATGGCCTTGTCAGTTCCCAACATAACAATATCATAGAATCATAGACTGGTTACAGCACAGAAGGAGAAAGCCTGTTGGACAATCATGTTCATGCCAGCTCTCTGTAGGAGAAATTCAGCTAATCTTTTCCCCATCGTCCTGCAAATCTTTTCCCTTCATACTTATAGGGAACCCCAAAACACGATCCTAAATATTAGGGTATTAATCTGATGGGGGCAGGGATGCATTGCCTTTAGTCCAGAGACCATTTTAACCCCGCCTGCACCATTCCCTCCCAGCAAGCTGGATTAAAATCAAGGCTTCTGTTTCAGTTCTTATTTGTTCTATGATGTAAACTTTCTGTTCTGGGACGAGTGAAGCACCTGAGGTCATATTCTACTGGAGCCAATTATTTTCTGGGATAAGAATTTTGTAAGAGTTTTAATGGAAGTTCCATTACATCATCTGCTCCAAAGTAGCACAATATACAAGCAGCTCACCAGAACAGGACTAATGATCCCATTGCTTAATACTTCCAATAATTTCCAGAACAACACATTCTGTTTTTTTGTACTCCTGAGTACCTGGAACAGGAAACTGTAGATTTCATTTGTTGTTCGATACTAGTGTAAAAAACCTCTGGAATCATCCTGGAATGACTGACACATATTTTACTATCATTTGGTCTGCAGGAGGTCAGGAAGTTTTCCGTTAAAGACACAGTGGTGAACGAGCATATCATTTCTGGTGTAATGAATGTCTAATATATTATTAATTTTTAAAATATATTCCATATTTTCAACTAATGAAAACATTTTGGAACTTGCTCCCAGGTTTCAGCTACGTGGGTCAATCTAAAGCAAATCAGTAAAAATATTTGAATTCGTTCTCTAAACTCACAGTGCATTGCTGCCATTTATTCAAGTACATTTTTACTATGACAGCCAACTCCAAACAGGCTTCTTGCTAAGTCTATAAAAAAAAACTTTTTACTTAAGGTGTTATTATATTTGTTTTTAGTTCAAATGTGAATGTTAAAGGTTTAGTAGAAAAGATTTAATAAGAACCAAACATACATCTTTTACATATGGAAAATATAGAGACACAGTAAGAAAAACAGTTTTGTAACTTAATTCTCTTGAACTCAACAGTGATATAATTTTAAAGCTGTAATTGGAAAGGCATCTAACTATATTTTTATACTATATATGTCCAGGCACAGAAGAATTAATAATGGTGATATTTCTAAGAATTTATATTTAAATCATTATATGAAGCACTGCTATTTATTTGCCTTAAGGTAAAAATAAGGTCTTTTAAAAGATAAACCCTGTTTCAGCTAATAAACATTTTATTTTTTACTCTTTCTCTCACCGAATATAAGTCAGATAGTTATGCTTACCTTAATGAAAGATTCCTGTCGGATTTAAGTTATTCTGGAATGTGCACTATGGGAGTCCTTTTAGTACTGCTATTAACTGAGAAGTTAAGCTTTAGAACTTAGTGCTTGTATATAGTACAGGCGGTAAGTAGATGACGTTTGGAGAATGATTGATTTGTCACTACAGCACTATATCACTTACTCCCTCACCAAAGTAAGAGTCTCTCTCTCTAATCTGTCCACATGCCAGGGCATATACTGGATGATCCCAATGGCATATGTGGTGCAGTGAAGTGTTCAATTAGTTTTCTTTATCTGTATGCATATTGTATCTCATTATAGATTTTCAGTATGCTATCATCGCCATTATGGTAATGTCAATTTTTTTGACATTTAACTGCTAATTTTGTTCACGATTTTCTCCTGGTTCACTGGTTCCCCTTTGTTGTATAACCAGGATTCTGTGGATACCCTTTTGTTACTGGCTGGGTGGAGGTGTTGGAGAACATCCTAATTGGAATGCCTTTCTGACTCTTCCTCTCTCTTGCTGGAAAGCACATCAGTTTCACTCAGACAACCCATGGGAGGTTAACAGCTTCTAAATGGTGACCTGCTGGTGGAATTCTATGTTGTAGTTTTCTCCAAGTATCTCAGGTCATTGTGTGACTGGATATAAAATATATATGTGTACATACATTTTTCAGGATATCTAAAGAACACACATTTTTGACAATGCTCACTCTGGTCTATTAATCTTCCCATCACCACATGCCCCATGGTGGCAGAGATTTAACATATAGCAATTTACCAAATGTTGGCTTATGGCGCTCGTGTAATTTAGTTGTGGCATTACTGACAGAATCTTGTCTTAATTTTGTTCTAAGCTGACTGGACCAAGGCTGCACATTTTTGTCCTATCACATTTCATCTGTCCAGGATTCTGGATTCATGGTCTGCAGATTTGAATGTCTGGTCATCAGCTCACTGCTATTCTCCTCTAAAGAAAACCATGTTTACAGCATTCTGATCTGTCTGAAAGCTATTCACAAATCTTACATGAACAATGCATCACACCATTTCTGGAATAGACATATTCCACTGCGGTAACTTTTAAGATTTTTACGATGTACGCAGTTATAACGTCATTTTCCCTAGGTTTGTAGTGATACTGTCACGTGTGCATCATTGCAAACTGGTTTTCATCCTGCAGCAGTTCAAGGTCAGGTTACAATCAGACCTCATCTTGCTTGATTTGGCATTCCATGTAATATGAAGTGTGGTGTTAAGAGAGGTTTACAAAATTTTCGATGATCTTGAGCAGAATTTTAATAAAGATTTTGTTTTGTGGACACTCTCACCTGAAATCTCAAAATGTTTAAAACTTGCTGCCCAGGAGTGGAGCACAGTACATACATGTAACTATGTGCAGACATTTGGTGGGTGTGGAGCAGCCCACAGTATAACTGAATTGATGGTACATTTCCAAACCACGCTTAGAATTAACAGAGTTACAATTTTAGTTTTATTACCAAAGGCTAATGAAGTAGGTAGTGTTATATTACTGCACAAGCATTTCTTGATTCTATCTCGTAATTTTTAAATATTGTCTGCAGTTAATATAAGAAAGAAAATACATGCCAGGTTTTGAAAGTTTGTAATGTCACCTAGGGATAGAAATCCATCTCGGTCAGTAGCGCAAAATGGGTGGTATCGAATCAGCTGCCCAATATATACAGCGCTTTATATTTAATTTAACTGATTGCAATGGAACTCAATATCAAGTGCTGTGCATAATGGGTGGCCGATTCAATACCACCTGCTTTGCACCATCATCTGAGACAAATTTCTACCTCAAATCCCTATGGCTTGGATTTTTCCTATGGCGGGCGAGCTGGGTGGGAGTGGGCGGGGGTGGGCGCGGAGCCGATCGCTGCCCGCGATCAGCTGCACGCCGTCATTTTACGTGGGTGGGCCAATTAAGGCCTTCTCAGCGTAATGTGCGGCCGGTAACGGGCGGGGGGAGGAGGGAGAGTCGGGGCCTGTGCTCTTCCGCGCATGTGTGCGAAACAGCACAGCAATCTCCCTGAGGCACGGAGCTGCCTCAGGGAGATTGAATGGTTGTGAGAATTAATAAATAATAGATTTAAAAATTTATTCAAACATGTCCCCTCATGTGAGTTGGAACATGTTTGTAAAGGTGGGAAAATGTATGAATTTATTTTATAAAAGTTTCAGGAAACCTCATCCCACCCGTGGCTTTTCGCCTGCCCGCCAACCTTAAGGTTGGATGGGCAGTGTTCTGACCTACTTTAATTACTTCCTTAACAGGCCATTGACATTTCATGAACGAAATATTGAGATGACACGCGATGATGTCGGGATGCACGCTTGACGTCATCACGCGTCATTTTACACGTCGGTGTGTCGGGCCCGCACACTGACCGGATGATGCAGCCCTATCGTACAGTGACACTCTTATTTTGAAATGGGAAACTTGTTTCTCTTTTTCAGGCTGCCTACTGAATTCTTAGAGCAAATGTCTCAATCCATCTATTCACAGGCTCCTTTGTGACAGCACCTCCCATTTTTTCTCACTTCAGTGGCTTCAGTCATTGTTATGTTGCTGTTTATTCTCAGAAACTTCTCACTGAATCTTTACTGCTCCAAATAAAATCTAAAGAAATACTTCAACCATGGCCTTTTCTATGTCTTTATTTTAGAACTATTGATGATTTCAGTGTATTGGCCTTTGGACTGACTAAATAACCCATGTCATTTACTGACCTTTAATATGAACAGTATGCCACCTATTGATAGATTTCAATTTAGTGATGTAAGACTCAGCTAAAATAGCATGACTTAATCCACACTATCAAACTCAATTGAAAGAAAGTTGTGTTACAATCAAGTTGATAATTAACAACCTTTAGTTATAAAACGCAGGGATCGGTGCTGGGACCCCCGTTATTCACAATATATATTAATGATTTAGATGAGGGGATTAAATGTAATATCTCCAGATTTGCAGATGACACAAAGCTGGGTGGGAGGGTGAGCTGTGAGGAGGATGCAGAGATGCTTCAGTGTGATTTGGACAAGCTGAGTGAGTGGGCAAATGCATGGCAGATGCAGTATAATGTGGATAAATGTGAGGTTATCCATTTTGGTAGCAAAAACAGGAAGGCAGATTATTATCTGAATGGCTATAAATTGAGAGAGGGGAATGTACAACAAGACCTGGGTGTCCTTGTACACCAGTCGATGAAGGTCAGCATGCAGGTGCAGCAGGCGGTGAAGAAGGCAAATGGTATGTTAGCCTTCATAGCCAGAGATTTCAAGTACAAGAACAGGGATGTCTTGCTGCAATTGTACAGGGCCTTGGTGTGACCACACTTGGAATACTGTGTGCAGTTTTGGTCTCCTTATCTGAGGAAGGATGTACGTGCTATAGAGGGAGTGCAGCGAAGGTTTACCCGACTGATTCCTGGGATGGCGGGACTGACATATGAGGAGAGATTGAATCAGTTAGGATTATATTCGCTGGAGTTCAGAAGAATGAGGGGGATCTCATAGAAACCAATAAAATTCTAACAGGATTAGACAGGGTAGCTGCAGGAAGGATGTTCCCGATGGTGGGGGAGTCCAGAACCAGGGGTCACAGTCTGACGATATGGGGTAGACCACTTAGGACTGAGATGAGGAGAAATTTCTTTACCCAGAGCGTGGTGAGCCTGTGGAATTTGTTACCACAGAAAGTAGTTGAGACCAAAACATTGTATGTTTTCAAGAAGGAGTTAGATATAGCTCTTGGGGCGAAAGGGATCAAAGGGCATGGGGAGAAAGCGGGAGCAGGCTATTGAGTTGGATGATGAGCCATAAGACCATAAAACCATAAGACATAGGAGCAGAAATTAGGCCATTCGGCCCATCGAGTCTGCTCCGCCATTCAATCATGGCTGATAAGTTTCTCAACCCCATTCTCCCACCTTCTCCCCGTAACCTTTGATCCCCTTACCAATCAAGAACCTATCTATCTCCGTCTTAAATACACTCAATGACCTGGCCTCCACAGCCTTCTGTGGCAATGAATTCCATAGATTCACCACTCTCTGGCTAAAGAAGTTTCTCCTCATCTCTGTTCTAAAAGGTCTTCCCTTTACTCTGAGGCTGTGCCCTCGGGTCCTAGTCTCTCCTACTAATGGAAACATCTTCCCCACGTCCAATCTATCCAGGCCTTTCAGTATCCTGTAAGTTTCAATCAGATCCCCCCTCATCCTTCTAAACTCCATTGAGTATAGACCCAGAGTCCTCAAACATTCCTCATATGTTAAGCCTTTCATTCCTGGGATCGCTCTCGTGAACCTCCTCTGGACCCTCTCCAGGGCCAGCACATCCTTCCTGAGATATGGGGCCCAAAATTGCTCACAATATTCTAAATGTGGTCTGACCAGAGTCTTATAAAGCCTCAGCAGCACATCCCAGCTTTTATATTCTAGTCCTCTCGAAATAGCCATGATCATAATGAATGGCGCAACAGGCTCGAAGGGCCGAATGGCCTACTTTTGCTCCTAGTTTCTATGTTTCTATGTTTGTGTTTGTTTACATTTTAAGTTAGCTATTATGTTGGATAAAGATTTGTTCTTTTTAGGTAAAATGCAGCTGGTTAAATACCTTCAACTGTGTTGCAACCTCTGCTAACCTAGGGTGGAGAACACCCCTACATCCTTATATCCAGCACTGGCCTCCGACCCCCCAATTGACACACATTTGTTTCATCTATTCAGTGCCACAGTAATTATGCAAAGATCTATAGTAATGTGGATTTTACAACACAGAAACAGGCAATTTGACCCATTAGATCTATTCCTGTGTTCACCTTATTTATCTCACCTTATCAACATATCCTTCATATCAACATATTCGCCCTCACAGGCTTATCCGCCTTCCACTTAAATGTATCCATGCTATTCACCTCAACTGTTCCATATAGTCACAAGTTCCACATTCTAATCAAGGAAGTTTATCTTGAGTTTCTTATTGGATTTATTCATGACCATCTTATATGTATAGTCCCTAGTTTTGGATTCTATAATAACGGTGGTTCAACATCCACTGGATAACTTGATACCACGATACAAAAGTGTGAACTGCCTCTATTCTCTTGTGCCTTTGTAGATCATCATTTTCATATGGAATGCTATTGTTGAGTTAACAACGGGATGGAATCTAATTTCAATATTTATCTGTAATGGAACTATTAATGTCTCGTATCTTTGGCCTGAGGTTGCCAAATAGGTCACCTTAATTTTTAACATTGGTTTTCTCCCAGAGTCTTCTTCCTATCACCTCATAGATCTATCTCCAGTTTAAGCCATATATTTAAAATGATACAGAATTGAAAACCAGGTCGATAAATGTGTGAATAGATGGTGGGAAGACTGGCTTGACCTGATGGTGCTTCACAGAATAGCTATTCTTTTTGAAAATAACAACATTAATTCAAGCAAAACACCCCAAAGCCTCAACCAGAAATATTTCTGCAATCTCCAGTTTTGATATCACTGTGAATAGGTAGAATAGTGGTAGCAACGAGAAGTTGAATGAGTGGAAAATCTTCACAGTGCACTTCAGTTCCTGCAGTGACCGCCCCTTTCTGTTGTAAGGGGGATATAGGGGCTCTATGGGGATCTTTGCTATTTTTTGATATTGCGTAAGTATTGTGTAAGTCAAGTGTTCTACTACTAGTTACTTGCAGTGTGTTTTTTTGCCCCTGTATAATTGTTTCATTTGTAAGTAACTTTGATTCTATGTTTAATCCGTTAGATATGGTATGACATTCACTGCCCATTGAGATGCACTGGAGACTGTGGTGAACACCTCTGGTGTAAATAAACAAAGTAAAATGGTCATTGTTAGTCCTGTATCATATTGTCTATTCACATGGTAAATAAGGTTGCAAGTTTCAGTTCATAGGTGATATGTGAGTCTATTTGTGGAAACCGTTTGTTGTGAACTCGAACTGAGAATGTTGGAAAAAAGTCTGCATTGCAACAGGGATCTTATCAAGATCTGGGGCTGAATTTTTAGGTCCTGATGGGGTTTGGCTTGGAGGCTGGGGGTGGAGAGGGTGGGGCGTTCAGGGCTACCTGCCTGCAAGTGGCAGGTAGCTTAAAGGCCTATTAAGGAAGTTTACAGTCGGTTTCTAGGTTCCTGCAAGTGATGGGGACAATGTAACCGCCTGGAAGACACTTCCCAGCAGTAGACTGGAGTGTCAACATTCCAGGCAGGTTTGGAGGTCCTCCCTGCCTGCCTGGCTTCAGCTGCAGCTACAGGTCACCCAGTGAAGATGGTCCCCTCCACAATGGTAACCCAGCTGCTGTGGGCATTTGTTAATTTGAAGTTCAAATATTTAGAGAGAGGGGACTTCAGTCTTGGGGTGCTCCCTCTCTCATTTACCCGAAAGGCAGCCTACTGCCTTTTCAGTGCTGGAGTGCCTCCAATGGGTGTTGAGATAGAGGATCAGCCAAGCTCGAAGGGCCAAATGACGTTCTCGTACTTCCATCTTCTATGTTTCTATGGGCCCTCCAGTTGGGGCAGCCCGCCCGCCATCCTTAGTTGGGCGTGAACCCACCCTCTGGCTACCAGTTGGCCAATTCAGGGAAAATCACAGTTGGGCGTCTGTTCCTCACACAATGTGGGTTCTGACTTGACCTTGCTGGCGAGGTCCTGAAATCCATGGGGAAAATCCTGCTCCTCAGATTCCCATCTTCTAGTAACATTCATGACATCAATATTCTATATTTTCCCTCAACATTTTAATTAATGAGTTAAAAATGTCCACCCCATTTTCTGATCAGCCTCGAGCAGTCATTTAAGGGTGACTGGTTAGGTCACTGACCACTTAGCACAAATAGGCAGAGTTTGCAAGTGCACACTCCAATCATTTGTACCTGTGAATTGCAAATGGGGTTTTGCAATTAGAATGGAATCATGATTTGCATATGTAAGCAGCATTTCACTTGTTTTGGATAGGTATACTATACACCTGTCTATATGTCTGGCAAAAAGTTGCATCATTCACTCCTTAGATAAACCCCTTTAGCCTCAGATTATTGCAGCTGGCCACTCAACATTCAGGCAGGTGAAAGTTGAAAATTATCCGCAACGTCTTTTATATGGGGCAAGTTCAGTTTCCTCTGCTTTGATATTTTAGAGCAAGAATACTAAACCATTTTAGAATTTCCCCCAAATTAATTACACTAGTCATTATATGAGCACTTCAACTAATTTTCTTAAATGAAATTTAAATACTTCAATTTCGTACTGATCTTGAAATCACATTATTTTATTAAATGTCTTCAATTTATTTTTAATGGATTCAAATACATCTTTTCCAGACACCCCACTCCTGCCTCTCTATACCTTAACACTGAGTCAGGTCATTACCCGACACAATGATGAGACTGTCATGTTTTTCACTGAACCACATTGTCATGGGATCAAACTGCAGGTGCACCTACCTCACCAGGGCATCAAGCTTCTTGTGAGGTAGCATCAGTATTACTAAACATTTTACATGGTTTTCTTTTGGTTTATCTTATTTAATGCTTGGAATGCTGGTAGACCCACAAAGATTCCAGCTATCTTGAATTGGCTCAGTGGTTATGTTCCCACCTCCCAGTCGGAAGGTTGGGTTTGGGCCCCACTCCTGACAGCCCTGCAGACAGAGACTGGAATGCCAGCTCTGACTACTGGGTCGAGCTGTTTGGGGAACATAGTTCACTGGCTCAGTAATAATGAAGCCTGAATCTCATATTTGGTGTGCCTCGGGCCTAGCTTTTCAGGCACAGTGATTGATCTCTGCTCACCATTTTTGGGCGCACTGCAATTTCTAGGTCACAAGTTTTTAATGTTCAACTTAACACAAAAGATGATAGATGTAAGATAATGCAATTGACATAGGATGCATTATGCATTGAATAAGGCCTAATTTACTATAGGCTAATGCAAAGATCTGACTAAACATATCTCTCCCCAAAGGGATAACAGCGTTCCAATTTCATGGAAAAGTTTCTTATGAAAACTCGAGCACTTATATAAATTGAACTAAACATTAAAATTAAAACAAGTTGAATAACCTACCTAATAATAATGTCACCTTAAAAACGTCTGTCCCAGTTGTAATAACAATTATGTCCACTAGAGGGGCATAAATAAGTGCTGTGCTCCTTACAGGCAGTCAGTCGGGCTGTTTAAAAATATCTCAGGACAAATTTAGCAATGGCCCAAGCTCATACAAAAATCATGTGTGGGCCATCTCACTATTAAATTAGTCACTCATGCACCCATTGCATGCCTGAGGGACGGTCAAAACAAAGTAGGATTTTGACCCATATGATCCCAGTAGACCCCAAGCTGCATGAAGTATTGAAAAATTGCTTAGAATCCTTCTCTTAAACCCCAATGCTGTAGAAGTTGGACACGGTTATAAATTGGTCTGCTGTCACAAAGAGTGCAAGTGTCAGAAGCTATGGAGCAGTTAAAGCCACCAGAATAATTAGATGCCAAAGCAAAGGTTTGGAAGCACTCAAACAAATTGCTGTTAAGCATGGAACTGAAATGCGAAAATGCTAATTAAAATGCTGTAAACAGTCAGGGCATTGGGTTAGCACTAGGGATGTACTATTAGTAATAGGCAATAAGTGCTGGCCTAGCCAGGCAGGCCCGCATCCTGGGAACGAACCAAAATTTGAAAACTTTAAAATTAAAATAAAACAATGAAGCTAAAACAAAGCAATAAAAATAAAGTAATTTAAACAAACATCTAAAACACATACCTTATAGTTAAGAATCATATAACCTTTAGCTGTCAGTGGTACTAGCATTCCATAAACACAGTGAATTGTAGCATACATAGGCAGAAAGTAATTAAAGTAATTTTAAAAAATTCATTCATGGGATGTGGGCTTCACTGGCTGGGCCAGTATTTATTGCCCATCCCTAATTGCCCTTGAGAAGGTGGTGGTGAGCGGCCTTCTTGAGCCGCTGCAGTCCATGTGGTGTAGGTACACCCACAGTGCTGTTAGGAAGGGAGTTCCAGGATTTTGACCCAGCGACAGTGAAGGAACGGTGATATATTTCCAAGTCAGGATGGTGAGTGACTCGGAGGGGAACTTCCAGGTGGTGGTATTCCCATCTATCTGCTGCCCTTGTCCTTCTAGGTGGTAGTGGTCGTGGGTTTGGAAGGCGCTGTCTAAGGAGCCTTGGTGAATTCCTGCAATGCATCTTGTAGATGGTACACACTGCTGCTACTGTGCGTCGGTGGTGGAGGGAGTGAATGTTTGTGGATGCGGTGCCAATCAGTGGGCTGCTTTGCCCTGGACAGTGTCAAGCTTCTTGAGTGTTGTGGAAGCTGCAGTCATCCAGGCAAGTGAGGAGTATTCCATCACACTCCTGACTGGTGCCTTGTCGATGGTGGACAGGCTTTGGGGAGTCAGGAGGTGGGTTACTTGTCGCATGATTCCTAGCCTCTGACCTGCTCTGGTAGCCACAGTATTTATATGACTAATCCAGTTCAGTTCCTGGTCAATGATAAAGCCCCGGATGTTGATAGTGGGGGAGTCAGTGATGATAATGCCAATGAACATCAAGGGGCGATAGCTAGATTCTCTCTTGTTGGAGATGGTCATTGCCTGACACTTGTGAGGTGCGAATGTTACTTGCCACTTGTCAGCCCTAGCCTGGATATTGTCCAGGTCTTGCTGCATTTGGACATGCTGAATTAATTAAATAAAATAAGTTAGAATGGCGGGACAGGTGCTATGTTGCAGCTGTGAGATGTGGGAGCTTTTGGATGCCCAGGCGATCCATGACAAACATGTCTTTAGGAAGTGTAAGCTACTTGAGGAATTCCGGATCAGGATTATTTATCTGGAAGCTGAAATGCAGACACTACACAGCATAAGAGAAGACAGTCAGACCTCTTAGAAGAGGGTCGTCTGTTTTGGTCAGCAGTGAGGGACAGGAGGATGTGACTGTCTGTGAGGCAGGTAATAGGACTGAGCAAACAGTAGTGGAGGAGCCTCAGACTTTGCAATTGTCAAATAGGCTTGTGGTGTCCACAACCGATGTGGATGAAAGTGAAGTCTGCAAAATGGATGAGCTGTCTGGCCATGGCACTGTGGTATAGGAAGCCATTCAAGTGGGGGGAGCAAAAAGGAATGTCGTGGTAGTAGGGGATAGTATAGTCAGGGGGATTGATACTGTTCTCTGCAGCAAAGAGCGAGAATCCAGACGGCTATGTTGCCTGCCCGGTGCCAGGGTTTGGGTAACCTGCTCAGGGCTGGAGAGGAACTTGCAGTGGGAGGGGGAGGATCCAGTGGTTGTGGTCCATGCAGGTACCAATTTTTTTTAATATATTCGCTCATGGGATGTGGGCCTTGCTGGCCAGGCCAGTATTTATGCTCTAGTATAGAGCATATAGTTCAGAGGGCATTTTAAAAGCCAACCACATTGCTGTGGGTCTGGAGTCACATGTAGGCCAGACCAGGGAAGGATGGCAGATTTCCTTCCCTAAAGGACATTAGTGAGCAAGATGGGTTTTTACAACAATGGTTTCGTGGTCATCATTAGACGTTTAATTCCAGATTTTTATTGAATTCAAATTCCATGGCAGGATTTGAACCCGAGTTCCCAGAGCATTACCCTGGGTCTCTGGATTGGGTCTCCAGTGACAAAACCTCTACCCCATCGCCTCCCCAATGACATATGTAGAACTAGGAAAGAGGTTCTGCATAGTCAGTATGAGGAGCTAGGTACCAAATTAAGGAGCAGAACCTCAAAGGTAATAATCTCTGGATTATTACCTGAGCCACGTGCAAATTGGCATAGGGTAAATAATATTAGAGAGACAAACGTGAGGCTTAAAGACTGGTGGGGGAGAAATGGGTTCCGGTTTGAGGGGCACTGGCATCAGCACTGGGGAAAGCGGGGGCTGTACTGTTGTGACGGTTTACACCTGGGATGAGTGTCCTCGCAAATCGCATAACTGGGAAAGTAGAGAGGGCTTTAAACTAAACAAGAGGGGTGAGGGATCAAGCTTGCATGACATAGAGGTAGCAATTCAAGCTGTACAGTCAAGACAGGAGAGCAAAATAGTAATATGAGAAATGAGGGTCAGAGGATGGCAGAAGGGACAAAGAGAAGAAACCTAAGAACACATCAATAGTCAAGGCTAGATGTTACAGAGGTAACATAAAGACAAAACTGAACGCTCTCTATCTGAAAGAGTATAGTGTTCGTAACAAAGTAAATGAATTGATCGCCCACATTGAAGTAAATAAATATAACCTGATAGCAATTACGGAGATGTGGCTGCAGGACAACAAAGGTTGGGTCCTTAGTAATGAGGGGTACATGACATTAAAGAAGAATAGGAAGCTAGGTAAAGGTGGAGGGGTAGCACTGTTAATCAAAGAGGGCATTGGTGCAATAGTTAGAGATGACCTTGGTTCAGGAGATCAGGATGTAGAATCAGTTTGGGTAGAGATGAGGAGTAGTAGGGGAAAAAAGTCATTCGTGGGAGTGGTCTACAGGCCCCCTAACAGTAGCCACAGTGTAGGACAAAGTATTCAAGAGAAAATATTGTCTGCTTGTGATAAAGGGATGGCAATAATCATGAGTGATTTTAATCTGCACATAAACTGGAAAAATCAGATTGGCAGTAATAGCCTGGATGAAGGATTCTTAGAATGCTTTTGAGATAGTTTCTTAGAGTAGCATGTTCTGGAACCAACCAGAGAGCAGGTTATATTAGACTTGGTATTGTGTAACGTGGCAGGATTAATTAATGACCTCAGAGTAAAGGCACCCCTAGGTAGCAGCGACCACAATATGATTGAATTTTACATCCAGCTTGAAAGGGAGAAGTGTGGGTCTAAGACTAATATCTTAAACTTAAGTAAGGCCAACTATGTGGGCATAAAAGCTGAGCTAGCTGAAGTGAACTGGGAAACTAGGCTAGAGGATAGATCGATAGAGAAGCAGTGACAGACATTTAAGGGGATATTTTAGAGCATTCAGAATAAGTACATTCCTGCTATAAAGAAAAATTCTAAGGGGAGGACCCACCATCCGTGGTTAACTAAAAAGTTAAGGAGAGCATCAAACTTAAGGAAAAAACATACAACTCCGCAAAGTTGAGTGGCCGGACAGATGATTGGACAGAATAGAAAGACCAGCAGAGAATGGCTAAAAGGTTAATCAGAAGAAAGAAATTAAAGTATGAGAGGAAGCTAGCTAGAAATGTAAAAATGGATAGCAAGAGTTTCTACAGGTATTTAAAAAAGAAAGGAGTAAGTAAAGTGAGTGTTGGTCCTCTAAAGAGTGACAGTGGGGAGTTAATAGTGGATAATAAGGAAATTGTGTTCACTACAGAGAATACAAAAAATATTCCAATGATAGCTGCAAATCAGGAAGTGAACGGGAGAAAGGAACTTGGTGAAATTGAAATCACCAGGGAAACAATACTGAGCAAATCGATGCAGCTGCAGGCTGGCAAGTCTCCAGGTCCCGATGGACTACATCCCAGCGTCTTAAAAGAGGTGGGTAATGAGATAGTTGATGTGCTGGTGTTAATTTTCCAAAATTCGCTAGATTCTGGAAAGGTTACATCAGGTTGGAAAGTAGCAAATATAACCCCTCTATTTAAGAGGCAGAAAACAGGAAACTATAGGCCAGTTAGCTCGACATCTCTCATGAGGAAGTTATTAGAATCGATCATTAAAGAGGTTATAGCTGGGCACTTAAAAGAGCTCAAGGTAATCGGGAAAAGTCAGCATGGTTTTGTGAAAGGGAAATCATGTTTAACCAATTTATTGGAGTTTCATGAAGGAGTAACATGCACTGTGGATAAAGGGGAGCCTGTAGACGTACTGTACTTGGATTTCCAGAATGCATTTGATAAGGTGCCACATCAAAGATTATTATGGAAAATAAAAGTGCATGGTATAGGGGGTAATATATCAGCATGGATAGAAGATTGGCTGGCAGAAAGCAGAGAGTATGCATAAATGGGTCTTTTTCTGATTGGCAGGATGTAACAAGTGGAGTCCCACAGGGGTCTATACTGGGGCCGGAACTTTTTACGATTTACATCGAAGGCTTAGATGAGGAGAGTGAAGACATGGTAGCTAAATTTGCAGGTGACACAAAGATTGTAGGAAAGTATGTTGTGAAGAGGACATGAGGAGGTTACAGATGGATATAGATAGGTTGAGTGAATGGGCAAAGATCTGGCAAGTGAAGTTTAATGTGGAAAAATGTGAAGTTGTTCACTTTGGCAGGAAGAACAAAAAAGCAGAGTATTACTTAAATGGAGAATGGCTATATAATTCTGAGGCGCAGAGGGATCTAGGTGTTTTAGTACAAGTCACAAAAAGTCAGTATGCAGATTCAGCAAGTAATTATGAAGGCTAATGGAATGCTATCTTTTATTACGAAAGGGATTGAACATAAAAGTAAGGATGTTATGCTCCAGTTATACAGGGCATTGGTGAGACCGCACCTCGAATGCTGTGTGCAGTTTTGTTCTCCTTATTTAAGGAAGGATGTAAATGCATTGGAAGCGGTTCAAAGGAGGTTTACTAGATTGATACTTGGAATGAGTGGGTTATGGACAGACTGGACTTGTTTCCACTGGAGTTTAGAAGAGTGAGGGCCGATTTGATTGAAGTATACAAAATCCTGAACGGCCTTGACAAGGTAGATGTCAAAAGGATGTTTCCTCTTGTGGGTGAGTCCAGAATTAGGGGGCACTGTTTTAAAATTAGGGGTCGCCCTTTTGGGACAGAGATTAGGAGAATTTTTTTCTCTCAGAGGGTTGTGCGACTTTGGAACTCTCTGCCTCAGAAGATGGTGGAGGCGGGGACATTGACTATTTTTAAGGCAGAGGTAGATAGATTCTTGTTAGGCAAGGGAATCAAAGGTCATTGGGGTTAGATGGGAATGTGGAAATTGAAGCACAAGAAGATCAGCCATGATCTTTTTGAACGGTAGAGCAGGCTCAAGGGGCCAAATGGTCTACTCCTGTTCCTATTTCTTATGTTCTTAAAAAAAATACTGTGATATCACCATTCCCTGCATGAGTCATGTGCAGTGATTAGCAAAATACAAGTAAACTAGTCAGATTGTCTTAAGATTGGGAGTTAGAAGGCTTAGTAACAAAAGGTTTTGCTGACTACCGCCATTACACAAACTGATGGCATTGTTATACAATTCTATTTCGCTTCCTGCTGATTGAAACAGAGTGAGATTTGACAAAGTCTGGATTTTCTCAGGTCTTGAGCCCGTGCTGAAGGCCAGTGGGACCGCGTGACCAGCCTCTTAATTGGCCACCACCAGACCTGCTGTCCAATTAAGGACGGAGACCTAACTCGCCAGGATGTAGGCCCAATCAGAGGGCTAGCTGCTCTGCAGCCTCGGTAGCCCCACTGAGAGAGGTTGCCGCTGCTGTTCTGAAAAGAGAACGAGTGGATACCTTCATTTTTAGGTGCCCTCGCAGAGGAGGTAAAAAGTGATTTTCTCTGTATGGGCAGGCAGGCCCTGACAATCAAAGGGGAAACCCCTGCAAAAGTGGCACAGTTACCACAGAGGCAGCCTTTGCCACTGGGGGCCCTCTCTTTTGGCCATGAAGCCTCCAGATGTGATACCCTCCCACAGGAAGCCTTTGCAAGGCTGTTTCCATGCATTTGACAGCCTTCCCACACCAAGGGGCCACTCTGCCACCGATACCTCAACAATATGCAGAGCAGTGTAACACTCTAGAGAACACTTTAGACCTTTGCAGCATTGAGGTACATTGCACACTCTCCAGAGTATAGCCTGACAAATGTGACTGCTTTAAGATATTAATACAGGGGTAGCAGTTGCTATAACATAGAAACAAGAGTAGGCTATTTAGCCTCCTTAACTGATTTGCCATTCAATTAGATCATGGTTGATCTCTGCCCTAACTCCATATGCCCGTCTTTGCCCCAGATCCCTTAATATCTATGGTTAGCAAATATCTATCAAGCTTAAATTTAAAATTAATAATTGATCTAGCATTAATTGCAATTTGCAGAAAGTTCCAAAATTCTACCACCATTTGTGTGCCAGTGTTTCCTATTTCACTACAATGTCCCAGTCCTAGATTCCCCAATCAGTGGAAATTTCTCTATCAACCTTTTGAAAATGTTGTTCAATCACCCCTTAACCTTCTAAATTCCAGAGAATACAATGCTAGTTTGTGTAAACACTCTTCATAATTTAACCCTTGGAGTCCAGGTATCATTTTGTGAGCCTATACTGCACTCCTTACAAGGCCAATATGTCCTTCCTGTGGTGTGGTGCCCAGAACTGCTCTCAGTACTCCAGAAGTTATAGCTGTAGCATAACTTCTACCTCCTACTCTAGTCCTCCAGATAAAAAGCCCAGCATTTCATTAGTCCTATTGATTATTTTCTATATCTGTTCATGACATTTTAGTGGTTGATGTACCTGGGCACAACCCCCAAATCCTCCTCCCACCACCTCACCCCACTGTCCCATACCAACTCCCAGTCTGTTTGGAACTCCATGTTTCTAGCTTTGCACCACTTAGAACATGCTTTGTTCTTATCCATTTTAGATCCAAAGTGGATGTCCTCACATTTGCTTGCACTGAAATCCACGGTTTGCCACAGTTTTGGCCATTTACTTAATCTGTCAATATCTGTTTGTAATTTAATATTTTCAACAACACTGCTTACAATGTGTCATTGGCAGTCTTGGATAAGTGGCTTTCTGTCCCATCACCTAATTTGTTAATAAGTATGATGAATATCTGAAGCCTCAAATACAGTTCCTTGCAGTGCAGCACCTTGCACACCCTGCCAATTAGTGTACCTGCCCATTCTCCCTACTCTGACTCCTGTCACTCAGCCAATCTCTAAGCGAGGTCAATATTTTGCTTTTAATTGCATGGGCTTCAACCAGAGCAAGAGTGGAAAGAGGTGAGAATGATGAGAAGAAAAATGACATGCCAATGGCTAGCTTTCAGATAGTATAGGAATTGCTAGATCAAAAAAGACCAATGAGTGGGGTTAAGACCTCACCCTATATTTTTTTTTATAAAGCTATCTGGTAATATCTGGGAAACTCATATATCATTATCCCTGAAGATCCACTGACTGTGGACTGCACAGACCAAATTCAAAGAGAGTTATACAAAGGCCATCCATATTTCATAACCCAAGCTGACCAACAGGGGTCTGTTTGTCTGCTAAGTCAAAGGGCCCCACAACCTTCCTTTCAATTCTTAATGGCTGAGACGTTTAACAATTTGGGATCCTGATGAGGGATACATATCCTTTGTTAAAGACAGTGACAAGTGGTGGGAGTTATGGACATGGCCTCTGGCTTGTGGAACCAGTAATATTGCCTTGCTGAACTGCAAAGTCTCAGTCTGTCTTTTTATCATCTGGCTAGTAGCCTCACAGACAGGGAGATCTGGCCCAGGTTGGACACCTGGCCCCCATCTACACTGCTTCTGTTGGGAATTTTGTACCATTGCCTACTTAAGATGTAAATGCATTAGAAGCAGTTCAGAGAAGGTTTGCTGACTAATACCAGGAATGGGCGGGTTGTATTATGAGGAATGGCTGGATAGGTTAGGCTTGTATCAACTGGAATTTAGAAGAGTAAGAGGAGACTTAATTGAAACCTTTAAAATCCTGAGGGGTCTTGACAGGGTGGATGTGGAGAGGATGTTTCCTCTTGTGGGAGAATCTAGAACTAGGGGTCACAGTTTAACAATTATGGGTCACCCATTTAAGACAGAAATCAGAGAGTCATGAGTCTTTGGAATTCTCTTCCTCAAAAGGCAGGGGAAGCAGAGTCTTTGAATGTTTTTAAGATAGCGCTAGATAGATCCTTGATTAACAAGGGGGTGAAAGGTTATTGGGGGTCGGCAGGAATGTGGGGTTGAGGTTACATTCAGATCAGCCATGATCTTATTGAATGGTGGAGCAGGTTTAAAGGGCTGAGTGGCCTACTCCTGATTCTAATTCGCATGTTCGTATATTCCTATGTAATTTTAAAATGTAGGTGCTAAAGATCTTACCTTTGAGAAAAGGAGATTTGGTGGGAATGGGTGGTATTTAATGCTATACCCTGTGGTGAGTTTGGTGGCAGGGGGCATTTAATCAGGCGGGATAGTGGTGGATGGGAGGGTGGTGGATGGGCACCCTGTCGCCTTCCCCCCACTGTCCCAACCAAGTTCGTGGTGGGAAGGCTCATGGACAATCTTGCGCTTGCTGCTAACTGAGGCCCTTATGTGGAAATTAATTACCCATAATTAATCATCCTGCCACGGCTGGAATTCACCCAACAGCAGAGGTGTGGCTTGCCCTGCGGCAGGAAGCCCAAAAAGCAAATGCTGGCATGTTCGCTTGCAGATGTCCTTGGGGGTGGTTCGTCATGCTCGGGCTCTCAGTGCCTGATTGTGGGACCCAGCATTAGGAAGGGGGACTCCCGCTGAGAGCCACACTCACACCCTTGCTGCCAACCCCTCTCCCCACAAATCCCAGCCTGCGACTCCCTCCCACCTCACTTACCTGTGATCTATGGCGATGCTAGGCCTTGGGTGGGTGTAGTACCAGCAGCAGCCACCGCCTCCTCAGTGGCACTGCCAAGCAATGAAGAGCTGCCAGGCCCTGATTGGCTGGCAGCTCTGGGCAGGCAAGCCTTTCACTCCCAGGGTCCTTGACCTCGGAGAAGGTTTGCCATTGCCCAGTTAAATGTATGATTGGTATTTAATGCCGCCGGCCTTTCCGAAAAGAGGCGACAGGAGGCTCTCACTGGCTCTCCAGCCAGCGGGGGAGATCCCCATCACTTCCAGTGTTTCTGATGACTCATGAGAACATGCAGGGAAAAAAAACAGAGATCTGAAGGCAAGTGTATGTCAGAGTCTATGACATTCTTACAGAATATGGAAAGTGTCTGACAAAAGTGTATGATCACATGAGGAGGCTAAAACAGAACTACACATTCTTACCTCACTATCCTCACTGATATGATGAACTTGAGCACAGATGTCCTACATCTCCATAAACACAGTCATTGCAGGGTGAGTGTGAAGAACCAGTAAAGGGAGAACAGAAAGTCTGTTGTGAAACTGATACTAAATCAAGATCACAAGTAGATGTGACAAGATATCAAAAGAAGGTTCAGAGATCTGTTCACCTAAAATATTTTGTTATTTCTGGTTTTAACTGACCACTTGAAACATTTATTTTTGATTTTTTTTAAGAATGATGGGATCTCACTCAGAGCAGAAAAGTAGCTTATGCAAGACAGAGGAACTTGATCTAGCGGTGTTGAACATTTCCGGGGAGATTTTACCTCCCTACTCTCAATGGAGATAGGGCAGCAGCAGAACTAAAATGAAGGTGGTGAACTTACTGCCCTGTTTTCATTCTGCTTAATTTTCCTAGGACATTCCACTGGGTGGTCCAAGCCCCCATCTGAATCAGGCAGGAACCTCTTTAAACTGTAAAAGAAGAGGCCAGAGGAGGCAAGGCAGCAGGACTCCTCCTTGGGACTCCTCAAGGATAGTGTGGGTCGCAACTGCTCTGGACTTTCTCCTCCATGAATGCCCGCCTTTTCCCTAACATGAACCTATCTTTTTTCCCAGCCAGGTTAGCCTCGCAGGTGACCAGATATTGTGCCAACCAGGAGCCAATAAGTTGCAATGGTCTGCCTGCTTGGACTGTGGAACTCATGACACGTATGTCAAAGGGCTGAGGTGGACCCGGCCTCCCGCAGACACTACCAGGTGGCTGATCAGTGTGTTCCACCAATCTGCTGCCTAGCAAACTCCACCCATTGAAGTCTAGTGGTACTGAGCTGTAACTTGAATGTGATCAGAAGTAATGGTTGCCTTGTGAACAACCTCAGTAGCTTACATCATCACCATTACCTGGATTTGTGTTTGTCGAGAAGTGACTTGAAGGGCATAAGCTAAATTAGCAGCTAAGCAGTTTTGTTCAGACTACCATGAGCAATGTTTTGGACGTCTACTGATGTAGTATTAGTCATTGTGTGAGCTGCACTTAATGCCTTAAAGCATCAAAAGTTATTCTAAATAAAATGTTTTTGTTCAGAAATACAGCCTCTGACTTGTGATGACAAGTAACACATTTTGTTAGGAAGAATGAGGAAAGAAAATATGAATTAAATGGGCCAAGTTTAAAGGCTCTGTAACAACAGAGAGACCTAGGGGTGTATGTGTCCCAATCTTTGAAGGTGGGTGGAACTGTTGAGAAGACTGTAAAAAAAGTGGTATCCTTGGCTTCAGAAACAGAGGCATAGAGTACAAAACAAACAAGGAAGTTATGCCAAACCTTTAAAAATTACTTGTTGGGCCTCATCTGTGTTATGTACAATTCTGGGCACCATGTTTTAGAAATGATATCTAGGCCTTAGATAGAGTGCAGAAGACTCAAATTTACCAGGTATGAGGGATTTCAGTTATGTGGAGAGACTAGAGAAACTGGGATTAATCTCCTTAAAGCAGAGAAGGTTAAGGGGAGATTTAAGAGGGGCCTTCAAAATTATGAAGGGTTTTAACAGAGTAAACGAGGAGAGATTGTTTCCAGTGGAAGAAGGGTTAGTAACCAGAGGACACAGACTTGAAGTGATTGGTTAAAGAACCAGAGCCAAAAGAGGAGACATTTTTCATGCAGCAAGCTATTATGATCTGGAATACACTGCCTGGAAGAGCGCTGGAAGCAAACTGAGTAATAACTTTCAAAATGGGATTGGTTAAATACTGAATGGTTAGCTCTGTTGGCTAGACAGCTAGTGTGTGGATCAGATTAATGCCAACAGCATAGAGTTCAATCCCTGTTCTGGCTGAAGTAGACCCAGGGCATGCCTCTGGAGCCTGCCTCCTCACCCTACCCCTACTAAAAAAATCATGGCACTTTGCTGTAGTTTGGCCAATAACTGCTAAGGACTTGGCTTCTGGTGGAGATCTGAAGAAGAAATACTTGCAGAGCTATAGGAAAGGGCAAGGAGATGGGACTATTTGGATAGCTCTTTCAAAAAGCCAGCATGGGTCAAATGGTCCTTCTGTGCTGTATTACTTTATGATCTATGACATCTGCTGATATAAAAAAATGGAAAGGCAAAGCCTCTGTTGGCCTAATAGACCAGGTAGGTTTGTGATAATGCCATATGTGTCAGATCCTGATGACTTGTGGCTGTGATGTAGGCTTATTCTCAAGCATCATCTAATGTGGCTCTTATGTTTCAGAATATTCATATGCGTTAGATGAAATTCTTTTCACAGATACTCAAAGACTGAATTTTAGAATTTGAACACTGAGTCTAAAGAAAGCTGAATTTTTACCACTCTCAGACAAGGAGAATTGCTGCATGATTCACAACTTGTGCACCATGCCTCAGGGTGAAATACTGCAAGATCTGATGGGTAATCTTTTGATGTACTTAAGTCGGGTGTCCAATTTATGGCCTTGCAACCCAAAATGCATCCAAGCCCTTGAAATACAGCTGCCGAAGCTCCTACAACTTGTAAATTGTTCATTACACTTGTTCATTAGTGAATCAGTCTGGAGGGTAGAACAGGGCTATTAGTGTTCTTGCCTTATTGATGGTTAAATCCTAAACCAGAACACCAAGATCTGTTGCTAACACCACTTGACATATATATAGAGAAATTATTAGGAACATGGATTCAAACTTTATATATGACACACAATCTAAAGGCTTGGAGATACCTTTCAAAATCCTGGAGCTCTCTCCCTAACAGCACTGCGCGTGTACCTACACCACATGGGCTGCAGCGGTTCAAGAAGAAAGCTCACCATCACCTTCTCAAGGACAACTGGGGATGGGCAATAAATGCTGGCCCAGCCAGCAATGTCCACATCCCATGAATGAATAAAGAAAAAAATAAATTCCTGCTAATCTTATTTTGACATGGCTTTAACTCAGTTGCCTTGCTTCAAAAAACACTAACAGAAATTTGGTGTGAGTCCCCTTAGAAAATGTCCCATTATCTGTGAATAATTCAATAAAGATTTGTCAAGCAATTTTCTTGAAGGCAGTGTCTCCTTGTGCTTCACATTGAATTAATCACTTTGATTAGCAGTGACAAACAAAGCGGCCTTTTTTATACAACACAACAAAGAGTGGTGACATAAATGATCGGTTAATATGTTTATTTTTGGTGTTGCTCCATATCGGAATGCTAGTCAAAGTAACAGGACAGATCCTTTCTCTTTGAACAGTGCTGGAGAATATTTAACCTCTGCCTGTGCAGACATTTGGGACCTCACTTTAACATGTTATTTGACATTGCTGACATCACTTATTATTGCACGAAATGCCACCCTAGTTCATATACTTAAGTCGCAAATTGGGGCTTGAACCCACGATAAATAAGCAAGCTTGCTCTCAGGTGGTCACACAAGAAATGGAAGCGGCACAAGGAGAGAACAACTTTGAGTGAGGGGTTTAGACTTTGCTTTTTTTTAATAGCATGCTATTATGTTAACTGTGGACGGTCATGTGGGCAGTAAAGTACGTGGATATAAATGGGATGACAAGAGAAGATCATAGTTATAAATGGCATGTTGACATACTGCAGGTTGGAACACTCTCAGTAATCTTTTTTCCATACAGTACGTTCTAGCCATTTCCTGTGGCATTGGGAAACTGATACTCTGACACACAACTAAAAGTCATACTGTTACAATAGCAAATTACATGTGATCTGTATGTGATTCCGTGATTACCCACAGAATTTGTAGTGTATTTCTTGAAGAAATTATTTTGCTAATAAGATACTGTCATATTGCAGTCTGCTAATTAGAAAATATTCAAGTTGAATCACATTCCGCACAGTAACTATATGTGGGTTAATTTAGAGTAATAGCCACAATAGCTATCAAGCCTTTACAATGTAAGCAGAAATAATACTGGGTGAACATTGGGCTGGATTGGTCATCATCCTGCTGACAGGTCCAAAAGCAGCAAGGGTGACCCTGCTTCAGCTTTCAATGGGGGCGCATCTTGTCTGCGGCAGCCAATTAATTGGTGGAATCGCGGCAGCAGTGGGAAGAGGCTCTTACTTTTCTCACTTAAGTGGCTCAATTGGCCTCTGAGCAGGAGGGCAGTCTGCCTGCCACCTTCCCCACCGCTGGCAAGATGGCATGAAGGTGGGGACTCCACCCCTGCCTTCCCTTGCTATTTTATAGGGCCCCCTGCCTCTCAGCCCATCCTCAGAGGGCTGGTACAATTCAATCCATTGTTTCTGCAGCTTGTGAGTCAAGCACTATAGTTGATATTACTGCTGTAATGGAAATGCAGGGCTCTATTTTACTGTGGATTTGGGACCCCAACATTGGGACCAAATGCAGTTCCCAAGCCTGCACTGGCTGGCAGCAGGGACCAGCTCGGTGATTTTACCAGAGACAGCCTCAAATTAGCTGCCTCGGATGGCAGTTAAAAGAGATGGCAGTTCTGAAGCCACTGCAGCATCAGCAAGAGAGGTGGGCACTGCTAAGGTGGATCGGAATCTCGGGGGAACCTCCAGGTAATAAATCAGAAATGAAGCATTCATGGGCAGAGGGGAGGCCCCTCCAGGGAGATCGTTGGGACAGAGAGTGGAGGGGCTGCTGCCTTACTTGCCCCCAGCTCCCTCTCTGAGCCGTGTAGCCTCCTCATCCCATGGCCCCCCCCAGCTGCTGCAGGGAGGCTGACTTCATGAAGCTGGTGGCCTCGCTATGCAGCAGGGAGCTGCCCTGCTGCCCACAAAATGCTGATTGTCCTTGTGGCCCCTAATTGTGGCCTTTATTATGCCAATCGGCTGTCTGCCTCTGTGGAGTGGGCAAATGTTCTGCACCCCGATTCACCTCCTGCTTGCCGATGGGAAACTTCCCCAGCAGAGGGGCAGTGTCAGGGAGCCATCCCAGCATGGCTGCCTCTCATCTCCATTCCTGCCACCAGAGGCTGGTAAGATTCAGCCAGCAAAGTCAGAATGGTAGTCCACTGCCTGAGTAAGGAGGTCAATAAAGTGGGTAGTCAAATTGTTTAAACCTGTGTTCGTGTACTGACTACTTTCCTACAAACTTATGTCCGCCTATTAATGCAACATTGTCATGTAGCGTGGGAGCAGGGAGGAATCCCTGCCTAGATTTTATGACCTAACAGGATTCTGCTGGATCAGTGGAGAATCAGCCTTTGCACCCATCCTTCTCCATGCCTACCGACACTGATGGGTCTTCTGCATATCCCAGTTTAGGAAGAATGTGAAGGCTTTAGAGAGAGTTCAGAAAAGATTTATGAGAACAGTTCCAGGGATGAGGGACTTCAGTTATGTGGATAGATTGGAGAAGCTGGGGTTGTCTTTGTTAGAGAAGAGAAGATTGAGAGGAGATTTGATAGAAGCGTTCAAAATCATGAAGGGTCCAGGCAAAGTAGATAGAGAGAAGCTGTTCCCATTGGTGGATGGGTTGAGAACCAGAGGACTTCAATACAATGTGATTGAAAAAAGAACCAATGGTAACATGGAGAAAGGTGTTTTTATGCAGCGAGTGGTTAGGATGTGGAATGCACTGCCTGAGAGTGTAATGGAGCTAGATTCAATTGGGGCTTTCAAAAGGGAATTGGATAAGAACCTAAAGTGAAACAAATTGCAGGGCTATGGGGAAAGGAGAGACTGGCATCCTTGAAGGTGGATAAATCACCTAGGGCTGGATGGATTGTATCTCAGGCTGTTGAAGGAAACCAGGGAGGAAATAGTGGATGCTCTGAGGATCATTTTCCAAACCTCACTAGATACAGGCGAGTTCCCAGAGATTTGGTGGTCTGTGAACATTATACCATTATTAAAAAAGGGTGCGAAGGATAGGCCATAAAATTATAGGCCAGCCAGTCTGACTTCGGTGGTGGGCGAATTATTGGAAACAATTCTGAGAGACAGGATAAACTGTCACTTAGAAAGGCACAGGTTGATCAGGGGTAGTCAGCATGGTTTTGTTAGGGGAACATTGTGTCTTACAAACAATAGAATTTTTTGAAGAAGTAACAACGGGGGATTGGTGAAGGTAGTGCAGTGGATGTTGTCTACCTGGATTTCAGTAAGACATTTGACAAGGTCCCACATGGCTGACTGGTCAGGAAAGTTGAGATCTCAAAAGATACAGCGGAAGGTGGCAGGTTGGATCTAAAATTGGCTCAGTGGCAGGAAACAAAAGGTCGATGGATGTTTTTGCAAATGGAAAACAGCTTCCAGTGGTATTCCACAGGGCTCAATGTTAGGGCCATTGCTGTTTGTTGTATATATTATTGATTTAGACTTAAATGTGGGAGGCATGATTGGGAAATTTGCAAATGATACAAAAATTGGCCATTTAGTTGATAGTGAACAGGATAGCTGTCGACTCCAGAATGATATCAATGGTTTGGTTGAGTGGGCAGAGAAGTGGCAAATGGAATTCAATCCAGAAAAGTGTGAGATAATGCATTTGGGGAGGGCAAACAAAGCAAGGGAATACTCAATAAACATCAAGTTATTGAGAGGGGTCGAGGAAGTGAGAAACTTTGGAGTGCATGTCCACAGATCCTTGAAGGTGGCAGGACAGATGGACAAGGTGGTCAAGAAAGCATATGGGATGCTTTAATGGGCGAGGTATTGAATACGAAAGCGGGATGTAATGATGGAACTGTATAAAACACTGGTTAGGCCACAGCTGGAATTTTGTGTGCATTTCTGGTCACCACATTACAGTAGGACAGAATTGCTCTGGAGACAGTGCAGAGGAGATTTACAAGAAGGTTGCCAGGGCTTGAAAATTGCAGCTATGAGGAGAGATTGGATAGGCTAGGGTTGTTTTCCTTAGGGGAGGCTAAGGGATGACCTAATTGGGTGTACAAAATTATGAGGGGCCTAGATAGGGTAGACAGGAAAGACTTGTTTCCCCTAGCTGAGGGATCAATTTCTAGGGGGCATATATGTAAGGTGATTGGTGGAAAGATTAGAGGGGACATGAGGAAAAACTTTTTCACCCAGAGGGTGGTGGGCATCTGGAATTCACAGGCTAAATTGGCAGTTGAGGCTGAAATGCTCAACTCATTTAAAAGGTACCTGGATCTGAATCTGAAGCGCTGTAACCTGCAAGGCTACAGACCAGGTGCTGGAAAATGGGATTAAAATGCGCAGCTAGTTTCTTTTTTCCGGCACAGACATGATGGGCTGAATGGCCTCTTCCTGCACCATAACTTTTCTATGGTTCAATGGATCTAGGAGGCGGAGTGGGACTAGCTGAGTTGCTCTTACAGAATGTGGGCACCGACACAGGTGGGCTGAATAGCCTCGTGCATTGTAACCATTCTGATTTTATGATCCTCGAGACTGACTGATTTAATGTTTTTAGACAGGCTCCCAGCAGTATATCTGCTGCTGCTGTTGCCTTGGATTGGTGAGGGGGGTTGGTGGGGGAGGTGCGGAATAGGAGAGAAAAAAGGTCTGTGGTACTTGTTATAGGGCTGTGTGGCTGGCAGGCCCCAGCAACAAGCAATATTTGATTGATTCCCCAATTCAAAGCACCTCTTTGTACTATCATGTGATTCTGCCACAAATCTTTGTGGACTCCAATAAATCAAAAATCCTCTTGTTTTGAAATATTGTCAAATTGGGCAGGATTTTCCTGTCGGTGAGCGGGTGCGGGGCCCGCTCGCCGACGCGTAAAATGACGCGTGGTGATATTGGGCGGAACTCCCGACGTCACCGCGCCCCATTTAAATTTTCAGGTAGGCGGGGGCTCAGCAAAATCAGCTGCGTGCTCGCCGACCTGTCAATGGCCAATTGAGGCCATTGACAGAGTCAGTGAAGTAATTAATGGACCTGCCCGTCCAACCTTAAGGTTGGCGGACAGGCCAGGAGCCCTGGCGGGCATTAGAAAAAACATGAAACCTCATCCACCGGCGGGATAAGGTTTCATGTAGGTTTTTAAAAATTTAATTAAAGTTTTTTAAAAAATTATGGACATGTCCCAACTCATGTGACAGTTTCACATGAGGGGACATGTCAGGGAATTTTTTTTTTCTATTTTTAATATTTTTGACAGTAGAGGCGATCTCCTTGAGATAGCACTTAGCCTCAGGGAGATGAGTGCGCTGTTTTGTGCGCATGCGCGAAAGAGCGTACTCTCAGGTTTAGGGATTCCCCCCCCCACCCCGCCCGCACAGGGAGCGCATAGCGCTTACATGCGGACGTCATGCTGGGTGGGCCTTAATTGGCCCGCCCATGTAAAATGGCAGCACGCCCCTGATTGGGGTTGCCGATCGGAGGCGTGCCTCTTGCGTGCCCCTTGCGTGCCCACAATTCAACATCCCCCCCGATGGGGGGGGAAATCCTGCCCATTGTTTTATTTTGCATGGATCTCAGGCCCTAAAATTTAAACTGTATTGTATCTGACATTGATATGTTGATATAAAAGCTTTATATCTTAAATCATTTGTTAAACAACCTGCTTATTTCTATGTCACAGGAAGGCCAAGAATTGACGATGGATTCCATGACATGCCACACATTCACTTAAGTTGACATTTAAAGGGTACAACTGTAAAATGGGAAGTACAGTGAAAAGAAGCACTGATCAGGTGCTCGTCCTTAGTTGCTCTGAGAAAATGGTGTTGGGTCTTCTTGAACTGCTGCTGTCTTGTAGTATGGTGCTTCCACAATGGTGTTCATTGGGGATTTTCATGATTTTGACAATGATTCCATTGTCAGAGAAAGAGGTCTTCTTACATGATGTCACTGCTCGAAATTAGAGAGTGGAAACTCCCATTTGATGAAAGCTGGTCAGATTATCAGGTGCACAAGGGGCCACGTGGGTGCAATCAGTGACTCAGACATTTTGGAATCCTCCAATCTGTATAACCGCAGTGCCCCATCCTGTTGGGTGCAAACTAAACATCTGTTCAGTGAGGTGTTGGTGATGGTTAGCACCATTGCTGCTCTGTTATTTCAAAGTCACAGAATTTCTCCTCTCTCATTATTCTCTTGTTTTTTTCTTCTCCAAACAATTACTCCTGTTGTAACTACAGGTATGATCAGTGCTTGTTGTAGCAACACATTAAACTAATCTGCCATTCCAAATTATGTTGGGTCTTCTCGTCAGCATTGGTGTGCAGCTACTTAATCCCCTCAACTTCTTAGGGTTTTGTCAGGGTGAATAGAAAAGACAGTTCTTCTGGTTGGGAGTCAGCAATAAGGGGTTATTGATGTAACATTGTTAGGAAGAGAGTGAGGAAAGGGATTAGGAGGAATTTCTTTCCACAGAAGGTTGTTGGAACATTAAATACTTTGCCACAAAGTGCATCTCATCAACAATGTAATTATATGCACAGTACAAAGTTTTGATTTGGCTATTTTACAGAAGTGGAATGACTTGCAGCTGAATATATTACTGTTGTAGTCCATTGCAGCTTGTACAGTAGAATAAGAAAGAATGTGCAATATAGCACCTTTCACTACCTCAGGATGTCCCATGCTCTTCAAAGTCGATCAAGTACTTTTTAATTGTAGCTACTGTTGTAATGTGGGGAAATGCAATGGCCAATTTGGTGCATAGCAAGGTCCCATAAACAGCAATGAAAAAAATGACCAAATAATTTGGTTTGTTGATGGTTGTTGAGGAATGAATATTGGCCAGGATAGCAGGACAATTCCCTTACTCTTCTCCAATATTGCAGACCTGGCTTCCTCAGTTCTGCACTGAAGTGTCAGCTTAGATGATGTGCTAAAGACCCTAAAGAGGTGTTAAATCCACAACCTTATGATTCAGAAGTGGGAGTATTACAGCTGAGCCAAGGCTGACACCTTATGCTTTTAGTGTGCATTTATGGTGGCAACGGCATACTGTGGAGTGCTCCATATTGAGAGAGAACAGAAATCATGAGCGAGAGCAAGGCCTTGTGGAAAAATCAGTACAAGAAATATGATATTTGACAGAGGAGGCAAACTGAGAGAACAACAATAATCAGCAGATTGAAAGGATATTAAAGAAGGAAGAGTGAGTAAAGAACAAGGTATGGTGAATTAGCTATTAAGAATTGTGGGGAGGGATAGTGAAGATGAAATGGTATACAAAATTTGAGAGCATTTCTAGCAGAGGGGGTCCTTGACTCAAACCCTTGAGTGTAAACCATTGCTGAAAACTCTTCACATTAGCAGAAAGAAGAGGTCCGTAGTTAACTGTTGCTTTTCGCCAAGGTCTGTGCTTACATCCTGTGTATAAACTTGGCTATTTTTGACGTAAATCTTACCTTTTTGAATAGATTCTTCTCTGAAGGACATGTCCAAGTTCTACATGGGCATTCTCAGTGTAAAGCTTCAACATGTTTCTTTTGCATACAGAAAATGTTTCTCTAAGACTGTCTTGAATTCATGTGGAATAGTTAAAAGCCATCAGATAACATTGATGTAATGTAATGCACATCACAGTGTTTGTATGGCATGAAGTATATTATTAACTTCAAATTTAAAGAACTTGATTTGGACTGCTTTTCATTAACATAATTGTCAGCCAATCAGATATCTTTATATTAATGTATCTAACAACAATATACCCCAAACAGTTCAACCTGTCAGTGATCTACAATTGTAGGTTTTTCAGTTCCATAAATCAGTTCCACAAATCTGTAAATTATTTTTTTAAAAATTGTATAAATTTCTTTTTTCCATTTCATGCCTTTAACTTGAATTGGCATTCCTGCTTCTAGACTCCAGTGACTGACAGAAGAACCTTGCTGGATCCAAATTATCCACGCCAGTGAAAATCTTGACAAACTCTAACAAATCTCTTCCTCTTCATTCTAGAGACTAAAGTTTCATGATAAATATTCTTTTCTTATAACTCTTAATTCAGGAATCTGACCTGTAGCCCTTCTCTGAATTTCATCCAATAATTTTACACCTTTCCTGAAACTGCACTCTGTACTCCAGATCCAGCTTCAACAAGGCCAGGTTAAACATCAACATCATCGCTGACTTATATGTAACATCCCCAATATTACACCCAACACTTTACTTCCTTCCTTGACCACCTGTGAACAATATCCACCTGTCCCATCTTGGTAGCCATTTCTCTGTAGATGAAATCTCAGGAGGTGAACTAGCAACTTCTAACCTTGATCAATCACAGCCAGCCTCAAGGTCAGTTGCCTTAAGTATGTTATCACCAAACATGCACCCACATTCTCACTTCTACCTGACCCCACCAATGTGAGACTCACAGATTATTAATTTGAAGAGTCATTCTTTCTTTGAAAAAATGGGCGTAACATTTTCTATTTTCTGATTCTAATGAGCTATGAGGGAGAAGTATTTGCAACCTCTTCAGTTAATTACACCTGTCCACTTAGATTGAAATTGTCCAATTGTTTAACTTACACTTTCTAAACTTTCCTGCTGCGCCTTCCTTTTTGATACTGAAGATTTCTAGTCTCCTGTTGACACTCAAGCAACTCTGCCCCATCTTTCAGTGGTTAAAAACAGCAACAAAATAATGATTTAGTAATTCATTTTCTGTCTTCACCACCATCTCCTACAGTTTTAATTATTAGTTCAGCCCTCATTTGCCCTTAAAATTAACAACTGAATGGTCACTAGATGTCAACAACTCCCTTAGTTCAACTTGACTTATTATTCTCTCCGCTAGTTAGAAGAAAACCAGTATTGCCTTCCTTCTTGTGGGTTCCCTCATTTGTTTAAGAAATAGATTCCTGAATTATTTCAGCAAACTCCCTTGTGCACACATATTGTCCCACTATAATTCCCAGTCTATGTCTAAACAGAACATTCTGCTACGATTATGTGTATACTCACAGTTCACGATTGTGATTTGGTGCTTGCGACTTCTTTGATGAAGAGGTGTCTATATCAGGGCAAACTTCAAGGATCTGAGCATCTGAGCCAAGTGTGACATGCTTATATGTGTTTTGCCTTATGTTTTCCAATAGACACTGCTTATTGTGGTCTAATGTAGTTTGTATGCCATTGCCATTCACAAAGTTTGGCTGTCTCGGGGAGCTATCTGGATGTATTCCTGTGCTGGACTGGAAAACTTGAGCTTGAGTCTTCTGATTTTCTACAAATATAAATAGCAAACAATGTAATACATCATTAACAACGCTCATTGATGTAGTTTTTTTTAACAATTTAATAAGTAAAATTAGTACTTGCATAGGGCTTGATTTTCCATGTTTGTGCCTTACCCATTGGCTGCTCATATTGGGCATTTATGAAAGTGCCATTAAAATGAACGGATAGAAAATACTGAGCTCTATAGCTAGTCATTGCACAAAACGTGTAACAGAAATGCCAACTCTCCCAAGAGATGTGATTTCTCTGTAAAATTAAGCCTATCTTGCGAGAGTGCTCTGAGGTCTCCAGGTTTAACATAGGCTGCTACGCCTTTGGGGAACATGTTTTCTACTCACACAATTATGAATAATTGCTTTCTGAAAGGAGACTTAGAAAATATTTATTTAACTTCTGAAGGCTTTAACTTGAACAAAATACATTTTCTAGCATTTTTCTTTTGATTATTGCTCGGGGAGCCAGGTTGTACCTGGGTTGCTGACTCTGTCTGCTGATCGGCGACATGGTTACGGATAGCAACTCTGCAAAGCTCCAAAACATCACTCATCACTTTTAAAGAGGAAAGTATCCCACTATTGTTAAAGGCACAACACACACTAATCATGTAAACAATTGCAGCAGTACAATTACTGAATAGTTTATAAATTTTCCTACACCCAACTTTTGCGTAAAATATACATAATATGAAAGCACACGTTACATTAAGATTAAGTAAATCATAAGTGATAGAATATTTTATGAGATTGATTCATCACTTATAAATCATTTTAGAAGTTATAAATAAACAAATAATAACATTTTCTATTATTATTGCCTTTACTTAATCTGAATGTAACCTGTGCTACAACTCCACTTATATAATTTAAAATGGTAAAATATAAAATGTAATTTTCTTTTCAAAATATTCATCTGAATGCAAAAATAATTATTTTCATGTTCAGGTGATTAAATGCTGAAACATGGTCATGCCATTGATATTTCTATCTGCTTACATGGGGTTCTGTTAGTAGGATGGTTCATGTTGCTGGGGTGGAACGCCACTAATGGCATTTCAGTTAACTGACTCATGATCCAGAGACCCAATCGCACTGGAGACCTAGCTTGTCCTGAGTCTTGATGTTGTAATCAGGTCTCCATTTACAACTATACGTGATTTTATATTTGATACTTCTACAGGTCTCGTGATAGGAAAGTGACATCTGTACCTTAACTTCCTGTGTTTACATTGTAAAATCTAATACTGGTTCCTAGCAATAGAATCAAAAGTTCGCAAAAATCTGTGACTACAAATCAGCTGACAGGATAAAGGAGACAGCGTTAGAAATGTTAATCTAGGGAGCCAATGCGCAGAGTTCAAGCTCGGATGATCAAAATGACAAAACTAACAATATTAAAAGGATGGAACGCGATTTCCTCACTAATGAGAAGATCAAGGATCTTTGAACATTGCACTCTGGGACCTGCATTTTTGCGCAGACAGAGAGGTTCTCATTCTTTGCAAAAATGTTTCCAGAGGCCTGAATCCAGAAATGCTGCCCCCGAACCCGACCCCCATAATTTTCACAGGGCGGCAGGGAATGGCAACGGGCCAAGTCAAGCTTTGCACATCCGTGGTTCATGGAGGTAGTTAAAGTGCAGTTGCCTTCAGTCTTATCAAATTTTCACAAGGAGGGAGACGTGTGCTCATTAGACCTGGTTGGAGAAGGTCTACATTTAACAGAGTTCTTTGGAGAGGTAGCGTATCCTTTTGGAGAGGTAAGGTACCCTTTTGGATATGGTCCCGGGACACCTTTGAGAGAGGTCAGGTGCCCTTTGGGAGAGGTCAGGACCCTTTTGGGATTGTTAAAAATGGACATAAAAAGTGGGTAAACTCATTGGAACTGTCAAGCTCATTGGAACTGTAAAAGGGAACTGTCAAGGGAGCTGTAAAGACATTTAAATCTCCTGCCCTTTAAATATTTGGAAAAAAAAACTATAATGCAGTGTTGGAAAAAAATAGTGCTTCCTATTTCATTCTGTCAGTTGACATAAACCTGAGGGTTACCCTTACAGGATTAGTGCTGCATGACTGATTTTGCAACCTATCATTATCACAGTGGGATGCCTGTCAGTTCACAGCTTGACTGACATCTCCAAGTGCTTATAAAGCCTTTGAAGTGGGCTCTGATTACAGGTGCTGGTTCTTCTAAGGGATTAGAGGAATTTAAATGCAGTGAATGGGTTTTTATCAATGAGTGTTTTTTAAAATAGTGAATTCACCAATAGATACTTAGGACCATTAAGTAAAGCTCTTTAGGTCTGCCCAGGGTGGATACTGGGTGAGTTGGCTTGGAGGATGTTAGGGAAAAGTATGGTGGGTGGGGTCATGGGTTGGCATGAGGTGCACTAAGTTGGCATGGGAGCTATAAATGGGCAAGGAGTGGGTAGAGGGGCATAGATTGTCATGGAGAATATGAGGGGTCATGAGGTGGGTAGAAGGTCATAGGTTGGCATGGAGGGTGTGAGAAGCCATGGAGGGTGGGTAGGGGGCATAGGTTGGCATGGGTGGTATGAGGGGCCAATGGGCTGGATGAGGCACATGAGGTTGCATGGGTTGGCATGGATGGGGCATGAGGAAGGTGTGGGGTTGAGGGGCTGAGGGCTATTTTTGATTTTATTCTTCTTTTCATAGTGCTGGAGCACTGAGGTGGGCCTTTACACCCAGCTCAACTCCACTCCCGGCAGCCCCTGTGCCGCCTCTGAACTGTTTCCAGGGTGGCAGGCCTGATTCCCATTTCACCCCACACCACCCCCAGAATGAAAATCCAATCATCCAGGACACTTTTTTTGGGTTAGCTTTGTAGAGCCAAGAATTGCCCCGATGGCGAAAATTCACATCTAGATCTGCTTTTATAACCTGCAAGACTGGGTGTATCTTCATAAGATAAGGCTTGAAGCATTTGTAGCCATCTTCAGCCAGAAGTGCCGAGTGGAGGATCCATCTTGGCCTCCTCCTGGGGTCCCAGTAACACAGATGCTAGCGTTCTGCCAATTTGATTCACTTCAGGTGAAATTGAGAAACAGCTGAAGGCACTGGATACGGCAAAGGTTTGGGGCCCTGACAACATTCCAACAGTAGTACTGAAGACGTGCCCCAGAACTAGCTGTGCCCCTAGCCAAGCTGTTCCAGTACAGAAATAACACTGGCATCTACCCGGCAATGTGGAAAATTGCCCAGGTATGAACTGTACACAAAAAGCAGGACCAATCCAATTGATTATCGCCCAACAGTCTATTCTTGATCATCAGTAAAGTAACGTAAGGGGTCATTAACAGTGCTATCAAGCAGAAGTTGCTTAGCAGTAACCTACTCACTGACACTCAGTTTGTGTTCCAGCAGGGTCACTTAGCACCTGTCCTCTTTCCAGCCTTGTTTCAAACATGGACAAAAGAGCTGAACTCCAGAGGTGAGGTGAGAGTGACAGCCCTTGACATCAAAGCAGCATGTGACTGAGTGTGGCATCAGGGAGCCCTAGCAAAACTGGTGTCAATGGGACTTGGGGGAAAACTCTCTGCTGGTTGGAGCACAAAGGAAGATGGTTGTGGTTGTTGGAGGTCAGTCATCTCAGTTCCAGGACATCATTGCAGGAGTTCCTCAGGGTAGTGGCCTGGGCCCAAGCATCTTCAGCTGCTTCATCAATGATCTTCTTTCCATCATAAGTTTAGAAGTGGGGATGTTTGCTGATGATTTTACAATGTTCAGCACCAATCGTGACTTCTCAGTTACTGAAGCAGTCCATGTCCAAATGCAGCAAGATCTGGGCAATATCCAGGCTTGGGCTGACAAGTGGCAAGTAACATTCGTGCCACACAAATGCCAGGCAATGACCATCTCCAACAAGAGAGAATCCAACCATTGCCCCTTGACATTCAATGGCATTACCATCACTGAATGCCTCACTATCAACATCGTGGGGGTTACCATTGACCAGAAACAGAACTGGACAAGCATGTAAATACTGTGGCTACAAGAGCATATCAAAGGCTAGGAATCCTGCAACGAGTAACTCACCTCCTTGCTCCCCAAAGCCTGTCCACCATATATAAGGCACAAGTCAGGAGTGTGATGGAATATTCTCCACTTGCCTGGATTAGTGCAGCTCCAACAACATTCAAGAAGCTTGACACCATCCAGGTCAAAGCAGCCCACTTGACTGGCACCCTATCTATAAACATTCCCTCCCTCCGCCACCAACGCACAGTGGCAGCAGTGTGTACCATCTACAAGATGCATTGTAAGAACTCACCAAGGCTCCTTAGGCAGCACCTTTCAAACCCACGACCACTACCATCTAGAAGGACAAGGGCAGCAGATAGATGGGAACACCACCACCTTGAAGTTCCCCTCCAAACCACTCACCATCCTGACTTGGAAATATATCGCCGTTCCTTCATTGTCGCTGGGTCAAAATCCTGGAACTCCCTCCCTAACAGCACTGTGGGTCTACTTACACCACATGGACTGCAGCGGTTCAAGAAGACAGCTCACCACCACCTTCTCAAGGGCAATTAAGGATGGGCAATAAATGTTGGCCTAGCCAGCGACATCCATATCCCATGAATGAATAAAAAAATATATAAATACTGTGGTTACAAGTGCAGGTCAGAGGCTGGGAATTCTGCAAAGAGTAACTCAACTCCTGACTCCCCAAAGCCTGTCCACCATATTCAAAGCACAAGTCAGGAGTGTGATTGAATACTCTCCACTTGCTTGGATGAGTGCAGCTCCAACAATACTCAAGAAGTTCAACACCATCCAGGACAAAGCAGCCCACTTGATTGGCATCCCATCAACCATCTTAAACATTCACTCATTTCGCCATTAACGTACAGTGGCAGCAGTGTGTAGCATCTACAAGATGCACTGCAGTAACTCACCAAGGCCCCTTAGACAGCACCTTTCAACCCCACGACCTCTACCACCTAGAAGGACAAGGGCAGCAGATACATGGGAACATCACCACATGCAAGTTCCCCCCCAAGTCACACACCACCCTGACTTGGAACTATATTGCCAATCCTTCACTGGGTCAAAATCCTGGAACTCCCTTCTTAAAAGCACTGTGGGTGTACCTACATTACATAGACTGCAGCGGTTTAAGAAGGCAGCTTACCACCACCTTCCCAAGGGCAATGGGATGGGCAAGAAATGCTGGCCTAGCGAGTAATGCCCATATCCCATGAATGAATTAAAAAATGACCTGTAAGAGATTAAACAAGCCATTAATAAGCTTTATAAACCAAATGCGAATCTACATTGGTTTGTTTGAAAAAAAAAGCAATTCATAATTATTATACAAAATCTCTTGAGTTTTAAGAGTTTTTTTCCCCTGATTTAAGAGATGGTAGCATTGGCATTACTGCTATAGCTGACAGCAAATTTGAGTGAACTCAGAAAATGACCCCAAAATTGCGTTGATGGAGTGGAATTTTGCTAAATGCTGTGATAGGAAGACAAAGGTTCACTTCCACAATTCAACAGGCTGCAGGGCTCAGTTCTGAGGTGTGCCATCATGGGGAGCCAAACATCAAGCAAAAGCCAGAATCCTCTCACAGGAAGAGTCAGCATCCTAAATGGCTTTTGCACAATTTTTGATGATTAGCCATATAGTTATATTGTTAAAAGTCCAGAAAAAGGCTTTGGAGCACATCTTTATCAGCCAAAGACTGTACATAACTTAGGGTTATTATTGCAAAGGAGGGAAAGACTGGCAAAGTTTAAAAAAAGGAAAATATAATAGTGTCCCTCAGCCAGTGACCTGAACACAACTCTTACAATCATACTAATCACCTCCGGTAAATTTGTCCCAGGCCACCAGAATGGAAGCTTATCATCTCCCACATGATTTACTAAAACTGCTTTATTCATTGAAGAACATTTTTTTGATTAATATAATTTCAGATAGGAGCTGAAACTTCCTTCTGGGCTCTGTTTTTTTTCATTGTGGCCCAGAGTTCTGCTTCCATACATTATTGAACAAGATGAGAGAGTGTCCAGCAGCAAGGAAATTGCTGGAGTGGATTAGCAATTACATTGTGATCCATTAATAACTATATCGGGGAAATACTTGAATTAGCATGCTTTTTTTAAAACCTATGTCTGAATGTAATGTTGCTGTTTGGCTTTGCTCACAGGAGTCACATACCATTAAAAGGAGGTTACGTTAAAACATTTTCCACAAAAAAAAAATTTACAGAATGTATTATTCTTATCCAAATTTGTAAATATTGAATTATATTTAATTTCACATCCCAAAGAAATTTATGTTGAAACTGCTTGCATTCCTTCTAGCATATGTGTTTCTTCGCATGAGTGTGCTGAACAGCAGGAAGGACTCAGAACTAAGAATTCTAAAACTTTAATAACAAGTAACTTTTGAAAATTTAATTTAATTGAGGTGAGGGATGTTAATGCTGGTGAATAGAACACTATCAGACATTCACTGCCTCTATTCAGTAAATCCCTCTCCTCTGCCACAACAGTTTACCTTAGCCCAACTTCAAAGAAGCACCATTTGCTCCACCAATATGATATTTTACAAACCTCCTCCACCAACCAGTTCTTACTGGGGTGGAAATATGTGCTCATCTAACTGAGAACAGATCAAAGCATCTGTGCTTGCTTTGCAGAGTACCAACATTGTAAGTATTCATTTTGAAAACTATTAACTGTATTCTTCTAGAATCATAGGGTGAAATTCTCCCATCCTGCCCACGGCAGGTTTCGTGGAGGGTGGGAGCGGAGAATCCAGTGGGAGGCAAAAACTTGTAAAACCAGGTTGCAATTCCCCCGACGGTGTTTTCATGGCTGGTCGGTTATCCCGCCGACGAGTGGTGCGAACGCAATTTGCATTCACTAGCCTGTCATGAATGCTCATTAAAACAGCTGCTCGCTGGAATCTTGCCAAGCTTTCCAATCTTGCGACACGCCAGCAGGAAATTACCTCAGTGTCAAACCCGTTTGAAAAGGGATAGCGTGCACAAGTCGGACCTCAGTTCGCTGCTAGCTTCGAGGTGAGTGGAACGTACTTGCCGTAGCGCTGCTCCGGTCTTGTTGCAATGAACGCCACTCTGCTGGGGCTATAGGGTTGGACTGTTCCTTCTCTTTGCTTTCATGGTGCCAAGAAACACCACTGTGCTGTGGTACTCATGCAGGCCTCCACTTTCAGAGACTAGCACTTCAACCGAGGGGTAGGGCTGACAAGCACAAGGGGGGCAATGGGGAGGGAAGGCTGTGGAATAGCAGTCAGGGGGAAGGGTGAACATGAGGGAGGCCTTTCTGGGGTCGCCCTCTAACCTCTTGTTGCTGCTGGAGTAAGCAGGAGCCTGCTTAGAAAGAAAGGAGGAAGACTTCCTTGAGATGAAAGCCACTTAAAGCCAAAGGCTTCATTAGCACTGATAAAGGGCTACTCAGAACTCAGTGGCTTCTCACCACAGTCACTGCATCTCAAGAGCAACACATAGGGAATGTAGAATTTGGGAATGCAGGCAATAGTGAGGGAGATACAACTGTATCACATATGACATTCCATCAATGAAGGCCTGTTATGTGTTTACCACATTTGACATTCCTAATGGGCCAATGGGCATCCACTCATTGACTATGAGCAACTGATTGTCCATTAATATGCCACATCAGCGATTGGAGCACAGAGCTAGGTTGGGTCAATCATCTCAATTAAACTTTAGCATCCCATGCAGAGTTCAAGATGTTACATATCTGCAATGCCATCTTGGTCACCTCGATGTGTGTGCTAGTGTCTCAGGGACAAGACATCAGCCACCATGCAAGTAGGTCAGGAAAAACTATGGACCCTAACAGTCTCCAAATGTGTCATCCTCTGAGCTTCACTTTCTTGCCCCTTGAATCATTAATGTCTTCAACGTATCCTCTCAGAGAGAGGGCAAAAGCTGGCATGGATCCAGGGCTCAATGTTGCCTTTGTCAGGGTCCTAATGCAACGGAGGATGCGAAAGAGGGAGAGGCGACTCTGCACGCAGCTCCAGCAGGAGGGACATGGTCAAGCTGAGCCAGAGCACGAACAGGAAGGTCAGGAGGAGAGACCCAGATAATTGGGGTAACTTGCCAGACCTAGGGTTTATTGTAGAAGAGTCTCCTATTTACAAATGAGTGAGAGGCAATGCCGTGTAAGTCTGCACTTGTCCCAAGCTCTGGTACATCACGTATGCCACATTCCTTGGGAAGACCAGATGCCACGTGGAGTTGGAGGGTATCCCCTGCCAGTGGGAGAATATTGCCCATAGAATCAGCACAGAAGGAGGCCATTCAGCCCATCATACCTGGGTTTGTATCAGTATCAAATGCTGCTAAACAGATAATATGTTCAACAGATTAGCTGGGGCATTACATTACTCCCTCTTTCACATCTGGGACCTGTGTTCAAGTCCCCTGCAAACTGATGCATTATTGTCTCCTTTGATTGTTTTTAAGATCGTAAGTTTAGAAAGTCTTAATCTAGCTCCATTGAGTGTGAGCCCGCATCTCAGCTCTTCCCATAAATTGACACTGCTTAGACAATCTTACTCCAATACAAGAACTTAAGAACACAACAACATAAGAAATAGGAACAGGAGAAGACCATACATCCCATTGGGCCTGGTCCTTCATTCGATATATGCATGGCTGATCTTTGGCTTCAACTCTACTTTTCCACCCGCTCCCTATATTCCTTGATTTCCTGAGAGTCCAAAAATCTGCCTATCTCAGCCTTAAATATTTTCAGCGATGGAGCATCCATAACCCATTGCAGTAGAGAATTCCAAAGGTTTACAACATTTTGAGTGAAAAAAAATTCTGTTCATCTCAATCCTAAATGATCGGCTCCTTATCCTGAAACTGTGCCCCCTTCCCCTAGATTCCCCAGCCAGGGGAAACAACTTTTTCAGTATCTACCCTGTCAAGCCGCTTCATAATCTTGAATGTTTCAATGAGATCATCTCTCATTAATCTAAACTCCAGAGAATATAGATCCAATTCACTCAGCAATCCTCTCATCCCTGTGACCATTCTAGCGAACATTCACTGTACTGGCTCCAACGCAAGTATATACTTCTTTAAATATGAAGACCAAAATTGCACACAGTATTCTAGGTGCAGTCTCACAAAGACCTGAACATTTGTAGCAAGACTTCTTGTACTCCAACCCCCTTGCAATAAAGCCCAACCATGCCATGAGCTTTCCTAATTGCTTGCCGTAACTGCATGCTAACTTTCTGTGTTCCTTGTATGAGTACACTCAAGTCTCTCTGAGACATTCCATGCCTTTTAAAAAATATTCTGCTTTTCTGTTCTTACAACTGAAGTGAATAACCTCAAACTTCCCCACATTATTCTCTACCTGCCACCTTGTTGCCCACTCACTTAACCTGCCTATATCACTTTTCAGCCTCTCTGTGTCCTCCTCACAGCTTTGTATCATGAGCAAACTTAAATACAATACATTACATGGCTGGAATTTTCCACTCCCCTTGGCGGTTGGCACGTTTGGCAACGTGAGTGGACAATATGGCAAGAAAGCCAAAAATTTGTTTTACGACGTCATGAAACCAGTTTGCGATCGTCCGCTCTGCCTGTCAATGGTGGGCCGTGTTTTCCACTATCCAACGTTGGGAATTTAATTTTAATGAATTTGCAACTCATCATTGTGCCCGCACGCAGTAATCACCCTCCCCCCCACGTCAAATTTACTTCTCACATCGGAGTGACTTCAGAATGGCGTGATTCATGACTGCCTTTAAAAGGCGTGCACCTGGTGAGCTGAACTTCAAGGGGAACTCAGAGGTGAGTGCACATACACTTGTGCAGCGCTCGTGAGGATTGCACGTGGGATATTAAGGAAGAGGCGCCGCGCATTCGGTGGGGCCACAGACAAGTCACGGTTTCCCAGCTGGCTTTCAGTGTGGTTCCAGGGCAAGGGCTCCAGTGTGGGTGGGGCCGGTGGGGGGGACTAGTGCAGCACAGACTGAAGGAAGTACAAAAGCACATGCCAGATGACCGGGGGGTGGGGTGGTGGTGGGAGGGTTGAGGGAAGCGGCCACGCACTTGGAAAAGCTTGTCAAAAGTGAGCATTCTTCTGCAGCTGAGACTGTTCAGCAGCAGCTCCATTGACATGCTTGGAGTGGGGCCTCTGAAGCTTTTCTGCCCACTCAAGCAATGCAAAAGCATGTATATGCCACCAAATGCTCCAGAACTTTTCACCCCTCGGGCGCAGACTGCAAATTAATGTGTGTTTTAGAGGGCTGCAGAACAATTGGATAACTGGCCACGAAAGGTGGCCATGGTGCAGTCACTGGCGGAGGTTCCCAGAGCCACTTACAATATCTTTATTCAGGTTTGAATCAGTCTCCCCCATGGTTGAAGTTAACAGTGCAGCCTTGCAGTGCGGGTTAGGAGAATGCCTGTGCCTGAGCTGAGAGCACAGCATGCAGTCCAATGGGCGAAGCTGCCGCCAATTGGTCAAGTGGAGTGGGGCGGAAGTGGGTGGGTTTTGGACAGCCATGAAGTGCACTACACACTGGCCATCCAAGTGGTGGCCAGCACTGTCTGGCATACGTGAAAGGGCCATGAGATGCAGCTGGAGCTTAATCAAGAGAGGTCCTTAGGACACATGTGCTAACTCGCGTCTCATTCTTTGATCCTGCAGGAGGAGAACATTAACTCTGTTTCTCTCTCCACAGATGCTGTCAGACCTGCTGAGTTTTTCCAGCATTTTCTGTTTTTATTTCAGGTTTCCAGCATCTGAGGCAAGTGTCTCAGTCCAGGGCCTCTTCCCTGTGCAGTGTGTAACCTTCAGACAAAAGTGATGGTCCGGCTTCACACTCACTGGATATATCAGTGATGCCTGCACCTCGATGGTGTTTGTCATTGCTGCCAGAATGTCATAGACAGACATCACAGATTTCCGTCATACTCTCTGTGTGCTCTCAGCACCTTTGAGGTGGGGCTGGTCCCCATCTCTTCAGCATCTGTGTCCAGTGATGGTGTGGTCCTGAAGGGGTCAGGTGCTGAAGGCGGACAAAGCATCGAGTCCGTATGACTGAAGAAGCATCTGAAGAAGAGTTACACTGAGTTGTTTCCAGCATTTTGTGGATATGAAAGATTGGGAGAAATGTTCCATTTTCCAACTTCCAACTGAAGATTTTAAAAATGCCATATTTACTCATCATTGTCCTCAAAGAGGTTTAGAAATTTAGGATACATGTTCACTGTAGCTTGTTAAATATTTTGTTCTGTCTGAGAAAAAAGAAAATAAAAACATGGAAGTAAAGATCCTGGGCAATATTAATGATAACACAGTGAAGAAATCTTGATGGAAAATGTTACCTTTGTAATTAATATAAAACCTTTGTTTATGTTTCAACTGTTCTACATTAAATGTTTCAAAATATTATGCTACTCACCTTTTTTGAATAATAATATCTATGCTTTAATGCAGTCAAATTGTTACCTTGGGCTCACTGAGTACAGCTACACAACACAATGGTGCAGGGGAAATTGCTCTGGTCGTCTTATGCTGAGAATCGTAAACAGCCTTTTGAATGCATTTACAACATAGCAACTACAGCAATTTTTCTCTAGGATTAACAGTTTTATATGGTTTCAGAGACTGTTTGAATTCTAGACAGTCTATCTACTTAATATGTTATTATTTCATTGGAAATTTTGTACTTGATCAAAAAGTAAAATTTCTTATAAATTTTCATATTCTTATTGCAGATTATATTTTTTAAGTCTCTTTAAGTGAACCATTTTATAGAAAACGGTTTGATCATAATGGCACGACATGTGCAAGCTATTGTAGTGTGGCTGGCATACACTTTTGTTTAATGTTTTTTGAGTTCAGGTCATTTAATGCAGCATACATACTGTACCTGAATAGACAGTGAGCTGAGCACAGCAGGAAGTTGCACCATTCCGGTTGGTAGCAACACAATTATACAACCCCGAATCTTCTGGAAAAGCTTCTGTAATTACCAGTGTGCAAACCTCTTCTATAATAAATAGAAATTTTGAAAAAGTGATTCTGCTGAATATTTCATGCCTGAATCTAAATGGACATAATTACAGTTATAAAATGGAAAAAGGAACAATAAAATTGCTGTCAGCCACTTAATACATTATTGCACAACTGTCCCAATTAGAGTCATTTTAATGTAATTGAGTACTTCTGTCATTAACTAGTTGAGTATAGAATCTTCCTTACAGCTTTCCCATAATTTCCATGTTCACAATCTGCTGACATTTTCAAGAACAAGTTTCTAGAATGAATATTATAAATTATTTGTTATCTCTTGGTTTTTCATCAATAATAGTTGAGAGGACCTCTGATGAGGATTCACCTAGAACAATTCAATTTACAATTTTTTCACTGGATTCCATGTATTTTGCGTGAAGGCAGTGGCCCTGATCCTGGTTTAAAAATTGGCAGCAAGTCCACCTCCACGTGGCCAAGTTGATTTTATGGGCCTTTGGACAGTTAATTAGCTTTAATATGGCAAGAAGTCCTGCCTCCAAGAGCTCATAGCTGACAGCTCTCTAGTCCCAGCAGCAGCACCAGGAGCAGTGGCCACTGCTGGGACTGCAGGCAGCCCCTAATGCCGAGGAATCATGGAGCCAGATACCAAGGTGACTCTGGTGTTTCATTGGGGCCAGGCAGGCCCTGGCGAGGGTTGGGGTGGGGGGGGGGGGGGGGGGGGGGGTGGCAGGGGGAGGATGGTGTGGGGTGCTGGATTCTGCAAGGTCTGGCAAGCACCACATAGGCAGGTGCAGTGAGGCTCTCTGTTGGGTATAGGGTGCCCGAACAGGAGGTAGCATGCCAGCTGCCAACAAGGCCACTTGGCCGGGCAACCGCTGCCACTGGTATGATGCCAGTGCCAATTGGAGGATGTCCTTAAGTGGCCGTTAATCGGTCAGTTAAGGGCCTCAATTAGCCCACAGGTGAGCAGGCTGCCAGATGCCTCCCTGCCACTGGTAAAATACCAGTGGAGGCAGGTAGGCAACTGGCACTCACTATGTTATGGCACCTAATTTTACGCCCCCCCTGCTTGCCAGCCTGCTTCCAAGGCAGTGTAAAACTCCCCCCATGGTTGGTCTGCATTTGTCTTTGCTAATGGCTTTTCATTATTTGATGTACTATGCAGTTGAGTAACCTACTGGGTTAGAAATTACAGTATTAAACCATTAATTAAGAATTGTCCAGGGTATTCCAGTGAAATTAAGCATGCTCATGAGCCATAACTTTACCATTTGCTTGCAATGAAGTTTTTATTATAATGACTGATACCAGATTGTTAGATGGAGAATGAAAATCACTCATTATCACCAGTGCCTTTTGAACTACTCTAAATAGCCTTTATATCCTTAAGGTAGCACATGGGTACCATTTCCACATTTTATTCTTGATTTCTCAAACTAATAGACTACAGAAAACAAGGAAAATGTTGTTTCAATGACCAAATGCTAGAACAGGGAGATGGTGGTATAGTGGTAATGTCACTGGACTAGTCATCTCAGAGGCCCAGGCTAATGATCTGGAGACACTGATTCAAATTCCATTAGGTTAACTGGTGGAATTTCAATTTAATTAACAAATCTGGAATATAAAACTAGCCATCAGTGATGGTGAAACTGTCATTGATTTTGTTAAAAACCCATCTGGTTCACTAATATCCTGTAGGGAAGGAAATCTGCCATTCTTATACAGTCTGGCCTCCATGTGATTCCAGACCCTGAGCAATGTGGTTGACTCTTAATTGCCCTCAGAAATGACCTAGCAAGCCACTCAGTATAAGGGCAATTAGGGATGAGCAACAAATGCGGGCCCTGCCAGTGGCACCCACATCTCATGAAAGAATAGGAAACACATTACGGATGCAAGGATCTGAGGAAGAAAGAAGCAAATGAAATAAATGGTCACTCCTTTAGAAGCTTGGGAGAAAGTCACAGAGTTGGATCAATAGCATCTCTTGAACTTGTCGAACATGGCAGGATGTCTGATGGATAACACATCTCAAGAAACCTAGTTAAGGCACGCTATTAATAAGCATAGCAGACATCTGCTGTAAGTGGACATACAAGAAAGGTAACTCTGCTAAACTTTGCAACATTTCCTGCTTTCCCATGCAAACCAGAAGAGATGTTAACTGGTGAAACATCAATGTAAATTCATGAATGGATTATTTAGAAACTTGAAAGATACAATTACAAAGTGCTTACGCCTAGCTGCTCCCAGCAACCTCTCCAATAAAGTATTTACACAATGAATACAAGTCAACCAGCAGGGTGTTGCCCATAAATAGCTAAACTAAATTAAATGGCCAACTCCTGCTTCTAAGTCCTATGTTCCTATTACTAAAAGGGTTGTAAATCTGAAACATAAGCAGTAAAAGCAGAAACACCTAATCAGTGTCTGTGTAGGCAACAAACAAATTAGAGGGGGAGATTTTTACTGGCACTAATGGGTAGAAAGAGGGCAGTGGGAAAAAGCTTACCACCCTGCTCCAAATTCATCCAACATGTGTAATGAAAGGGCTAACCACTGAGCACCTGCCAGAGTCAGCAGCTAAACCCTTTCGATAAGCAAATTGATGTCCAATAATGTACCAGGGACCCTGATTGCCATTTTAAACACTACTGATGGAGTTCTATTACAACACTAATTATGCCTTTATTAATAAGCTCAATAACATAAACACATAGCTTCAATGTGATAACTCCATGATTCACTGCATTCCAATCGTAATTTAGCAGTGTGTAATAATAATTGGTTACGTGCACTCCTCTGCACTCTCAATAAAGCATTTTTATTCCATGTCCAGCCAGGTGATTATTGTACCGTTGACTGTAGATTACTAGCTAATAATTCAATTTAGTAAGAGAAATAAAAATTGCCAAACATATCCCAAGTAGGTACAATCTATTTGTTTTCAATGAATAATGCTAGGTACAAAAATAAAACTGCTTACCGGGTACTGCTGTTAAACATGCCTCTGCAGGTTGGACACGAAAGTAAAACAAGAGAAAAAGAAGTGTTATTTTTGGGAAATAAGGATCTAGAAACTACTAAAAAGTGACAAAATATTTATACATTGTATTTGTACTTGTGTCAGTAAAATCTGTTAATAATATTCTGCTTCCAAACAGCAGTACTATAACAATTTACATACTAATGAAGTATCATATTATGGAAAACTGACATTGTATTTATCTCCTCCCATTACTGCTGGCACATAGTTTTTTTGTGTTAATTTTTAATTAGTGGCACTGTGTAACTGTTCTACTTAGGAACTGACATGAACCTTTCGATCTTGGCATTTGTTTTTATGGTTTCCAAATGTGTGATCTTGACAACCTAAAAACTTACAGCATGTTTGGGGTAGTGTTAGTGATTTTCATTGGCCTGGATTTTGCGGTAGTAATAATGGTGAGACTGTCACTGTTCATTGTTATTACTCCATTGAAACTGACAGCAACTTCGGGCTCCCACACAGGCGCAGAATAATGGGGAAATGCAGAATTTGCTGTCAATGATTCTACCCTCCTGCAATGGATGAGCTATTGAGGAACACCCAGTCCCCAAAGACTGCAATCCCTAATTAATTAGTGAATTGATGGAAACTTCCACTTTTAGGCTGTTAGTCCGGCTCTTGAAAAAGTTACACATTGAATGCGGTGTAATTGGGTTTTTAACAGCATATTAACTTCACAATTGCTGCTAAATACCCTCACTGCCCTGAGAAGCTCATTTTATATTTGTGGAATATCAAATTTCTCCATTATGATAAAAAATTACATATTTTTAAAATAAAAATTGTTTGAAGTTTGTCTTTATTTTAGCTCTATCTTAATCCAATTATAACCATTTATTTCATTATTTGGAATTGAAATTAAGAGCGAAATGGTGCAGTGTTTTTAACTTCCTAATTTGCTGTCTGTGAGAATGCTTCAATGCTTATCAATTCAGAGGGCTGGATTTTCGTGGAGTAAGGCCTTTAAAAACGGCGGGGAGACCCAATTCTGGAATTCCCACCTCATTCTCGGCAGCGGCAATTTTTGCTGGTGTAGGATAAGGGTGTGGATAGTAAGCCCTCACCCTGCTTTACCGACCTGACTGGCTCCAATGTGGGGGAGCAGGCATCTCAAACCCTACTGCAATTTTTATGCAGTCAAGCCAGCTTTTTGAGGACACGTGGTTCACGACCCCTTGGAGGAGTTTAAAAGATCTTACCCATGCCCTCTCCATGCCCCCTCCATGACCACCAATCCTCTGTGCCCACTCACCTGTTATGCGCCATAGAACCAATCAGACATATCATAACAATGGGAAGTCTTGAAATGCACATAAAATAAACAACCATTCAAAAATCTGCTTTGAAAAAAAACTTACTGCTTTTTCAACATTATAAAAGCATCAGTCAGACAGCGCCACTATAGTATCAAGAACAGCAGCTTTACTTTATATCACACCTCTTAATCTTGTCTAAATAAACATACAGACGTTGAAAGAAACAGTTTAAAGGAATAATAACTTATTGTAACCTCATCAAAATGTAAATCAATAAAGTTAACACTCTGCTTCCACCTGTGAAAACAGACCTCTGCTGAGCTAATCCATTAGTGATTTGTGGAGCTTGGCCAAACATTCATCATAAGGCCATTTGGAGGAGCTGATGTCTGGTCATCTGTCTCTGTTGACACAGTTCCCAGAAGGCATCATCATGAATAGGGATGAAATTAGGAACTCAGTGGAGTGAGTAAATTGGCCTTTAACCCGTGATTCAGTTTGTTAACATGATGCACAGTTTACATTACTCATGCTTTAATTTAAATGTTCTTGAGCCAAGTTGTTGAACCAGCAAACCAGAATTACATTTCTGTGCTGGGAAAGAACTGCACAAGAAGTTTAAAGTAGATTTTCCTTTTTAAGGAGTTTCTTTAAATACATTTTCAAAGTAGCATAATGGACATGCTGAATAGACTTTTAGACTGTCTATTGTTAGACTGTGATCATTTAAACTGTTTTTTTGCATGACAAACGATCACAAGAGCCATCATTCTTTGTGCTTTCTATATTTAATTGGATGGTAAAACTTGCCCTTTTGAATTCAGGCCAATCATGATCTTTAAAATAGAACTGGAATGAAATCTTTTGAGAAGTGGCATTGATGGTTCTCAAGGTAAAATTTGAGGTTTATTTCAGAGAAGGTGGGGAAATAGTTTAGTTTTCCCGTAAAGTAGGGGATTAACTGGTCACAGTGGTTAGTGGAGGGAAAAAGCTGCTGATCCTTTGGGGCAAAGTCAGAATCTGGTCCAAGTCACATGGGTCTACCATGAGGAAATGAAGGTATATGAGACACATTCACACCCTCAAAAAGAATCAGTAATCACTTTATAATGGTTTAACATAAGATTATTTAGAAAGTACAACATTATATCACTTACTCTTTCTTAAAATTCGAAAGTCTGCAGAGTCCTTGATTAACTTTTCCTCCTTATACCACTGGATGTTTAAAGGGGAGGAACCCTGGACTCTACACTCCATTACAACTAACTGACTGTTTGGTGATGTAACATCCTGCAAATACTACAAGAAAAAAAGCACATTTAATTTTATTTAGTGACATTATAAACTTAACTATGAAATGTAGAGAATAGTTCCTTAAGGGAATGTTTCATGAAAATCTTTTTGTTAGGGAAAGCAAAAGAGTTGGAGGAGCCATGCACCATTTTTGTAAATGACAATGTTGCTTACAAAGCTCACCATTTAACATGCTTATAGTTCTGGAATGCTATTTGAGTTCCTTACGGTGGCACTCTAACAAAAACTTTCAGATAAATTGGCCTCTTTCCTAATATTTATGAGGGCCCTCAGGACTTTTCTAAATATAAAAAGCTAATTTGTTGACATCTTCTTCAGACATGCTACCAAAGCCCAAGGTATCTAGAATTTTACAACCCCATTTGCAGTTTGAGATATTAGTTGTTTTGCAAACAGTGTGATATATGATATAATGTGGCAATAGATACCAACATAAGTAACAAAATAACTTTGGAGTTATGGCTGCTTACCAAGGATTGCCCTCAACCACTAAAGGTCTCTCTTGAGCTGCACGTATCATTTTCCAACCGCTTCTGAAATACCTTCACACAGGGGAGCCTTTATAAACAGTAAACTTCACAGCATTTATTCTGTTTTCATTAATAAGTATTATTTTAAGGGGATAATGAATCATATTAACAAAGAAGATCTTTTGCTTTGTGTTAGATGGTGGCCATTGGAACTCTTTTTTAGCTTGACAAAAGATTACAAGACCCACTATTCCTCTTGCTTCACATATTGAATCGAATGGTAAAACTTAACCTTTCCTCTGCTTTTTGGTCAGGTAGACATTGATGCGAACAGTTGTAAACAGTAACATTCTCTAGTCATTAAAATACTAGAATCCCAGAAAAATTGTAGCATATGTATATTTTGGTAACCTAGGACTAATAGAATTCTGCAAAATTGATCCTTGCCCTTATCATTGTGGTTAATTACCCTTTAAGTTAAATGTGCAATGCGTGAATTCAGCAATACTCATTTTGGTGAATAATTTTGGTTGTCGTGTACAATGACATTCTAAATTAATTCAAAACCAAAGAGTTTGTGATTTTGCCTCACGTAGCACCCAGATTCATTTCTCCCCAAAGAGATGAAGACAAAGGAGTCAAAAAACCATCATCATGTTCAATCTCAACACAATGGCAGAATAGAACATTATTCTGTGCTAAACATTTAAAAATGTTCATACCCTTTTTGGAACTTGTAGGATTAAACCTGGGCCAGTGGTATACATCTGGGGTATTCATGAGGCAGCAAAAGTAGTAGTGTTGGCCATGGAGAAGTGTTGGCTCTGGGTATGTCTGAAGATGGATGAAAGTGCACTTCTCCTGCAGAAGCTGATCACTTTGATAAGCCGCCTTTTAGAATCTGACGGGCTCCACTTTTGGCTCCTTGAAAATACTTTATGGCCAGAATTTTACCTCCAGCAGGCGGACGAGCGCCTGACCCGAACGGGCGTAAATTCATTCGTGATGACACTGGGCAAGCGTCCTGATGCCACCGCACACTTGCATGATATTTTGCTTGAGGGGCGCGCGTGAAAGTCGGAAGAGCGCCCGCCGACAATTAAGCAGGCAATTAAGCAGGCAATTAACGGCCCCAATTGTAAGCGATTTTTTGTGGCCCGTCTAACCTTATGGTTGGTTTATAATTTTGACGAAACCTCATCGAAGGGTGGGGTGAAGGGTGGGGTGAAATCTCCGTTAGGATTTAAAATAAAAAGAAATATCTGGGGACTTTTTTTTTAATGTGGTATGCTTTCGGGTGCTTGATTGTGCTGCATGGACATTTTTTTTGGCAGCATTTTTGTGCTTTCTTTTATTATTTGGCAGTCTGCATCTGGGGCATCTGTCTGCCTTCAGGGAGCTCAGTGGAAGCGATCACCAGCAGCCGCAGTGACATCAGTTCCCACCCCCACCGGCAGTGCTGAGCCGTTCTCTGGGCCTGTTTCATGCTGGCTGGCCGTTAATTAGCCAAATAGTATGAAATCGCGGCCGGGGGCCTATCGTGGTCGGGGGACAGTTTCCCATCCACTCCTGAGCCCGCTGATTGCACACACCCGATGAGTGCAAAATTCAGACATATGTCTGCACCATGCAGTTTTACTGTATGCGGGGGATACCAGGAGTGGATCTATTAACAATCTCAGCAGATGATGTTAGCTCAACAGTCCTGCCTCCTCATGTAAGATCTATATCCATTCCCCACCACCACCCTCAGAGAGCACCATTGCTGTGCAAATGGTGCAGTGACACTGGATAACCAGATTCTGCCCAATTTCTGACCCCACTAGTCTCCATTCAAGCTAATAATGGCGCCTGGCCATTCATCCCAACTAACAAGGAAGTTCAGAGCAAAAGTCATGAAGATACTAACAAAACACAAAAGGACACTTCAGAAGACTGGAAATATTAGTACAGCATTGTGTTACAATATTAGTTAACCAGATGAGCCAGCAATGCGATATACATAAAAAGTGTGGTGAGAAAGGCAAAGCATAATGTCCTGATGAACGAATCCTTACTCATTTACCTTTGTAAACACTGGAGCGAATTCTGTTGAAGCTCCTGAATGAGTAGAAAATCGGGTCCCTTGAATCTGTAAAAATGAAGTAAATTCAAAGTTTAAATAGTTCATCATTAATGGAGGATTATTTTCCCAACAATGTGTTGAGTTATCCATTGAAAGGATTTTTTTTTCCCTTTATTCTTTCATGGGATGTGGGCATCACTGGCAAGGCCAGCATTTATTGCCCATCCCTAATTGCCCTTGAACTGAGCGGCTTGCTAGACCAATTCAGAGGGCAGTTAAGAGTCAATCACATTGCTGTGGGTCTGTTGTCACTTGTAGGACAGCAGATTTTCAACATCAGAAGAGCCATAAATTATATCTTTCCTCTTGATGTTTTGTGCAAAAATTATTTAAGTTCATCGTTTGTTTCTAGACATGTAGAAAAATGGCAAATATATGTCATAAAGATTCTGGCTCTTTAAAGCATTTTTACTGAACTAAATTTGGTGGTTGTATCCAGAATAATTGATGTGAGGACTTATTTTTAATTAATCAATAAAAAGGAATCTATGTAAATAATCTAGTTATGCATTTGCTGTTTTGGACAGTTGTTGGTGTCTGTGCAATGTCTCGTGTCTTAAAATATTCCACTTATTATAAAACAAAAGTTACTCCATCACATTCAAATCATTATCTTGGAAAATAATCAGACTTCTAGACTTACTGAGGCATTATAAACAGATTTCTGAATGAACTGAGATGTATTGTTAATCACTACCTGCTGGCTGTTGACAGGTAAAGTCTGAACAGGTTTGGAGTACATTTGGGGATTCTTAGGGCTTGCCGAATCTTCACTTCCCGAAGAAGAGGCTAATGTTAGCGACACAGTTGCCGATTTCCTCTGTACCCTGATAAGAAGAATCATGTTACAAAAATGGAAATTAATGGAGATCTTTTGTAGAAATGTCAGCCTTTACTATGTAGTCAGTTGCAGCCCAGGTGCGGCCCCTTATTCAGAAGGTTGGGGGTTCAAACTCCCCTTCAGAGACTTCAGCACAAAATTTAGGTTGGTGCTCAAGTGCAGCACTAAAGGATGTGCTAGTTTTTAGACGAGATGTTAAAACAAGGCCCTCATCTCAGGTGGATGTAAAAGATCCCATCACACGGTTTGAGGAAGAACAGGGGAGTTCTCCCCAGTGTACTGGCCAATATTTATCCCTCAACCATCACTAAAAACAGATTATCTAGCCATTTCTGTTTGTAGGACCTTGCAGTACACAAATTGACTGTCGTCTTCCTACATTACAACAGTGATTATACTTCAAAAAGTAATTCCTTGGCTCTAAAGTGTGTTGGGACATTCTGAGGTTGTGCAAGGTGTTATATGAATGCAAGTCTTTCCTCCTTTTTACTACCTTAAAAATTTTCACAGGCTCGTCTGAAACAACTTAGTTTTTTAAATTAGTCAAAATTATGAAAGAAGTTTATTGTTTCCTACAGTGTTGTCACCTTTACCAGACTGCATTAATGCTTTGCATGAAGGAGAAGCAGTACCCCTTCTAGAATCATGGAATCATGTAGTACAAAGAACCAGAACCAGTGCGAGTGCAGGGAAGCTTCAAAGGTGAGAGCTGGTTGGTAAGCAGTGGGTAAGTGTTTTTCTCTAGTTTTTTCTTCAGTTTAAAATAGATTAAGCTAAGGAAAGGTATGAGTTCTAGGGCTGAATCTTTTGCCTGTCCGGCGGGCGGGCCCAACCTAATCTCCTGCGGGCTGGGAGCCGATCCCTGCCGGAGAAGCGGGCCCTGCTGCTATTTTAAGTGGGCGGGCCAATTAAGGCCCGCCCAGCGTGACATCTGTGGGGAGGGGGGGGATTCCCCAAATGGGAGAGTGCGCTCATCTCCCTGAGGCTAAGTGCTGCCTCAGGGAGATCGCTGAAAGGTTTTCAAACTTTAAAAATAGAAAAATAAAAAAATCATTAACATGTTCCCCTCATGTGGCAATGTCACACGAGATGGGACATGTTAATAAATTGCACAAAAACTTTAATAAACTTTTTTAAAACCGACATGAAACCTCATCCCGCCGGTGGATGAGGTTTTACGTTTTTTCTATTCCCGCTGGGGCTCCTGGCCTGCCCGCCAGCCTTAAGGTTGGACGGGCAGGTCCTTTAATTGTTTTAATTATCCTGTCAATGGCCTCAATTGGCCATTCACAGGTTGGCGGGTGGACAGCTGATCGCGCTGTGCCCCCACCTTCCTGAAGATTTAAATGGGGCGGGATGACTTTGGGGATTCCCCCCAACATCATCCCATGTTATTTTCGTGTCGGCGAGCGGGCCCCACCCCTTTCTCGCCGACGGAAAAATTCAGCCCCTAGTTTTTATTTAAAGTGCATAAATAATTTAACTTTTTTACTATATTTAACTTAAAGTAAGGGTCTTTTTTCAACTAGAGGCATGGCAGGGCAGCTCAGTCCCATGTTATGTACCGCCTGCAACATGTGGGAAGCCCTAGATGCTCCTTGCGCTCTGGCCGACCACGTGTGCAGGAAGTGCCACCAGCTGCAGCTGCTTGAGCTCCGAGTTTCGGAGCTTGAGTGGCAGCTGGAGGCACTGAGGTGCATCTGCAAGGCTGAGAGTTTCGTGGATAGCATGTTTCTAGATGTGGTCACCCCACAGCTTATGGAAGTGCAGAAGAGAGGGAATGGGTGACCATCAGTCAGAAGAAAGGTGTCAGGCAGGTAGTCAGGAAATCCCCAGGGTGCATCTCGCTCAAGAACCGTTTTTCTGTGTTGGAAAACGGTGAGAGTGACGGTTCCTCTGGGGAGTGCAGCCACGCTCATGGCACTGTGAGTGGCTCAGCTGCACGGGGCGGGGGGAGGAAAAAGAGGGGAGAGCAATAGTGGTAGGACACTTGATAGTAAGGGGAACAGACAGGTGTTTCTGCAGCCGTAGACGTGACTCCACGATGGTATGTTGCTTCGCTGGTGCCAGGGTCAAGGATGTCACTGAATGGCTGCAGGGCATTCTAAAGGGGGAGGGCAAACAGATGGATATCGTGGTACATATTGGTACCAACAACATAGGTAGAAAGAGGGATCAGGTCCTGCAAGCAGAATTTAGGGAGCTAGGAAGCAGATTAAAAAACAGGACCTCAAAGGTAGTAATCTCTGGATTACTTCTGGTGCCACGCGCTAGTGGGTATAGAAATAGGAGGTTAGTCCAGGTGAATGCGTGGCTGGAGAGATGGTGCAGGAGGGAGAGCTTTAGATTTCTGGGATATTGGGACCGTTTCTGGGGTTGGTGGGACCTGTACAAGGCGGACGGGTTGCACCTGAACCGGAATGGGACCAACATCCTTGCGGGAAGGTTTGCTAGTGCTGTTCGGGAAGGTTTAAACTAACTTGGCAGGGGGATGGGATCCTGAGAGGAGGTTCAGCAGGGGGAGATGCACAGCCAAAATTAGAAGAGAGAGCAAGTGAGTCTGGAAGACATAGAAGTTTTAGGCCAGTTAAGGCACAAAGGAGTTTGGTAAGGTTGGATGGTGTTTATTTTAATGCAAGGAGTCTGATGAATAAGGCAGATGAGTTGAGGGCACAAATTAACACATGGAAATATGATGTCATTGCTGTCACAGAGACATAGTTGAGAGAGGGGTGGGATTGGCAGCTCAATATTCCAGGATACAGGGTCTTCAGGCGAGACAGGGAAGGAGGTAAAAGAGGAGGGGGTATCACAATATTGATCAAGGAATCAATTACAGCAGTAAGGAGGGATGACATCTTAGAAGGCTCCTCAAATGAAACCATTTGGGTAGAACTGAAAAACAAAAAAGGGGCAATCACATTGCTGGGAGTGTACTACAGGCCCCCAAACAGTCAGAGAGAAATAGAAGAGCAGATATGTAGGCAAATTTCAGAGAAGTGTAAAAATAATAGGGTAGTAATATTGGGGGATTTCAACTTCCCTAACATTAACTGGGGTAGTCATAGTGTGATAGGTTTAGAGGGAGCGGAATTCTTAAAATGCATCCAGGAGAGCTTTTTAAGTCAATACATAGAAGGTCCTACAAGAGAGAGACTTAATTTTAGGGAATGAAGCCAGGCAAGTAGTAGAGGTACCAGTGGGAGAACATTTTGCAGATGGTGATTGTAACTCTGTTAGATTCAAGGTTGTTATGGAAAAGAGCAAGGATGGGCCAGAAATCAGAGTTCTAAATTGGGGAAAAGCTGATTTTAATAAGATCAGATATGATTTGGCCAGAGTGGACTGGGAGCAGCTACTTTTAGGTAAATCTGCTTCAGAGCAGTGGAATTCATTCAAGAAGAAAATAGGGAGAGTACAGGGCCAACATATTCCAGTAAAGATAAAGGGTGGGACCGACAAATCCAGGGAACCCTGGATGTTGAGGGACATACAGGATTGGATAAAGGGAAAAAGGGAGGCTTATGGCAGATACTGAGGGCTCAATACAGCGGAAGCCCTAGAGGAGTATAGAATGTGTAGGGGGGAACTTAAAAAGGAAATTAGGAGAGCAAAAAGGGGAATGAAAAAACATTGGCGGGTAAAATAAAGGAAAATCCAAAGTTATTTTACAAGTACGTTAAAAGTAAGAGGATAACTAGGGAAAGAGTAGGGCCCATTAAGGACCATAGTGGTAATTTGTGTGTGGAGCTGGAAGAGTTAGGTAGGGTTCTAAATGAATACTTCGTGTCGGTGTTCACAAGTGAGAGGGACGATGTGGGTCAGTCAGCTTGGCTTTGTTAAGGGGAGGACATGTCTGACCAATTTGATTGAATTTTTGAAGAGATGACCAGGTGTATAGATGAGGGCAATGCATTTGACGTAGTCTGCTTGGACTTCAGCAAGGTTTTTGATAAGGTCCCACATGGGAGACTGATAACGAAGGTAAGAGCCCATGGGATCCAAGGCAATTTGGCAAATTGGATCCAGAATTGGCTGAGTGGCAGGAAGCAGAGGGTGATGGTCGAGGGATGTTTTTGTGACTGGATGCCTGTATCCAGTGGGGCTCCACAGGGATCGGTGTTGAGTCCCTTGCTGTTTGTGGTATATATTAATGATTTAGACTTGTAAGAGGGTTAGAATGTAGGAGGGTTGATCGGCAAGTTCGTGGATGACACGAAAATTGGTGGGATGGTAATTAGTGAGGAGGATAGCCTTCGAACACAGGAGGATATAGACGGGCTGGTCGGATGGGCTGATCACTGGCAAATGGAATTTAATCTGGAAAAGTGTGAGGTAATGCACTTGGGCAGTACAAACAAGGCACGGGAATACACGATGAATGGTAGGACCCTGGGAAGTATCGAGGATCAAAGGGACCTTGGTGTGCATGTCCACCGGTCCCTTAAGGTAGTAGGACAGGTAGGTAAGGTGGTTAAGAAGGCATATGGGATACTTGCCTTTAAACTGAGGCATAGAATATAAGAGCAGGGAGGTTATGCTGGAACTGTATAAAACGCTGGTTAGGCCACAGCTAGAGTATTGCATGCAGTTCTGGAATCCACATTATAGGAAGGATGTGGCTACACTAGAGAGAGTGCAGAGGAGATTTACCAGGATGTTGCCTGGGCTGGAGAGTTTTAGTTATGAGGAGAGATTGGGTAGACTGGAGTTAGTTTCCCTGGAGCAGAGGAGATTGAGGGGTGACATGATTGAAGTGTATAAAATTATGAGGGGTATAGATAGGGTAGAGAGGAAGGAACTTATCCCCTTGATGGAGAGATCAATAACCAGGTGGTATAGATTTAAGGTAAGGAGCAGGAAGTTTAGAGGGAATGTGAGGAAGAATTTTTTTCACCCAGAGGGTGGTGGGAATCTGGAACTCATTGACTGAAAGGGTGGTAGAGGCTGAAACCCTCATAACATTTAAGAAGTATTTGGATGTGCACTTGCGATGTCATGGCATACAAGGCTATGGGCCTAGTGCTGGAAAATGGGATTAGAATAGTTAGGTACATGTTTGATCAGCGCAGACTCAATGGGCCCAATGGCCTTTTTCTGTGCTGTAGACCTCTATGGCTCTAAAAGGTGGCATTTGGCCTATCTTTGCTGTGCTGGCTCTTAGAAAGAAACATTCTAATAAGCTCACTCCCCTTCTCTCCTTTTCAAGCATGTACCCAAACCCTGTTCTGTGGTGAAAAGATGGAGTTTCACTACTAAAATTTGAAGAATTTAAAAAAAAAATTGCAAACAATGGAATGAAGAAATGAACACTAGAAAACTCTGTAAAAGCACAGTAAATGGAAAGAGAAAAGCTGGGTTAATGGGTTGTTTGCCACCCCATTCAAGAGTTTGGGAACAAAATTAACTAAAAGATCAAGTACCCTTAACAGTCCAAAATAACATATGTGGCACACCCACATACTTCTGGTATGAGTCATGCTGGATGCTATATTAATGATGGTGATAGTGCCCATACAGTGAGTGTTTGCTAGAACCATGCAGAGACAGCTCATGGCATTAAACAGCATGCAATGCTGATTTAATGCTAGCACTGTCATTTTGATACTCAACACTCCAGCTAAAGCCTTTTCTTCACCATACCCGATTGGACATACATTCAATGGCAAGAAGGACTCCACATCAGCATTATTTAAAGGTATCATACCTACTTTCAGGTTAGTTGCTGATTGATTTCTCTCTGCTATTGCTATTATTGTACACATGTTTTTGTGCTTTCTAGAGTTCTTTAAAGGTAGCAAGGTCTACAGAGAGTGGTACGGCAGGTGCTGAAGGACTTTCATGGCTTCAGCGCAAACCAGATGCTGCCAATATGGATCCGATAGTGGGCATTCTCCTTGGAATACAGTGTGACAGGAAAAAAGAGCAGAGGTGACATAGAAAAGGACAAGCTGCCAAAAGAGGGAGGAGAAGGGAAGGGGGACTTGTTCTCAGCAGGAGGCCATATCCATCCAGGGTGTCCAGGGAGCAATCCTCTATCTGAACTTCAGCAAGGAACAATGTGTAAGCCATCTGCACTTCAGTAAGAAAGTCCTCACTGAAATCTGACCCCTAATACAGCCAGAACTCCAACCCCAGAACAGAGCTAAGACCAAATTGCAGATGGCTATGAACTTTTATATTTACTTTGGCTACATTGCAAAAATAAAACGCAATTGGATGCTGTGATGGTCAGTATCAGAGGGAAGGCCCTGAGCTTTTATGTGCCTGGCTCCTTCCAGGCTGGAGCTGAAGATAATTTCAATATTTCACCGTTTGCTATCCGCAGTTGCAGAAGGGAGGTCATTGAGACTCTCTAGTCAAGGAGAGCTAAGAGAGGGGAGCTAGGGAGGAGCAGGTAGAGTGAGCATGTGGCATTTTGAGGATTTTGGGCTTCTCCATGGTCCAGGGTGCCATTGATGCACCACTTTGAGGGCACCATATGTCAACTCTGAGATACACTGCAACCGCCAAGATAGTTCCACTCCCTCAACATATGGTGTGTGATAAAATGTAGAGAATCATGCAGGTCAATGCCCACTATCCTGGCAGCAGTCATAAGGTCACTCTGTGCAGTCTGCTGTGTCATCTGGATTTTAGCTACCATGGCAAACCAAAGGGTTGCTACAGGGAGCCAAAAGCTATCCATTGATCAGATGGCTCATGACTCCACTGTGCAACCCATGCACAAGTGAGCAGCATGAATACAATATAAACTGTGTGGCCAAACATAATGTGATAGAGCAGGCCATTGGTGAGCTGAAACAATGCTTCTGCTTTCTAAACTGATCTGGTGGGATCCTGCAGTACATGGCAGAGTGGCTGTTAAGATTTGTGGTGATCTGCTGCATCCTGCACAGCCTCACCATCATGAGAGCACAGCTTTTCACAGCAGCTATATGGTGAGCAGCTGAGGAACAGGACAAGGAGCAGAAAGAGAAGGAAGAGGAAGAGGGGAAAGCAACATAGACAGCTGTTTTTTGCCTAGGCTGACCGTGAACGACTTACTTGACAGCAATATCAGTCATTGCAACCCAAAACCCCCATTTGTCAAGCATCTGTTACCTTACCTTCTGCCTGTCAGTGAGCATTTGGCCACAATGCAAAAATGAAAACCGACACAAAGCAAACTTCCCAAACCAAATTTATAAATCAAAGCATACCACATTGCATAAAAATGTAAACTAACCAGCTTTGTGCATTTCCTTATGCCTGTTTTCCATGTGCCTTTGCCTGTCCTTTTGCTTCTATTCAATGCAACCACAGTGGCTGCAGCATGGCTGCTGACTTTCAGTGGGAGAGGCGGCAGACGGCCTTGCAGGACAGCCTTGAGCAGCCCTGGGCTTTGAAGACTTGACTTGACAATGCACCATGGATGGCAGCAGTGTGAGCTGGCTGGCTGGCAGATGATGGCAAGGGTACTGGCAGAGTGACAGTGGGGGGAGGATAAATGCTGCCATCCTGAGAGAGGACGGCAGGTTTATCCTTCATGGAGCCACTACCACTCCCCAGGCAGCACCTCAGCAATCCTAACAGTGTGTCAGAGGACACGTTGTTGGATGGCTGTGAGACCTTGCAAGGCCTGTTGAACACTGGCATCCGCAGCCATGATTTCAGCAGTCTGAGTTTGTGTGGCAGCCAGCTCAGCTTGCATGAGAACAGTCTGAGCTTCACTGCAGCAGTCAGAGGATGGGTGACTTCTGCTTGTGCTGCAATGGAAGCTGAGTTATCAGCCATCAGATGTTGCATTATAGTTGGGTGCACAGGTGCTGTTATGAAGTTGTCTATCACTTCTACGCTGGAAAGGATGTGCCCCAAGATCTGTGCCGAGTTGGTGCCAGACTCTAACATGCTCCTTGACATTGCAGGCAATGTTTCTGGGAGATCTGTTAATACACCAAGCATTCACTGCACATACCCATCAGCATTCTTCTGTAGGCTGCCCCATTGAAGTGCTCATTTGAGTCCTCTGCAACAGAACCCATGTATGACATTGACCTCTGGTGAGCAGACACCTGCCGCATCCCTTGCCCCTGCCCTGGCTGCAAGCCAACCATGCCCATTGTCTCACCGCATGCCCATTTTGCCTCTATTGTGTCGCAGTAGGGATCTGCCTAAGGGCAGATTCGCACCTCATGTTCTCGCACTTTCCTCTTCAGTTGCTTGTAAGAGCCTCCCATTTTCGGTTTCAGTGAGCAACACGACTTGAGAAAGATTACGTGAAGTGGTTTCCCATTGCCTTCTTTGCGTGCTTAAAGGAAAACATAAGTTCTTTTCCTGAAGGATCAGCAGGGGGCCCACAATAGTGAGGAGGCCTGTAAGCAGCCGTTGGCACATCGAGGTTCTAGTTCTTCCGCCATCAGCACCGAAAATTCATTGTCCACCATTGGCCATGGTTCAGAGGCCCAGGCAAATTTTTTGGCAGCATAGGTTCAAATCCCACCATGGTAGCTGGTGGAGTTTAAATTCAATACATAAAAAAAATCTGGAATTAAAAAATCTCAGTGATTGTGACCACAAAACTATCATCAATTGTTGGAATAATAAGGAAATCTGCCACCCTTAGCTGGCTGGGCCTACATATGGGTCCAGACCCACAGCAATGTGGTTGACTCTTAACTGCCCTGTGAAATGGCTGAGCAAGCCACTCAGTTCAAGGGCAATTAGGGATGGACAACAAATGCTGGCCTTGCCAGTGATGGTCATATCCCATGAAATAACTGTTTTTATGCATCTGGAAGGAGAAAGGCACAAGGATTGGATTGTCGTGAGAGGACGGGGAAAGCAAGAGCTATATGCTTACATCATCTGCAGCTTGTAAATCAGAAGAGATTGTGGGAAGAAGGATGATTGGAATATTAAAGGAGGATTGAGCATGAGGATACTGTTATTTTCTCTGGTTTCATGAGGCTTGCAGCAGTGCTAAGAGTGTGATGGTGAGGGTTAGCTATGATTGTAACTTTAAGATTGATAACGATCATAGGTAGGTGAGTGATGGGGGTGTGGTACATTGAGCAGCATCTGAGGCTTGTGGTGCAGATGGTGGAATATGACATTTGAAGATGAATTCACTCACCTGGTCCATTTGTGTGAGGCCATTGTACTTTTTGCAGCAAGGTAACCAGGTCGGATTGACTCCCGGCATTGACTACCACAGCTGTCAGGCCCCAATGCCTCTTGAGCATTTATCTGGAGGACCTTCTGGCCCCTGTGGGTACAGCACTTTTCCCCTCCTTTACACCTCCTCCACCAAGGCCGCCAGGGTAGATTCAAGAAACGTTGAGCTCTCTGTCTCCCACGTTGTGCCATTATTCATCCTTTTTCCACATCAGAATGACTTGTCCAAGGACTTCCAATCTGTTCCAGGTACAATGCACCTCTCCTTTAAGAGGTGCAAGTTGGTTTTACATAGTGGTAAGCTCTCACTATTGTGGGCCCCCTGCTGATCCGTGCAGCCACTCAACAACATGGCAGGCACTGGCTGCACGCTACAATCAAGATAATGAGCAGGCAGCACAAAGTTGGCATGCTGCCTGCATCACATTGGACTGGCAAGGATCAATCACACATCACAAATCCTGCACCCATTTTTGGGGCTGTCCAATTTAGCACCCCCCCCCCACCCCCCCAACCCTCTGTCCAAAATGTTAACCAAATATTTTTAAGATGGTGATGGATCTGCTGTGTATTTCCAGCACCTCCAGTTTTTACTGTTGAAATGTACATGTTTTGTTGGTTCCAGAGAGGATTATACACTGGTCTTTCTGGGATCTGAACTTGAAATCGGCTTTCAATGATGTGGTGAAACTCCCCTCTTTGGGCTCACTGGAAGGATTTATTGTGAAATGAGTGTGGGCTATCCTAATACCGTTTCTAGCATGGATGGGCCAGCAGTATAAAACTACCCGTCATGTGGAATTCATTATCGATGTCACTCCTAAAGATGATAGGTATATGAAATGGAAAAAAAAATCATACTGATGTTTTTGGGGTTCATTTCTGAATCTGGGACTGAAGCATATTATTGGGGCAGAGTGGAAGGAAAATCCTGCTGCATTTATTTGTGCTGTATCTGAGCGTCTGATGCTGATACTGAAATGAAATGTTTTCCAATTCCTCAGAGTGTGCATTTCTGACCTTGGTGAGCACATTTGGTTTTTGAAAAAATATGTTAAGTGAGCTACCACAAGATTGGTTAGCCTAAAAGCAGGTGCATCCCTGAATCCCTTACTCCCTTGGGGGGAGTAAGTGCAATCTCAGGATGGATGAGATCTGGAGTGGCAGTGGCTCAGGCTGGTTCTGTGGAGCCAATAGATGCACTCCTGCTCCTCCTAGTCCTCTAAGTATAAACATAGACTGAACTGCATACCAGCTGATAATTGATGGCGTATGTGCAGTATAGTCATAAAATGGAAGCGCCTAGGGCTCTGATTTGCATATTGCAAGGGCCCATCGCAGGCAGACTCCCTGGCCACTCAACAGGCCGCAGTAAAGGTTGCAACAGCCATGACAGCTGGAACATGGAAGCACGTCATACCCTAACACTTTTTGGATTCAGAAGCCACAGTGCAAACTAGTCGAGGCAGTTGAATCTGAGGAGCAGCATAAATAGACCCCGGGGATCGGAGGGTGGCCTCTCCTACCTAGAAGCGGAGCAGAGGCAGGTCAGGAACCGAGAGCAGCATAAATAGAGTCTGGGGGTTGGAGCATGGCCTTCCCTACCTGGGGCCGGAGCAGAGACAAGTCGGGAACCAGGAGCATTTCAGCTTCTGAAGAAACTGAGTGGGAGAAAAGCAACTTTGACATCATAGGAAACCAGTAAGTTGATTGGCCGGTAAGTGCTTGGTATAAGGGACAGTGTGTTAAAAGCCAGCTTAGGATATAGGAGTTAAGGTAGATCTATAAATAACAAGATGTGATACTTTAAAATAAAAACTAAAAAAATAAAATAAAATAATTAAGATAAAATAATTAAAATAAATACCTAAAACACATATCTGTCTAATTAAGAAGCGTGTAACCTTTAGTTGTAATTGTGGGTGGTACTAGCATTTAATAATACAATAAATTGTAGCATACGTAGGAATTATTCCAAATTAATTAAGAAAATAATTAAAATAAATTAGTAAATTAGAATAAATTTGTAAGTAAATACGGTAGTAAACGCTTTATATAAAGTTTAAGGTGTGTCAGTGCAGCTCGGCCATGTGGAACGTACATCATGTGGGATGTGGGAACTTATGCAGGCCACAAAGCTCCCTCAATGTCTACATCTGCAGGAACTGTCACCAACTGCAGAAACTTGAGCTCCGAGTTGTGGAATTTGAGCAGTGGCTGGAGTCACTGTGGTGCATTCGCAAGTCTAAGGAATATGTGGATAGCACGTTTAGAGAGGAGTTCACACCACAGCTAAGATGTACACAGGCAGGTAGTGCTGGAATCCCTTGAGGCTGTCTTGCTCTCCAACTGCTTTTCCATTTCGGATACTGGTGAGCGAGATGGTCCCTCAGAGGACTGTAGCAAGAGCCAAGTTCGTGGCACCACGGGTGGCTCAGCTGCACAGAAGGGGAGGAGGAAGAGTGGAAGTGCTACAGTGGTAGGGGATTCCATACTTAGAGGAGCAACAGGCATTTCTGCGGCCTTGCATGACTCCAGGTGACTCCAGGATGGTATGTTGCATTCCTGGTGCCAGGGTTAAGGGTGACGAGAGAGACAGAGGTAAAGATAAAAGGATGAAGTGCGTGTACGACAGATGTCAGGCAGAAAATACAATGGAGAATCAGGATGAATATAGAAAGACCAGAGGGGAAGTGAAGAAAATAATAAGAAAAGCAAGGAGAGCATGAAAAGTGGCTGGTAGCAAACATAAAAGGGAATCCCAAGGTCTTCTATAAGGATTTAAGTAATAAAAGGGTGGTAAAAGAAAGAATAGGACCAATTAGGAACAAAAAAGAGGGACTTGCATGTGGAGGCTGGGGAAGTAGCGCAGGTGTTGAACAAGTACTTTGCACCTGTCTTTACAAAGGAAGAGGATCCTACCCAGGCCGAGGTGAGAGAGGAGGTAATTGGTACACTAGAAGAACTTACAATTGAGAGGAAGGTGATGTTGGAAAGGCTACCTTTACTTAAAATAGATAAGGTACCAGGACCAAATAAAATGCATCCAAGGGTACTGAGGGAAGTGATAGTGGAAATTGCAGAGGCACTAATGGTAATCTTTCAGCCTCCTTTAGACACAGGGGAGGTGTCAGAGGACTGGAGAATTGTTAATGTTACAGCCTTGTTCAAAAAGGGATGCAAGGATAAAGCTGGCAACTACAGACCAGTCAGTTTGACCTCAGTGGTAGGGAAACTACTGGAAACTATAGTACGGGATAAAATCAATAGTCACTTAGACAAGTGCAGGATAATTAAGGAAAGCCAGCATGGATTCATTAAAGGAAAACCATGTTTTACTAACTTGCTGGAATTTTTCGAAGAGGTAACAGAGAGGGTTGATAAAGGAAACACTGTTGATGTGATGTATATAGGTTTTAAAAAAGCATTTGATACAGTGCCACACAACAGACTTGTGAGAAAATTCTAGATCATGGAATAAGAGGGAAAGTAGGCACTTGTATAAGAAATCGGCTGAGTGACAGAAAAAAGAGAGTAGTGATAAATGGTTGTTTTTCAGATTGGAGGAAGGTTTGTAGTGGTGTTCCCCAGGGGTCAGTGTTGGAACCCTGGCTGGTCTTATCCATGTGGAAATGAATGAAAATCATTGCACGTCTGAACAGGGCTTCTGTCACCAGTTTGACGCAACTATGGATAGGTGACTGGGAGACCCCACATAGATCCCCCACTAAGCCCTGGAAAAAGCCAGAGGCATAGAGGTTGAGGGCCACTGTGACCTTCAGAGGCACTGGCATTGGGTGTCCACCCACACATTCAGAGCTGATCTCAGGCCCAATCCTCTGACAAATGGAGGTCACTGTCTTCCTTGAGAGACGGCGCCTCCTTCGGCACTGAACCTCAGACATATTGAGGAAGCTGTATTGACGCCTGTACACCCTGGCAGTAGGATATTGGCATCTTCTGTAGCCCCTTCCACCTTGGACTTCCTGTTGGCCTTGTGGCCCTTGTGCCTGCGCCTCTTCTCCCACAGGTCGCTCTCTGGAAGCTGCATTGGGACACCTGGCCTCCTCTCCCTTCTGCCCCTCTCTTCTTCCTCAGAGGAGGTGCCACCAGCAGAGACCACAATCCCCATTACCAGGGTTATGGAAGGCTGTCTGATACCTGGAAGGGCCCACACAGTCTGAATCCTCCGGGGGCCTGGAAGACTGCAATGAGTCCTGCAATGAAGCCTAGAAATGATAAGAATGCAGCTCTGAAGTGAGATGAAGCTGTCCAGTTCACATATGCAACCAGCAGCACACGATCTCCAAAACTCCTCACTACTCACATTGACAATGCTGCTGACCCTTCTTATCCCACCCGTGGGTGAGCTTTTGCCAATTGTGGCCTGCCCACCTGCCCATTTTGCCCACGTGAGGGCCAAAAAATCGCATGGCTACGTAAACCCGATGGCAATTGGTGTGTCAAGGGCTGTAACTGGCCTCTTAATTAATGGCGGGCGCGCCTCCATCTTCCTTGCACGCCCTCCTAGCGAAATATTGCGAGAGTGCACATTGACGTTGGCACGCTCGGCCGACGTCAACATGCGTCATTTCACACTTGAGTGGATTGGATGCGCGCCCGCCGAGCGAAAAATTCTGCCCACTGTGTTAATGTACTGAGATACTGTGATTTTAGAAAAATTATTGATGAGAAATTTCACCTTGGATTTGGGCTCCAACAAAAACTACAACTTGCAATTATGTAGAGCTTTTAGTATTATAATACTTCCACAGCTCTTTACAAGTGTTATCAAACAAATTTGACACAAAGTCACATAAAGAGATATTAGGCTAAATGACTAAAAGCTTGGTCAAAGGGGTAGGCTTTAAGGAACATCTTAAAAGAGAGAAGAGAGGTAGAGAAGTGGGGAGATGAAGGGAGGGAATTCAACTTAGGCCTTGGCGGCTGAAGGCATGCCCACCATTGGCGGAGAGATTAAAATTAGGAATACTCAGCAGGCCAGAATTGGTGGCGTACAGAGATCTCAGGGACCTGTAAGGCAGAAAGAGGTTATGGGCGGAATCGTCCCAGATTTGCACTGTGTGGTAGCAGGTGGGAAAAAAAGACGTTTAACCCGCTGGACACAATGGCGGGTTTTTGCGCTGTATCATCCCAATCCCGACTCATTAACCACGCATTCCCAGGAAACACGTTGTTTCAATGGCAGGCGGCCTCCAATTCACCCGGCTCAAGGGACATCACCACTCGCTCTCTCATTCATATCCTCACATCTCCATCTGGACTCATCTCCTCTGGAGACTGCCTCCTCAGCCCTATCTTGAGGACACTTGCACAGTTCAACGTGTCCCCACACACACCCTGGATTTCCACCCTTCCCTGGTACAGTCCTAGCCCTGCAGCCTCTTCCTTTGCCTGAGGCCACTTCTCTCCATTCTCCAAGCAAGTCCTAGCCCTGCGGCCATTGAAAATCCACCCCTGCCTTACGACTGGTCTCGTAAGCAGAGACCTGCCCATGAGCCCTCACTAAAAGTGATGCGGTGCTGCCTACAAAACCTGGTGCTGATGACCGCGAGTGTTACCCGAAGAAATGTAGGCAAACAAGCCTCAAAGTCCCAAGTGAATTGCAGCTCACCAGGTGCACCTCGCTTATGTACAGTTGTGAAACACGTCGACGTGCAATCACACCAACGCGCCCGGATGATCCAGCGTGGGAGGATGATTCTGGCGAGCTGGGCCTATAATGGTATGCAGATATGTTACAATGAAGCTCCCAAAGTGCAGCAGTGGGAAACACGGTCCACCATTGACAGGCGGAGCAGATGATTGCAAACTGGTTTCATGACGTCGTGAAACTGATTTTTGACCTTCCTACCGTATTGTCCACTCAGGCCTGCCATGACGCTCAGCGCCAGTGGGCACAGAAAATTCTACCCTATAGATATTGCGAGGCCTTGGAGGGAATTGAAAAGAAGGATGAGAATTTTAAAATCGAGACTTTGCTTAACCGGAAACCATTGTAGGTCTGTGGGCATAGGGAAGGTAGATGAGCGGTACTTGGTGCAAGTTAGAACATGATCAGCAGATTTTTAGATGACCTCAAATTTGAGCTTAATGTAAATGATCACATTGACATTGTAGCCTTGACTCCAAGTTTGAAAAGAAAATAGAAAACATTATTTATTGTACAATAACGTCTTCCAGTTTTCTATACTTACTGTGGCATGATGCTTTCCGTAGTACATGAATCTTAAGGTTGACTCTTTGCTGAATCAATATCAACTGCTCCTAGGGAATACAATTAAATCAGGTTATAACTTTATAGAATTATTTGCTGCTCCTAAATGATTAAACATGGATTATCAAAAAGATTTAAAGTAAACTATTTTAAATCTGTTTTATCAGAGGTAGTTTGGCCTTGGAAAACAGTTTTCACTTTCAGTTATTCTATATCTTGTAAATTTTGATGATGGACACAAAAGCCTAGTCAAAAAATACTGCATCTTTCTATTTTCTTTAATATTTTAAAAGGATTTTCTATCTGGTTCAGCTGGGAACTTTGTTTTGCAAGGACATAAAATGATTTTGTATTTCTCTGTCTCCAGCTTTCGCTAGCCATGCAATTCCTGAGAGAGTGGGCGAATAACCAGGCATTTGCCTGTAAGAGGCAATGTTGCCTCCAGTTCTATCATTTCCCCATGGAGGTTATTGAGCAGAGGCCAGGCATATCTCTATTGATGCAGCTAAAATTGGAATTCAGCAGCATGGTATTGGGGAAGGAGGAATCTAACCTGCATTTCTTCCGTCAATGACAATATGTATTCACTACTCCAAGGCGCTTCCTTTGTGAGCCGCAATATATTAAAAGACAACACATCGGGTAACAAGCTTGATAACAATCTTTTACTGAATTGTTTAACTTCACATTCTAAACTTTTACTATTGTAAATCTAATATTAGCTGTACAATTAAAACAGCAAATTTTCCCATTGGTACCGCCACTTTCAATGCTGTACTATGCACTACACTATGTTAATACAAGGCAGAGAGTCTGTCTTTTACTGTTCCTCCTCCTCCACTGCATTCAACGACTGGCAAAGATATGTGTCTCCAACCACTCCTCTCCCTGTCACAGCAGTGTAGTTCAAATATTTTATCAGAGGTAGTTTGGCCTTGAAAAACAGGCTGGGATTTGAATTTCCAGATCTATATTTAAGAGTGTGTTCTGTTGTTATCAAGCTGCCTAATAAATCATTTTGATACAGTATATAGCCATTAAAGTGTAAAATTCCAATCTTTAGGCAAATATTGCATTGAACAAATAAATAAAAATAGCCTTCATTACATGTAGCAGATAGCTATTTTTAAAATCTTTTTCATACCATGTATTGAACAGTTTTTTTTAGCTTGTACCCATAATATTACAAAGCACAGAATGTGAGTTATTCTACTTGCGTCACATGTGTTGTATGCCAGTGGTAGCCTTCAGTAAGTGTAATAGTAACTCCTGTGAAAAGGACAGAATTTGACCCCCTGTATCCGGGAGCACAATCTTTGTAACTTGATACCAGTTTAATTCAATGAGATTTTTGGACTTGTTAAACAGATGACAAAATAGAAATCAAAACAAATATGTTAGTTCATTTTAACAAAAAAAAAATTGTGCTGGAAAATTTCAAACTAAAAAAGTGTACTTTTTTATGATCGTGTCAATTGCTTCCCATTTTAAATTTTGTTAAATTGAATGACTTATACCTCTGGTCATTGCATGTTTTGTGTTTTGTTTACATATTGTTGCACCCATCAGGTTAATTATCAATAATATATGTGTATATGTGAGTCACAGCTAACATTAATCTTTTCTAACGCTTCATGGACTTTAGAGTTCACTTTGCTAAACTGGGATTAGTCAAAACTCCAGAGTATTGCATGTCATTTGTATGTTGTAACATATAAACTTGTGCGCCTGTGAAACAATATCCAATGGACTTTTTTCTGGCTTGTTATTTATTACTCATTGTGCAACTATGGCAAATGAATAGTGGATCATGCACGGTAATAATTTGACCAGTAGGCTATAGAAGTTTAGAAGCTTTCCATTAATTATGTGAGATTTTTGTGCAATGTATATTCTCCTTGAGATTAATTTCACTGGCCGCTCCTGTAATTTACCCTTGGTTTCATAAAAACTAGCCTTTCCTTCTGAACAGAGAACCTGTGCCTCCATACTTGATTTACTGCAATATATCAGGTACCATTGCACAGCCCCACATCTTTGTTAGGCATAAGATTATACACTCTCTTAAACCACAGTTCAGGTTAAAAACTAGTGGACAAATTTATTAACATTAACCAAGTAAATTGACAGTATTCCTTACTGGCAGTATATTGGCAGTAATTACACACTTTACTATTCCCTCAAATGTTGAAACAATAAAATTGATTTCCTATTATAAAATGATCTTGAGGCGCACTCTTCTTATGTACAGAATTACTGTCACAGAGCATCTGCCGAGTTGAGTATCTGTTAGACAAACTACCCCCTGGGAGAAAATCAGCTGCAGAACTATCATTCACAATTCTTTATAGTTATGAAGAAATAGAAAGTACTTTTAAAAAACTGTATCTGTCAGCCAGAATAGATTGATAGCCATTTCTAATACTGAATTAACAAATGCTTATGTGCCAGTAGATTGGAATTGTAAAGCATGGCTACTTAAACATTTTAAATATGATCAAGCCATCTGGTTTCACAGCAGCTTCTTATAGCAGCAGAGTCTGTAGATCTGGGTGTTGACATTTATTAGCCACAAAGGATTCATTCCTTCCGCTGCATCTGGTTTTAACTGTGGAGATACCATGGTGAAAGAAATGAAACTAATGATGTACCTCATAAACAAAAATACCTATTTTTGTCACACTGTCCTTCGATTTGATCCGCTTTCAACAAATAAGAGCACAAAGCTGATGTTAACAAGATACAGCTCAAATAATTAAATGTTTGGCAATAATTGAAAATCAGACATTTCGCAATTGGAATGTCAACTCTAGCAATACTGAAGCTGAAATAACTCGCTTATCATGATCATTTCTGATACCTTTAGCTAATGATGATCCTGCCCTCTACGCCCTTGTACTATTTTTATACTTCAATCAATCATATTAAATTTAGAACCTTTAATAAGGTTAAAGTTTCTGATAATAAAGTTGCCCCCAGGAATTATAATTCCAAAACATTTCTTGAAATCAAGATAAATTATGCTGTAATCCTAAACTGGATTGTGCAAGTCTTGGAAAAAAGGCCTGGATCCTTTTTGATAAATAAAAGAACAACTTCTTCTTATGCTTTCTTTTGATATTTGACTGTAATTTGTCTCTTGGTTTGCCAAGGAGTGAAACAGATATTTATAACAGCTGCAAAGACCTTTTGCATCCTTCTCTTGGATGCAATCCAGAGAGAATATTGACCAACCACTAACTCCAATCTATAGTGTGACTGAAGGAACTACAAGGAGCTGATTACTCTGTGATCCAGGCTTCTGAAGCATTCTACCTTTTCTCTCTGTAGAAGACAAGTTGTTGACACTTTGCTTTGAGGGCAACATGCAAATGTCAAGAACCTCAAAAACTTTACATCTCCTTCATGCCATACACAACTGTATATTTTGTATAATATTTAATTCTTTATGGACTACTTCTCAGTTTCAGCACAGCTATAATTATCAAATATCACCCATGGGATTGCTCTTGGTAAGTCAGATGGTGTTCTGCTTTATGGCAACAGAGATGTTAGAAGACCTAGTGTACGAGGTAACATTCTGTTGCCAAGGTGCAACTATTTCTCTGTAAGGTCAAAAAGTCTAATTGTAAATATATATCCTCACGTCAATTTCAGATTAATTTTTGGTGAGGGAAATTTGCCTATTGTCACATATTTTAAACATCCACCCCAGAAGATAACAGTGATTTGCTTGCTTTTCCATTTTCTACTTATAACACTTTGAACTATAATGCCTGAAGTATGCTAAATGCATGCTAGACAGATATATGCTGATCTCCTGTGGTATTGCACATGATAAATTGGAGAATATGATTACTTTCTTACATGTCTCTGCTATCTTTGTGTTACTGGTTCACCCTCCTCTTCTGCTTCTGTCTTTCTCTTGTTCACTGCAGCTCTCTCATTAACTCTCCATATTACTATTTTTTGTCCTCTTCTCTTTGTCTCTCTGCAATTTCCTTTTATCTTTCCTTTTTAGATGGGAATTGGTTAGTTATAAAATGTGGTATGGCAGGGAAAAGAGTCACCAACAGCTACAGGCTTTTTAAGGAGAGGTTATTTGAGGAAAATGCAGCTCTCAGCAGTTCTCCTCCTGTCTCGCTCAATTATCTGTGCTTCACCCATCCCCTCACTCTCATTGTGTCCACCATCCCTTCTGCTTCTTATCACATATCATTCCAATCACTATCTCTATGTTGTTCCCTTTTATCTACTACCTCCATACATATATCCTGCCCTCTCCCTTGCTTCACTGTCACTCACCTTGCCCTTAACCCTCCATTCTCTCCTCCATTGAACTTACTTTCCTCAAGGACAGATGGTGCAAAGCCAGAAACCTTCCTCCCTCGCTCCTCCTATCCTCCCTTCCTATCTGTTTCTTATAAAGAAGGTTGGTTTACTTTTTAAGTGGAAGCATCAAATTAAAATGAGTAAAGGGATATTGTCTTTTACTCTCTCAGTCAACCCTATTTTATCTCAACTGCTCTCTCTACGTCTCTCTTTCTCCTAGGTGCTAGAAATTAAAATGTTTTGTTTTGCAAGTCTAAGCAATTAACATTGACCAAAGTTCACTCTCAGCAAAATATAGTATTAAATCAGAAATTATTGGAGCTTGTAAAAAAGGTAATGTAATAGTTGTGGGGGACTTTAATCTTTGTGTAGACTGGACCAATCAAATTGACAAAGATGGTCTGGAAGTTAAGTTTGTAGAATACTTTCATGACAGTTTCCTCAAGAAATATGCTGTGGAACCAACTAGGGATAAAGCTGTTTTAGACTTAGCATTGTGCAACGAGACAGGCTTAATTAGTAATGTCATGGTAAAAGATCCACTGGGAAATAGTGATCATAATACAATTGAATTCCATATTATGTTTGAAAGTGACATACCCCAATCACAAGCAAGAATCTTAAACTTAAACAAAGCCAATTACATAGATATGAGGGGAGAGCTGGCTAAGGTTGATTGGGTAAATAGACTTAAAGGTATGGTGGTAAATAAACAGCGGGAAACATTTAAAAATCAATTCAAAATGTTCAACAAAAATACATTGAAAAACAAAATCTCAGCAAGAAAGATCCATCTGTGACTTACTAAGGAGGTTAAGGATAGTATTAGATTAAAAGAAGAGGCTTATAATGTTGCAAAGGATAGTGGTAAGGCTGAGGCTGGGGAGTGTTTTAGAAACCAGTGAAGGGCCACTAAAAAGTTGATAAAAAGGAGAAAATATAGAATATTGGGGTAAACTAGCTAGGAATATAAAACAGATTCTTCTTCTGCTTTGGTTGTGTTGGTGTTACAGAATAACATCTGGATTCCACCAACATTTATGAATTTGGTGAGCACTAGCTGAACCAGACATGACCTGCTGATATGGTAGTCATGATAGTGAAAAATTTATAAATGGAGATGACCTCAAGATGAATCTTGAAGATTTCAAGTGATGGGGCTGTGACTGTTTTCTTTGGCAGTTTGTTCTACAGTGGGATGGTTTTTTGAAAGAAAGATTGTCTTGGAATCAAATGGTCTTTGTAGTTTGTGTGGATGGCTACTTAATGCTTTGTGATTGCCAGAGGGCACTAGTCACTTGCTTTTGGTAATTCCCACCAGTTCATTCCATATTTTATAAAAAATGGTCAGTCTACTTTTCGGACTTCTTTGCTGTAGTGATTCCCATTCCAAATCTTCGATCAAAGATGTGACACTGGTGTATTTCCCATCTTTGGATTGCTTCAGTCTTGTATATATCTGTGCCATATAAGTATCCCATACATACCTTGCATACTCCAGGATTGGATGAACAAGTGTTTGACAAGCTGTAACTCTGATATTTATCTTGCAACCCCAAAGATTCCTCCTCAGAAATCCAAGAACCGTTTTTGCTTTGGATGTTATCCATTGTATATAGAATCTCCATTGAAGTTTTTTTTAAGATGCACCCACAGGTATTGTTGGAGAATTTGACTACAGAACTTAAAGCTACCCTGTTGGTGGATCCTTTTTGTTACTGATGAACATGATGAAGAATTTTTGGGGGTTGAATGCAATCTCCCATTGGTCCTGCCATGGTTACAATTCCAGCAGATCGCCTTGCAATGAATTGCTTTGACCTTGAGTTTTCCCTGATGCCACACAGTCATTTGTAAATAGTCACACCCTATTTTTTAACTTGTTGGGAAGGTCATTTTTGTACGTAAGGAAAAATAAGGGTTCCAACACAGTCCCCTGGGGGACTCTGGAGAGGACATCTCCAGAAAAGGATGATTTCCTGTCACACGTCGCTCTTTCTTCTTTGGTTGGTTAAGAAGTGCCAAATCCAATTAAATAATGTCCCCCAAATTCCATAGTAGTGACACTTGAACATGAGGATTTCATGAGGATCTTTGTCGAAGACTTTTGAGAAATCCAGTATTACTATATGAGTTGTTTCATTCCTTTCGAGGCTTGAAGCTAGGTCATCAACAGTCTGTAAAAGCTATGTTCCATTAGACCTTTTTGACCGAAAACTATGCTGACTATCTACCAGGATGTTGTGAGCTACAAAGTGTTTCAAGGCATGAAATAGACAATACATTCAAGCAATTTGAAAGTGATGCTGGTAGTTTTCTGGCTGACATTTATCCCCTTTTATGTTCTATTTATATTTTTTATATGTTATTGGTCTGGTAAGTAGCTGCTAACTTTAATATTAAGGGAGGCAGTTCATCTGGACCTAGAGCTTTATTTGAATTTATTTCTTGCAATAATTTTAAAACATCTTTGCTTATGAGTTTTAGTATGTCTGATAAGTGGTCACCATCTAAGTTGGATATGTGAGTTAAATCTTCTCTGGCAAGTGACTGGAAAATTAATCATTTAGTGCTTCTGCCTTACCTTTAGAATCACATATAGCTCTGTTGCTTACTTTAAGATTGTAAGAGTTTTTACAGTATTAAAAAGAAGAGAGTGGCTAAAGTACATGTTAGTCCCTTAGAAGCAGAGACAGGAGAAATTATGATGGGAAGTGAAGAAATGGCAGAGACCTTGAACAAATATTTTGTGTCTGCCTTCATAGTAGAAAAATATGGATGTTAATCTGTGTTGTTGGCACAACCAGAGCCAAAGCAGAGGCTAAAAAGAGTGAGAAAATTAAGGTAATTAATACCAGCAGAGAAAAAGTACTGGAGAAACTCAAGAGACTAAAATCTGACAAACCCCCAGGACCTAATGGCCTACAAACTAGAGTTCTAAAAGAGATAGCTGTGGATAGTCCATGCATGCAGGCTATGATTTTCCAAAATTCCTTAGATTTTGGAACAGGTCCAGCAGATTGGAAGTTAGCAAATGTAATACCAGCATTCAAGAAAGGAGGAAGAGAGACAACACAAAATAGCAAGTCAGTTAGCTTGACATCAATCATTAGTAAAGTGCTAGAATCTATTATTAAGGAAGTCTTAACAATACACTTAGGAAAGCATTGTGTGATTAGAAAAAGTCAACATGGTTTTATGAAAGGTAAATCCAGTTTGACAAATTTATTAGAGTTTTTTGAGAATGTAACTAGTAGGATAGATAAAGGGGATAGATAGTAGTTGTGGATTTCCAAAAGGCATTTGATAAGGTGTCATGCAAAAGGTTAATAGGCAAGATAAGGGTTCATGGAGTTGGAGGTGATATATTAGCATAGTTAGAGTTATTATGCTCTCATAAAAATGACAAACAAATCTAGCAGTACCCTTTGCAGCTGTGCAAACAACCTCCTACCAGACTGAGTCCATTAGCTATCCTTGGAACTCAGCCAAGCGTCCATAATGAAGCCATTTGGCTACTTTACAACAGAAACAGGCTGAATAGATGGCCGTACAATGGTTTTGTAAATCAAATTGGCAAAGATTGTTTTGAGGGTGTATTCAGAACAGTCCCTTAGAACAATACATTTTGGAACCAGCCAGGAAACCAGCTCTTTTAGGCCTGGCAATGTGTAATGAGACTGGATGAATTAATGATCTCATAGGCCTGAATCTTCTGGTTGGAGTGCGGGGGTGGGTGTAAAATAATGTGCGGTGACGTCGGGCGTGTGTCCCGACGTCACCGTGCGTCATTCCGATCTTCAGTTTGGCGGGCGCACACCATAGTCGGCTGTGCACCTGCTGAGCTGTCAAAGGCCTATTAAGGCCATTTATCAACTAATTGAAATACTTGTCAGGGCTGCCCATCCAACCTTAAGGTTGGCGGGCAGGCGAAGAGCCCAGGCGGCCTTTGCATTTTTCATGGAACCTCATCCACGGGCAGGATGAGGTTTCATGAAGGGTTTATAACTTTAATAAAAAATTGTAATGAAATTCATAGACATGTCCCAGCTCATGTGGCACTGTCACATGAGGGGACATGTCTGATTAATTTTTTTAAATTCTTTTTTCCAATTTCTCACAATCAAATTAATCTCCCTGAGGCAGCTCTTTCGCGAAAGAACGCAGGCCCCGACTCTCCCTCCTCCCCCCACTCGCACAGGTAGCGCTGAGCACTTCTAGGTGCGCATCATGCTGGGCGGGCCTTAATTGGCCCACCCATGTAAAATGGCAGCGTGCAGCTGATCATGGGAGGCCCGCCTCTGCCCGCTCAGCCCGCCCGATGGGGAGAAAATTCTCCCCAGGGTAAAGAATCCCCTAGGTAAGAGTGATCATGACACGATAGGATTTCACATTCGGTTTGAGGATGAGAAACTTAAGTAAAGGCAATTACAAAGGTATGAAGACAGAATTGGCTACAGTGGACTTAGAAAATAGGTTGAAGGGTAAGATGATAAATAAGCAGTGGCAGACAATTAAGGAGATACTTCATAACTCTCAACAGAAATGTATTCCAATGAGAAAGACTATAGGAAGGATGCTCCATCAATGCCTAACTAAGGAAGTTAAGGATGGTATCAAATTGAAAGAAAATGTGTACAATGCTGTGAAGATTAGTGGTTGGGCAGAAGCTTGAGAAAATTTTAGAAACAGCAAATGATGAATAAAGAGGGATAATAAAGAGAAAGAAATTATAATGAGGGTAAACTAGCAAGAAATATAAGAACACAGTAAGATTATATAAAAAGGAGAAGAGTAGCTAAAGTGAGCATTGGTGCCTTAGAGGATAAGACTGGGGAATTAATAATGGGAAACAAGGAAATGGCAGAGACTTTGAACAGGTATTTTATATCTGTCTTCATGGTAGAAGACACAAAAAGCATCCCAGTGATAGTAGAAAGTTGAAAGGCAAAGGGAGGGAGAAACTTAAAACAATTACTATTACTGTAGAAGGAGTATTAGGAAAATTAATGGGACTAAAGACTGACATATCCCCTGGGCCTGATAGTCTGCATCCTAGGATCTTAAAGGAAGTGGCTGCAGAGATAGGGAACCAGTGGTTGTGATCTTCTAAAATTCCCTAGATTCTGGAAAGGCCCCAGTGGATTGGAAAACTGCAGATGTAACACCTCTATTCAAGAAAGGAGGAAGACAGGAAGCAAGAAACTATAGGTCAGTTGGCCTAGCTGTCATTGGGAAAATGCTGGAATCCATCATTAAAGAAGTAGTAGCAGGACATTTAGAAAATCATTATACAATCAAGCAGAGTCAACATGGTTTTATGAAAGGGAAATAGTGTTTGACAAATTTGATCAAGTTCTTTGAAGATGTAACCCCCAGGAGCCAGTAGATGTTGTGTATTTGGATTTCTAAAAGGCATTCGATAACATGCCATATAAAAGGTTAGAAAACAAGAAGAGATCACGGCGTTGGGGGTAACATATTACCATGGATAGAAGATTGATGGCTAACTAACAGGAAACAGAGAGTGGGGATAAATTGTCATTTTCAGGTTTGTAAACTGTAACTAGTGGAGTACCACAGGGATCAGTACTGGGGCCTCAACTATTTACTATCTATATTAGTGAAATGGATGAAGGGACTAAGTGGATTGTAGCCAAATTTGCTGATGATACAAAGATAGGGTGAAAAGCAAGTTGTAAGGAGGACACAAAGGGGTTCTTGCCCGCCAGCTGGAGAGCTGGCTAGAGCTATACGCCATCTCTGTTCAGGAAGGCCCACCAAACTAAGTGCCAATCAGTCCTTTAACTGGGCAGCGATCAAGGACCCTGAGGGCCAATCAGAACTGCCAGCTCTTCACTGCTTAGCAATGCCACCAGGGAGGTGGTGGTTGCTGCCACTACTACACCCACCTCAGGCCCAGGATCACCAATGGACCCAGGCATCGCTGAGTGATAGGGAAAGGGGTCACAGGGTGGAGTTGTGGGGAAGTGGGGAGGGGTTTGGCAGCAAGGGTAGGGGGTAGCTATCAGTTGGTCCCCACTTTCCAATGTCAGGTTCCTCGATCAGGCACTTTGTGCCTTTGAATGAGGGATCCTGCTGGGAATCTTCAGGTAACCTCAACAGGGTTTACCTTTTGGGCTTCCCGCATGCGAGTCCCCCACCCACTGCTGGGTTAATACTAGCAGTGGCAGAGTGAGGCCCTTAGGTGAGCATTAATTGCCTACTGAAGAGCATCAATTGGCGGTGGGGCAGGAAGATTTAAATCAGGGCAGAGCTGGTCCACACCCACCTGATTAAATGCCCCCGCCACCAAACTTGCCACAGGGGAGGACATTAAATTTCACCCAAAGAGTCTGCAAATGGATATAGATAGATTAAAGGAGTGGGAAAAAATTTGACAAGTGGAGCATAATATGGGAAAATATGAGGTTGTCCACTTTGGTGGGAAAAATGGAAAAGCAGAATATTATTTAAATAGAGAGAGACTACAGAATGCCGAACATAAATCACAAAAGGTTAGCACATAAGCTTAGCAAGTAATTAGGAAGGCAAATTTAATGTTGACCTTTTTGTTAAAGTGGGTGGAGTATAAAAGTAGGGAAGTCTTGTTTTACTGTACAGAGCATTGGTGAGACTGCACCTAGAGTACTGTGTACAATTTAGGTCTTTTATAGCGGGATAACATTGGAGGCAGTTCATAGAATGTTTACTAAGTTGATTCCTGGGATGAAGGGGTTGATTTATCAGGAAAGTTTGAGTAGTTTGGGCCTATACTTATTGGAGTTTAGAAGAATGAAAGATGATCTATTGAAACATAAGATTCTGAGGAGGCTTGACAGGGTAGATACTGAGGGGATGTTTCCTCTCATGGGGGAATCTAGAACAAGGAGCACAGCTTCAAAATAAGGGGTCTCCCATTTAAGATGGCAGTGAGAAGGAATATGTTCTTTCAGAGGGTTGTTAATGTTTGGAATTCTCTTCCCCAGAGAGCAGTGGTGGCTGGGCCATTGAGTATATTCAAGGTTGAGTTATACGGATTTTTGACCTACAAGGAAGTCAAGGGTTAAGGGGATATGGAGCTCAGGCCATAATCAGATTAACCATGATCTTACTGAAAGGTGGAGCAGGCTCAAGGGGCCAAATGGCCTACTCCTATTCCTATTTTTTATGTTCTTATGTTACATTTTGCAACTACATCTGCGCTATTCCACCGTGACAGGCAGGACCTCAAAATAGCTCACAAGACTGTCATGAACTTCTAGACCGATGTGGCATTAAAGACCTGCAACTTCACAAATCTGGATATCTAGAAACACAAAAGGGTGCGGAATTAGGAACATAATCCTTCCAATGGTTTGCTGTTCCTGAACCAAGTTAGCTGTACAATTGCAGATGAACATTTCCCTGCTGTAGCCCTGAAACTTGGCACTTTCCTCTCCAGAGTGTCACAACAGCAAGGATGTAATCACTAAGAAACATGAGCTGGGCATTTCCTAATTTCTAGGCACGTTGTTTTTGATATGCAGACACTTATGTAGAGACAGCACAATTCATCACAGATGGCAGTCAGTGAAAAATATCCAATTATCCGCACTTAATAGTAACTCCAGAAGACTCTTCGATTCAACAATCACTGTATGATTGTTACAAATGCTCATTAGCTGTTTATATCAAGTAAATTTAAAAGATGAGCTGTGGTTAATTGGTCTTGCATCAAAAACTAGAGTGAATAGGGTGGTATGCCTGCAACACTTGACTGAAGGTGAAGACTTGAGAGTTGCTGGAAATTTGGGCCTCAGGCCTCATCGACATGATACCGCAAAGCTACATACTCAGATAATGATGTGGTACAGCTCGCCTGTCAAGGCGTTAGAAAATTCATCTGGTTCTGACATGGAGCCAACCCACATATAGATTGTAGAAGGGAGGGAGGCAAACAGAAGTGGGATGAGTGTGAGATATTAACAGCCCTCTTTTCCTGCAACCATATCAAGTAAAAATATCAAAAACCTGCCTGTTCTTTGGTAGTTTTTGTTGAATTTAGTGTTTGGGTCTTAAACCAAGCATTAGACACCTGGCTAACATATTCAAGGGTGTTATATCTGTTTTAGGCAAGCATCCAGGGAATTCCAGAGGCAATAGGGCCTGGGAAATTGCACCTCAATATTGGTGTCCTTAACTTAATTTTCCCCCAGAAATTCGGTGCAATTGGGACCAATTTCTCACATGAAAATTTTAAGTGTAAGGCTGAATTTTCCCAGTCCTTCGAAACAGGAGATGGGAGAGCTGGTAATATGGCGGGAGAAGGTGTCGGAAAGGGAGCAGTACATCTTCCCATCATTATGGTATATTACCAGTTGGAGGAACCTCAGCCTCAGCAGCATAGCTGCCTATCGGGAGGCCAATTGAGCCACTTAAGGGCCCAAGTAAGCGCCATTTCCTGCCCTCGCTAGCGTTTTGCATGTCTGCCACTACATGGGGAGATTTCCAGGTAAACCCTGACAGCGTCTCAGTGGTACCTAATATTATTAAGCTTTCAGTTGTAAATACATAGTAGCAAAACTGATAATAGCAAGCTAGAAGTCATTAAGGAAAGCAAATGATTGATACATTTGCCATCAATTTTAAGTGCATATTTAAATCAGATTAGGTGTCTTATCAAACCAGAAGTATTTTACCATTATTGTAGCACCCTTGTGAGATATCACCCTGATGTGTCACTAAACCTGTATGAAGTATATTTTCAGGTAAAGTAATGATTTTCAAAAAAAACTTACAAGGATAAACATTCCTTGTAATCTTATTGTGTAAAACAAGAAACTTTGTCATTTTTGTGGAACATAATAGTGATAAGCATGCCACAGTATCTGCATTCCTAAATATGTGGATTATTATTAGAGGCTGGTAAGCTGAGGAATATGTACTACCTGGCCCATGAAAGGGTTGCTTCTTGTGATTATAGTAAAAGGAAACAAAAGACATGCACACCACACCCATTAGACTAAGAACTCATGCATCTATCCCCAACCAATGATAATTTTAACTTCAGTAGTATGCGAAAGAAAACACATGGGTAATTTCAGCAAAACCTTTAGTTAATTCTTCTTCATCTCCGTAAAACAACCAAGCAGATGCCAGAAAATCCTGGCTGGCCACATCACTACCACCACTTTACCAAATCACTTCTTAAAGGACTGTAACATACCTGTGTTCACCATATCCACCAGTTATGTTTTCCTGATGTCTAAGGTGATTTATTGCCTAGTTCTACTGTCAATTTCCACTTTGAATAATCAGAATAATTGCATCCAATTCTTGTATAATTTTAAAAGCCTCAGCTATATCACCTCTGAGCATACATGTATAACCCTAATTTTCTAAGTCTATTCAGGTAACAGAGATATGAATTCGGATGGAAGTTGACTTCTTGAAAATGACTTTTGTCACCAGCTCTTGATCACTCATCACTCAACGTAGGAATCAAATCTCAAAATGATGCTTCAACTTCAGGTTTATTGAAACATTATATAACTGAAATACAAAGCTGGTTTTGTACTTTCTTTGACCTTTTGCTCAGAATCTCACAACCAAACATTAAATTCTCCTTAACAAAAACAGAATTACCTGGAAAAACTCAGCAGGTCTGGCAGCATCGGTGGAGAAGAAAAGAGCTGACGTTTCGAGTCCTTATGACTTCTTAGAACCCATATTCTGAGGTCAGATTACACATGTACATTGACAATTCCCAGCTCTACTTCACCACCACCTCTCTCGACCCCTCCACTGCCTTGTAACTGTCACACAACTTGTCCAACATCCAGCACTGCATGGGCAGAAATTTCCTCCAATTAAATATTAAGAAGACCAAAGCCATTGTCTTCATTCCCCACAACAAACTCCATTCCTTAACTAGTGATTCCCTTCTCCTCCCTGACTACTGTCTGAGGCTAAGCCAGCTTGTTTGCAACCATGGCTGTTTGACCCAGAGCTGTAATTCTGGCCCATATCATTCCTATCAACAAGGCCACCAACTTCCACCTCTGTAATATCACCTGCAATCATCCCATCATCTCTACTTCTGAAAGCCTCATCCATGCTCTTATTACTTTACCTCCAGATTTGACTATTCTAATGCTCTTCTGACTGGCCTTTCATTTGCCACCCTCCATAAACTTGTTTAGTTCACCCATCAACACACATTGGCTCTCAGTCCAGCAATGCCTCCTCCATCCCTCCAACCCTGTGGGAAATCTGCGTTTCTCCAATTGTGGCCACTTGTGCGTTCATAATTTTCTTCACCCCACCTTTAGCGGCCCTGCCTTCAGCAGTCCAGACCCTAAGCTCTGGAATTCCCTCCCTAAACGTCTCTGCCTCTCCGATTTGAAGATGCTCCTTAAAATCTACCGGTTTGGCAAAGTTTTTGGTCACCTACCCTAATATCTTCTTATGTAACTCTGTGTCAGATTTTGTCTGGTAATACTCCTGTGAAGTGCCTTGGAATGTTTTGGTATGTTAAAGGTGCAATATAAATTTAAATTGAAGTTGTTGAACTGTTTAAAATAGATGAGGATAGAAACCTCCAAACAGGCTTTTTATTGTATTTTATTAGAGATCTTGTAGTTACATTTTTAAATTCAAGCCCTTTATTTTGAATATATTTTATTTTACTCAGCTTTTCACTTCAGAATCTCTAACTATTAACATTTTCAGTCTTTGGATAACATGGCATAATATGGAACTTGAATTCACATGTGAATGAATTTTTATTGATGTATTCTGTAAACTAATCTTAATTCAAAGTCATATGGTTTAATCATTTAGTGGAGTAATTAACTAGTTCCCAAATTATAGAATTCATAAATACCCTGTCATAAATTCCATTTTATATAAATATTGTATTTAATTCTTTCTTACCAGTAAGTAGTAGGCAAGGATATGTAGAAATTGTTGTCAAATTGTGTGTTCTGGTTTTCTCTGCGTTGAAAGCTTGCTTTCACAATGTCCAGAATATTGCCAATGTTCAAATTTGGCCAAATTCAAACCCGCAGCTTGACAGGGAGAAGAGAAGGTTACAGTCCACCAGATAGCATTAACTTCAGAAATCTCCAGATCGATCCTTCGGCTGGTGCTCGTCATGTATGTTTCTAAGGAATAAAACTAGGAAGTGATCTCAGGCTCATCTCGGGTTTCTTGGCCACGGACCAGCAGTTCCTTACTCACTTAGTCAAGAAATACTAAAAATAAGAGAAGCATTAAAACTGAACCTCCAGGCCATTTGCACAATGACACATTAGATTTTCCTTAATCTAATCCACAATATATACAAAATGAAGGATAACCAAAGTGATACATTTAGCTTAAGGTTGAATAATGCCACGAAAATGTAGAAATAACTCATGATTAAAACCTAGTTGTAGATTGGACAACCTTTGAACCCATGAATAATATATCATTAAATATACATAATGGAAACTTATTAATACAACATGTAATCTAAACTGTCAATATCATAATATCACCTCATCTAACTTGTTACTTAAATCTATGCTTACAATTGGAAAAAGTATTTTAATCTCTCTCCTGTCTTTGCACTATCCCTTTATCTATCTATAACATATTAAATGTCATAAGACAGAATTTTCCATTCTGGAAATTAAACACAGTTGGGGTGGGAAAGTCGGCGTGATTCCCGCTGAGGGGTGGGATGAATTTTCATGCCCGATTTTCCGCTTTTCAGCTCATTAATTATGAATCAACGAAGAGCTCGTCGAATCTTGTGGTGGGGCGGATAGGGATTTGTCTGCCACGTCATTACTTCGGGGTCGAAGGTCCTGTCGCCATATTCACTCACTGCAGGCCAGTTGTGGGCTGGACATCTGCATTACCATGGTGACCAAACGCAACAAACCCTCAGCTCCACGGTTCAGCAAGGCCTCCCTGGGGATTCTCCGCCAGACCATCTAGGATAGGCAGAGATCCTCTTTCCTTGGGATGGGAGCAGGAAGTCCCCCCACCTGACCACATGGCCTGGGAGGAGATCCCCGGGAAGGTCAGTGCCCGTGGCACCAAAAAAAGGGCCATCCTGCAGTGCAGGAAAATAATGAATGATCTGCTGCGCTCTGCCAAGGTGAGTGAAACTTTGACTCACTCCAAACTCACACCTTCATCAGGCAGCCTAGGTGCTAGAGTCCACAGGGATGTCAAACACAAAAGCAGATGGGACATCAGCACTGCATATGAGCAAGAAACAGGAGTAGGCCATTCGGCCCCTCGTGCCTGCTCCGCCATTTAATAAGATCATGGCTGATCTGATAGTAAACTGAAATCTACTTGGACCTGCACATTATTATTGTTCTAGCCATGGGTGCATTACAGCAGTAGCTAGGTGAGAGAGGGGTTGGGGTAACTCAACCTCCCTCCAGGTGCCCCTCCAGGTGCCCCTTCTCCTCAATGAGTAAAGGAGGGTCCCTTGGACATCCAAAGAGAGGAGTGCCAGTCAGGCACCCCAGGAGCATCCACCCAGGATACTCCAAGGGTGTCCTACTGCTCCAAATCCCCACTGTCTGTGACCCCAACAACTCCAGCAGGTCAGGCTGAGGAGGGTGCACCTGCCCAGAGCAGGAGGCCCTTAGCAGGCTGGGGCCATCCAGGCCTCAGGCCTCCAGAGGACGCCTGCCAAAGTAATCTCAGACAACAGGGCAAAGCAGTTATCAGACTGCCTCCACTTCTGCTGCGGACATCGTGGTTGCACCTAGATGTAATGGTAAAGTTAAGAAAATTAAGAAGTTTTGAATGCACAATGGTAGCACATTGGTAGTTCATTCACTGTCCATAATCTGCACTATTGTAAATATAGTTCACATTTATGATGGTGCAGCATTGTATCTCTCCTCAGATGCACTCTGTGGACAATGGACGTGAGTCATTAGCCATGTCTTCTGGGGGCACCCCTTATCACCAAGGAACCAACCCTCTAAGCTCCAAGCTCCCTCAAATATCTCTGGCACCCGGGAGTGACTCAAAAAGTCATTGAGCTCCCTGTGTACCTAGCAGAAATAAGCTGGATCTGCTTTCTGTGATCACAAATTAGCTGGATGTTCAGAGAGTGAAATTCTTTTCTATTAATGAATCTCACAGGCTGCTGCATGGGAACTCTAAAGGCCACATGTTTTCAGGCAATGGCGTCCTGCACTTGCTGGAAGCCTGAGATTGCTTCTAACAGCCTGGCTTGCTTCATCCATGTGGAACTGAACATAATAGCAAGCTTTACTGAAAAGGACATCTGTCGCCTCCATTGTGCATTTGTGTGTCTCTGATTGTGAGATTTCGCAAAGGTCCCCAGTCGAGCCCCGGAAGGATCTGCTGGTAAAAAAGTTCAGTGCAATGGTAACCTTCAGAGCAACCGGCATTGGATGCCCTCCAAGGTAGTTCCTCATGGAAAATGTCGCAAATATGAGCTACCTAGACAAGCAAAGGTGCCTGCGACACAGTCTTTTGCTTATCTTCATGCATGATTTGCATCTTCTGTAGACCCTTGGTCTATGCCAAATGTCTTCATGGATTTGGCCTTTCCTCATCGGCATCTGGGTCTTTCTAGGGCCCCATTGGATCTTGTTCCTCAGGGCGATGGTCTTCCCTGAGCTGTGCCAATTGGCAACGGGCTCCTCTTCTCCACATTCTAAACAAAACCATCAAGAAGGCAGCTTTGCCTACAGCCTGAATTCTCCATTCCTCCTTGAATCAGTGAACAGATACAATTGAATGATCAATGGTAGTTCCATTGGAATGCTCTCCCTTCATATACAAGGAAGGAATGCAGTGTCCAGCCCTTGACTTTCCCTCAGTCTGCTGTTACGGACAGGAGAGGGTTTAATTTAGAACAGCCCTGATTTCCCCACTCATTACCTGCCTGTAAACAGAAAGGTGTTTTTGATTTTTGATTCCCCCTCTTTATAAGTGGTGGCATGTTTTCTTCAACCCTTCAGCTTTGGAGTGATCCAATCCTCTATTAATAGTCCCACAGCAAACATGAGATAAGGTAAAATAAGAGGGTTGGTTTATTTTACACATAAAACAAATGAAAGGGGTTTCACAACATCCGCCTCTTTTTGCATTCATACAATAAAAGAGGGATAAGGGAAAGAAAGGGGTTCAGGGCAGAGACCACAATAAAAATAAGAATTATGGTTTCATGGGAGTCCAGAATTGAAAATCAAAGTCCAATGAGGAATTCTTTTGCAGAGTTCAGCTGGCTGAAGGCCGGTGGTGTAAGATTTGTTTTTCCAGTGGTGTTGATGTCCCAAGATGAAGTAGGCACCCAGAGATTGAATCAGTTCTGTAGGCGATAGTACAAAATCTTCCCAGCAGAATCAGGTTAGATGGGGGCCAGTTGTCCAACTTGGCCTGAGCTTGCTTCTGTGTGGCCTGCCTGTCAGATGTTAAACAGCAGACTGAAGATGGAATCCGAAAGCTGTATATTTAAAGCAATTCCAGCAACTCAAGTCTCGGTCATGTGACAGGATGATTTCGGGTGGAGCTATTCAGCTAACGAGGCCTCTTGTTAAAACCCATTGTGTTATGAGCAGATAACTATAGAACCATGAGCACAAAATTAGAGATGAGGAGTCACAATTAGCTCTGCCTTTGTCCATAGCTGGCTGGTGCAGACGTCTTGTCTACTATCCTTTTTGTTGGCCTGGCTGGAATGTCTTTACAATGTAAGGAGTGTTACATTCCAGGGGTTTGATGTGTTAGCTGTCACGAAAACAAGAAATTTTAATATTATTCTTCTGGTAATAACCCTGGCATATTCTCTTATGTACTGGAAGACAGGCTGTAATTGGATTAAGAGCTAGAGTGGTAGTAAGGTTCTAAAGTCAACAGTAAGAAGTGGTTGTGATATGTTAATGACCAAGAAGAACTTCAATCAGAGTTTTACATAAAGCAATAACAGGAATAGTTTGAATTGTTTTAGTTCAAAGGGGATATATGCAGGTTGTAAAAAGGTGTAAGGAAGTGAGTAAAGATAGGGTAAGTTTGTTTTTACAAGTCTAAGAGCTAAAGTAAAGAATGATTTAATCAACTCTGGAAAGAAATCATTTCTGAAGAGACTGGTTGAGACAATAGAGAGTTTAAAGGAAAGCAACCATTTAAGGAAACACTGAAGCCTATTTGAGGGGGTACCTGCTTAGATCTCCCAGAAGACAGGGTAGCTGGTCAGATCTCCAAGAAGACAGTGTGAACAAGGCCAGACTGAAAGAACTAGTTGCTGTCAGCCTCAGAGGACACCCCAAGGAAAAAGCACTGTGTGGTAAAATCACTGGAATTCTATAGATTTTAAAATCTATAAGGATAGTTGCTGAACAGAAAAGGGAAAGGTTAGCTCTGAGGATAGTTAAGTTAAGATTTGTGGAACTGTTTTAAAGTACTGTTTACTGTGTGAAGCTATTCTTGTGTTTAAATGTAATTGTGATTTCTTTTCTTTATTCTTTTAATAAATGTTTACTTTATTACAAAATCATCACAAGTAGTCAGGGAAATCATTTTCTGATTTCAGAACCACTCCCCACACTATATAATTTGCAAAAAACACTTTAACAGCTGTTTCAAGTTTCCCTCTGGGATTTGAGCAGCTTGGCATTTACCATCCGCCGTGCCATAACATAGCCTTTGTCCATGTTTAAACTGCTTAGAAACTTCCATAACTACCATCATGTGGTCAGCAGTGGCCATTTTATTAGTTCAGTGGACGGAACACTGAACATCGCATACCAAGGCCACTCCTTGCAGGCTGATGTCATCCTGGGGGATGGCACGTGGCTGAGCGTTCCCCTCAGACATGACTGCACGTTCACAACGAGGGTCTTAATGAGGTTCAAAAGACCCACAAAGGATCCACAGTCAGCCTTGTGTTGGTTGTCCTCCAGTGGTCTTGACAACAACTATAGATACCCAGTCCTTGCACACATGTCCTGGCTGTAACCATTGTGCCTTGAATGCCATAACCAGTGCACTGGGGATATGAAGGATTGTAGGGCTCATGCTGCCCCTGAGCCGCAGATGTGGCCATTGTATTTTTTTTGACCCTGTATCTATTCTCAGGTGCCTCTGTAAGGATCAGATGCCAATTAAGACCATATGCACCGCAGCACGTAAACTTAATGGATTCTCGCCTGAATGTGTAACATTAGCATTGATTCGTTGTGTATTAGACCCTCGAGTCCAGCACTCAGCTGGGCCGTGTTCTCTTTGGTTTGAGCAGGACATTTATGGGCTGCCTCTTCAGTCACCAAAGAATTGCTTTGCTGAACCCCTCCCACACGCCCTGAGACTCCTCCCTGATTGATATTTTTCTAGCTTGTTTTTCAAACTGCGTCACTGTAAGGTGAGCTCAAAGGTAGTGCTGCTGACCTTCATCTGGGAGACCAGCTTCCAATCTCCCAGTATCACCCACCAAGTTCCTCCCATCCTCCACCATACTCACTGCCTCCTAATTCCCCTTCCTCCTGCCATTACCCAGCCCCCCCACCCCGTTACCCCCATCATTATCCATGAGGAAATTCTTGTTCTTCCCCCAAACCTGTTAATGTTGATGTCCCATGCCCTTTGATGACCTGACCCTCCCCTTCTTGAGGACACATGCAACCTGAATTTCTGGGACAGCACCCTGCCCCCCCTCCCCCATGCGACTATCCAATACACCCCCATGACTTTTTGGCTACCGACTTACAGGATACAGTTGCCTCCTCTGACCATGACTGTGCCACCTCCCTCACAGTACCATGACTCTAACCCCCAGGATCAAATGCCTTAGGTGACTGATTATGCCCTGTACAACATACCGTGCATGACTGTCACTGCCCAGAGAGGCCTTCCCCCACCCAAGACTAAGACCAGGACCAACACATGCAGAGCTCTCTAACATGGCCCGCACAGATCCAGGATGGTCTCTTCAATATGCCCCCGACAGCGTGGCCTCAGCTTCAGGACAGTCTCTTCAATATGCCCTCCAAAGCGTGGCCTCACCCCAGGGCAGCCTCGGACTCTTCCTTGGACAGTCTTATAACTCTTGCCCAGGACAGTCTTTCACTACTCCTCTCTGTCCCTTGACCACCCCTTAGCCTGCCTGTCTTCCCTCTCCCCTCCCGTGTACCACACACCCCCAACCCTAGTCCTGCTAGTCCTACCTCCCCACTGGCTCTGCCTGCCCTGTGCAGCCTTGGCACAGGTTGTGATACAAGCACCTGAAATCTCGCAGCAACGCTCTTAAAGGTAAGTGAAAGCAATGTCTGCTCACTTCAAAGTCGTCGATGAAGTGAACTCACCAGGGGCCATTTATATACAGTTGGGAAACAGACCTTTCTGATTATCTGCTGGTGGGTACTTTATTTGGAGGGGGAATATAATTCTAGCGACTTGGCCTTTTAATGAATATTCATAAGATGCAGATGAATCCAAATGTGATTCTCGACATAGCTCAGTGGGAAATCCAGCCCGCTTTTGACCTGCCATCAAATTTGGGAGAACAAAATTCCAAACTTTTTTTCCGTTGACGGGAAACTGACGATTTTCATCAGGCCAGATTTAGTGCCCTGCCCGTCACGATTCGCCCCACTGGCAGGAGTGGAAAGTTCTGCCCATAGAATCATTGCAGCACAGAAAGATGCCATTCAGCCCATCAAATCCATGCCAGCCATCTGTAGAGCAATCCAGTTAGTGCCATTCCCCTGTTCTATCCCTGTATCCCTGAAAGTTTCCCTCAAGTGTCCATCCAAACTTCCATTTGAAATCATTCATCATCTCTGCTTCCACCACCCTCGTGGGCAGCATGTTCCTGGTCATTACCAATCACTGCATTAAAGAAACACTCTTGCTCACATCAACCTTCTCCCCTCCACCACCCCCCCACACCTCTTGCCCAAAACCTTTACTTTGTGTCCCTAGTCCTTGTGCGATCAGCTAATGGGAACAGTTTTTCTTTGTCTACCTCATCTAAGCCTTGCATAATCTTGTACACCTCTGTCACATCTCCTCTCAATCTCCATCACTCCAAGGAGAACAACACCATCTTCTCCAACCTAACCTCGTATCTAAAGTCCCTCATTCCTGGAAGCTTTCTTGTAAATCTCTGCATCCTCTCAAGGAACCTTTTGTCCTTCCTGAAGTGTGGTGACTAGAACTGGATGCAATACTCTAGTTATGGCCTAACCAGGATTTTATGGAGCTCCAGCACAATTTACCTACTTTTGTACTCAATACTTCTATTTATGATGATGGAGGGAAGACCATTGATAAATTAAAGAGGAACAACATTTCTCTGCCAGCTGTTTTGGGAGTGTCAACATCAGGAAGGGATCTCAGGTTTGTGGGGATGTCCCTGGGGTTCTAGTAGCAGAACTCAGGGCCAAAAGAGGAGCTTTTGGGGGCACTGAAGGTAAAAGGATTCAAAAGAGACTGGTGCAGTTGTCTGGAGGGAAACGTAGAGGCAGATAGTGATACCTTTAATACCTCAGGAACTGCCATAAAGTGCCGGAAAAGGTTCAATAATTTCACAATGGCAGCTAAGGTTAAGGCATTCTTAGCCATATACAACCATTCATGTCCAATAATATTTGGAGTGTCCAATTGCAAAGATCACTGAAAGAATTTTTTTAATGACACCTGGTGCTTCTGTTCCACCTACAATGACTGGCTCTTACTGAGGCTCATGTAGCAGAATGCATGGAACTATAGAGCTACAGGTACCTTAACAGAGGTGTAGGACAACATGGATTTACATCTGACATGTCCCTTGAGAATGCCTGAAAAGTTGCTGTGACATAAAAGTTGAGCAAAGTGGTAAACAGTACTGCCACTGATGCTTTGTCACTTCTGGACTCAAATATTCTAATGCTCGTCTGGGCAATATTCCATCTTCCATCCTTCAATTGACTGAAGACTGTTCTGTTTATAACCGGCACCAAATCCTGCTTGACCACACTATTGCCCATGCGGACCTATAGTGGCTCATAGGTCCCTGATGAATCAAGTTAAAAAAATATATTGGGTAGAATCGTCCCAGATTTGCACTAAATGTGGTAGTGGGTGGGTAAAATGACGTTTTCGCTCTGTATCTCCCAAATCCACCACATTATTCATGCATTCCCGGGAAACACACCATTTCCATAGCGGGTGGGCTCTATTTCGTCCACTCGCCATCACCTTGCCACATCGCCACACCAGGCGCTTAAAGTCCAGCCCCATGCACCACATCTCAGTGCTTCCAGCCCATGACTGCTGCAGGGAAGATGTCCACGAAAGGCAAGAAGACTGCAACCCCCAGGTTTAGCAATGTGTCACTGGAACACCTTTTGGATACAGTGGAGACCCACCACGATGTCCTCTACCCCCGTTCTGGCAGCGGGATGAGCAGTGGCGTGACCAACCAGACTTGGGAGGCGGTGGCAGCAGGGTTCAGTGCCAATGCCCTGCAAAAGAGGACAGCTCCCCAGTGCCACAAGAGGGTGAATGATATCCTCCGTTCCATCAGGGTAAGTCACTCTTCTCATCACTCAACTCACACACTCACAAACCCACCAAACATCCACAGGGATCTCACTCACTGCCAGTTCAAGGGACATCACCATTCACTCTCTCACACTCACTGTCATTGTCCTCATCCCATCCATGGGACCACTCACCACCCACACATGCCAGGCATACTTATCATCTGGCCTGGCTGCTTACACTCTCTCCATCTCTATTCATGCAGGACAAGCTGGCACACAACAACATGGTAAGGTCACAGACTGGTGGTGGAATGCATGAAATCAAAGTCCACATGGACTTTGAAAACAGCCATCCAGCTGGCCTGCGACAATCTGGACCATTTCTGTGCTGATGGTGAGGTCGGTGGTGCCCTACCAAGTGGGGCTCCAGCAGTGCAACACCTATCAGCACCTGATTCAACACCTATCACCCATCACCTATTCCGTGAGTGATGTGTCCTGTTTCACAGGCCACTGCCATGCACTAATTATCTCTCCTTACTTTCACAGGCACATCTGCCAAACAGCCAACGGAGTCCATGACCCAGGGCCTCCAATCAAGCCCCGAAGAAACCTCTGAAGAGGAATCTGGAGGCACCCTCCCTGAAGTCCCATCACAGTGCTCACCGACACCCTCCACCAATGCAGAGACACACACCTTGGTGGGGCCTAGCTTTAGAATAGCCTCGGACCATAATCTGGTGAGCATATTGCACTGTCTGATCCACAGCAGGCGGCAGCAGGGACTTCCCAGGTCCCTGGCATTTGGAGGATTGCTGGAGGCCAGAAATTTGCTGAGTCCGAGTCAGATGACGAGCTTCTGGACTTGGTCACATCACAGTTGCTGAAGCTGCAAAGGCAATCTAGGGAACAACAGGAAGAGATGCCCACTGCACTCCTCAGATTGCAAGGCACAATGCAGGAGTCCATCAGCCTTCACTCTGAAGTGGTCAACACTGGTAGGATGATGGCCGCCATGGAGACCTTGGTCCAGGATGTCGCTCCTGCACTGCTGTGTGGTCTCAAGTCGATCGCTGATTCCATAGTTGGCCTCCAACAGTGTGTACGCGAGAGGTGTGCAGGGCAGCCCAATCTCACTCCAGCTGCCCCTTCTTGTCAAGGAGTCAGCCTGGGGCCCTTGGGCACCCATAGAGAGGAGGATAAGCAGGTGTGCACCCCGGGGCCATCTGCCCAGGTGACTCTGGGAGTGTCCGACCCATCCAGATCCCCTCTTCTCCTGACCTCAGCAGCTCCAGCTTCACAGGCCGAGGAGGATGCAACTGTCACACAGCAGGACCCTGAAAGCAGGCCGGGGCCCTCCAGGTCACAGCCCTCCAAAGGACGCCCGCCAAGGTCATTACAGACAGGGCGTTGCAGCCAGCAGGCTGCCCTCACCTGCACTGTGGATGTCCGGGAAGCACCAAGACAGGGTTAGGAAAGTTAAGAAGCATTAGTTGCAAAACCTTTTTTTTCATTCATTCATGGGATGTGGGCTTTGCTGGCTGGGCCAGAATTTATTCCCCATCCCTAGTTGCCCTTGAGAAGGTGGTGGTGAGCTGCCTTCTTGAACCGCTGGAGTCCATGTGGTGTAGGTACATCCACAGTGCTGTCAGGAAGGGAGTTCCAGGATTTGACCCAACGACAGTGAAGGAAAGGTGATACATTTCCAAGTCAGGATGGTGAGTGACTTGGAGGGAAAATTCCAGGTGGTGGTGTTCTCATCTATCTGCTGCCCTTGTCCTTCTAGGTGGTAGTGGTTGTCGGTTTGGAAGGTGCTGCCGAAGGAGCCTTGGTGAATTCCTGCAGTGTCTTGTAGATGGTACACACTGCTGCTACTGTGCATCGGTGGTGGAGGGAGTGAATGTTTGTGGATGTGGTGCCAATCAAGCGGACTGCTTTGTCCTGGACAGTGTCAAGTTTCTTGAGTGCTGTGGGAGCTGCACTCATCCAGTGGGGAGTATTCCATCACATTCCTGACTGGTGCCTTGTAGATGGTGGACAGGCTTTGGGGAGTCAGGAGGTGAGTTACTTGTTGCACGATTCCTAGCCTCTAACCTATTCTTGTAGCCACAGTATTTATATGGCTAGTCCAGTTCAGTTTCTGGTCAATGGCAACCCCCAGGATGTTGATAGTAGGGGATTCAGTGATGGTAATGCCATTGAATATCAAGGGATGATGGTTGAATTCTCTCTTGTTGGAGATGGTCATTGCCTGACACTTGTGTGGTGTAAATGTTACTTGCCATTTGTCAGCCCAAGCTTGGATATTGTTCAGGTCTTACTGCATTTGGACATGGACTGCTTCAGTATCTGAGAACTTGCGAATGGTGCTGAACATTGTGCAATCATCAGTGAACATCCCCACTTCTGACCTTATGATGGAAGGAAGGTCATTGATGAAACAGCTGAAGATGGTTGGGCCGAGGACACTACCCTGAGGAACTCCTGCAGTGATGTCCTGGAGCTGAGATAACAACCACAACCATCTTCCTTTGTGCTAGGTATGACTCCAACCAGCAGAGAGTTTTCCCCCTGATTCCCATTGACTCTAGTTGTGCTAGGGCTCCTTGATGCCACACTCAGTCAAATGCTGCCTTGATGTCAAGGTCAGTCATTCTCACCTGACCTCGGGAGTTCAGCTCTTTTGTCCATGTTTGAACCAAGGCTGTAACGAGGTCAGGAGCTGTGTGACCCTGGCGGAACCCAAACTGGGCATCAGTGAGCAGATCATTGTTAAGCAAGTGCCGCTTGATAGCACTGTTGATGACTCCTTCCATTACTTTACTGATGATCGAGAGTAGACTGAACGGACGGTAATTGGCCGGGTTGAATTTGTCCTGATTTTTGTGTACACGACATACCTGGGCAATTTTCCATATAGCTGAGTAGATGCCAATGTTGTAACTGTACTGGAACAGCTTGGCTAGGGGCGCGGCATCTGGAGCACGAGTCTTCAGTGCTGTTGCCGGGATGTTGTCAGGGTCCATAGCCTTTTCAGTATCCAGTTCCTTCAGCCATTTCTTGATATTGTGTGGAGTGAATCAAATTGGCTGAAGACTGGCATCCGTGATGCTGGGGACCTCCGGAGGAGGCCGAGATGGATTATCCATTCGGCACTTCTGGCTGAAGATTGTTGCGAATGCTTCAGCCTTATCTTTTGCACTGATGTGCTGGACTCCTCCACCATTGAGGATGGAGATATTTGTGGAGCCACCTCCTCCAGTGAGTTGTTTAATTGTCCACCACCATTCACGACTGGATGTGGCAGGACCGCAGAGCTTAAGTCTGATCCATTGGTTGTGGGATCACTTAGCTCTGTCTATCAGCTGCTGCTTATGCTGTTTGGCAGGCAAATAGTCCTGTTTTATAGCTTCACCAGGTTGACACCTCATTTTTAGGTATGCCTGGTGCTGCTCCTGGCATGCCCTCCTGCACTCTTTGAACCAGGGTTGATCCCCTGGCTTGATGGTAATGGTAGAGTGGGGGATATGCTGGGTCATGAGATTACAGATTATGTTTGAGTACAATTCTGCTGCTGCTGATGGCCCACAGCGCCTCATGGATGCCCAGTCTTGAGTTGCTAGATCTGTTCAAAATCCATCCCATTTAGCATGGTGGTAGTGCCACACAATACGATGGAGGGTATCCTCAATGTGAAGGCTGGACTTCGTCTCCACAATGACTGTGCGGTGGTCACTCCTACCGATACTGTCATGGACAGAAGCATCCACAGCAGGCAGGTTGGTGAGGATGAGGTCAGGTATGTTTTTCCTTCTTGTTGGTTCCCTCGCCACCTGCCGCAGACCCAGTCTAGCAGCTATGTCATTTAAGACTCAGCCAGCTCATGTAGTAGTGGTGCTACCAATCCACCCAGAGTACATTCTGTGCCTTTGCCACCCTCAGTGCTTCCTCCAAGTGGTGTTCAATACGGAGGAGCACTGATTCATCAGCTGAGGAGGACGGTAATCAACAGGAGGTTTCCTTGCCTATGTTTAACCTGATACCACGAGACTTCATGGGGTCTGGGGCCGATGTTGAGGCAACTCCCTCCTGACTGTGTACCTCTGTGCTGCCAACTCTCCTGGGTCTGTCCTGCCACTGGGACAGGACATACCCAGGGATGGTGATGGTGGTGTCTGGGATATTATCTGTAAGGTATGATTCCGTGAGGATGACTATGTCAGGCTGTTGCTTAACTATTCTGTGAGACAGCTCTCCCAATTTTGGCACTAGCCCCCAGATGTTGGTAAGGAGGACTTTGCAGGGTCAACAAGGCTGCGATTGCTGTTGTCATTTCCGGTGCCTCGGTGGATGCCGGGTGATCCGTCCAGTTTCATTCCTTTTTTGTGTCTTTGTAGCGGTTTGTTACAACAGAGTGGCTTGGTAGACCATTTCAGAGTGCATTTAAGAGTCAACCACATTGCTGTGGGTCTGGAGTGACATGTAAACAGATTTCCTTCCCTAAAGGATATTAGTGAACCAAATGGGTTTTTACAACAATCGACAATGGTTTCATGGTCATCATTGGACTTTTAATTCGATTTTTATTGAATTCAAATTCCACTATCGGCACAAAGTAAAGGCAGGTGTCTCAGTCCAGGACCTCTTCCCTGTCCTTTGTGAAGCCTTCAGACCAAAGTGATGGTCTAGCCTCACACTCCCTGGACACATTACTGATGCCTGCACCTTGATGATGCTTGTCATTGCTGCCAGAATGTCGTGTGCATGTGTCAGAGTTCCGTCACTCTGTGTGCTCTCACCACCTTTTGAGCAGAAGCTGGCCCCCATCTCTTCAGCATCTGTGACCAGTGACGCTGTGCTCCTGAAGGGGTCAGGTGCTGAAGGCAGACAAAGGATCAGGTGCATTTAAAGTTTCATGGCTGCGTCTCTATGATATGACCGTGAACACAGAGTGCAACCGAGCTGCCCTCGGCCAGACAGGAGTCAGACATTCTCAGAGGCTATGTGAGCATTTATGGAGTGTCCTCATTGCATTTCCTCATCATCCTCCTGCAATCGAGTGACTATTAGGGCCTCCACTGCCTCTCCATGACAGGAGCATTCTCACAGAGGGCATTCGTGCTGCCACAAGCCAGACTGGAGTCAAATGTTCACAGATGCAACATGAGGGTCTATGGGGTCTCCTCACTGCATGCCATCATCATCCTCTTCAAATGTAACAGCTATGAGAGCCTCCCGAGCACACCTGCCTTGTCTAGCCAGTGCAAGGGCCTCATCCCTGTCATCGTCGCCTTCGAAGACCTCCTCAGCCTCATCCCTGTTGGCTCCACCTCATCCGAGGAGACCTCCACCTCCTCCATCTCCTTTGCCAGCTCCTCCTCAACCCGTTGCAGCGCCAGGTTGTAAAAAGCGCAGCAGACAATGACGATACGTGACACCCTCAGTGGACTATATTGCAGGGCTCCACCAGACTGGTCCAGGCACCGGAACATCATTTTCAGCATCCCAATGGTTTGCTCCACCAAGCTGCGAGTTGCTGCATGAGCCTCATTATAGCGTCGCTCTGCTGCAGTCTGAGGCTGCTGCACGGGTGTCATGAGCCACGGCCTCTGCGGGTAGCCCTTGTCCCCGAGGAGCCATCCCTGCAGCCTCTGTGGACCCTGGAAGACTTCAGGGATCTGTTACCAACTGAGGATTGGTAGGAGTTCCTGGAAACCGTGCGCACACCTGCAGGATGTGTTTCTGGTGGTCACATACCAGCTGCACACTCAGCGAATGGAATCCCTTGTGGTTGTTATAGTTCACCACGTGTTGCGATGAAGATCTGAGCACCACTTGAGTGCAGTCAGTCACACCCTGCACCTGTGGGAAACCCGAGATCTGGGCAAATCTAATCGTTCTTACATCCTGGCTATCCTGGTCCCAGGCGAAATGCACAAAGCTGTATGTCCTCCCGAAGATGGCATCCGTGACCTCCTGGATGCATTTGTGGGTGGCAGCTTATGAGATCCCACAGAGGTCACCTGTAGAGCCCTGGAAGGAGCCATTGGCATAGAAATTGAACGCGGCTGTCACTTTCATGGCCACTGGCAGTAGATGCCCTCCATGTCCCTGTGGCGCCAAATCCTGCAGCAGGTGGCAGATATGACCGACCAGTTCCCTAGATATTATGTTCTACTATGGGGTCACTTTGCTCGCGAACCGGTTCCACGCTCTATCAGCGGGTGAGTCGATAACCATATACCACAGATGCAGAGACCAACATGAAATGAGGCACATGCTATTTATTTACACAACCAACAGAGCACTAACATGATGGGTGCTTCTCTAACCAGAACCTGCTCTGACTAACATTAACATTGTAGCCCACGCTGCACAGCTATTGGGTTGTACAGTCACGTAGCCAATCTGCTCACATTCCCTTAAAGGTGTACCATTTTCTCCCTTGGGTTGTTGATCACTGCCATGTTCTTCCAGCCTCAAAAAGAGGGCAGAGATAGGTACGTCCACATCTGCTGCATTTGTATTTATGAGATGTTTAAGGTCTCGGCCAAGAGCTGATGAAATTCCACCAGCTGAATTAAGTATTTTTACATGCAACACTGAGACTGAAACAAATAACCTTTAGTCAGGACAGTTTGAACCTTTGAATGAAAAGTGCGATTTCTCTGTCAATTTTGGCACAGCAGTAAAGTGTTTCTGAGCCCAAGTACTGAAGGATCAGGCATAATGCTACTGTGAAGCTGCTGAACTTTTAAAATGTCAGCATTAGAAGTTCTGAACACTGTCATTACATGCCTTAATATTCAAAATCTGACATTTTCTTTATAATAAAAGGCGTATTTCAGATGGCAACGAAGAGAAAACTATTTGCTGCTCAGTAATCCTTTTGATGTGCTTCAAAGACTTTTGATCATATTTAAGCATCTAAAATTATGCAAGTGCTTAGCTAGATCATGAAGCAAGATATCACTGAAATATTCCATTACAGAGATGTAAGAAGGTATCATTTGGATGTCAGACGGAGGAAAGGAAAATAAACCAAATTAAATTAAGTAAAACAAATTGTTCACTAAAAGGGTTTTTTCAAAGAATTCCTAAAATGATAAACTTCTATAAGCTCAAGTTATTTCAATTATTCATGCCTAGTTTTAATTTAAAATATTCACAAGTCATATGTTTTTAAATATGTTCCTGGAGATGTTTGTGAGATCTGGGATCTGAAGGGCAGATTCTCGGCTGGGAATATCCTTGAAGCTGCTCCTCCTTTACTGCCATAACTTCACTGAAAATGTAACAAGCATCCATCCCGTTAACGCATATAAATGGGATTTTCAGCCCATGTCTGTCGCTTGACGTAATGGTGTACTGATGATTAACTGATTTGGCAAATGTCTCCAGTGGTGGCTAAATGACCTTATGCTGGATGCGCCATCTGCAGGTCAGGCTTCTGTAGATAGCAGAGCTCAGGAATAGCTTCCTGAGTCATGGGACCTTTTATATGCACCTTAGAGAACCCACTTTTATGTCTTATCCAACAGATGGCACCTCCAACCATGCAGCACTCTTTCAGTACTTCACTGAAATAAATGCCTAGATTTTGTTTTCAAGTCCCTTGAGCTGTACTTGAACTCACAAGACTAAAAATTCTGTAAGGCCCACTTTCGGGCAGAGGAGTCATGACTCGCGATCTAACTGAGACAATTCCTGCTAAGGCAGGCAACACACAAGTTTTGTGCTGCACCTCATTTCCGTGATTCCTCTGCGTAACTGGGCGTGACCCGTGTCCCTGGCTCGGTGGAAAACAGGGGACCTAAGAGCGTATGAGGCCAGCATGTGTTCCAGCTAGCTTCAAGCTCTTAAATACAATCTGTCGCACTTAAAAGGAAGCTGCATTGAATCAAGGGAGGCTGCAGCTGCCCATCGCTGCTACAAATGGAGGGAATGGAAATGAGCACAAGAGCAGAGGAAGGATGCATAGTTGACAGATGTGGTGCTGGAGGCCTTAATCATGGGAGTCCACAGGTGGAGGGGTGCCTTGTTTCCGTAGGGGTCCAGGAGGCCCTCAAGGACTGCTCTCTGAAGGGAATGGGAGTGTGTGGCCAGGGAGGTCGACACCTAGAATCTGGCCCCAGGGACCTGGTGCCAGTGCCGGAAGAAGTTCAATGACCAAAGGGAGAAAATGGAAGGAAGGTGAAAATTAATATAAAACCAATTACATTTCTCTACTAAAACAAATATATTCTTTTAAAGATCAGTGAATGCATCATTACGTGACATCTTCCACCCATTGCACCACCAAACTCTCACACTGTTCAATGCATCACACCCCATCACTCACCCATCTGCAGTCCCTAGTACTTAGGGCTCAAGCATAACACACACACACCCACCTCAACATGTTGCCTCGACATGTCTCCAGCTATTCATCTATGGTGGGCACATCACCCAAACAAAGTGCAACATAATCACAGAAATTCTGCTGTTTCTTTGCAGAGCAAGGTGTCACACAATAGAATGGAGTAGCACAGAATCAATGGAGGATAGGCACACCTTCATCCCCTGAACCTGATGGAGCCAGCCCAATGATGCAGAGAACCATCCCTTCCAGGGGACTGGCAGTAGCTCTGTAGAGCACACATCTGCTGTCCTCTCTCAGGATGGCAACATTCATGTTCCCACACCTTCACTCCACCAGTGCCCTAGCTGTTGCCTATCAGCCAGCCCAGACTGCTGCCACTCATGCCGAGATGGTGCAGTCAAAAACTAGACCATCAAGCCCCAGAGCCACTTGAGATTGTCCTCCAAGGCCATTTGTAGCCTCCCCCAATGAAAGTCAACAGCCTTCCACTCGCCAGATTGCAGCCTCAGGGGCCGAACTGCATCGGAGCACTAGGACAGGCAAAGGCACCCACAAAACAGGCACTGAATAGTTCATTTCTGTTTGTAAAAGAGAATATATTTTTGAATGTAGATGTTACTGAAAAGATTTTATTGAGTGGCTTTATTGTGGGATGGTGGCCAAGGGCCAACTCAGGTGGATGTAAGGTGGAGAATGATGGATCCATTGTTGTAATGGGAAGTAGTTCATAGAAACCATGATCTGAGCTGGTGCTGTCAGACAGCTCGCCCGGAACGAAGGGGTCCAGGATGCATCTTCCCAGCCTCCTCCTCTTCCTCCTTCTCCTCTTTCACTTCCCAAGGTGGCCCACGGGTTTTGGTGCCAAAGGCTACACCCTCATGATACTGATGTTACAGACAGTACAGCAGACCACTATAAGCTTGGTTGCTCCATCAGACATGTACTGAATGGCTCCCCTGAGCCGTCCAACCACTGGAAATATTTCTTGACTGTCTGTTCCACGATGTTCGTGGTGGGTCCACGGCTCTCACTATATCCATGCTGTCCTCGTGGGGACGGGTACCAGAGGTGGGTCATGAGCCACATGTAGAAGCCTTTGGCTCCAAGATGTCAGGCTCTGATTGTTCTTGGAGGTGTGAAGATGGTGGGAAAGGCAGAATGCCTCATCAGTGCTGCTGCCAGGATAGCGGGCATTCACTAGCATGATGTATTTAGCATGGCTGCACACCAGCTGCACATTGATAGAATGGTAGCCCTTGCGGTTTCTATACCTCACTCTGTTGACATGGCTGGGGGAGGGGGTGCCCACAAAGCCATGTCTCTGCAGTCAATGGCACCTGCACTATCAGAAATCCCGCTTTTCCAGCAAAGCCACTTGCCCTTTCATCCTGTTTCTCCCTGCTGAGAGAGAAAACAATGTATTCAGTTCTCCTAGCATACATGGCCTCTCACCTCCCAGATGCTTCACTGGATATCATACTGGGATATGTTGAAAATGTTGCCTAATCCTGCCTGGAAAGATCCAGGTGCAAAAAGTTCAATGTGACTGTGACCTTTACAGCCTCTGGCAATGCCATCCTCACCCTGATATGAGGCTTCAGGTCAGGTTGCAAGAATTGACACAGTTCTATGGCACCTCCTCATTGAGCCTAAGTAACCTCAGGAATTCCTCCATGGTTACGTGAAGCTAGAAGAAGTACTGGGCCGTAACTTCCTAATAGTGTCGGAAAGTGCTGGCCCGTGGGAATTAAAAGAAATAAATACTTACTTACCTGGTCTTAAAAATTAGGTTCACAGTTCTGTTCGCCAGAGCTGCTTGGGGCTCAGGGGGAGGGGTGGGGCAGAGTCCCGATGGATCGGTCTGGGTCTTGACAGTAGCTACTCAGAGGCTAGAAGAGGTTTTATTTCTTCTAACTTTTTCTGAGTAACTATTGGTGTAACCCTGGTGAAACCATCTGAAATTTGCGATTTAAACTGCATTTTTGGATGGTTCTCAGTGCAGCGCAATTGCCCACAGCAAGTGTGCACTTCTGGGCAATTGCCATGCAAACCCTTACCTGGAAACTTCACAGGGGGATTCCCCAGAGCATCTTTGGGGTAACCCCCCTCAAATCCGATGCTGGGGAGCTTGGAAGTTACGGACCGCTGTCACAAAGGGCTGGTGGGTAGAATCTTCCTTGGAGAGCCTTCTTCGTTATCCTCTTTCACAGAACTTCCCCTCACTGTAGCCTCTGCTCCATTTGCTGATCATGTTGCAGATCCAGAGGCACTGCAACCACAGCTCCCGTACCTCAGTAACTAAATCTTGTTGGGTCTCTGAGTTTATTCAGCAGTTCTCCAAAACATCTCCAAAGCACCTCCAAAACTACACCTCAGTGCCTCCACTTGCTTTGACGAAGCAGAAGTAAGTCAAAAGCATCTTCTCACCTGCAATTTGGTGGCTAACCTTTAAAGAACACTAGTTGGGGTGTTCCCCTTGTAACTCTTTCGAGTACATTCACAGTTCTTTTTTCTTGTTCAAAGTCCTGGAGTGGGACATGAACCCACAACCTTCTGACTCAAAGGTGAGGGTGCTATGAACTGAGCCACAGCTGACGCCTCGTGTTCCCCTTGTAACTCTTTCGAGTACATTCACAGTTCTTGACTTTTTTTTTCCGGGAGTGGGACATGAACCCACAACCTTCTGACTCAAAGGCGAGGGTGCTATGAACTGAGCCACAGCTGACACCTCGTTAAGAAGATGTAACTCTTTCAAGAACATTCACAGTTCTTGACTTTTTTTTTCCGGGAGTGGGACATGAACCCACAACCTTCTGACTCAAAGGCAAGGGTGCTATGAACTGAGCCACAGCTGACACCTCGTGTTCCCCTTGTAACTCTTTCGAGTTATCAACAGATCGCATGTAACTCTTTCGAGTACATTCACAGTTCTTGGTTTCCGGGAGTGGGACATGAACCCACAACCTTCTGATTCAAAGACGAGGGTGCTATGAACTGAGCCACAGCTGACACCTCCTTTCCTTGTAACTCTTTCGAGTACATTCACAGTTCTTGACTTTTTTTTTGTTCAAAGTCCTGGAGTGGGACATGAACCCACAACCTTCTGACTCAAAGGCGAGGGTGCTATGAACTGATCCACAGCTGACACCTCATGTTCCCCTTGTAACTCTTTCGAGTTATCAACAGTCACAGATTGTAACTCTTTTGAGTACATTCACAGTTCTTGGTTTCCGGGAGTGGGACATGAACCCACAACCTTCTGATTCAAAGGCGAGGGTGCTATGAACTGAGCCACAGCTGACACCTCGTGTTCCCCTTGTAGCCGAACGCATGTTCAGCTGGGAGTGATTAGCACACATTTCAGTGCACATCAGAGACCTAGTTTTGGTAAGTGAATGCAGTTCAGCTGTCTAACATCATGTTAGGACCTCTTCTGACGCTTCCAGCTCACACACAGCATGCCTGCACTAGTGCCCTTCCCAGCATGGGATGCTATGCAAAAAGCATCAGAAGCAGGACTAGTGTCAATGTAGACTTTCGGGACTTCTGTAGTGCTAGCACCAGCGGGATACAGAGCCCAATTTCATGGTTTTACTGTCATAAGCTCCAACTAAAGACTAAAAGGGTGATGTATTTGTTCCATTAGTGTTCCATCATATTATGGTTCTATACTAGTGTTTGTTTCAGTTGGACTGTGGGATTCTGGCATCTTTATGCTATGTCCCTGGGTTTACACTGTTGAATTACCCTCCCTAATTTTGGTGGCAGAGCTGGGTCTTTCTTCTGCCACAGTGATCATGAAGTGGAATATATTGTAATATCAGATGCCATTCTCCCACAATCTGACCTAAATAAGTGCCAGGGAAATAGAGCCTATGGTAATATGTAAATGTTGAAAGTCTCATTTTGACATCAAAATTCTAATGGTGTCTAATGTCTGAACAGGACCTGTTGCTACTTTGGCTGTAGGTTTTTGTTTTAATTTAAAATATAAGCTTTGAATACATTATTGTTGAACAAAGAATATGGAAATGATGCCATGGTTAGAGGGAGGATGATGGTCAAAATGACAGGATGTGTTAAACAACCTTTGTTTTTTTTACTTTCTAATGGAGTAATGAAAGGGATGCATGTAATGCATTGTTATATTATCTTTTAATAAAGAAATGAGTTTTTTGCCTTGTGAAACTATTTGGTTACAAAATAGTGTGGGCTGATATAATGGGTTTCAATTATCTGCCCATTTATGCTCATTTTATGGATAAAATAGGTTTCTTTCATGCTGAGTAATAATGATAACAATGAAATGGGCACTGCAGCTTTAAGCTTCATTCTGGATATAATCATTGTTCGTTACAATTTTAAACTTAGCAAAGTAGTGTTGTATGAATCACTGGAGATAACTAAATAGGAAAACGATGAAATGATTTGCTAACAGGAACGACATCTATACAAAAAAAGGTTGAAGCTTTCAATTCACCTGTTTACTTTTTCTTATGGGACATCACTGGGACTTATTTTGTTTTCTATCTGCCTGACTAATTATCTGTCTATGTGTCAATATACAAAGATTTGTGACTTGCATTTTGCTTTCTGCAAAGAGAACTGAAAGTTAAATAACCAAGTCCATTTAAATTTGGACAAAGAGAAAATAAAAGTGAAGCTGACTGGCTTGATGAAATGAAAGTCCCCTCTGCAAATCGTAAAGGCCTTAATAATGGAATAATTTTTCACCATCTCAATTTAGTTCATAGTGGACATGGGTTTCAAGCACAAAATTACCCCTAATTTGGCATGTATTTGACAATGTCACTTAGGCTTCAGGGTGGCTGGTATCGGAAGTGGAAGAAATGGAAAACCCATGCAGTAGGTTGTGCCGTTTGAAGACTAGGGTAGAGGGACATTGTTGGGGTTTTGTAGAAGGAGCTTCATTCTGTATTCAGCTGTGCTATACTTGATTTGAATATGCTCAATATTAACAATAAGGGTGATTGAGAAGAAGTTCTTCCATTCATTGGCAGTATCATCTCTCACTTTGATGAGTAAAAAGAAAGGGAAAAAGTGACTTTCATGATTCAGGCACAAGACAGCTGAGCAAGACGTCAAGAAATTGAATAGCGCAAGTAGATGGGTGACAATACAATGAACATGGGCATCACTGTATGGTGATAAAAATGGGAATGATTCTGCTAAGTAGCATGGAGGCCAGCTCAGCGGAGTGCAGCTTCAACAGAGTATTGTACCCTGAAATTTGTGTGAGGGAATTCAGTGCAGTGAGGAATGCAGTGCTGCTTTGGTCTATTACAGAGCAAGGCATGGTCTGAAAGAGGGAATGTGACACAACGAGATGTGAGAGCTGAACTCCAGAGGCATAATTAGGTAAGCAGGTAGGTGAGTTTTAAGGATTCTTTTCTCTCTAAACTCGGGTAGTAGTTTAAACTAACACTGGAGGTTTATAAGAGCTGTACTAAATTTATAGCTTAACTAAGTTAAACAATGGGATATAACTACAAATAATCATTGGATGATATTTCTAAATATGAAACCCCAGTTACTTAAACAAATACAATAAAGCTGGAAGGGCAGTTGATGTTTTGCAGATATCGTATGTGGAAGCTGGTGGACATCATTGTGGTCCACAGCCACCACATCTACAGTAAGTGTCTGCAGGTCAAGGAAATTTGGCTCAGAATTGATGAGCTGAAGTCCGAACTTCAGGCATTGTGATGCATCTGGGGGAGGGAAAGTTGCCTGGACACTTTGTTCCAAGAAGCAGTCACAATCATTGGGTTAGAGGAAGGAACAGGGGAAGGGTCCAGTTGTGCACAATCTGTTCAAAGTTTGTGTAAAAGATCTCTTCATGTTTTCGTATTCTTAATCCACGTGGGTACCAATGATATAGTTAAGACTAAGAAAGGCTTTCTGCTGAGATAGCATGAGCAGCTAGGGGCTAAATTAAAGAGATCAGACCACAAAGGTAATGATCTCTGGATTACTACCTGAGCCACGAGCAAATTGGCATAGGGTAAATAAGATCAGAGTTGAATGTGTGACTCAAAGATTGGAATGGCAGAAATGGGCTTTATAAATGCAAGCTGTAATTGTTATACATGGTACAGTAGTTTCAGGCAAGTAGCAGTGCATGGTTAATACAAAAATCCAAAGTTTACTATCCAACTGTACATCTCCTGTTAGCTTCACAAAAAAAGCATCTTGCTATTAGCCTCCCTGTTGTTTTAAGAACTTGCTACATTTCCCCTTTAATTGCCCATTTAACCTTGTCATTGCTGTGATGGTGGTGTAGCCCTTATCACCAAATCCCACCTTTGTCTGTTATGCAAGTCCTCTGGCAACTTCTCCTCCTTTAAGCATCTCACCATGTTCCAACTATCTCGACTCTCAATTAAAATCATTATTCTCCACCATTTGCCTGTGTGGGCTTGGGGATGTAGCTCAGTGGCAGAGCATGCGCTTTGCATGTGCAATCCCCAGCATCTCCATAAAGTTGCATTTTTCCCAGAGTGCTTAAGGAAGTGGCCCTAGAAATAGTGGATGCATTGGTGGTCATCTTCTGAGATTCTATAGGCTCTGGAACAGTTCCTACAGATTGAAGGGTAGCTAATGTAACCTCACAATTTAAAAAGGGAGGTAGAGAGAAAACAGGGAATTATAGACCAGTCAGCCTGACGCTGGTAGTGGGGAAAGTTCTAGAGTGCATTATAAAAGATAGCTGAGCACTCAGGAAACAGTGGCAGAATCAGAGAGAATTAGCATAGATTTATGAAAGGGAAATCATGCTTGACAAATCTACTGGAATTTTTCGAGAATGTAACTAGTAGAGTTGATGAGGGGGAGCCAGTGGATGTGGTTTATTTGGACTTTCAGAAGGCTTTCGACAAAGTCCCACATAAGAGATTAGCGTGTAAAATTAAAGTGCATGGGATTGGGGGTAGTGTATTGAGATGGATAGAAAACTGGTTGGCAGACAGGAAATGAAGAGTAGGAATAAATGGGTCTTTTTCTGAATGGCAGGCAGTGACTAGTGGGGTACCACAGGGATCGGTGCTGGGACCCCAGCTATTCACAAAATATATTAATGATTTAGATGAGGGAGCTAAATGTAATATCTCCAAATTTGCAGATGATACAAAGCTGGGTGGGAGGGTGAGCTGTGAGGAGGATGCAGAGATACTTCAGGGTGATTTGGACAAGCTGAGTGAGTGGGCAAATGCATGGCAGATACAGTATAATGTGGATGAATGTGAGGTTATCCGTTTTGGTAGCAAAAACAGGAAGGCAGATTATTATCTGAATGGCTATAAGTTGAGAGAGGGGAATGTGCAATGAGACCTGGGTGCCCTCATACACCAGTTGCTGAAGGTAAGCATGCAGGAGCAGCAGGCGAAAAAGAAGACAAATGGTATGTTGGCCTTCATAGCGAGAGGATTCGAGTACAGGAACAGGGATGTCTTGCTGCAATTATACAGGGCCTTGGTGAGACCACACTTGGAATATTGTGTGCAGTTTTGGTCTCCTTATCTGAGGAAGGATGTTCTTGCTATAGAGGGAGTGCAGTGAAGGTTTACCAGACTGATTCCTGGGATGGTGGGACTGACATATGAGGAGAGATTGAGTCGGTTAGGATTATATTTGCTGGAGTTCAGAATAATGAGGGGGGATCTAATAGAAACCTATAAAATTCTAACAGGACTAGACAGGGTAGATGCAGGAAGGATGTTCCCGATAGTGGGGGAGTCCAGTACCAGGGGTCACAGTCTGAGGATATAGGGTAGACCATTTAGGACTGAGATGAGGAGAAATTTCTTCACCCAGAGAGTGGTGAGCCTGTGGAATTCGCTACCACAGAAAGCAGTTGAGGCCAAAACATTGTATGTTTTCAAGAAGGAGTTAGATATAGCTTTTGGGGCGAAAGGGATCAAAGGGTATGGGGAGAAAGCGGGAGCAGGCTATTGATATGGATGATCAGCCATGATCATAATGAATGGCAGAGCAGGCTCGAAGGGCCGAAGGCCTACTCCTGCTCCTATTTTCTATGTTTCTATGTGGCACGCCTAGTTTGTCACTGCTTTCCTCCCCTGCATCTGCACCGAGCAACTTCCACCCACAGTTATTTCAATCTTCGTCTTAACTTATTGTGCTCTCTCCTCTCTGAGTTCACTGGCCTCCTATCTGCCCTTAATCTATCCATCCAAATGAACCAACTACACGTATTCATGGACATCCCGTCAGCCTTGCCATCTCACGTGGCCTTGCTACTGCCATCATGTCAATCACAGATAAGGGCAACTCTAATCATTTCTTTGTATCTGTTTCCATTCATATCTGCCTGCCTCCCCCCAAACCCCCTTCCCTGTCTGCTCAGGAAAAATACTCTCTCCAAAGTTACTTACAACTGCACTTTCAAATTCCCAACTGTGTAGCCTTTGACCCTTCATTCAACAGATTTCTGCAGCTGATCTGCTCATTCACATCCCCACCTCCAAATTTAGTTGGAACCCTAGAAACATTAAAACCATTATTCTTTCTCACCCTAGTGGCTCTCTTTGGTATGTTCCTTAACTCCATTCCTTAAGTCCAAGGAATATTGGCTTGAACATCTGTGGTGGACAACTGGTTTAACTATTCATCATCAGATCTGGCTGAACTCCATAAAGCACAACCAGGTTCTGCTAAAACTGTGTATTATTTTAGAATCACCCTGGAATGCAAAGTTTACACTCCTGGCTCCTCTTCACACTACAAACCATCTCTTTAAACCCCTCCCCCTTGCCTCCTCCACCCTCACCAATAACAAGTTTGAGGAGCTCATGGACTTCTTTTCACAAATAGTGAGACAACCCTGTTTTTTATTCATTCATGGGATGTGGGTGTCGCTGGCTGGGCCAGCATTTATTGCCCATCCCTAATTGCCCTTGAGAAGGTGGTGGTGAGCTGCCTTCTTGAACTACTACAGTCCCTGTGGTGTAGGTGTGCCCACAGTGCTGTTAGAGAGGGAGTTCCAGGATTTTGACCCAGCGACAGTGAAGGAACGACGATATATTTCCAAGTCAGGATGGTGAGTGGTTTGGAGGGGAATTTGCAGGTGGTGGTGTTCCCATCTATCTGCTTCCCTTGCCCTTCTAGATGGTGGTGGTCATGAGTTTGGAAGATTCTGTCTAAGGAGGCTTGATGAATTCCTTCAGTGCATCTTGCAGATGGTACACACTGCTGCCACTGTGCGTTCGTGGTAGAGGGAGTGAATGTTTGTGGAAGGGGTGCCAATCAAGTGGGTTTGTCCTGCTTTGTCCTGGACGGTCGAGCTTCTTAAGTGTTATTGGAGCTGCACTCATCCAGGCAAGTGGGGAGTATTTCATCACACTCCTGATTTGTGCCTTGTAGATGTTGGGCAGACTTTGGGGAGTCAGGAGGTGAGTTACTTGCCACAGGATTCCTAGCCTCTGACCAGCTCTTGTAGCCACACTATTTATATGGCTAGTACAGTTCAGTTTCTAGTCAATGGTAACCCCCAGGATGTTGATGGTGGGGGATTCAGCGATAGTAATGCTATTGAATGTCAAGGGGCGATGGTTAGATTCTCTCTTATTGGAGATGGTCATTGCCTGGCACGCGTCTGGCGCGAATGTTACTTGTCACTTGTCAGCCCAAGCCTGGATGTTGTCCAGGTCTTGCTGCTTTTGGGCATGGACAGTTTCACTATTTGAGGAATCATGAATGGTGTTGAACATTGTGCTATCATCAGTGAACATTCCCACTTCTGACCTTATGGCGGAAGGAAGGTCAATGATGAAGCAGCAATGATGGTTGGGCCGAGGACACTACCCTGAGGAACTCCTACAGTGATGTCCTGGAACTGAGATGATTGGCCTCCAACAACCACAACCATCTTCGTTTGTGCTAGGTATGACTCTAACCAGCAGAGGGTTTTCCCCCGACTCCCATTAACTCCATTTTTGCTAGTGCTCCTTGATGCCACACTCAGTTAAATGCTGCCTTGATGTCAAGGGCAGCCACTCTCACCTCACCTCTGGGCTTCAGCTGTTTTGCCCATGTTTGAACTCAGGCTATAATGAGGTCAGGAGCCGAGTGGATCTGGCGGAACCCAAAGTGGTCATCAGTGAGCAGTTTATTGCTAAGCAAGTGCCGCTTGATAGCACTGTTGATGACCCCTTCCACCACATTACTGATGATTGAGAGTAGACTGCTCGGACAGTAATTGGCTGGGTTGGATTTCTCCTGTTTAGCTGCTTCTGCTGCTTCCCTCCCTTCCCCAGCACACCAGGGAAAATGTCACCAAAGGTTGTCCCCTGCCCCAGCCCTGAGCTTGTATCTTTTGTTTCTGTCCTATATCCCATCATGCCATCTCTGAGATAAAATTGTCCATGAGGCCCACCTCCTGCTCCCTTGGTCCTATTCTCAACAGACTACTGACAACCCAACTTCTCTTCCTGCCCCCTGTGTCAGCTGATGTTGTTGATGGTTCTCTCTCCTCACATACTGTCCCCCTTTGAAATCTGTGGTTGTCACTCATCTCTTCAAATAACCCACCCTTGATCCTCTGTTCTTACAAACTATGACCTCATCTCCAACCTACTTTCTGTGCTCAACAGTGCTTGAACACACTGTCACTTCCCAAATCCATGCCTACCTTTCCTCCAATTTCATGTTAGAATCCCTCCAAACAGGTTTCTGCCCTCAACACAGTACTGAAACGGCCCTAGTCAAAGTAACAAATGATATCCTGTGTGACTGTGACCATGGTGAACTATTCCTCCTCATCGGTGTCAACTAGTCTGCAGCTTTTGACGAGGTTGACCATACCATCCTACTTTAACACTCCTCTTCTGTCATTGAGCTGGGTGGGACTGGCTTCATTTGGTTCCATTCGCATTTATTCAGTTGTGGCCAGAGGATTGCCTGTAAAGGCTTCTTTTACTGCTCCTGCTCTGTTAGCTCTGAAACCCCGCAAAGATCTATCCTTGGCCCCCTCCTATTTCTCATCTACGTGCTGCCCCTTGGCAACATTATCCAAAAACACCATGTTAGATTCCACAAGTACACTGATGACACTCAGCTCTACCTCACCACCGTCTATCTTGCCTTCCACTGTCTTTGACTTGTCCCGCAGCTTGTCCGACATCCAATAATGGATGAGCAGAAATTTTCTCCAACTTACTATTGGGAAGGCCAAAGCCAGTGCTGGGATTTTCCGTGCCCACTGGCGTTGGGTGTGTTTGGTGGCGTGAGTGGACAATATGGTGCGATTGGTTTCATGACGGTGTGAAACCAGTTTGTGGTCGTCCGCTCAGCCTGCCAGTGGCATGCCATGGTTCCCGCCGTCAGACGTCGGGAACCTCATTGCATTACATCTGCATATCATTATTAGGCCTGCCCATCGGAATTGTCTCCAGCCGCTGGATAGTCCACCTACATCAGTGGGAAAGCACGCTGATGTGTTTCACAATGGCACATAAAGGCGTGCATTGGCACTTTGTGGGGAACTTGGAGGTGAGTACACAGTAATGATATGGTGCAGTGCTCACCAGGGTTGCCTGTTGCACTTCAAACTTGAAGCGCGTTGGTGGGGAGCATGGGCAGCCCTGCGGTTGAAGCGCATTGGTGAGGGGGGCAAGAGCAGCCCTGCGGCTGAGGTGACTTGAGCGTGGAGCAAGGGCAGCCCTGCAGTTGAGGTGACTTGGGGATGGGAGGGCACGGGCAGTCCTGCGGTTCAATGTAGTGCACAAGCATTCGGGGTGGGGGTTAGGGGGCGAGAGAAGTGGCTACACATTAGGGACACCTTATATAAAGTGACCATTCCTCTGCAACTGAAATAGTTCAAGCAATCATTGATATGATTGGAGTCGGGCTTCTAGCTTATCTGCCCACTCAAGCAATGCAGAAGCATGAAAGTGCCACCAAGTGATCTGGAGTTTTTCACCCCTCAAACACAGACTGCAAAGTAATGAGTATTTAAGTGGACTGTAGAACAGTTGGATGACTGCGCACATTGTACACTCTCCTTGCTAAAGCTGGCCATGGAGCAGTCACTGGTGGAGGTGCTCACAGCCCCTTACAATGCCGTCACCCCGGTTTGGACCAGTCTCCCCGATTGTTCAAGCTAACAGTGCAGCCTTGCAGTGCGGGTTAGGAGAATGCCTGCACCTGAGCTGAGAGCAAAGCATGCAGTCCAATGGGCAAAGCTACTGCCAATTGGTCCGGTGGAGTGGGGCGGAGGTGGTGGGGTTTCGGGCAGCCATGCAGTGCACTAATCTCTAGCCATCCAAGTGATGGCCAGCACTCTCTGGGATGCATTAAGAGGCCTTCAGACTTGACAAAGACAGGTTCTTAGAACACCCAAGCTAACCCACGTGTCTCTCTCTTTCATCCTACAGGAGGTGTATGTCTGGAAAATGGAGCCTTGTGACAAGCCTTGTGGCATATAGAGAGTGAAGACGATGGAGGAGAGAGTGACTGAGGTGTCTGGCTGCACAGAGGAAAGAGCAGCACCCTCTGGAAGAAGGGGTGGCTAGAACTCCAGCAAGTGCCACCGAAGAGCCACAGCGAGCCGGCGCTGGTCGACGCTGCCCTTCTATAGACGCCGCCCTTCGTTGCTGCAGATGACCGAGAAGTGGTGTTGCCAAAGACTGCGCAGGTCTAGGGAACTGGTCGGTCACATCTGCCACCTGCTGCAGGATTTGGTGCCACGGGGACTTGGAGGGCATCCACTGCCAGCGGCCGTGAAAGTGACAGCCACGCTTAACTTCCATGCCAGTGGCCCCTTTCTGGACTCCACAAATGACCTCTGTGGGATACCACAAGGCTTCACCCACAAGTGCATCCATGAGGTTATGGTTTCACGCGAGGGCACACAACTTTTTGCATTTTGCCCGGGATCAGGATAGCCAGGTTACAAGAGTGATTTGATTCAGTCAGATCTCACAGGGTGCAATCAACTGCACTCATGTCTCCATCACTACGCCCCGTCAACTACTTCAACTTCATTTGCTGAATGTGCAGCTGGTGTGCGACCACCACAAACACATCCTGCAGGTCTGCGCACAGTTTCCAGGGAGTGTGCATGACTCCTACATTCTCAGTCGGTCACAGATCCCTGACGTATTCCAGGGTCCACCAAAGCCGTGGCTGATGACACCCGTGCAACGGTCTCAGGCTGCAGCAGAGTGAAGGTATAACGAGAATCATGCTGCAACTCGTAACTTGGTGGAGCAGACCATCGGAATGCTGAAAATGAGGATCTGGTGCCTGGACCGGACTGGTGGAGCCCTGCAATATAGTCCACAGAGGGTGTCACGTATTGTCATCATCTGCTGAGCCCTTTACAACCTGGCACTGCGAGGAGGAGACGAGCTGGCTGAGGAGATGGAGGAGCTGGAGGTCTCCTCCGATGAGGAGGATGCCGAGGGGGATGCGGGTGAGGAGATCCTTGAAGGCAGTAATGATGGGCTGAGGCCCTTGCACTGGCCAGACGAGGCAAGTGTGCTCAGGAGGGCATTGTAGCTGCTAGATTTGTGGAGGATGATGATGATGTGCAGTGAGGTGACCCCATAGATCCTCACATCGCATCTGTGAACGTTTGACTCCAGTCTGGCTTCTGGCAGTGCGCAAACCCTCTGTGATAATTCTCCTGTCCTGGAGACACAGTGGAGGCTCGTTCAATTGCAGGAAGGTGATGACAACATGCAGTGAGGACGCTCCATAGATCTTCACATAACCTCTGAGAATGTCTGACTCCTGTCTGGCCGAGGGCAGCTCACTTGCACCCTGTGATCAGGGTCCTATCATAGAGACGCAGCCATGAAACTTTAAATGCACCTGATCCTTTGTCTGCCTTCTGCACCTAAGCCCTTTATGTGCACAGTGTCACTGGTCAGAGATGCTGAGTAGATGGGGACCAGCCCCACCTTAAAGATGCTGAGAGAACACAGAGAGAATGACAGAACGCTGTGACGTCTGCCCATGACATTCTGGCAGCAATGACAAGCACCATCAAGATGCAGGCATCACTAATGTGTCCAGGGAGTGTGAGGCCGGACTGTCAGTTTGGCCTGAAGGCTGCACAGTGCACAGGGAAGAGGCCCTGGACTGGGACACCTGCCTTCATCTTGTGCAGAAAGGTTTCACATCTGAGTGACACGAACACTGCTCACCAGAACAAGGAACCATATTCAGGGAGACATTCTTGGGAGTTTATTGATGATAGTGAACAGTATGCACAAGTGATTAACACCTGTGACCAGACTGTGCAACTACATCTTCTAAACTTTCCTAACCCTGTCTCTACGTCTTGGTGCTCCCTGCACATCCACAGTGGAGGTGGAGGCAGTCTGCTGACTGTGTCTGTGATGACCTTGATGGGCGTTCTCTGGAGGGCTGAGACTTGGACCTGCTTTCGGGGTCCTGCTGTGTGGCAGTGGCACTCTCCTTGGCCTGTGGAGCTAGAGCTGCTGAGGTCACAGGAAAAGGAGATACGGATGGGTCGGACATTCCCAGAGTCACCCGGGCGGGTGGCCCCGGCGGGGGGGATATCTGCTAATCCTTCTCCCGAGGGCCCCGGTCTGTGAGCAGAAGGGATAGCTGGAGTGAGATCGAGCTGCCTTGCACTCCTCTCATGTTCACACTGTCAGAGGCCAACTATAGCATCAGCGATGGAGTTCAGCCCGTGAAGCAGTGCATGAGCGAAGTCCTGGACCAAGGTCTCCATGGCGGCTGCCATCCTACCAGCATTGACCTCGGTGCGGTGGCATGCCGGCACTATCACTCAGCCAGAAGGTGGACGGGCTCCTCCATCGTGCCTTGCAATCTGACAAATGGAGTGGACATCCCTTCCTGATGTTCCTGAGCTTGCCTTTGCGGCTCCAGCGACTGTGACATGACTGAGTCCAGAGGCTTGTCATCTGACTCAGACTCAGCAAATTTATGGCATCCAGCAGTCCTCTGAGTGCCAGAAACCTGGGAAGTCCCTGCCACTACCTGCTGTGGATCAGACAGTGTGATGTGCTCACCAGATTGTGATCGTGAGGCTCTTCTAAAGCTAGGTCCCACCGAGATGTGTGTCTCTGCGCTGGTGGAGGGTGTGGTGAGCACTGTGATGGGACTTCAAGGACGGTATCTTCAGATTCCTCTTCAGAGGTATCTTTGGGCCTGTTTGGAGGCCCTGGGTCATGGACTCCATCGGCTGTTTCCCAGATGTGCCTGCGGTAGCAAGGGGAGATAATTAGTGCGTGACAGCGGCCTGTGAAACAGGACATAAGTAGAAAGAGGGATGAAGTCCTGCAACAAGAATTTAGGGAGCTAGGTAGCAGATTAAAAAGCAGGACATCAAAGGTTGTACTCTCTGGATTACTCCCTGTGCCACGTGCTAGTGAGTATAGGAATAGCAGGGTAGAGAGGATGAATGCATGGCTGAAGAGATGATGCAGGAGGGAGGGCTGTTTCTGGCAAAGCTGAGGCTTGTACAAGTTGGACGAGTTGCAACTGAACCAAAACGGGACCAACATCCTTGCAGGGAGGCTTGCTAGTGCTGTTGGGGGGGTTTAAACTAATTTGGCAGGGGGATAGGATACAGAGTGGAGGTACAGTAGGTGGTGATGCACAGCCAAACATAGGAGAGAAACTAAGTCAGTGTGGAAGGCAGAGCAAATATAAACCTGTTAAGGCACAAGGGAATAATGCAAGGCTGTATTGCATCTATTTTAATGCAAGGAGTCTTACAAGTAAGGCAGATGAATTGAGGGCATTGATTAACAATTGGGCATATGTTATTGTTACTGTCACAGAGACATGGTTGAAGGAAGGGCAGGACTGGAAGCTCAATATTCCAGGGTATAGAATCTTCAGGCGTGACAGCGGTGGGGTGTAAAAAAGGAGGTGGCATTACACTATTGGTCAAGGAGTCAATTACTGCAGTAAGGAGATTTGGTATCTTAGAAGGTTCTTCAAATGAGGCCATATGGGTAGAACTTAAAAACAAAAAGTGGGCAATCACTTTGTTGGGAGTGTACTATAGGCCTCTAAACAGTCAGGGGGAGATAGAGGAGCAGATATATGGGCAAATCTCAGAGAAGTGTAAAAATAATAGGGTAATAAGAGTAGGGGATTTCAACTTCTCTAATATTAACTGGAATAGTCTTACTGTGAAAGGCTTAGAGGGGGAGGAATTCTTAAAGTGCATCCAGGAGAGCTTTTTGAGCCAGCATGTAGAAAGGCCTACAAGAGAAGGGGCGGTACTGGACCTAACCTTAGGGAATGAAGCCAGGCAAGTGGTAGAAGTGTCAGTGAAGGAACATTTCGGGGATAGTGGCCATAACTCTGTAAGATTTAAGGTAGTTATGGAAAAGGACAAAGATGGACCGGTAATAAAGGCCCTGAATTGGGGGAAGGCCGATTTCAATATGATAAGACTGGATCTGGCCAAAGTGGAGTAGGAGCAGCTACTTGTAGGAAAGTCTATGTCAGACCAATGAGAGTCATTCAAAAAGGAAAGTTCAGGGCCAACATGTTCTCGTAAAGGTGAATGGTAAGACCAACAAGTCCAGAGAACCCTGGATGTCAAGGGATATAGAGGATTGGATAAAGAGAAAAAAGGAGGCTTACGGCAGATACAGAGGGCTGAAAACAGTGGAAGCCCCAGAGGAGCATAGAAAGTGTAGGGGGGTACTTAAAAAAGTAATTAGGAGAGCAAAGAGGGGCATTAAAAAACACTGACCGGCAAGATAAAGGAAAATCCCAAGGCATTTTATAAATATATTAAGGGCAAGAGGATAACCAGGGAAAGAGTAGGGCCCATTAGGGACCAAAATGGCAATCTGTGCGTGGAGCTGGAAGATATAGGTGAGGTTTTGAATGACTACTTTTCACCTGTGTTCACTATGGAGAAGGACGATGTAGGTGTAGAAATCAGGGAAGGGGACTGTGATACACTTGAACAAATTAGCATTGAAAGGGAGGAGATATTAGCGGTTTTAGCAGCTTAAAAGCAGATAAGTCCCCAGGCCCAGATGAGATGTAGCCCAGGCTGCTATGTGAGGCAAGGGAGGAGATTGCAGGGGCTCTGACACTAATTTTCAAATCCTCTCTGGCCACAGGAGAGGTGCCAGAGGACTGGAGGACAGCAAATATGGTACCATTATTCAAGAAGGGTAGTAAGGATAAACCAGGTAATTACCGGCCAGTGAATCTAACATCAGTGGTAGGGAAACTTTTGGAAAAAATTCTGAGGGACAGGATTAATCTCCACTTGGAGAGGCAGGGATTAATCAGGGATAGTCAGCATGGCTTTGTCAGGGGGAGATCATGTCTAACAAATTTGATTGAATTTTTCAAGGAGGTGATTAGTTGTGTAGATAGGGTGGAGCAGTTGATGTAATCTACATGGACTTCAGTAAGGCTTTTGACAAGGACCTGCATGGGAGAATGGTCAAGAAGGTAAGAGCCCATGGGATCCAAGGCAATTTGGCAAATTGGATCCAAAATTGGCTTAGTGGCAGGAGGCAGAAGGTGATAGTTGAAGGTTGTTTTTGTGATTGGAAGCCTGTGATGAGTGGTGTAAGGCAAGGATTGGTGCATGGACCCTTGCTGTTTGTAATGTACATTAATGATTTAGATATGAATATAGGAGGTATGATCAGTAAGTTCACAGATGACATGAAAATTGGTGGTGTCGTAAATCGTGAGGAGGAAAGCCTTAGATTACAGGACAATATAGATGGGCTGCTAAAATGGGCAGAGCAGTGGCAAATGGAATTTAATCCTGAGAAGTGTGAGGTGGTGCATTTTGGGAGGACTAACACGGCAAGGGAATACACATTGAATGGTAGGACCCTAGGAAGTACAGAGGATCAGAGGGACCTTGGTGCGCATGTCCATAGATCCCTGAAGGCAGCAGCACTTGGTTAAGAAGATGGTTAAGAAGGCATATGGGATACTTGCCTTTATTAGCCGAGGCATAGAATATAAGAGCAGGGAGGTTATGTTGGAGCTATATAAAATGCTAGTTAGGCCACAGCTGGAGTACTGTGTGTAGTTCTGGTCGCCACACTATAGGAAGGATGTGATTGCACTGGAGAGGGTGCAGAGGAGATTCACCAGGATGTTGCCTGGGCTGGAGCGTTTCAGCTATGAAGAGAGACTGGATAGGCTAGGGTTGTTTTCCTTCGAGCAGAGAAGGCTGAGTGGGGACCTGATAGAGTCCCCTTATAAGGGGCATAGATAGGGTAGGTAGGAAGAAAATTTTCCCCTTAGCGGGAATGTCAATAACCAGGGGGCATAGATTTAAGGTAAGGGGCAGGAGGGTTAGAGGGAAATTTTTGAGGAAAAATGTTTTCACCCAGAGGGAATCTGGAACACACTGCCTGAGGGGGTGGTAGAGGTAGGGACTCTCACAACATTTAAGAAATATTTAGGTGAGCACTTGAAACGCCATAGCATACAGGGCTATGGGCCAAGTGCTGGAAGATGGAATTAGAATGGATATGTGCTTGATGGCCAGCACAGACACGATTGGCCGAAGGGCCTGTTTCTGTGCTAATTAACTCTATGGGAAGAATTTTCCCCCCGTTGTGCGGGGGCGGGTGGGAGTGAGCGTGAATCTGATTGGTGCCCCCAATCGGCTGCGCACCACCATTTTATGTGGGCGGGCCAATTAAGGCCCGCCCAGCGTGACGCACACCCGGAAGTGGTGTGCGCTCCCTGTGTGGGCTGGGGGGATTCCTTGAGTCAGGGCCTGTGCTCTGAGGTGCCTCAGGGAGATTCGTTTAAGTTGTGGAAAGTTTAATAAAGATGGAAAAAAATTTTAAGGACATATCCCCTCATGTGAAACTGTCACATGAGCTGGGACATGTCCATTAATTTTTTCAAAAATTTTTATTTAAATAACAAACCCTTCATGAAACCTCATCCCGCCCGTGGATGAGGTTTCATGAAAAATGCGAAGGCCGCCTGGGCTCTTCGCCTGCCCGCCAACCTTAAGGTTGGATGGGCAGCATTCTTAACACTTTAATTAGTTTAATAATGGCCTTAATATGCGCACCCACCGAACTGACAATCTAAATGACGTGCGGTTACATTGGGACGCACGCCCGACGTCATTGCGCGTCATTTTACACATCAGCAAGTGGGCCCCACCCCCGCTCGCCGACGAGAAAATTCAGCCCTATAACTCTATGACACATCACTCACAGCATAGTTGTCCAATGGATGTTGCACTGCTGGATCCTCACTGGTAGGGCACTACTGACATCACTGTCAGCACAGGACTGGTCCAGATCGTCGCCGGTCACCTGGATGGCTCTGCTTTCAAAGTCTATGAGGAGCTTGATTTCAGGCATTTGTCCATTGGTCTGTGGCCTCTCCCTCTTGCTGTGTGCCAGCTTGTCCTGCATGAATAGAGATGGGGAGAGTGTATCAGGATGCCTGTCAGGCCGGATGATAAGTATGCCTGGCATGTGTGGATGGTGAGTGGACCCATGGATGGGATGAAGACAGTGACGGTGAGTGTGAGACAGTGAATGGTGATGTCCCTTGAACCAGCAGTGAGTGAGATCCCTGTGGATGTGTGATGGGTTTGTGAGTGTGTGAGTTGAGAGTGTGAGAAGAGTGACTTACCCTGGTGGAACAGAAGAGATCATTCATCAACTTGCGGCACTGGATGACTGTCCTCTTTTGAAGGGGGTTCGCGCTGACCACTGCTGCCACTGCCTCCCAAGCCTGGTTGGTCATGCTGCTGCCCATCCTGCAGCCAGAACAGGGGTGGAGGACATTGCGGCCAGCCTCCATGGCACCCAAAAGGCACTCGAGGGATGTGTTGCTAAAGTCTTTTTGCCTTTTGTGGACATTTTCCCTGCAGCAGTCGTGAGCTGGAAGCACTGAGATGTGTGCATGGCTGGACTTTAAATATGGCGCCCAGCATGATGAAGCAGCGAGGTGATGGCGTGACAGGCGAATAAGAGCCTGCCCACCATGTAAATGGCGTGTTTCCCAGGAATGCATAAGTAATGCGGCAGTTTGGGACAATACGTCGTGAAAACCCGTCATCGTGGCTGGCAGGTAAAATGCCATTTTACCCGCCCGCTACCGCACTTAGTGCAAATCTGGTACGATTCCATCCAATGTCTTTGTTCCCTGCCATACACTCTGTTCTCTCACCGGCAACTCCATTCCTCTACTGTCAACGGCTGAACCAGACTGTCTGCAAGCCCATTGTCAGAGCATATCAAGTCTGGAGATAAACAGCAGAATGACCCGAGATGAGCTTCTGACCACATAAGTGCTTTATTATTAAAATAGTCTACTTCGACTCTGTAACATTGCCCACTTCTGCCCCTACTTGTGCTCATCGGCTGCTGGAACCATCATTCAGGCCTTTGTTACCTCTAGACTTGACTATTCTAATCGTCTCTGGTCTACCCTGCTATCTTCCACCTACATAAACTGGAGCTCTGCTGCCTCTGTTCCATTCAAGTTCCATTCAGTCACTACCCCTGTGCACACTGACCTACACTGGCTCCAGGTTAAGTCATACCTCGATGTTAAAAAATTCATCTTTGTTCTCAAATCCCTTCGTGAATTTGCCCCTCCATATCTCTGTAAACACCTTCAGTCACATAAGCCTTCACAATCTCTGCGCTCCTTCAATTACGGCCTCTTCTACATCCCCACTTTTAATCACACTACCATCAGCGGCCATGCCTTCAGCTGAAAAGGCCCTAAGCTCTAGAATTCCCTGTCTAGATTTATCTGCTTCTTTAGCTCTGTCTCCTTTAATATGCTCCTTATAATCCAGCTCTTTGACCAAGCTTTTGGTTATCTTCCCTAGTATCTCCTTAGGTGACTCATTGTAAAATTTTGTTTCAATAATGCTTTTGTGAAATGGCTTGGGACCTTTTTCTGTGTTAATGGTACTATATAAATATAAGTTTTTGTTCTTGTGGAACAAAGGAAGTCAAATACAATTGAAAGCAGGATGGAGGAGATGTGAACAGCCACAGTTCATATCACTGAGGCAGTCTACAGGATTGCTTCCCACCTCAAAAGTGCAACCAGTGATTATAAGAACAAGGCAAGCTGAATAGCAGTGTACATATGATTCAGTGTGACAGCTATTGTGATCAAGAATACAGCTGAAATGGGGAGAAAATCATGAACAACTTATGACGCCTTCTTCAAAGCTGTCATTGCTGATTGGCAAGCCCACTACTCTCAGCAAATGGCAGTGTTATTAGTGTATGTGAAGGTCACAGTGGGAGATGGAGATCTTTTGATCATTTTCAAACTATGAACTACCAGAGGCACATGGAATTTTGCAGAGAAGTATTACTCTAGAAATTCTACTCCCAAAGAAGGTCTTTTTCACTTATTTTTTGTGAACAAGTCCCATTAACAGCTTTACACCTAGTAAATTTATTGTCCCTTTAATTAGTTGTCATTTCTGGATCTTTTCTCTCCTACACAACTACAGCATTTATCTGCTTGATGCATTAATCTCTTCCTCGAATTTTTTGCTGCAGGGTTCTCACCACTGGGAATATTAAGGTTTTACTTTCCTGGTAAGTGACTTTCTCAATTATCCTACAAATAACAAGGCTTCATTGCCTCCAGAGACACTCTTCCAACTGCTGCAGAGTACATCTCTGGTCATTTTTTAAATTTTGCAGGCAGCATGATGAGGATCTTGGAAACATTTTTGTTTAAAGAAGCAAAGGTGAGATGAAATGGATTTTAGAAAGGGTTGTATACTGTGTTTGAACTCATGATACATCCATCTATTCTACTTCAGCTGAAATATATTTGCAGTTTGATCAGGTATAAAATGACATTTAAGAAGTGGCAATGCTTTTATCTATAATTTCCCATATATGAAATTTTTTTATCCTTTGCTCCTGTTGCAAACAGATGAGCTCCTCCTACTTATTTCCCTCAGTGTACAGAGTTTACTGGTCTGCAATTTCTTTAAGATTTGTCGTACATGGAAAATTCTGGAATCATTTATCTTGTATGCTGTTGTCACACATCTATAAATGCATTTCTTCTGGCTAAATCCTTTGTTGTAATATGTCTGTTAATTAATTTATTTTTCCAAAATTAAAATTACAAATCTTGGAAACGGTCAGCCAGTCTGGCTGCTTCTGAGAAGAGAGGAATAGTAGGGTTAACAGTTCAAGTCTGTAGTAATTATGATTTTATTTAGTGTGTAATGTACCTTTAAGAATAATACTAGTTAGGAAAGATCACATGATCTGAAGTAACCAATAGGAGAGTAGCGTGGGCTACCTCCGCAGATAGTGTAGAGATAGAGTTGGAGTTGAAAGCTTACGTGTAGTTGCTGCTGAATATATTGTAAATAAACTTAATGTTTCCACTTAGAAAGTTGTCTGCAGATCAGCTCTATTATTGACAGTACAACTCGGCCAACCTACCACAAAGTCAATGACCAGTTTTGTTTTTATTTCAGATTTCCAGCATGTTCAGTATTTTCTTTTTGAATTGATTCATCTAACTATTTTGGGCTAATGTGAATCACTATTTGATTGGATTCAGTGCTGCCTGGTGCCAATGTTGTATTTGATTCTCTGAGCTGAGAACCGTAGATAAAATAGACATTTGTAGTCAGTCTAATATGACTAATAAAGACTATAATGTTAGTTTTCAGATGCATGCCTCATGTGCAGTGCCTAGGGCCCCAGTGATTGTGGAGGGCCTCACAAATATCCCCTTGTAAGTCCAGAACTAGAATACGCAAGTATAAAATTAATATTGAACAAGACAAAAGTAAATGGGTTGAATGATTAGCAAACTGCTTAATAGAAAAAAAAGCTTTTAAATCAGTTTTGAAGTGATGCTGAAACATAAAAAGACAAAACAAAATATACAATTAGTGCAGCTGAAAAAGACGTGGGAGAGGCCCACACAAACAAAAATTAAACAGGGAAAGTGGAGAAAGGCAAAAAACAAAATCTATCAAAATACAACTGGGCGGAATCTGGTGCCCTTTAAAAAGGGGTGGAACCATTTCCGGGCCTCGACCCCTGCTTGCTGCCAGCGTGCTCACTTGGGAGATCTCCCCGGAGGCAGCCAATTGAGAGGCAGCCTCTGGTTCTGTCATCCAATTGAGGACAACAGGTGGGTTCCTGATGCTGCAGGCCCAATCAGAGAGCCTGTAGCCTTGGAAGGACAGCACCCCACCAGCAGAGACGGGCGCTGCCACTGCAGGATGCAGTCCACGAAGCTGGTTCCATCTCAAGGTGCCCTCTGAGAGGTATTTATTTTAATAAAATAAACTGTGGTCACAGCTGCCAGACCACCCCCTATGTAGGGGAAACTCCTCCTCACTCACCTTGGGGAAGAGCAGTCGGAGAGGCAGACCTGCGGGAAGAGCAGTTGGAGAGGGGGACCTACGGGAAGAGCAGTCGGAGAGGGGGACCTGCGGGAAGAGCAGTCGGAGAGGGGGACCTACAGGAAGAGGAAGCGGACCTGCGGGAAGAGCAGTCGGAGAGGCAGACCCATGGGAAGAGGAAGCGGACCTGCGGGAAGAGCAGTCGGAGAGGCAGACCTATGGAAAGAGGAAGCGGACCTGCGGGAAGAGCAGTCAGAGAGGCGGACCTGCGGGAAGAGCAGTCGGAGAGGCGGACCTGCGGGGAGAGCAGTCGGACAGACGGACCTGTCGGCCACTCGGAACCGGCCTGCGCTGAGTTCAAAGGAGAGTGAAAAAAAATGGTGACATCATAGGAAAGCAGCAATTTGATTGGCTGGAGAAAAAGCTAGCTGTTTGGTGAATATCTGGTGAGAATCTTTAAGGTTTATCCTGCTCATAAGGTTTAGGATAAAGTAGGAACTGTACTTTATAGTAAGGTTTATTAAGTAGGGCCAACTAAAATAATTTTCTACTTGGATAAAACAGCGAGAATTCAGGGGATAAAACATCGAGAGTTCAGGGGATAAAACAGCGAGAGTTCAGGGGATAAAACAGAGAGAGTTCAGGAGATAAAACAGCGAGAATTCAGGAGATAAAACATCGAGAGTTCAGGAGATAAAATATTGAGAGTTCAGGAGATAAAATATCGAGAGTTTAGGGGATAAAACATCGAGAGTTCAGGGGATAAAACATCGAGAGTTATGGGGATAAAACATCGAGAGTTCAGGAGATAAAACAACCAAAGTTCAGGGGATAAAACAGTGAGAGTTCAGGGGGTTAAAAAAGCGGGAGTTCGGGAGATAAAACAGCCGAATGGAGAGACAGTTGGGAATTGAAAATAGTATGAGTTCAGAAACGTAAATTTCTAAACAAGTACACAGTAAGTAAGAATTTATAGGCACAGAAGAGGGAGCTGATTCTTGAGTAAGGGCAAAGAATTTCTACTTTCTACTAATCTCCAATTTATGGTTAATAGTACAAGAGTAAGGTAAAAGTAACGAAAGTTTAAGCAAAAAAGTGATTTAAAAGTCAAGGTTAAGGTGTGGCAGGACAGCTCAGCCAAGCGGAATGCCTGTCCTGTGACATGTGGGGAGTTGTGGACACTTCTCGTGACCCAGACGAGCACATGTGCAGGAAGTGTCACCGGCTGCACAAGCTTGAGCTCTGTGTTTCAGCGCTTGAGCAGCGGCAGGAGTCACTGAGGCACATCCATGAGGCAGAGAAGAGGGGGGGTCACGCTGCAAGTTAGGGGCAAGCAGGCAGATAGGGAATGGGTGACCACCAGGCAGTCCAAGAGAAACAGGCAGGTAATGCAGAAGTTCCAAGAGGTCCTGCTCACTAACCTGTTTTCCATTCTGGATATCGGTGAGGGTGATGGATCCTTGGAGGAGTGCAGCAAGAACCAAGCCCATGGCACCACAGGAGGGGAGGAAGAAGAGCAGAAGGGCAGCACTGATAGGGGATTCTTTAATCAGGGGAGCAGACAGGCGTTTCTGCGGCCGTCAACGTGGCTCCAGGATGGTTTGTTGCTTACCTGTTGCTAGGGTCAAGGATGTCACAGAATGGCTGCAAGACATTCTGGTGAGGGAGGGTGAACAGCCAGAGGTCGTGGTCCACATTGGTACTAATGACCTAGGTAGGGTGGTCCTGCAATCGGAATTTAGGACCTCTAAAGTAGTAATCTCTGGATTACTCCCAATGCCACATGCAAGTGAGTACACAAATAGGAAGATAAGACAGATGAATGCGTGGCTGGGAAGATGGTGCAGGAGGGAGGGCTTTAGATTCCTGGGACACTGGGACTAGCTCTGGTGGAGATGACACCTGTACAAGCCAGACAGGTTGCAACTGAACAGAGCCGGGACTGAGTTCCTTGTGGTCATTTTGCTAGTGCTGTTGGGGAGGGTTTAACTAACTCAGCAGGGGTGTGGAAACCAGGAGAGATTATTAGAACGTAATACCAGGGTACACAGAATGTTGGGAGAGGCAGATAGCACTAAAATAGAGAGTAGTAAGTTAATAGATGGAGTCAGAGTAAGGGAGCAAGTAATGAAGTCTATATCAGTGTTACACTGCATGTATGTGAATGCACGGAGTATAGTTAATAATATTGGGGAGTTACAAGCACAAGATTGCCTTGTGGGATTATGATGTTGTGGCATTAACGGAGACCTGGCTTAAGGAAGGGCAGATCTGGATGCTAAATATTCCTGATTACAAGGTATTCAGAAAAGATTGGAAAGGGAAAAAAGGAGAAGGTACTGCAGTACTGGAGAAAGAGGATGTGTCAGAGGATTCAGGGACAGAATCGTTTTGTCTAGAGCAAAGGAATAAGAAGGGTGAAATTACATTGCTCGGTGTAATGCATAGACCACCAGCTAGTGGGAAAGATATAGAGGAACAAATCTGCAAGGAAATTACAGAGAGATGTAAACATCGTACAGTAGTTATAATGGGGTACTCTAATTACCCGTATACAGGCTGGGATAGTGGTAGTGCAAGGAGCAGTAAGGGACAAACATTCCTAGGTTGTGTTCAGGAGCATTTCCTACAGCAGTATGTGTCCAGTCCAACAAGAAAGGAGGCACTGCTACACCTGGGCCAGAATTTTCCTGTGCGGGCCCCACACGCTTACGCATAAAATGACGCGCAGTGAGGTCAGGCAAGCGTCCCGATGTCACCGCACGCCATCACGATATTTAGGCCGGTGGGCACGCGATGTTCTTGGATGCGCGCCCGCCATTAATTAATCACCCAGTTAAGGCACTTGAGGCAGCAATTGACTGCAATTTTTCAGAGCCCGTGTGATCTTCAGGATGCAATGGGCAGAGGGGTAGGGGACATTTGTATAAACCTCATCCACGGGCGGGATAAAAGGGGTGAGTGGGGTCGTGAATGTTATCTGTTGGGTATTTAAGTGTAGCAGCCTTCAGGTCAGCACTCTGCAGCAAAGATCATTTTTGGGGCCTGCAGGTTTCAGGAAGCCTTCTCTTAGACTGGGAATAGGAGTTGTACTCTCCACTGGAGGCACCTCCTCTGAGGAGGAAGGGAGGGCCAGAAGGAGGAGGAGGCCAGGGAGAAGCCATTCAGCCTTTAGGGGAGCCACCTTTGGGAGGAGAGGCGCAGGCACAAAGGGCGCAGGGCCAACAGGACGTCCAAGGTGGAAGGGGCCGCAGAAGATGCCACTATCCTGCTGTCAGGGTTTACAGGCGGCGAAGCAGCTACCTCAATATGTCTGAGGTGCAGTGCCGAAGGAGGCTCCGTCTCTCAAGGGAGACAGTCACCTCCATTTGTCAGATGATAGGCCCTGAGATCTCCGCAAACTGTGTGGGTGGACACCCCATGCCATTGGCGCTAAAGGTCACAGCTGCCCTCAACTTCTATGCCTCTGGCTCTTTCCAGGGGTTGGTGGGTGATCTTTGTGGAGTCTCCCAATCAGCTGTCCACACTTGTGTCAAGCTGGTGACAGACGCTCTGTTCAGGTGTGCATTGACTTTCATCCATTATTGCTGGGATGAGGCCAACTAGACAGAGTGAGCCAGAGGCTTCGTGGCCATTGCTGGCTTCCCCTGTGTCCAGGGTGCTATAGACTGTACACATGTGGCCATCAAGGCGCCAGCAGGTGAGCCCGGTGCCTTCGTCAACAGGAAGGGCTTCCACTCCATGAACGTGTAGATAGTGTGTGATCACAGGATGCTGATTCTACAAGTCTGTGCAAGGTACCCAGGCAGCTCCCACAACGCCTACATCCTCAGACACTCCCAGGTGCCGGGGCTCTTCATTGCTCCAGCCCAGCTGGGTGGATGGCTGCAGGGTGACAAGGGCTATCTCCTCAGAAGGTGGCTCATGAAGTCTCTCCACCATCCAAGAACAGAGGCTGAGCAGCAGTACAATAGGAGCCACAGCTCCACAAGGACTGTGATGGAGAGAACCATTGATCTTCTCAAAATGCGCTTCCAATGCCTGGACCGCTCAGGCGGCGCATTCCAATACCCCCCAGATCATGTGTCACTGATAGTGGTTGCATGCTGCGCTCTCCACAATCTGGCGCTGGAAAGGAGCGACGCAGTGGACGAGGAAGGCGTAGACGCAATTGCTCCGGATGGACATGATGAGTCCAGCAGAGAGTCCGGGGATGAGCACGCACAGGGAAATGCTGAGGGGGTAGACGCTGATCCAGGCATACTCCAGGGAGGCAGGGGCACCCGGGAGGCCTTAATCCGATGAACCTTCAGCTAGAACACCGCAGATGGACCTTCAACACATGCCAGGGCTGCAGGCTCCATACTCGATACCTGAGTGCTAAATCTGCCTGGATAGTAACATTAACTAAGGCCCTTGTCAATAAAGCTCAAAGTCAAACAACTCACTCATAACACCATGGACTCCCATCCACTTGCAGAAGTAAGGAATCACCCTGAGGCATGGCAACATATCAAAATTTATTGAGAGAACAAATGTAACTTCATAAATCAAATAAAATGGTGTTGGACGTCACACCAAGTCTTCAATAAATTACTATGGGCCAACATAAAAGCACCAGTGAGAAACCCGTGGTGTGCCTAAGGTGCCTTAAATTTACGCTTACGGGTGCTACGTCTAGGTGCTGTCCCCTCGCTGGCACTGGCTTCTGAGACAGCCTGCTCACTGTGCTGACCTGTTGGCCTTGATGACCTTGGCGGACGTCCTCTGGCCTGTGGAGCCTTTGATAGCCCCGCCTTGGCGGGAGCGGCCAGTTCCACAGCTGGCTTCTCCCCAGCCGCTACAGCCTCATCAGATGCCAAGGTCACTGGCAGAGGAGGGCAGGAGCTGCTGCCCTCATTGGGAGCGCCCTGAGAGGAGCCCACAGAGACGACAGGCAGCTGCTGCGCCAATGTGAGTTCGTTTTGGACCTCCCTGCTCACCGTAGATGGATGGGCACCTATCTGGGATACTTGGTGCCCAACCATCTCCCACACGGGCAATGACCAGCTGAGGTCAATGCTGCTGTGAGGGCTTGCAGGTCCGACTGTAACCCCAGGAGGCCCTGATTGTTCTCCTGGAGGACCCTCTCCACGAGAGTCGCTATTCTCTCCATGGAAGAAGCATGGCGCTCGGCTATGAGTCTCAATGCATTGGTGATGCTCGTGTGGACTCCTCCAGCACAGGCACCATGCCACGCATAGCGTCATGTATGTCTGCCAGATCCTCCCGCATACCCTGCTGCACTTCCAGCGTTTGCTGCCTCCAGAGGCACATCATCAACCGTCGACTGAGCATGTTCCTGGTCCCCAGCAGTCCTCCGACTGCTGGCGCCCTGGGCACTCTCTGTCTCTGCCCGTACCTCAAGTGAGTGTGAAAGTGCCCTCACTACCATGCACCAGGACACTAGCCAAAGATCTAATCCCCACCGAGGTGCTAGTATCTGCGTTGGTGCCTGCCTGACAGAGATGGTGTGACGCTGGTGAGTGGATTTCCTCTGGGCCCTCGGGTGAGAGGTGACACCTCTGCCTCCTCCTCCCGACCCTGCTCCAGTGATACTGAAAGGGAGAACAAGGACATTTGATTAGTTACAATGGAGACAATGTCAATGTGCAAGCCTGTCCCCCGGATCATTATGCGCTCACCCTTCCGTAATCAATGGTCAATCCATGTTGCAAACTTCAATCACTGAGCATTCAGCAGTGCCATGGCTGCTGGGACACATATGGTGACCTCAGTGCTCGGCAAACATACCTCCCCATGGCACCCCAGCCTCACCGCCACCAGTGGACCTGGGGGCATGGCACCTCTCTAGATCCATGGTCTGCTGCTATTCTAAAGGGTGTGCAGGAGCAGAGAGACCTGGGTGTATATGTACATAAGCCATTAAAGGTGGCAGAGCAGATAGAGAGAGCTGTTTCTAAAGCACACAATTCTAGTATTCTAGGCTTCATTAATAGGGGCATAGAGTACAAGAGTAGGGGGTTTTTGATGAACTTATATGAGATACTGGTTAGGCCTCAGCTGGAGTATTGTGTACAGTTCTGGGTGCCACACTATAGGAAGGATATGAACGCACTGGAGAGAGTGCAGGAGAAGTTTACAAGAATGGTTCTAGGGATGAGAAACTTCAGCTATGAGGATAGATTGGAGAAGCTGAGACTGTTTCCCTTGGAGAGGAGAAGGTTAAGAGAAGACTTGATGGAAGTTTTCAAAATCACGAAGGGTCTTGACAGAGTAGATAGGGAGAAACTATTCCTGTTCGTAAATAAATTGAGAACCAGAGGGCACATTTTAAAAGTGTTTTGCAAAAGAAGCAAATGCGAAATGAGAAAAACCTTTTTTACACAGCGAGTAGTTAGGGTTTGGAATGCACTGCCTGGAAGTGTGGTAGAGGCAGGTTCAAGTGATGCATTTAAGAGGACATTGGATGAGTGTTTCTATTTAAATAATGTACAGGGTTACAGGGAAAAGGCAGGAGATTGGCATTAAGTTAAAATGCTCAGAGAGCTGGTGCAGACACGATGGGCCGAATGGCCTCCTTCTGCACCTTAAGAATTCTGTGATTCTGTGATTCTGAGGATGGCTGGTGGCTACAATTGTGGCCTCCTGGTGGGCCCGGCTGTGGTGGGCCTCCTGGACCAGCCACCAGCAAGCTGCCTCCGCGCATCTGTTGGGCTTGGCTCTCAGTGGGGGGGATCAGCCATCTCTAGGAATATCCACCCCACAAATGGGCAGCTAATTATGCAGATTGGTTACCTGCCTCTGCTGGCAATGATCAGCCTCTGGGAAGATTGTCCGGAGGCAGGAACACTTTGGCCCACAGACCCAATGCTGATATTCCTAACCTACCTCTCAGATGGAGGATGTGCCTCCATAGCTGAGTAGCTGGAGGTATTTTGAGGCAGCGAGAGGTGGGTATGTGACTGACACAGTCAGGTGTGTAAGGGTGAGGTGGATTACCTGGATATTAGGCAAGAGCCATGAATGTCAGGGAATGAAGATGAGTGAATGAAGAGGGTGTGGTGTATTGAGCAGTGTGAAAGGCTGCTGCTGTGGTGGGTAGGAGCTGTCAAATGAAGATACATTCCCTGACCTTGACCAGCTGCTTGAGCTTTGGTGGGCCTTTCCCGGGATCATAGACCCCTGGGGCGGGAGGCCCGCCTGCCGGTTGGCAGCTCTCTTCATTGCTCGGCAGCGTCACCTGCTGGAATGTGGGTGTCGCTGGCAAGGCCAGGATTTATTGCCCATCTCTAATTGCCCTTAAACTGAGTGGCTTGCTTTGCCATTTCAGAGGGCAGTTAAAATCACATTGCTATGGGCCTGGGGTCACATGTAGGCCAAACCAGCTAAGGATAGTAGATTTCCTCCCTCAAAGGACATTAGATTAAAAAAAAATGATGCCCAAGAGGCCAGAACTAGAGGAATGCAGATTTTTTGGAGGGTTGTGGGCTGGAGATTACAGAGATAGGGAGGGGTGGGTCATAGCGGCGTTTGGATACAAAAATGAGAATTTTAAAATTGAGGCGTTTAACCAGGGGCCACCATAGATCAATGAGCACATGGACGATGGGTGAACTGCATTTGGTCCAAGTTAGGACATGGGTGGCAGAGTTTTAGATGACCTTACGTTTATGGAGAGTAGTATGTGGGAGGCCATCCAGGAATGCATTAGATAGTCAAGTCTGGATGTAACAAAGGCATAGGTGAAGTTTCAGCAGCAGTAAAGTTGATGGCATGTAGACCAGAAACAGGAAGGGTAAAGAATGGATCCTTGGGGCGCATCAGAGGTAAAGGTGTGGGAATGGAAAGAGAAGCCATTGCTGGTGATTTTCTGGCTACAATAAGATAAATAGCAGTGGAAGCAGGTGAGTACAGTCCCATCCAGCTGGACAACAGTGAAGAAGCATTGGGGAAGGATGATATGGTTAACTGTTAGGTCGAGAAAAGTGAGGAGGGATCATTTACTTTGTCACAGTCACATAGTAAAAGCACTGATGCTTTGTAGATTATAAATATTTTAAACTGGATAAAGAAATGACATAGAGATTTCAAAAATGGAGCAGATCCCACGATAAGCTATGTTGTACCTGACCATGGAAGGAAGTGGTTAATGAGCTAATGACCCTGTCTTGTTTCATGCTTTCCATATAGCTGCCAACCTAGAAAACCACTAAAAGCTGACCAACAGCTTGAAACAAAGCTAGTTCAACCCCCAAAAATCAACACTTTATAAACACTCCTGATTATAAGTTTATGACCTGTGAAAATGAGCAGGTTTGTAACTTAAACTGCAGGTGTAACCAAGATTATTTCATTTGTGTTGGATGAAGTAAAAATGTAAGTACATGAAAGCCTGAAAGGAAAACTATAAACAAGGACCTTAAATGAGTTCAGAGGATATAATCCCACAGAAAAGGTTGATTTTTTGCATTAAGAAAATACATTTTTGTTAGCATTGAGCAGAATTTTACCTCATAATTTTTAATTTTCTAATCTTCATAAAAAAGGGAAGAAAAGTGACATTTGGATTTTCAAAGGACGAATGGAACATCGCTTCCCCAAGTAATCTCAACAGTCACCCTGACACATCCAATCTTCCTCCCAGCCCAGTTCACAAAAGCATTCGACCCTTCAAGATTCCATTGACTGAGAGCCTCACACAGCTTCCCACAAAAATACTAATTGATGAAAGCAATGTGTATTTACATGTATTTTCCTTTACTGACTACACAGTACTTAAATAAAACTGAAATTAACAACTGCAGGGTTGAGTCACATTCCTAATTGACCCTGAGATGGCACTTGGCAGTTGGTAAATTTGCATAGAGTCTTTTCATCTAAAGGTCATATTACTAACAGAATTTCCTTCTAAAGCCTTGTCCTTCAGAATGTTGACTTAACTCACTGTTATCAAGTAATAGGTTGCCCTTGAAACCGAAAGGCACTGTATAGTGCAACTGCACAAACATAAAGAGCATCACTTCAGAAGCTCTGCTTTCCGCATCCTGCTGTTATTTCACATTTTCAGATCCAAGTTCTTTTCAGCAAAAAAAATCAATTACTCATCTTTTATGCTTAAAGAAATAGTTCAGACAGCATGTTTTAAAAAGGTGAAAGGTCAGATTTAGTTAAAATCCTGGAACTCCCTTCCTAACAGGACTGTGGGTGTACCTAAATGGACTGCAGCGGTTCAAGAGGGCAGCTCACCACCACCTTCTCAAGGGCAATAAATGCTGGCCTAGCCAGCGAAGCTCACATCCCATAAATACATTTTTAAAAAGTGTTGATTTTCATTCTATTACCTTAAAACTCTATAATTTTAAGGGTGTAATGCACCATACTCTGCCCTATAATGGTCATTAACAGTGAAATAGAGCTTGTCTTGCCTGCCTGTACACTTTGTAATCACTTCCCCAAGTTGCAGAAACTGGCTCTTTTTATTAAAACTAAACCTTAACAAATCACTGTTTAGACTTCAGTTGGAGTATTGTGTTCAGATAATATGAGGGATGGTGTTGTAGGGTGGCCAAGTTGTAGTATTAGTGATAGAATTGATGTGCAGACATTCCTTGGGTGGAAACATTAAGTTTATTTACAATATACTCAACAGCAACTACACGTGTGCTTTCAACTCCAACACTATCTCTACACTGACTGCTGAGAGAGCCACGCTACTCTTCTATTGGTTACTACAGATCATGTGTTCTTCCTTAACTAGTATTATTCTTAAAGGTACAATACACACTAGAAAAAAACCATAATTACTACATTCCTTGCCCTATAACACAGCTATACATATTATGTTTACAAGTACATATTTTTCAAGCCAACATAATATTTACACTGGGTAAGGAATTTACAAGTTCAGTCTTTCAGGTGGTTTCCTGGTACGTGTGGAATGTCGCAGCTCCACAACTTCAGATTCTTTGTCAGGAACCTTCTTTTCCAGAGTTGCCTGAACATCAGGTGCTTCGGTGGGCACTTGCATTCTGTATCCTCAACTCTTACAGGAACATCAGACATGTCAATCCTGGGTTGAGTATTCTCAATAGGAACAGCAGACCTGGTCATGATCACTGGTGGAACAAAATCTTGGTGATTTGTCTCTCTCTTCCTTAAATGGTCCGCATGTTTACGAATGATCCGGCCTTCCACCTCCACGTGGTAAGATAGAGGTCCAGTCATCACACTTATTTCGCCCAGTAACCACTTTGGCCCTTCCCCGAATTTTTTTGCATATAGCGGCTCTCCCACGGTAAATTTCCTCTTGCAACTATGCCAGTTGTGTCTAGTTTTCTGGCTTCCCTGACTCCTTTCCACCTTCCCCTCTAAATTGGGCACTATTAAACTCAATCTCATCCTGAGACAGTGTTTCAACAATAACTCCGCAGGTGTGACACCTGTTGTTGTGTGAGTGGTTGTCCTGTAATGAAAAAGAAAGTGTGCTAGCTTGGTTGCCAAGGAATCACCAGTTAACTTTCTCATGCCTGCCTTGAACGCTTGAATCACCCTTTCAGCCAGTCCGTTTGAGGAAGGGTGGTACGGTGCAGTTTTCACATGAGTGATACTGTTGAGGCTGATAAGCCATTGAAACTCAGCCCTCGTAAATACTGTGCTGTTAGCAGAAACAACTATTTCTGGTAGTCCATGAATGGCAAAACTCTGACGTAGTTTCTCAATTGTAGCGGCCGACATTGGTGAATTCACCTCATGTATGTCCAACCATTTTGAATGAGCAGAAACATTGTTCCCAGGAAAGGTCCAACGTAGTCAATGTGTAACTGCACCCAGGGTCTACCTGGCCACTCCCATGGGTGTAATGGAGCTGTCACTGGCAACTTTTGCAGTTGCTGACATTGCACACAGTGCTTTACTAAACTCTCTATTTCGCCATCCATCCCAGGCCACCACAGTGTGCTGTGGTCTTCATTCGGGAAATTCCTGGATGGGCACTATGTAGTTCAATTAAAAGTGGTTCCCTTCCCTTTGGAGGAACTATCACTTGTGCTCCCCACAATAAGATGCCATCCTGGCTGGTTATTTCATGTCTTCTGTTGAAGTCCAGTTTCATTTCATCAAATACCAGCTCCTATGACCAACCATGTAGCACTTGTTCTCGTACTTGAGATGGGACTAGGTCCCGACTTATCCAGACTATGATCTGTTGAGTACAAACTGGTGAGGAACCTAAGAAATTTAACAGTAAAACAAGTTCCTGTGGAACTGGGACGTGCTTATCATTTTCTTGTAAAGGCAAACGACTAAGGGTATCGGCATTTGCTATTTGATTGCCAGGCCTATGTACAAAAGTGTATTCATATGCTGCCAGAATTAAGGCCCATCATTGTATCCTTGCTGAGGCTATGGGCGGTATAGCCTTGTCCTCACTAAACAATCCTAGCAATGGTTTGTGGTCTGAAACAATTGTAAAATAGCAGCCATGTACGTACTGGTGAAATTTCTTGCTACCAAAGTCGATGGACAGGCCTTCTTTTTCTTTCTGCGAGTATCCCTTTTCCCCTGTGGTGAAAGTTTTTGATACGTAACCTATTGGCTGTTCCATGCTGTCGTCCATCTGATGAGAGAGCATTGCTCCCACTCCATAGGGAGATGCGTAACATGCCAGTACCAATACTTTCATCTGGTCATAATGCACTAATAGATTGGAATAGTGCAACAATTGCTTCACCTTCATGAAAGCTTCATTCTGGGGCGCCTCCCAAGACTAACGTTGATTCTTTTTGAGTAGAGAATGCGGGGGGACCAGCACTGTAGACAAATCAGGAAAGAACAGCCCATAATAGTTGATCATTCCTAAGAATGTTTTGAGCTCTGAGGCGTTTTTTGTTGCAGGTGCTTCCCTTATGGCTCTCACTTTCCCCTCAACTGGATGAAGGCCCTGTGAATCTACCTGGTGACCCAAATAGATTACCTCCCTCGCTTGGGACATGCACTTTTCTTTCTAGCGCAGGCTTTAATCTCAGCCTTCTTTTTGACTTCACTGTTGGCCAGACTTCTCTGACTGCTGAGGTAGCCCATGCTACTCTCCTATTGGTTACTACAGATCATGTGATCTTCCTTAACAAGTATTATTCTTAAAGGTACACTACACTAAATAAAACCACAATTAGTACAGATGGCAAACATCAGTTCTGTGGAGAGATTAGAGATACTGGGATTGTTCACCTTGGGCAGCAGCCGCTGAAAATATTGGTGAGGAACTCACCACTGCTCCGTATGTAAGCCCCGTGGCCATTTAACATTTTCATCCGGGGAAGAGGGCTGGTCTCCGAGAGCTGCTGGCCATCTGATTGGCCGACAGCTCTCTAGTCCCAGTAGCGCCACCGGAGCTACTGTTGGGATTGTATGCAGTACCAGCAAAGAAGAGCCAGGAACTGGATGCAGGGTGGTGCTCGTGGAGCACTTGTGGAGCTAGATCAGGAGGCCCTGGATGGAGAGTGGGTAGGGGGGTGCAGGGGTGCAAGTGGAGTGTGCGATTGGATGCAAAGGCCAGGTGAGGAGGGGGCACCCAGTGGAGCGATGAGGGAGTGGTAAGGGGGATGGGGCCCGAAGGCAAAATGGAATTCTTGAAGGAGACACTCCCCCTTTCCCACCTGAGGCCCAAGCAGGCTACCTCGCCAGCTTTCCCCCTGTCCCCAGCCTCCTCCCACTGGTTGAAAAATTGCAGTCAGGCAGGAAGTGGCCCTTAAGTGGCCATTAATTAGTCACTTAAGGGCATCAATTTGGGCGAGGCAGCCCACCTTCGGCCTTGCCTGCTGCCCATAAAATCGTGGCGAGTTTGGGGGTGGGTGGGTAGGCAGCTGGAAAGTCACACAGAATTTTACAGGTCCCCCCCCCCTACCTGCTAACTCACCCATTGGGATCGGGGCATGAAGTTCTGCCTCTTAGTCCAGAGAAAGTTAAGAGAACATTTAATAATGGCATTTAAAATTATGAGGGGTTTTTATAGAGTAAGTAGGGAGAATGGAATTTGCTTCTAAAGCATATGAGCTGTTTCTATAGTTGATAGCAATGTTAGCTATTCACAGAGCATGGGAGTCCTGTTCTCCTGGTCTGAAAATTTATTAGACTGAAGAGTTAGTGGCCGACTTTATATTCTAGGAGTAGTTGTTTATCATTGTGACATACATATTGCCATATGTGCAATCTGGGAATTGTAGCCCATCAGTGTGACATAGACAGACTGGCACAAGTGCCTTCTAGGATGCTGCTACTTCCCTGAGCCTCTTCAGGCAGGAAAAGATCCAGACTTCAGAAAGAGAGACAGGTAATTAAACGTGTTGAACATTCTTGGGGACTTTTCTAACTTACAGGCCCAATTTTATGGGCAAGGTTAGGCCAAACTTGTCGGAGTGATGAATGAGGAACATGAGCAAATAAGTTAACTATCACAAAAAAATATACAAAATGGTAAAAAATAGTTGGAGATAAGTTGATTGGAATTTTTGGCACTTTGTATGATTGAGTTTTCCTGAAACAACTGATAACAGGTAAAGCATATGAAAGGTAAAGAGATGAGTGAAGACTCTATCAGTGGTACAGCACATAGCTTGGCAGCACTCACGTGAGTTCATTAAACCTCTTTTTGCATTGTGTTGTACTTCTTGGAGTAATGATGATGGCACTGGGGAGATAGGAGGAGATGTCAGAGAATTGGTGTTCAACCTCAACTAAGCACCATGTGAGGGTTCCCCTTGTCCTCACCATCCATGTTACCAGCCTCCCCATTCAATGGATCATCCTCTCCCATTTCCACCACCTCCACCTTGAAGCTGCAGCCAAACACATCTTCCCCTCCTCTTTCAGCATTCCAAAGGGAATTCTCTCTCTGACATCCTGTTCCATTCCTCATTCACAAGCAAGCCCTCCCCTTCCTAAGCAAGCAGGGGAGATGTGGTGCCTGACCTTTTACCTCCTCCTTTCTCACCCTCCAGGGCCCCAAAACAGCGATTTACTTCTATTTCTTTCAACTTAGTACACTGTGTTCACTGCTGACGATACAGTCTCCTCTACATTGAGCAAACCAAGCACAGATTGGTCTGCCGCTTTGTGGAACACCACCATTTAATCTGCAAGCAGCACCCTGAGAATCCAGTTGTGGTATCATTTTAATTCTCTGTACCACTCTGATTTCTCTGTTCACGGCTCCCTGTGCTGTTTCAATGAAGCTCAGTGCAAGCTTGAGGAACAGCACCACATCTTTTGATGGGGCACTTTACAGCCTTCTCAACTCAACATTGAGTTCAACAATCAGATATAACCCCATTTTTTTGGATGTTAGCTTTTGATGATTCTGCTATTCCCATTTACACCACCTCTTCACCCATTTTTTGTGTCTTTACTTGTCCCATTACCATCTCCTTTTGCCTTTTACCATCACCCTGTTTGTTCTTTAATCTCTCTTGTCTTCCACCTTATCATAGAACTTCCCTCTTTTTCTTTCCTCCCCTCCCCCTCTCCCTGCTTTCATTCATAATTGCTTAAAAGCTGTTACATCTATAACTTTTTCCAGTCTGATCAAAGATCATCAACAACCTGAATCTGAAAAGATAGGCAGAATCTACTGGACTCCACCAGAGCAGGCAGGCTGGCAAGATGGCTGGGAGAATTGGGCAGGAATACTTGCGTCTGATTCCTGGCAGCAGGAAAACTATCCCAAATTTAATGGGGGAATCCTGTCCGCTAGTGGCGGGTCATCAATTAGGCTCATTAATGCACCACTTAAAGCCAGTTATCCCTGAACTCACTGGGATTTAATGGTGGCTGAGGGATTTAATGGGACTCGCATGGGACTGTGCCTCCCAGAAGCCACCCAGCAAACCCTGTTGGGCTTCTAGCATGGTTGGGGGGAGGGGGGGGAAGGACAAGGACTCAGTACCCAGTCAAAGGACTCGGCATCGGGAAGGGTGGGGGGTGGGGTGGGGGGGAGCCATTGAAAGTCACTAGCCGCCCTTCTTCTGACACCCTTCTCCCCCTTTACTGGCGGCCACCTCCCTGAGTAACCCATCCCTCCCCACCACATTCCTGCCTCCAGTAATCCAACGATGGTCCCTGCTGAAGGCCTCAACACGTTACTGGCAACAGCCACTGCTCCTCGTGGCACTGCCAGCAATGGAGAGCTGTTGGCCTCTGATTGGGCAGCAGTTCCCAGGGGCAGGGTTTTTGCTTTATTGGGGACTTGATTGTATGGGAGGCCTGGTGCTGACCAGTTAAGTGCCTGATTGCACTTAAATTGTGTCAGGCATCGCAGAGGGAAGCATGCAAAGCTCCCATTGGTTCTTACTGATTGCAGCCTTTTATGGGCTTCCTGCGCTGCCAGCAGTTTACCAATAAAGAGCAGTATTACTGTTACTAATCCGCCCTGCCGTGATAATGAAGGCTCCAGGAAGAAAGCCAGCAGGTTAGCCACAGAGACACAAGCAGAAATCGCACCTCATTACCAAAGCACAAAAAGGATAAGACTTCAGATCATTAAGCTTAAAAATGTAACATGTAGTCTTAATATTTCCCCTTTAATAGATAAGATAAATAGGATAGATAATAAATCTTACAGAGATACTACATTCAGTAAACTGTTCCCAAAGGGACTCTGCTGCCAAAAATATTTCTTTCATAGTTTTATCATATTATTCTCTTTGAGGCAATTACTGGTAATGAAATTTACAGACTGATTTCTCAGTAGCTCATTTTTGCACAACGAGTTAAAGTAATCTCCAAACAGCAACAACAATTATTTGTCAGTTCTAACAGTTCTTCAAGGACAATGTGCACATTTGCAACCACAGAGCCTATATTTGATTTACAATCTGTGTCAGAATGATGGGTGCAATCTTTTCAGGAACAAAACACTCCTTAGTAACAGAAAATGTTCTATCTAATGTTTACAATAGAGATGTGTTTTTAGGTTTACAACAAAATGGCACTGCTCGGATCCTGTAAGTGAACACAGTGAAAGAATGTGTTGGTCCTGATACTCCCCTGGTCGAAAAACAAGGAAAATGCATGTTATAGACCATTTTAACAAGTCATGGGGCATAAACCATTCCTAGCTCCCAACTGTGAGAAATGCGACTATGAGAGTAGCTACAAAAAAGTATTTGTCAACAATAATTGCCCACAGTAAACATTTTTTCACCTTTATGAAGCAGCAAACAAGCCACTTGATCCCTGTAAATGTTATAAGAACCCATTTGTGAAGTGTGCAAGTATATTTGCAAATGGCTCCACAACATTAGTGCAAAATGAATTTTAGTGAGGAAGCTCTCTACAGGTGCTGGAGTTCCGTTTCTCTGTGGGAAAATCACTCTTCCCAATTTTCAGAGAAGACAGAGGGAGTGACAGTAAAGACAGAGGGGGTCAAGACTGTCTCAGCAACTTTGAGGAACTGGCAGAAAATCTAGAAGAAGGTGCAAGACTTGAAGAGAAATAAAAGGCCTGAATATTACAGTACAGCAGGAGCAGAGAGTATAAATGCACAAGATTAAGTTGTGGTCCTAAACGCTGCATTGCTAGCCAGCCAATTCCTTTCCTGGACCTTATGCTACTTGACATTGCAATGGTTAACTCTCTTTGGGTACTGTTCTTTCAAATCTGCTGTCATTACCCTCCATTAGAAAAAAACCTTCCACCTCCCCCCCCCCCCCCGCTATTCTTGCAAACTACCATCTCCAGCCATGCTTTACTTCCCAAAGTCCTTGACCATGTTGTTGCTTCCCAGATCAATGTCGGTTCTCCCTGTTTGAATCACTCATTTCAAAAATCTGTCCGCTTACAGCATCAGAACAGGACTAACCAAAATCATGATAGCCTCTGACTGTGACCTTGGCACTTTACCCCAAGCTTCTCTTCAACCTAAAACCTTTAATATGGCAAACCATATTATATTTTTCCAATACCTCTCCTCCATCATTCAACTCAGTGGGACTGCCCTTGCTCAGATCCCCTTTTACTTATCTGATCATAATTGGAATATCAGTAAGAATAGCTTCTCTTCCTACCCTGCATCACCTTAGGGGTCCTCCAAGGATATGTCCTTAGCCCACTCCTCATTCATATCAACATGCTGTCTACTGGCAACATCATCTACAGACATTGGGTAAATTTGCACAAGTAATACTGATGACAGCTAAATCTATTCTTCCATCACCTTGGTGCTATCAGACTGCTTGCCCAGCTTCCAGGCTTGGATGAGATGAAATTTACTGTAGCTGGGAAAACCAATGCCATCATTTACAGCCTCTCATCACAAACTCCATGCTTTCTCTATTTGGATTATTGTTTCAGGCTGAACAAATAGTTTGCAACCTCACCATATCCTATTCAACAATGAGGTGACCTTTCAAATCCAAATTATCTCCCTCACAACTTTGTCTACTCCATAATTTTGTCCAGCTCTTCCCCTACCTCAGCCATCTGCTGAAGCCCTTTACACACCTTTATCTCCCCCAGACTCAACTATTCCAATACAGAATTCTTGATAGGCACATTGGAAAATAACCTGATAAAGTTTTAACCAGCATTTCTACATTAGACATCAAGCCACAGCTTGTTCTAAACTGCACTGCAGATTTCTAAGTGCTTAGATAAAAGCTTGGAGGCGTAATTGATCTTCCAGATTTGTTCTTCCAGAGAAGCATGTCACCAGTATAACCATATTATCATGGTAAAATTATATTACAATGCTGCAGATGCAACACTGTTTATATAAAGGCAAACTCTCCACTCTTAATAAACATTGACAATGTCCAGAATTTGTTTTTGAAAATCTTCCTCAGTAGGAACTTTGCATTGCGTTTTTAACATTTTGTAATCACATCTTAAAAAGCCAAAAGTATGTGTAAGGACCAAGCCTTTGACTTTTTTTATTCATTCATGGGATGTGGGCTTCGCTGGCTGGGCCAGCATTTATTACCCATCCCTAATTGCCCTTGAGAAGGAGGCGGTGGGTTGCCTACTTGAACTGCTGCAGCCCATGTGGTGTAGGTACACCCATAGTGCTGCTCCAAACAAAGCCATTGATAAAGAGGGGGGAAAGGCTGGGTGTTTGAGGGGTCAGGGTGAGGAACTTCCTATATTGGATGTTCCAGCTTCCTGAGCCATTGAGGGGCCTGGCAAAGCATCAGCAGTGAATATGGCTGATGACTAGCAGATGTGGGGCCCATCATCAGGGTCCGCGGACACAGCCTGGACTCCAAAAAAGAAGGGCCTATTTTCCCTAGCAGCAAGTTGTTTAGTAGCCTCCATATATTTGGCAGAATTTTACGTCCTGCAGGCGGGCCCGTGCCCACCCCGATCGGGCATAAAATCACGTGAGATGACGTTGGGTGAGTGTCCCGACACCTTCGAGCACTTGCGTGATATTTCACTCGGCGGGCACACGCAAAAGTTGGAAGCGCGCCCGCCGACAATTAAGAGGACAATTAAGCCCATTAATGGCGCAATTGTCTGCTATTTTTCGTGACCCATCCAACCTTATGGTTGGCGGACAGGCAAATCAGCCAGGCAGCCTTTACGTTTCTCATGAAACCTCATCCAAGAGTGGGATGAAATCCCCATAGGAAATAAAATAAAAAGAACTATCTCGGGACAGCATTTTTATGAGGTATGCTTTCAGGTGCTTGATTGTGCTGCATGGACATTTTTTCCAGCTTTTTTATGCTTTATTTCATTATTTGTAGGTCTGCAGCTCCCTGGGGCAGTTTTCTGCCTACAGGGAGCTCTCTCGCAGCGCTCACCCGCGCCGAAAGTGATGTCGTCGCCTGCCCTCTTCCCGCCCTCCACCCAACAGCCCTGAGCTCTTCAGCGCGCGCTTCTCACAGCCTGGCCGTTAATTGGCCAGTCAGCGTGAAATCGGGGTTGGGGGCCGATCACAGTTGGGAGCCCATTTCCCAGCTGCTCCTGGGCCTGTCGATTGCATTGAGGGAAATATTCAGGCCAAAGAGGCTGTGGGGACAGCTCTCATCCTTCAGAGGACACAGTCGCCCCACCCTGACTTCCCAGTTTTAGGCTGAACATTTGGTCTTCTGCAGTGAATGCCCTAAATGTGTCTGTACAACCATCCTTCTAATGTTATAAAGGAAAACTCTCCCTGACCATGTTCACTAGGATCAACGGCAAAAGTTCCTGATGGGTGCAATTGTTGCATAGGTACTGGTATCGCTGATTCCCAAATTTTTATCCACAGTAGCTCTAGCCTTTATTGTTCCAAATAAACAAATGAGAGAAATAATACAACCTCAGAAAAGGCCAATGACTGCACAAATAGAATTTTTTTCTTCAGTTGTCTCTTATGTGCTAACTGGTTGAAATAGATGCAGTTTGAATCCTGTTCGGGTTTGTTTTAGGATAAACAATGAACAACGTGCCCCAGCAGATTGGAAAACCATAAATGTAACTCCTCTTTTCAAGAAAGGAGGGAGACAGAAAGCAGGAAACTATAGGCCAGTTAACCTAACATTTGTCATAGGGAAAATGTTTGAATCCTTTATTAAGGAAGTAAAAGCAGGACATTTAGAAAATCATAATCCAATCGGGCAGAATCAACAAGGTTTTAGTGAAAGGGAAATAATGCCTGACTAACCTATTAGAGTTCTTTGAGGAAGTAAGAAGCAGGCTGGATAATGGGAACCAGTAGGTGTGGCATATTGGGGATTCTGAAAGGCATTCAGTAAGTTGACACATAAAAGGTTAGTACGCAAGAGCTCATGGTTGGAGTGATATATTAGCAACAATAGAGGATTGGCTAATGAACAGGAAACAGTCAGAATAAATGGATCATTTTCAGTTTGGCAAGCTGTAACTAGTTGAGTGCCACAGGGTTCAGTGCTGGAGCCTCAACTATTTACAATCTATATTAATAACTTGGATGAAGGGATCAAGTGTATGGTAGAATTTGCAGATGTCGCAAATGTAGGAAAGTAAGTTGTGAGGAGGATACAAAGACTCTACAAAGGAATATAGATAGGTTAAGCGTATGGGCAAAAATTAGGCAAATGAAGTATAATGTGGGAAAATATGAGCTTGTCCACTTTGGCAGAAAGAATAGAAAAGGAGAGTATTATTTAAATGGAGAGAGACTGCAGAAATCTGTGGTACAAATGGATCTCTGTGTCCTGGTGTATGAATCACAAAAAGCTAGCATGCAAGCGAATGGGAAGGTAAATGTAATGTTGGCCTTTAATCTAAGGGGATTGGAGTATATAAGTAGGAAACTGTCGCTACAGCTGCACAGGATCTTACTGAGGTTGCATCTGGACTACTATGCACAGTATTGGTCACCTTAGGGAGGGATATAATTGCATTGGAAGCAGTTAAGTAAAGGTTCACTTGGCTGATTCCTGGAATAAAGGGGTTGTCTTATGAGGAAAGGTTGAGTAGGCTAGGTCTATATTCATTGTTTAGAAGAATGAAAGGCAATCTTATCAAAACATGTAAGATTTTGAGGGGTCTTGACGGGGTGGATGCTGAGAGGCTGTTTCCCCTCGTGGATGAATCTAGAACAAGGGACACGGTTTAAAAATAATCGGTTTCCCATTTAAGATTGAGATGAGGAGGATTTTTTTCTCTCAGAGGGCTATGGACTTTGGAATTCTCTTCCCCAGAAAGCATTGGAGGCTGGGTCATTGAATATATTCAAGGCTGAGTTAGACAGATTTTTGATTGTCAATGGAGCCGGGGTTATGGGGGACAGGAAAGTGGAGTTAAGGCCATAGTCAAATCAGCTATGATCTTATTGAATGGCAGAACAGGTTCAAAAGGCAAAATGTCGTACTCTTCCTATTTCTTATGATCTTATTCTTACTCTTATTGCAAACTACAGTGCAGGATTTAATGTGATTCTACAGCTGATCACTGGCCATTTGAATTATATTGGAAAGGGAATAGTTTCTCCCAAATGAATTATTGAGGAGCTCATTTGAAGCAGGAAATGAATGTTTGAGATATTGTAAGCATTAATCACACAATCTGGTCAATTTTTTTTGTGCCACCAGAGGAGCAATTTTATGCTGCTCTTCAGTTTGCAATTTTCAGTCTTTTTTTGCTCTTAGGCTAACTGGTGTGTTTTCGAGAAATAAAATCCTTCTAGTTTCTTTAAGTACACTACACTATGATTTAATAATTTATGCAAAATCACTGTTGAACTAAAAAGCAACAGGGAACCATTCTATCAGTTTAAATAACGAAGAGTAAGTCTGTGGTGTCAATTAGCATTGAATGCCATTTCCTAATCAGAAAATAACCTTTTCTAAGTGTATTATAAATGTCAAATTATCACATTCAAATAAATAATTCATTAAACTTTTTCCATGTGATCTATAACTCAAATTCATTACCTTCAATTTGGTTAACATTAAATCATTAAAGGGAATATGGAAAATTCTGGCAATATCTGGCAGACTGGTCATCTTCAGATGAAGAAAATGGAGTTAATGCTTTCAGGTGTAACCCTTCCTCAGAACAGGTTTCCATCAATCTTTAATATTAAAAAATTCTTTACCTCTATTATTTCATTTAAGAATTGCCCCAGTTACATATACCAGCCTACAGGCCAACAACCTCAGAAAGCTGATAACTCAACAAACAATGTATAACTGAAAAACAGTCTTGAATAAAGGCCTATCAACAAGACCACTGCATCAAAGCAACCAAATAACTTCAATTCCTTTTTTAGTGGATTTCAGGACTGATATTAATCTTTTGGGATCAATGTTTTGAGAGCCGGCAAAAGCCCCACATTGCCTTTTTTAGGAAAGGCCCACTGTATTAATTGGGCAGCGATGTGCCTTCCTCAGGATCAAAGGCCCTCGGGATGGAAGCTCTGCCCAGCCAATCAAAGGCTGGTAGCTCTATTGAATTACAGCGCCACTAGGGAGTCCGTGGCTGCTGCCAGTACAACACCCTCCTAAGGCCTAGTATCGTCAATGGATCCCAGGTCACAGGTGAGTGATGGCGGGAGGCGGTACGTGGAGTCAGGGTCACGGGGAGAGGAGCAGGAAGGGCAGGGAGGTGGCTTTTAGCAGCCCCCCATTTCCCAAATCTGAGTCCCTCGATCGCTCACTGACTGCCTTTGAACGATGGACCCCCATAGCCCACAAGCAACCCTGCACAGGTTTGCCTGTCGCGCTCCTTGCACGGCGAGCCTCCGACCGCTGCTGGCTTAATATCAATGGTGATGGGATAAGGCCCTTGAGTGGGCACTCATTGCCCACTTAGGCCCTCAATTGGCGGCAGGGCAGGCAGCCGTCCATGGGCCTTCCTGCCACAGACTTAATCAGGGTGGAGACAGAAAGGAGGTAGGGCCCCTACCAGCCACCATCCCTTCTGTCTAATTAAATGCCCCACTGACCACCAAACCCGCCTAGAGGGAGAAGGCATTAAGTTCTGCTTATCATGGTGGATTGAATCATGTCTCTCTCTCTCTTTCTGCCCTTGCAATGTGCCAGAGAGCTGTTGCAGGGATGGCCTGCCTCACCAGTACCATCTTCCTTTTGTGAAGAAATATTGATATCCTGAAGCATCTTGTCTTGACCACCTGTGATCCACTTTGATATCACCTGTGAAGTTAACTAGCTTACATTGGGTATCTATGCCTAAGTCACTAATGTAGATTAGAAACAGTGAAATGAATGGAAAAGAAAATCTAAAATGAGCAAATGAAGAAGCTATTTGTGATGAGTGTCACTTTAAAATCAGTTCAACTGAGTAGGGGTCACGTGATTTGTTCAACCAATGTGTGGCTAGCGCGGGGGAATAAATTTGAGGAACAGGTTTCCTAGGAAAAAATGGCTGTCTGAGGGGCTGGCTGGATACAAGCAGCTGGGTAGAATCTCTCTAAATAAAGTTTGTTTTGTTTGACTAAGAAGCCTCTCAGAGCATGTTTCTACACTATTAAACATGACTCCTAGATTGTATTGAATTAACATATCTCAGCTTGTCACAATGAGGGCATTAATATAAACCTCAGTGTCCCTGACTAAGGAAAGAATTGTATACATATTGTCATATGTATGGACGTTTGGTAAGATCACCAAGGCTCCTTAGACGGCACCTTCCAAACCCACAACCTCTCCCACCTAGGAGGACAAAAGCAGCAGACACATGGGAATACCACCACCTGCAAGTTCCCCTCCAAGCCACACACACCCTGACTTGGAACTATGTCACTGTTCCTTCACTGTCGCTGGGTCAAAATCCTGGAACTCCCTCCCTAACAGAGTGTTGGAGTACTTACACCAGATGGGCTGCACCAGTTCAAGAAGGCAGCTCACCACCATTTTCTCAAGAGCTATTAGGGACCTGAACATATGAAATAGGAGCAGAAGTAGGCCATTCGGCCTGTGAGCCTGCTCCGCCATTCATTAACATCATGGATGGCCTGTTTGTGTTTCGAATTCCACATTCCCATCTGCCCCTAACAACCTTTGATTCCCTTGCCTAACAAGAATCTATCTACTCCACCTTAAAAATATTCAATGACCCCGCCTCCACCGCCTTCTAAGGCAGAGTTCCAAAGTCACACAATCCTCTGAGAGAAAAAAATTCTCCTCAACTCTGTCCTAAAAGGGTGACCCTTCATTTTAAAACAGTGTGACCTAGTTCTGGACTCACCCACAAGAGGAAACGTCCTTTCCACGTCCACCTTGTCAATACCATTCAGGAACATGGTTATTTCAATCAAGTCACCCTCACTCCTCTAAACTCTACTGGTAACAAGCCCAGTCTGTCTAACATTTCCCCATAAGATAACCTGCTCATTCCAGCTATCAATCTAGTAAACCTCCTTTCAAATGCCTCCAATGCATTTACATCCTTCTTGGAATAAGGAGACCAAAACTGCACATAGTATTCAAGATGTGGTCTCACCAATACCCTGTATAACTGAAGCATAACATCCTTACTTTCATGTTCAATTTCTCTTGTAAGAAAGGATAGCATTCCATTAGCTTTCTTAATTACTTGCTGTACCTGAATTATAATGTTTTGAGAGAAATTAATGCCTGCCTAGCAAGCAATGCCCGCATCCCATGAATGAATATATTAAAAGAAAAGGCTAAGCTGTAATATCTCTCCGCCATGACATTTTAAAATTCATTTACAGGATGTGCACATCGCTGGCTAGGCCAACATTTATTGCCCTTCCCTAATTGCCCTTGAGAAGATGGTGGTGAGCTGCCTTCTTGAATCACTGCAGTCCATGTCATGTAGGTACAATGGCCATTCTGTCAGGGAGGGACATCCAGGATTTTGACCCAGTGACAGTGAAGGAATGGCAATATATTTCCAAGCCAGGATGGTGAGTGACTTGGAGGGGAACTTCCAGGTGATGGTGTTCCCATGTATCTGCTGCCCTTGTCCATCTAGATGGTAGCGGTTGTGGGTTTGGAAGGTGCTGCCTAAGAAACCTTGGCGAATTCCTGCAGTGCATCTTGTAGATGGTACACACTACTGCTACTGTGCGCGGTGGTGGAGGGAGTGAATGTTTGTGGATGGGGTGCCAATCAACTAGGCTGCTTTGTCTTGGATGGTGTCAAGCTTCTTAAGTGTTGTTGGAGCTGCACTCATCCAGGCAAGTGGGGAGTATTCCATCACACTCCTGACTTGTGCCTTGTAGATGGTGGACAGGCTTTGGAGAGTCAGGAGGTGAGTTACTCACCGCAGGATTCCTAGCCCCTGACCTGCTCTTGTAGCCACAGTATTTATATGGCTAGTCCAGTTCTGTTCCTGGTCAATGGTAACCCCCAGGATGATGATAGTGGGGGATTCAGTGATGGTAATGTCATTGAATGTCAAGGGGCGATGGTTAGATTCTCTCTTGTTGGAGATGGTCATTGCCTGGCACTTGTGTGTCGCGAATGTTACTTCCCATTGGTAGCCCAAGCCTGGATATTGTCAAGGAGGAGGATTTTCCCCTCATTGATTGGCGCGGCGGGTGGGCCCGGGAGCGGCCGCCCAACAATCTGTCACCCGCGATTCGGCCCCATCCACGATTAATGGCCAGCCAGCGTGAACCGCGTGTTGAAACACTCAGCGCTGCCTTGGAGGGAGGAAGGACCATGAGCGTCGAAGTCAGCGCATGCGCGCAGTTGCGCTTACTGAATACTCCATAAAGGCACAGAGTTGCCTCAGGGAGTTGAAGATTTCTAACTTTACAAATAAAGATTTTAAAATTAAAGACAACATGCCCCCGCTCATGTGACTTTGTCACATGAACAGGGGACATGTTAAAAATTAGTTTTAAAAGATTTTATATTTTTTTTAATCAGCCATCGAAACCTCATACTGCCCGTGGATGAGGCTTTGCAAACAATGCAAAGGCCGCTTGGCCTATTCGCCCGCTCGCCAACCATAAGGCTGGACGGACAGGGAAAAATTCAATTTAATTAATTTATTAATGGGCTTAACAGCTCTCTTAATTGTCAACGAGCGTACTGCCAACTCCCACGCCCGCCCGCCAACCGAAATATCACGCGTTATTTCATGCTCGTGTATGTCAGGCAGCGCCTGCATGCCGAGGTGAAAATTCAGCCCCAGGTCATGGGCTGCTTCAGTATCTGAATAGTTTCCTGGTATTCACTGTTCAGATTCAAGTTGATGTTTGGGTGAGGTACAGGAAAACTATTGGTGCCTGTAAAGGTGTATTCAAGGAAAAGTCAGCACATTCAGACAAGGCAAAAAATGATGAACAGAAATCTCAATGTGACATCTAAAATATTTAGTCAACAGCATTTCTTCCAATTGTACTAAATTGATGAAACTGTTAAATTAGCAATTATTTCAGCTTGTGCTGTGTTTCATACTGAAAATAATTTAATGTCTCCAAGCTAAATTGTTCTTAGAAATTCTTGAATGCCCACACTTATTTCCATTGTCTACCATCTGTGAGAACTTGCTCGATGAGGTGGAAATTCATTAGAGTCACTAAAACAGACCATGGAAAACTCTCCCTGCACCCCATCAGGTTGGCGCTGATAATTTGGCAACATTCTGCCACTCACTGCACATCTCCAGGCAGTTTGCCAAAGTGGAGATTTGCGCCATCGCAGTAACTGGCGGAATTGGGAAGGAGAATAGGAACCTCTTCCTCCACTGTGCTTTTGGACCTCTCAATACTCTCCCCCATTTTCCTTATGCTGTGTGCTCCCTTTCCTTTTCCACCTCCTTGAAAAGTGAAAGCTTTTATTTTGAGCAATGTAGATATAAAAGCACTAACTATTTTAATGCAACCTATATCCCCAAACTGAAGACAAATCATCTCAGTGCTCGCAGGGAGGAGACTCTCTGTGCCTGCCCCATGATATTGTCCAGGTCTTGCTGCATTAGGACATGGACTGCTTCAGCATCTGAGGAGTCACGAATGGTACTGAACATTGTGCAAAAATCAGCGAATATATAAGGTCAGGCCATCTGGCCTTATGATGGCACGAAGGTCATTGACGAAGTAGCTGAAGATGGTTGGGCCTAGGACACTACCCTGAGGAACTCCTGCGGTGATGTCCTGAAACTGAGATGGTTGACCTCCAACAGCCACAACCATCTTCCTTTGTACTAGTATGACTCCAACCAGTGGAGAGCTTTCCCCCTGATTCCCACTGACTCCAGTTTTGCTAGGACTCCTTGATGCTACACACTTGTCAAATGTGGCCTTGATGTCAAGGGCAATCATTCTCACCTCACCTCTGAAGTTCAGCTCTTTTGCCCATGTTTGAACCAAGGCTGTAATGAGGTTAGGAGCTGTGTGACCCTGGCGGAACCCAAACTGGGCATCAGTGAGCAGTTATTGTTAAGCAAGTGCTGCTTGATAGCACTGTTGATGACCCCTTCCATTACTTTACTGATGATCGAGAGTAGACTGAACGGATTTGGCCGGGTTGAATTTGTCCTGCTTTTTGTGTACACGACATACCCCGGGCAATTTTCCATATAGCCGAGTAGATGCCCGTGTTATAGCTGTACTGGAACAGCTTGGCTAGGGGCGCGGCATCTGTAGCACGAGTCTTCAGTACTATTGCTGAAATGTTATCAGGGTCAATAGCCTTTGCAGTATCCAGTGCCTTCAGCCATTTCTTGATATCGTGTGGAGTGAATCGAATTGGCTGAAGACTGGCATCTGTGATGCTGGGGATCTCCGGAGGAGGCCGATATGGATCATCCATTCGGCACTTCTGGCTGAAGATTGTTGCGAATGCTTCAGCCTTATCTTTTGCACTACTGTGTTGGGCTCCTCCATCATTGAGGATGGGGATATTTGTGGAGCCACCTCCTCCAGTGAATTGTTTAATTGTCCACCACCATTCACGACTGGATGTGGCAGGACCACAGAGCTTAAGTCTGATCCATTGGTTGTGGGATCACTTAGCTTTGTCTATCAGCTGCTGCTTATGCTGTTTGGCAGACAAATAGTCCTGTTTTATAGCTTCACCAGGTTGACACCTCATTTTTAGGTATGCCTGGTGCTGCTCCTGGCATGCCCTCCTGCACTCTTCATTGAACCAGGGTTGATCCCCTGGCTTGATGGTAATGGTAGAGTGGGCCATATGCTGGGTCATGAGGTTATAGATTGTATTCAAGTACAATTCTGCTGCTGCTGATGGCCCACAGCGCCTCATGGATGCCCAGTCTTGAGTTGCTAGATCTGTTCAAAATCTATCCCATTTAGCACGGTGGTAGTGCCACACAATACGATGGAGGGTACCCTCAATGTGAAGGCTGGACTTCGTCTCCACAATGACTGTGCGGTGGTCACTCCTACTGATACTGTCATGGACAGATGTATCCACAGCAGGCAAGTTGGTGAGGATGAGGTCAAGTATGTTTTTCCCTCTTGTTGGTTCCCTCGCCACCTGCCGCAGACCCAGTCTAGCAGCTATGTCATTTAGGACTCAGCCAGCTCGTTCAGTAGTGGTGCTATCGAGCCACCCAGAGTACATTCTGTGCCTTTGCCACCCCCAGTGCTTCCTCCAAGTGGTGTTCAACACGGAGGAGCACTGATTCATCAGCTGAGGGAGGGCGGTACGTGGTAATCAACAGGAGGTTTTCTTGCCTATGTTTGACCTGATACCACGAGACTTCATGGGGTCCAGGGCCGATGCTGAGGCAACTCCTTCCTGACTGTATACCACTGTGCTGCCACCTCTGCTGGGTCAGTCCTGCCAGAGGGACAGGACAAACCCAGGGATGGTGATAGTGGTGTCTGGGACATTATCTGTAAGGTATGATTCCATGACTATGATTATGTCAGGCTGTTGCTTGACTAGTCTGTGAGACAGCTCTTCCAATTTGGCACAAGCCCCCAGATGTTAGCAAGGAGGACTTTGCAGGGTTGACAGGGCTGAGTTTGCCATTGTTGTTTCTGGTTCCCAGGTCAATGCCAGGCAGTCCATCCGGTTTCATCCATTATTGACTTTGTATTGATACAACTGAGTGGCTTGGTAGGCATTTAAGAGTCAACCATATTGCTGTAGGCCTGGAGTCACATGTGGGCCAGGTAAGGATGGCAAATTTCCTTAGACTTCATTAGTGAACTAGATGGGTTTTCACGACGATCGTCAATGGTTTCATAGTCATCATTAGACTTTTAATTCCTGGTTTTTATTGATTGAATTCAATTTCCCCTATCTGCCATGGTGGGATTGGAACCCTGCTCCCCAGAGCATTACCCTGGGTCTCTGGATTAATGCTACTGCCTCCCTTCGGTTGGTCAATAAAAAGCACAAAGTAAAATGGCTTAACAGTTGTTCATATATTTTGTTGCTACTCTTCGCTAGATGAACATGAAAATAGGTGACATATTATTCAGTATTTGTTTAATTTATGACCACATAACTAATAATACAGTACTATCATTCACACAAATTGTGTACAGATTGTTTGCATTCTTCTTCTTACTTTTCTCCCTTTGTGGACTTTTTGTTGAAAAAGGGTAATACAACTGTACATTCCATATCACAGCAACCAGCCATCTCCCTGCTAACAGAGTCTAAGTGCCTTTCTCAACCTTTATCTCTTCCCATCATATTTTCAACAAGTGCTTCCTACTACCTCTAAAAGTTGAACTAACCATTTCTGCCCATTCCAATTCAACACTGTGTTAATGAGGTAACAGTTTTAACTTGTTCTCCAGGCCAAAGATGCTTAAAAAGCACTCACCAAAAGGGACAGTCACCGGTGTTTCGTGGTTTGGTCTTGTGATTTCCCTCTATTTGTGATTAACTCTGGTCTGACTCAGGGTTGCTCCAACTATTTATGCTATATACAATATTTACATGATGATCTACTAGGTAAGCACACCTCTCTTGTGTGCGGACTCTTCAACCTGCTGATGTCATTGTTACATCATGATACACATCACTATCTCATTACTTTAACTATGAGCCCATTATCCTACACCTCCCCCCAAGTATAATGTCAACTTTTTTAATAACAATGTTAAACTATTTCTTAAACTATTTACATTACATTTACGCTACCACCACTCCCCTCAAAGTCCGAAGTTCACAGGTTAAGCCATTGCAGTTCCTTCATAACTCTCCCTGATCTTGTTGTTGTCACCACTGAGTGAGGGTGATGGTCTTGAAGTGGTTCATTGGATGGGACGGCTTTCTGCAGGTTGATTGATATTGTCTTTGGACCTTCATCCCAAAGCATATGGTAATCAAACACATGTTCTTGCAGGCTCTTACAGATTAGAGCTTCCCTGTTTCTTCTGAACATGCCTAATGGTGCTTGGATGAGATAGGAACGTGGATGTTCTGTTCTTTTAAGGACTATGCCTTCGGACTTTTGATCTCGAATCCAGACTTTCTGACCCGGTACTTGCAGGGCTGAAGTGTTGTCTCTATACCTGGAGTTATATCAATTCTTCTGTTTTTCACATAGGCTATTCTCCGTATTCCTCATTTTTTATGGTTGTCTAACGTTGGGTTGCAGGTTCTGCTGCAGCAAAGGAATTTGAGTCTTCAGCCGTAGGCCCATGAACAACTCTGCCAGTGAAAAGCTATTACTTAAAGGTATAGCTCTGTAATTCAGTAAGGCTGAATTCCAGTTGGTATTCTTGGTCATTAACATTTTAATGGATTTCACTGGTCTTTCATCCTCTCCTTTGGCCTGTGGGTGGAGAGGAGAACTGGTCACATGGGTGATTCCACAGTCATCTGTAATGTTTTTGAAATATTTATTAATGAACTGTGGCCCACTATCGGAAACAATTTTGTCTGGAAGCCCATGCATGGAGAAGATGTTCTGTAACGCCCTTACAACAGTTTCAGCTGTTGGAGTGTGGAGCCTGGTAGCTTCTAGTAATTCTAATAATCCACTGTGACAAGGTATGTTTTTCCTTGAAAGTCAAAGAGATTTAGTCCCAATCTTTTCCAAGACCTCTCTGGGAAAGTAGACAGTGACAAAGGCCCTGTGGGTGGCTGGCTATTAATTGTGCAAACGCAGCATGACAAGACAAAGCCTTGAATTGCCTTTGAAATGCCTGGCCAGCACACAGCTTGATGTGCATAAGCTCGACACTTCACTATTCCCAAGTGACCACCATGGATTGGATGAAGAACCTCCTCACTCATGATCTTGGGTATAACCAGGTAGCGATTGAATCCTAGAGGATCATCCACTATCATTAGATGTTTTCTTTGTTCATGGTGTTTACGTAGGACCTAGTCATTCAGACTGTATTTTGACCAACCTTCTCCGTAAAATTCCTAACCTAGGTACACTCCATATCTTCCTTCCGTGCTTCCCTGATTTCTTGTGGCTTTCATTTGGAGATTGGTAGAGAATTTGTTATAATTGATGAGAATGCTTCTACCTTGGAAACAAATATGAAGTCCTGGGCAATGGTGTGATCAAACATAGCTCTGCATAATGCATCAGCTGTGGTCTGCATTTTCCCCTGGCATGTACACAGCTGTGTATTGGTAATATATCAGCCTAAGCCTGAAATGTTGTATGCATAAAGGCATTTTGACAATTTCTGTGGAATTCAAGAGGGTGACCAATGGTTTATGGTTTGTCTCAATGTGGAATGGTAATCCCATCAAATAATCCGACAACCTCTCTGATGCCCAGATCACTGCCAATGCCCTGGAGGCACAGTTGACTGGCTTTCTGTCGCCATCCTTCTGGACATGAATGATTCCAGCTCCAAAGGTCTGTAGGGATGCATCGGCGGCCACCAACATGGGCAACCTGGGATGATAATACGCCAATATGTCTGAGAGGATGAGCATTTTCTTTATTTGCCGAAATGCATGGGTTTGCTCAATACCCCAAAATCCTTTTGTAAAACGTCTCTCAAAGGTTCAGTGATTGCAGCTAAATTTGGAATAAATTTTCCAACCTAATTGGCTATTCCGAGGAACCTCTGGACATCAGGAGCATACTTTGGTTTTGGAAAGTTGCTGATGGCTTTTGTATTTTGAGGGTCCACCATTATGCCCTGTCACTGTATGATGCGTCCCAAGGATTTAATGGTAGTTTTCACAAATTCACATTTCTCATTTAAGGTGAGACCTGCCTCTTGTAACATTTTGAGAACTTCATGAACTCTGTGCTCATGCTCCTGTCTTGTGGCTCCATGGATAAACATGTCATCCATATGACAAATGACTCCCTGTTTGTCTTCCAGAATATTTGACATGGTTCACTGGAATATCTCCGGAGCTGATGATATCCCAAAGGGAAGGTGGTTAAAATAGAATTGCCCAAACAGCATAATAAATGTTGTTAACAGCCTGGATTCCAGGTCAAGGGGTATTTGCAAAACCCGCTATTAATGTCAAATTAAATGAAGAGGATGATGTTGGCAAGTTTTGCAAAGCTGTCGTCCACTGACAGCATAGGATGGCTTTCTCTCTGGTCTTCTTTGGTTAATTGCATGAGGTCTAAGCAAAGCCTGAGCTGACTATTCAGTTTGGGGACTGTTACGAACCCTGAACCCTCTGAGTTGGCTCCGTGATGGATGATATGACACCTTTATGTAACATTCTATCGAGTTCCTCTTTAACTTTTAGCAGCAATGAGTGTGGTACCCTCCTGAGGGTATAGAGGCATACAGGCTTAGCATTTTGAAGCACTGTAATATGGTATTAATGCTTGAGCTTACCAAGTCCCTGAAAGAGCTGTGGGAATTCTTGGCAGAATTCTGTCTCATTGACTTGTTGTAGGACTTTGTCCACTTTAAATTTAAAAATTTAATTAAAGGAAGGAAGCAAAGGAATATCTACGACACGCAGAATATTCAAATAATTGGGAATGAGCAAAGAAATTACATTATAGAGATTCCTTGGAGAAATAAAGAATCATGAGCCAGACTTTTGATCAGTCACTTTGGAAGTTAAGGGCTTTAAAACTGACTTCAAAGTTGCATGCATCATTTCTGCTCAATAAAGATGTGCTTTGATTGTGCAAGATATAAAGGGTGTCTGTGATCTGTTGCCTCTCGTGGTGAAGGGTGACAGTTATCTGATTTTTTACTTGAAGATTGTTACCCCCGGACCATGCAGTTTAATGTTTGATGCATGGATGGGAACTATGTTGAGCCATTCCAAATGACCTGCCAGTATTGTAATGCCAGCTCTGGTGTCAAGTTTGAAGTCAGTTTTAAAGCCTTTAACTTCCAAAGTGACTGATCAAAAGTCTGGCTCATGATCCTTTATTTCTCCAAGGAAATCTGTAATGTAATTGCTCATTCCCAATTATTTGAATATTCTGCGTGTCGTAGATATTCCGTTGCTTCCTTCCTTTAATTAAATTTTTAAATTTACAGGACTGCTTGAAATGTCCTGCCTTTCCACATTGGAAACACTCTGCGTTCCCTGCTGGACAATCTTGCTGCCTGTGCTGCTTTTTAGCCCTGCAGCATAAGCACCACAGGATGGCTGCTGTAGGGTTTCCCACCCTCTTGGCTGTTCTGGCAGGCTTTAGGATAGGCGGGGCTGCCGCTGTGGGGCCTAACCAACAAGTAGACTCGTCCAAAGCCTTGGTGTGACGACGGATTACAGGCTGATTTTGCTCCCTGAGCTCAGCCTGCCTAGCATATTGAGGCACTCGATTGAGTGTGAGGTCATCTTTTGGCTGGAAAAAGAAAATCTGACAGCGCTTCATTGCAGACGTCAACAACAATGTGGTCACGAATAAATCCATCTTTCAATGCACCATTCCTGCAAGAACTGGCTAACCTGTATGGGTCAGTAAGAAATGATTTGACTGATTCGGATCTCTGATTGAATCACACTTGCTCAATTACGAGATTCCATTTCAGACTAAATATTTATCAAACGCTTTTAGCACCGTTCGAAGTCTGAAGAGGTCTCTTCTACCCCCTGTCTCAAGAGGACATTAGCAACAGACCCCACTGTGACTAACCTTCTGCTTCTGCCCTTTGACATGCAGACTTGACACTGCTTGATACCTTAGGGTGTTTGTTTTCCACAACTCCCAAAGCTGGCCTCTCTGTGGACCTTTGAGGTTTTTGAATGGCTGCAGAAGGGGTAGTGTCTGCTCGACAGGTGTTAACATCGCAACCGATTCTCAGTGTGCCTCCCACCAGGTACGCCCTCAGATTCTTGCTATGAACAAGTCTTGTTCCACTTTCTAAATGATAGATGTGACCAAAGCAGATTCCGTGGCTTTCTAAGGAACCCAGACAGACATTTGTCACGTTGTGAGGCGACCAATCTCTCTGAAACGACGTCTTTCTCAAGAGGATTTCCAATTTCCACATGTGAAGACCTTGCCTTGGAATTCTTTCCGAAGGTCACACCCACTCATTCGGCTTCAACAGTGGCCCACCTTGCAGGATTTCCATCTCGCCTTGAAAGATTCCTTTCCCCTGGATTTCTGAGCACAGTCAAGTGTCACCTTCCCAGCACAGTTTCATATCTTCGGCCGTGCCAAGCAGAACACCACTGCTCCAAAGGGGTACCTTTGCCCCAGTGGGCCGCTGTAGGAACTTACCAACCTTTGGCTGCCTTTTGGATCTTCAGGGCATCTCTCAGGCACACTTCACTTCAAGTCTGCTCATTGCAGCTCTTTCTGTAACCCTATTTCTATGCTCTTTTCTTTTAGCTTAACAGGACCTATTCCCGATCCCTGTCTTTGTCCCTTACATGGGAATTCCTTCTGGGACTGCTCCCTGTCTCCCTTCCTGGTTTTGGATCTTCTCCCTGTCCCCTCCCGTGTCCTGCTCTCTGGACACCTACTTGGCCATGGTGACCCGGTTCAGGTCATTTCACCTGCCTTTCACACCATTTGCCCTTCCTTGTTTCTGCGCAGGAGCACAGGACCAGTTCCCGGCCTGAAGAAGGTAAAATAAACAAACTGCACATGTGTGGCCATTTCCCAGCCGCACGCACAAAAGGTCTGAGGTTCATCGGGAATTGGAGTTCCCAACCTCCGACTTCAGATTAAGGTAAGTATTTGAGTTTCATCACAACTTCAAAACTACTTTATTTACATCATACACATGATGATCTACTAGGTAAGTGCATCTCTCTTGTGTGCAGACTGTTCCATCTGCTCTACAGAGTCCCTAGCACATGACTGCTAATGTCACTGTTGTATCATGATACACATCACTAACTCATTACCATAACTATTATTCCACTATACTACAACTGGCCACCACTTGGAGCTACTGCTGGTTACATTAAACAGTAGCCACTAACAAAGGGACCTGGGACTAAACCGCTTCCATATGACCAAGGTTTGGTCCCAATACACCTGGTCTATAGTTGCAACCTGTTCGTGAATACCAGCTTCGTACCACCGAGATTCTGGGACTTCAATTCAACATCTCATTTGGGGAGGAGCAGGATGCAGCAGCCGCTGAAAGGGTTATTTTTAATGTGAAAAATCCTGAAATTTTAGAGTTCCCTAGCAAGTGAGGCTTAATTTTGCTTGGATCTCATGTCTCTCATGGTAAATTCCTGAGAGTTGATATGTCTGTGGATGTTTTAGTCTTGGCATGCATAAACTCAGCTACATACTGCCCACATTTTGAAAATGTATGCAAAATTGCCATTTTCTTGTGTGCAAGCCCAGAAACTGTGCATGTACAAGACACACACAAAGCAGAATTAAGTATCAAATGGTGGAAGATAGGTAAATGAATAAGCATAAATGTAATGGATATGCACTTCTACGTGCAAAACATTGAGCAAAGATAAATTTATGAAATCACAGTGTAGAAATGAAAGTTTTGGTTAACTTCAAAACCATACTGGCAGCTAAGCCCACAAAAATAGCTCCTGAGGTGGTACTGAACGTTAATATCTGCTTGCCAATCAAGGATGGAAATGGGATTCACTTTGCTCCTCCTCTCACTCCCTGTCTGGGCACACACGAGATCAATGATTCCCTGAGAGGGGCACTGGGCCTGATTAATACACGTGGAATGGTGTTCTGTTCGACGACATCTGCCGTATGTTCTTGTGTCTGTATTGAGTTTACAGAGCTACCGATCTAAATTTGGCACAAGAGTAGTATAATAAGGAGGGTAAATGTTACCAGGATTTAGACAAACCAGATAGCAGAGAAACTGAATTCAAGCTGCCTTTAAACAACATGCTAAGAATGAAGTGGTGAATTTTAATTGTTTCGTCAGTTTTGGTGGAGCTAAGTCTCCCAGGAATTGTGACAAATTCAGGTTGTTGCACTGGAAGTTGTTAATAGGCCACAGGACAAGAAGCCAGTCATAAAGGAATAACTTCTAAATCTCATAAATCTTCTGCAGGAATGTGGAATCTGCATTTCCGGGGTGGAATTTAATGTGGCTCGCTCAAGCAGGAAGTGCGGTGGGAGGTGGTGTGAGGTAGAATTGCAACGGGATACATGGAGCAGAAGCCCGATAACATGATGCGCGTGCACAATATGCCGGCAGCGGGAAACCACCAAGGTGGTGTTGTTGTTACAACCCATTGGAAGCCCATTGTGCTCATTGACCATTTATCAATTAAATGATTCTGATCATGATTTAATGGGTAGAATTTTTCCCTCGTCTGGCGGGCACGGCGGGCGGGCCCAGGAGCGTCCGTGAAACCCACCGCCACCTGCGATCAGGTCCTGACTGCGATTTCATGCTGGAGGGCCAATGAAGGCCCACCCAGCGTGAAACATTGTTCCGCACTGGCCGGGAAGGGCAGAGCGGGGGCGGAGGCCTGTCGGCCGCCGGGTCCAATGGCGACCCGGCGGCTGGTTTAAAAACACCCCTGGCAGCCCCAGAAAGGCTGCCAGGGAAGGAGGACTGTCTGCCATTGTAACAATGGAGTCGAGTGTGGTTGCAAACGCCAGGTGGGAGGTCAAGCAGGGCGGGCACTCGCCCCCACCCCCCCCCACCACCCCCAGCTTTTCAGATGAGTGCCTCGCTGTCCTCCTGGAGGAGGAGGAGGTGGCTGCCAGGAGGGACACCCTTGTACCCAGAGATAGGAGGAGGAGGCCACCGCACCTCATAAAGAGGGCATGGGAGGAGGTGGCAGCCCTGGTGAGCAGCCATGATGTAGTGCGGCGCACATGGGTGCAGTGCCAGAAGCGCTTCAATGACCTGCTGCACTCAGGAAGGGTGAGTACCATGTTGGCATGGATCAGTAGGCAGAAGTGTTAAGGTGTGGCCGTCCCCCCGTGGACCTCAGGGATGCTAGGGTCTGAGTGCCAACTGTCAATGACACCGGAAATCGCCAAGGGGGTGAGCCGTGGCTGCTTGGGCTGAGTGCCTTGCAGCTCAAGGACAATGACTCAAATATGCTCTGCGAGGTGCCCCTCAGTTGGGTTGGCCAAGCTGTAATGGTGCTGCAGGTAGAAAGTGGACTAATCAATGCCCCTCTGTACTTTCAGGAGAAGACAAGCCATAACCAAGCCAAGAGGGCACATATAGGTGGAGACTCGCCTAACCTGCTGCTGCTCTCCTGGTTCGAGCAGGATGCCCTGGAGCTCGAGAGCCCCATGCAAACTGGACGTGGCGAGGTGTGGGTGTTAGACGAAGTTAAGAGCGCAGTGCACAGAGGTGAGACTTTTGGATTGTGCAACTTTTTTAGTGTAGTCTCCTCATTGATGTGAGCCTCAGACCTGGAGCCTACATTGATCATTGAAAGACGATGGTGCCATGATGCAGATCTCCATTGTCACACCCGTGTGACTGGCATGCGCAGTGACAGTGTGATGACTTTAACTAATGACATGTCCTTCAAGCACAAACCTGCCTCCTGCTACTGCAGACATGTGTCCGTGTGGTGGCCACCAGATTTTGAACCCGAGCCTGCTCTAGATCTAGGTCCCAACGAGGTGTGTGTCTGCGCTGGTGGAGGGTGTGGGTAAGTGCTGTGATGGTTCTTCCAGGCTGCTTATTTCCAGCTCTTCCATGGAGGAGATGTCCTCTTGGCTGGAGGTGAGGACCTGGATGCAGCTGAGGGACAGGCTGACTGAGGGCGTCGGCTGCTTGGCAGAGCTCCCTGTGAACCAAAGTAGAGATAATTAATGCATGATAGCAGAGTCAAAACCAGGAGAGAGAGCACTCACAGTTGCATTGAGAGAGGGATGATGTGGTGTAGGATCCTTATGAGGGTGTTCATCGCTGACCTCACCGTCACCGCAGGCACAATCCACGTCCTCACCAGTCAGTGCGATGGCACACTCCTCAAAGTGAGTGGGGGGCCTAATTTGGGCCACTCCATCCCTGATTTGGGACCTCTTCCTGCTGATGTGAACAGGCTTCTCCTGCATGAAAGCAGATGGAGAGACTGTGAGCAGGACACATGGCACTCCATGGAATGTTTGTGTGGTGAGTGGAGCCATGGATGAAATGAGGACACGAGCTCCAGAGGCTATGAGCCTGATGGAGATGTGAGAGTTAGTGGTGTTGTCCCTTGAGGTGTGAGATCCCTGTGGATGTGTGATAGGTTTGTGAGTGTGTGAATTGAGAGTGATGAGAAGAGTGAGTTACCCTGGCAGAACGGATGAGACCATTCATCTGTAGCTGCACTGGGCGGCTGTCCTTTTTTGCAGGGCATTGGCACTGACCACCACTGCCACCGCCTCCCAAGCTGGACTGTGATGTGGCAGTCCATCCTGTGGCCAGATAGGGGGTAGAGGACATCATGGCGGGCCTCCATGGTGTCCAAAAGGTGCTCAAGTGATGCGTTACTGAAGTGGGGTCTGCAGTCTTTTTTGCCTTTCAGGGCCATCCTGTCTTCCGTGCGGCAATCCGGGCCTGGAAACACTGAAAGTTGTGTGCGCGGCTGCAATTTAAATGTGGCACTTGGCATGATGAAGCGGCGAGGTATTGGTGTGGTGGGAGAATGAGAGCCTGACGTTTTACCCGCCCGCTACTGCACTTTGTGCAAATCTGGGACGATTCCGCCCTGAGTCTCCACACAAAAATCAGCTGACCACATTTACTGCTTGCATCCCCCTGGCTGATGAGCGCTCCCCGATATCTCCTCCATAAGTCCATTCTCACAGGATGTGGAGCGCACTGCCACTGATAGATGGATGGCTGTTGTCCAGATGTGTCAGTGCGTCATTAGGCACTTGATGCTGTTGCAGCACAATGCCAAGTCCCCCATGTCAAGCCCCACCCATCCTGTATTACCAATTGCAAGCCTCAACGTGCTGAGAAGTAAGCTAGACTCACACAGGCAGAGCATAGGAGGAGATCATTGAGCCGTTTGCAGCGCTGCTCACATTAGCATTGCTGGGCCCCAAGGCCACAGACCTCTGCTGTTAGCTCCACCAAGGTTTGCTTTGTTTGGCACGAGGGTCTCTTTATGTTGTCCCTATAATCAGTTGCTCCCACTTTCCTGTGCAGCCGAGAGGAGAACCTGCAGGGAGGCATGGCTAAACAGTGGGACCACCTGGTGCTGTTCCTCAGGCACGTTGTTTGCTGCCCCGTGATCCGTTCCTTGGGATCTCCATTGAGCCGGTGGGGGTGAGGGGTCTTTCAGTTGAGCCAAGAGGGGCTGAGGAGTTTTGTAGTTTAGCCGAGGGGGTCTTCACTACTGTAATTATGGCGAGCCTGAGGTTTAAGGGAGCACTGCATGCAGGTCTGGCAGCCCTTTAAAGAATGGACCAGCACCCCTTCTGTCAGGTGATGTGGGAATTGGCGCCTTTCTGCCTGCCCCTTTACCTGATTGGACAGCCCCATGGCTTCATCATGTTAATTGGCTGGCCGCTGTGTGATCGTGGCTGGCTGGCCGCATCCATTCCGATCAGCAACGGCGCCTGCTGCCGGGATCCGCTCCTTGGGAATTAAATTTGGTCCTAGTTTGTTGCTTTTAAAGAGCTATCACACAGAAACTCTGCTTCTCTCACTATTTTCCATGCCTTTTTTCCAGTTAGATTCTGTGGGAATCCAGTTTGCAGACACTTCCAGGGAAATCATTGGCATAATCCCTTGACATGCCCTTTAGAGGATATACTTCACCCATCTCATTACTTCCCCCTTTCCCCAGAAACCTAACCATGCAGAGAAGCTGCAGCAGAAATGCCAGTGACAGCCGGAATTATTGTCTTCTTTGACCCTGGGTAATATTGTCCAAATGCTTCAGCTCCAATAATCTGATTAAGACAATCACATTGATTGTGTAATGTCCAGAATGAAGAGATTGCAAAAATAAATAAAGGAACAAATGTTCGTTATTCAATTCTATCATTTTTAAATGAAAAATGATGTAATATTTCAAATCATTTTTCGGCTTTAATTGCTGGAAGTGTTTTTAATTTAAAAATGATTAAAGTATGAGTTAAAACAGGATGCACAAGCTCCAGCACTGCAGACAACAACATTCCCTTCCAGGACTAAGTTGCCATGAGAACAGGGCCACCTCCGTCCCATGATTGCTTGTACTATAGAATAGCCAATCGCTTCTTGTAATCTTAAAAAGTTGTGAGTCAGAAGCCAAGTAAATACCTCCTGTGATGAAACATCAGGAGAAAAAAGTAAAAGGAATATTTGGACATTTGGAGGATATGTAAATTATCACAAGAGATGCTTGGCTGCTTCTGTAGGATAAAACATTCACAGTTCTAAGTTAGCCCTCTTCTCTTCGCAACTTATTCCTGGGAGAGAACCGCTGCTGTGTGCATCACTGTCACTTCTGCCTTGATAGCTTGGTGTTGCTTCCTAAATGTCATTTGTGTGGTGCACTGAAGCGAAAGGCCGGATGCCTGGGATGTGCTGCTGCGTGAGGGAAGCATAGCATTGTTTGTGTTCACTTTTGAGTTCCATGTAATAAAGGAGAAAGCGCACTTAATTCACGCTACATAATTCATGGAAATTTTATTTAAAAAGGGCGCATTTTGTTGTGCTTAATTATTTATCCATCTTATAGACTTGTATGTTTATGTAGGGTCAAAGCAGTCTGATGTGATGTGATTTTCTATGATGGGTATGGATTAAAAGTTTGTAATTTACGTGAAGACAGGAGTTGGAGTAATGGCAGTTGTAACAGGGGAGATTCTTAAACATATGAGAATACTTTGTTGATAAGCTGAGTTTTGATATCTCTTGCAGCTGTCTCTGAGGGGTGCTCCAAGCGATGGTTCAGCTGATGTTCAACTCCATGTTCTTCTGCCTCCAACAAGGATCTACTCTGAGGAATGTCCATGTTCAGGACTTTGTGGACAATAAAGCTGCAAAGAAGCAAGCTGTAACTATACAAGATACATATTTTGAAGCATATGGAAGAGTCCCTCCATACTTAACAAAGAAATCAAAGCACCTGTTTAGAACATTCGGCTACAGCAACTCTGGTAGAGGCCTGTGTTTTGTCATTGAGGTCCTTGCAGACCTTAGAGGGGTCACAATTCATAACAAGGGGTATTGTATGTCTTGTCAATCACAAGCCATCCATTCACTTTAATACGCTTCTTGAAGAATTCAAGGACAACAGAATTTCTGAGGAAGAATGCATCATTGAAACTTTCAGCTTCTGAGATTCACATGGAGGATTCTTCACATGTATTCCCACACCATCTGGACATCCAGTGATTGGTACCCCTTTTCATTAAAAAAAAACTGAGGGTTCAACTGTGTGCCATCAATTATAACCTGCATTTTGGGCAACCTAGAATTGCAATAAAACTGCTGGGCTCTGTCACACTACTGCCTTTCAATACTGGACATAGTATTTTAAATGGGGCCTAATCAAAGTACAAAATGATACAAGGACAAAATGATGTTTTGTTTTATTTTGAATTCTCCTGGTAATGCAACCAAATACTGTTTTGGTTTGCTTATTGCTTCAAGGTATTGGTCATGAACCACAAGAAAATTATGTACTCTAACATAATTTTTTCTTTTAGTAGTGCTGCTTCTCTGCAGAACTCTACTGGAAGGTGGTCTCCAAACAGATGCACAAGTCTGTTGATGGGAATGTGAACAAAGCCAGGGGTCCATGGATGTTGAGGGAGATAGAGAATATAATGAAACAAAAACAAGGGTGTATGATACAAGTCAGGTGAATTCTTAAGTGAGAACCAGGCCAAATACAAGTTGAGAGAAGTGAAGGGGAAAATAAGACTGGCAAAGAGAGAATATGAGAATTGAATGGCAATTAGCATAAAAAAGAACCCAAAAATCTTCTTCAAGCATGTAAATAGTAAGCAGATAGTAAGAGGCAGTGTGATATATTCTTAAGGGCTGAGAGCAAGCCTATAACGCATAATGAGTACTTTGAATCCGTGTCTACTAAGGAAGACAATGCTGACAAAATATCAGTAGAAGTGGAAATGATAGTGGTATGGATGAGGTGAAAATTGTTGGGCAGCACGTACTGGATATGTTGGTTATAGTGGATAAATTGCCTGGTCTGGGTAGCTTGCGTCCCAGATTGCTAAGGGAAGTGGGGCTGGAGATAGTGGAAGGGCTTGCCATAATCTTCCAATCTTCCCTAGTTACAGGGAAGATGCCAGAGGATTGGAGAATGGCAAATGTGACATCGCTGTTCAAGAAAGGGTGCAAGGACATTCCTAGCAACATCAGACCAGTCAGTTTAACATAAGTGGTGGCTAAGGTTTTAGAAACAATAATCAGGGAAAAAAATTAATTAAGGAGATTTGAAAAGGCTGATCATGTTTGACTAATCTAATTAATTTTTTGATGAAGTAACAGAGGAGGTTGATGAAGGGACTCAATGGGCTGAATGGCCTCCTATGGCATAATGACTCTCTATGATACTTTTTAATTCACTTTTGCCACTGTAGAGACTTCCCACCAATTCCTCATGATTCTAACCTCTACAGTAACCAATTGAGAGAGTACCATATCAAAAAGCTTTCTGAAAATCCAGGCAATGTCTATTGGGCTACCCTCATCCACCAAACTAGCAATTTCTTCAAAAAAATTAATCAAATTACTGAGGTACAAGCTTCATGGTTGAAATATTGTGCATTTTTAAAAATGTATTTGTTTATGGGATGTCGGCATTTCTAGGAAGGCCCCTGTTTATTGCCAATCCCTAATTGAGAAGGCAGTGGTGAGCCACTTTCTTTAACTGCTGTAGTCTGTATGGTGTAGGTATGCACTCAGCGTTGTTAAGGGGAGGATTTTGACTGTGACAGTGGAGGAACAACACCCTGGCCAGAAATTTCCATTCAGTGTGCGGGCGTGCGCCCGACATGCTCGAGCATAAATTGACGCGCGATGATGTCGGGCAAGTGTCCCGACGTCATCAGGCACTCGTGCAATATTTCGGTCGGTGGGCGCGCGCTTGGGTCGGCAGCACGCCTGTCGACAATTAAGTGGCCTATTAAGGCCCTTAATCAACTAATTGATTGGAATTTTTCACTGCCCGTCCAACCGTTAGGTTGGCAGGTGGGTCAAAAGGCCAAGCAGCCTTTGTGTTTTTGGCAAACCTTATCCACGGGCAGGATGAGGTTTCGACCAGTGATTTTTTTAAAAACTTTTTACACTCATATTTAACATGTCCCTGCTCATGTCACAGAGTCACATGAGGGGACATGTTTTCATTATTTTAAAAATCTTTATTTTTATTGATAAAAGTCTTCAGCTCCCTGAGGTAGCTCTATGCCTCAGGGAGCTTTTACTGTGCGCACCCCTGCGCATGCGTGAACTTGAGCACTCGCGCTCCTCCCGCTGAGCACTGCAGCGCGTGTTTCAGTAATTACTAGGTTGGTGGATGAGGGTAGCCCAATGGCCTATTAACAGCCAGCCAGCGTGAAATCGCGGTTGGGCCCGATCGCGGGCAGCAGTTGGTTTCTCAGCCACTCCTGGGACCTGCCTGACGAGGGCAAAATTCTGCCCTATATTTCCAAGTCAGCAAATTCTGTGACTTGGAGGAAGACTTGGAGTTGGTGGTGTTCCCATGTACCTGCTGCCCTTGTCCTTAATGGCATGAGAGCTCGTGGGTTTAGGAGGTGCAGTCAATTAAGCCTTGGTGAGTTGCTGCACCATGTAGATGGTACACACTGCTGCCATAGTGCGTTGTTGGTGGAGGGAGTGAATGATTAAGGAGGTGGAAGGGGTGCCAATCAAGTGAGCTGCTTTGTCGTTTTTTTATTCGTTCTTGGGATGTGAATGTCACTGGCAAAGCCAATATTCCTTGACCATCTCCAATTGCCCTCAACAAGGTGATGGTTGTTAATTCCAATAATTGTATGTTGAAGAAGAATAAGTCTGATACATCTACATCTACATGGTACATCTACAGTGCTATTAGGGAGGGAGTTCCAGGATTTCCCAGATTATCAACATCCTGGGGCTTACCATTGACCAGAAACTTACTAGCCATACAAATATATGGATACAAAAGCAGGTCAGAGGCTAGGAATCCTGCGGTGGGTAACTCACCTCCTGACTCCCCAAAGCCTGTTCACCATCTACAAGACACAAGTCAGGAGTGTAATGGAATACTCTCCACTTGCCTGGATGAATGCAGCTCCAACAACACTCAAGAAGCTTGACACCATTCAGGACAAAGCAACTTTCTTGATTGGCACCACATCCACAAACATTCACTTGCCCCACCACTGATGCACAGTGGCAGCAGTGTGTACCATCTGCAAGATGCACTGCAGGAACTCACCAAGGCTTCTTATACAGCACCTTCCAAACCCACAACCACTACCATCTAGAAGGACAAGGGCAGCAGAGAGATGGGAACACCACCACCTGGAAGTTCCCCTCAAAGCCACTCACCATCCTGACTTGGAAATATGTCACTGTTCCTTCACTGTCGCTGGGTCAAAATCCTGGAACTCCCTCCCTAACAGCACTGTGGGTGTACCTACACCACATGGATTGCAGCGGTTCAAGAAGGCAGCTCACCACCATCTTCTCAAGGGCAATTAGAAATTGGCAATAAATGCTGGACTAGCCAGCGATGCCCACATCCCATGAAGGAATAAAAAAAAATTGACCCAGCGATGGTGAAGGAATGGCATTATAGTTCCAAGTCAGGATGGTGTGTGGCTTGGAGGGGAACTTGCAGAGCATCTGCTGCCCTTATCCTTCTAGGTGGCAGAGGTTAGCGATTTTGAAGGTGCCGTTGAAGGATGCTTGGTGTGTTGCTGCCATGCATCTTGTATATGTTACACACTGCTGCTACTCTGCACTAATGGTGGAGGGAGAGAATGTTTAAGGTGGTGGATGGAGTACTGATCAGGCGGGTTGATTGGTTTTGGATGGTGTTGAGCTTCTTGTGTGTTGTTGAAGCTGCACTCATCCTGGCAGTATTCCATCACACTCCCATTTGTGGTGGAAAGACTTTGGGGAGTCAGGAGGTGAGTTATTCACCAGAATATTCCCAGTCTCTAACCTTCTCCTAAGCTTACAGTATTTATATGGCTGGTTCAGTAAGTTTCTGAGTAATGGTAACCCAAGGATGTTGATGATGGGGATGCTAAAGTCCTGAAAGTCCTGATGATCATTACTTAGCATTTGCCTGGCATGGATGCTCCTTAGCATTTATCAGCCCAAGCTTGAGTCTTAATTAGAATACATAAACAATCTTGGATGACTGCCAAAGCACCATTGACTAGGTGCCAGCCTTTGGCTTATGAAGTATAGGCTGTAAATAGAGTCCTATACCTCCCATTTAGTTGGTACAGGCATTGGATAAAGATTTTATCAGATTCAGCAATACTTTTGTGATTACATTTATGAATGTCATCTAGAAAGGATTGCACAGTGGGTTTAAATTTTGACTTGTCTTGTGGCAGCATTAGTCCAGTAATTAGCTATCATGAAGTTATAGGCTAAAGAAAGGATCAAAGCTAAAAATGCTTGGTGTTTTCTAGTGCTAGTGCATAGATTTCAAGGCCCGGATCTTTCCCAACATAACTGGTAAAATGACAGATTGGGACTTCCTCCTAAAACACGTTCAGGCACAAGGGGAAGCCACAGTGATAATAGTCAGGAGAAGTAGCAGAATTCAGTGTAGGGACACAATGGTAATAAATATGTAATTTTCTGCTATTCGATTTGTTTGCACTTTTGTGGGTTCACCTCCTGGGCTTTAGTGAGTTTGCAGCAATCCTCTGCAACAATGGAAAACATTGCTTGAATATAGCACATTGTTTCTCTGACCTTGCCAGGCATCAGAAATAGGGCGGGAGAATTTAAGTGGCTTGTTCCACAATGATCCTCTGATTTCTTCTGTCCTTGGATTTAAAAAATGTGTCATCACCCACTGGTCGCCTACCAGTCATACTGTCACATTGTTGTGGCTGAACAGTGCTGGTACCCTGTTTAGGCTGAGAATGAACACATCATAGCTATTCCTAGGTAGCACACATTTACATGTATATTGAGATTGCTAGCATTGCTCACTATATGAGCATTCGTGGAATGAAATCCCTTCCTATTTATGAAGTTGATTGGGCTTTCAGACAGAATCTTTATGTCACATGGATGATGTGAATGGCACCCTGCCCTAGGGATTTCCTTGGACATCCAGCCATTTGGAAGAAGTTGCTGGCATTGTTTCTTTCTCTGCTTTATTGCTGGGTCCATGTGAAACTGAGTAAACTTGTTCTGATCCGGCCATCCATGACCTGTCTAAAACAAAAATAAAGTGCTAACTATTGTAATGTCAACAGAGGCCACCTAGAAGCATCCAGATGCACAAAGGTTATTTGTTATTTTCACCTTTTCAGTCAAAGACAAGGTTGCGCCGTTGGTGGGAAAAGGCTAAAGTCAGGATTCAATAGCTTTCATGGCGGCAGAGAAAAAGCACAGGCTTCAGGGCCACTGTCCACAGGACAAATCCAGATTGGTCTCTAGATCCTTTGGTTTGGGTGTTGCCGTTCTGTTCCATGTCCTCAATCTCATTCTCCTCAAAGGACAGGAGCAATGAAATCCTCAAAGGGGAAACCATTTTTTCACTGAATACGGCTTTCTCTATATTCCCTTCAAGTTTCATAAATACTTTTAAATGCTCAGAAACTGCAGCTTCAAAGTTGTGTAAATGAACTCTAGTCTAACCAATACTGCAGAATTACATGCCTGTGTGATGTTTAAGGGAAACATAGCGTAGATAGGGAAAAGCTATTTCCACCAGCTGGGGAATCTAGGATTGGGGTGGTGGGGGGTGGTGGGGGGCACTGTCTTAAAATTCGATCCCAACCTTTTCAGAATGAAATTAGGAAGCATATCTACATGCAAAGAGTGGTAGAAGTTTGGAACCCTCTTCCACAAATAGCAGTTGATGCTATATCAATTATTAATTTTAAACCTGAAGTCAATAGATTTTTGATAACCAAAGTTATTAAGGTGCATAGGACAAAGGCAGGTATGTGGAGTTAGGTCACAGGTCAGCCATGGGACAGAATTTTATGGATGGCGGGGTTTCTTGCCTCGACACCTGAAGAGTTGGCGGAGAACTCTGGCTGCCCCGCAGCCCAATTGGCTGGGGGTGAGATTTCCACCCATCACTTGGGAAGAAGTCCCGCCTCAGGGAGCTGTTGGCTAATTGGATTGGTCAGCAGCTCTGTAATCCTAACAGCACCACCAGGAGCGTTGGCCATAGCTTGGATTACAAGCAGTCCCACCAGTCAAACTGAGGACCAGGTAGGTGCGCGGTCTTGCAGTGGCGACGGGAGGCGAGGCCTGGAGCTGGTGGGGAAAGGGGGATGGGGGTCCTGATGGAACAATTTATTTTTTCCAAATGGTTGCCCAATGGGACAGTGCCACACAACAGACTTGAGAAAAGTTATTGCTCATGGAATAAAAGGGACAGTAGCAACATGGATACAAAATTGGCTGAAAATGGGAAGCAGAGAGTAATGGGTCAATGGATATTTTCGGACTGGAGGAAGGTTTGTAGTGGAGTTCCCCAGGGGTCGGTATTGGGGCCCTTGCTTTTCCTGATATATATTAATGATCTAGATCTTTTGTGCAGGGTCAATTTCAATGTTTGTGGATGATACGAAGCTTGGGAGTGTTGTAAACTGTGAGGAGGACAGTGTAGAACTTCAAAAGGACATAAACAAGTTGGTGGAGTGGGCAGATAGGTGGCAGATGAAGTTCAATGTGGAGAAGTGTGAGGTGATGCATTTTGGTAGGAAGAACATGGACAGACAGTATAAAATAAGGGGTGAAATGTTGAAGTGGGTGCAGGAGCAGAAAGACCTGGGCGTATATGTGCATAGATCATTGAAAGTAGCAGGACAGGTGGAGAGAACAGTTAATAAAGCATACAGTATTCTGGGCTTTATTAATAGAGGCATAGAGTACAAGAGCAAGGAGGTTATGCTGAATTTATTATAAAACACTCAGCTGGAGTAGTGTGTCCAGTTCCGGGTGCCACACTATAGGAAGGATGTGAACACATTGGAGAGAGTGCAGGAGAGGTTTACAAGAATGGTTCCGGGAATGAGAAGCTTCAATTACGAAGATAGATTAGAGAGGTTGGGGCTGTTCTCTTTGGAAAGAAGAAAGTTAAGAGGACATTTGATAGAGAGGTTCAAAATCATGAGGGGGCTGAAGAGTATATAGGGAGAAGCTGTTCCTACTCGTAAAAGGATCAAGAACGAGAGGGCACAGATTTAAAGCAACTTGCAAAAGAAGCAAATGTGACGTGAGAAAAAACTTTTTCACACAACGAGTGGTTCGGGTCTGGAATGCACTGCGTGGAAGTGTGGTGGAGGCAAGTTCAATAGAGGTATTCAAGAGGGCATTAGATGGTTATTTGAATAGAAACAATGTGTAGGGGTACGGGGAAAAGGCACGGCAATGGCAATAGGTCATAATGCTCATTTGGAGAGCCGCTGCAGACATGATGGGCCAAATGGCCTCCTTCTGTGCCGTTAAAATTATTTGATGGAAAGGCTGGAGGAGAGGGCACAAAGGAGCACCTGGGGAGGACAGACTTTGGGTGGCGTGCCTGATCTGAAAAGAGGGTCAGCGATGAAGGTGTTCCCCCCAACCCCACCCCACCCATCCCTCCCTTAACCGCCCAAGGCCTGAGCAAGCTGCTCTGTCGGGCTTGCCCCCTGCCCTCCAATCCCTGAACTCCTCTTGCCAACTGAAAAATCGTAGCCAGGTGAGAAGCAGTCTTTAAGTGTTCAATATTTGGCATTGGGGCGAGGGTAAGCCATAGGCCTTGTCTGCTCCCAATAAATTGAGGACTGGTCTGGGGCACGTGGGAAGGCCAGCCAGGGAATTTTACAGGCCCCTTCCCCCAACTATCCCATCTGCAAACCAGCTGGCAAGGGATCTAAAATTCTGCCCATGATCTCATTGTGTGGCAGAACAGGCTCGAGGGGCTAAATGGCCTTCTCTTGTTGCTATGTTCTTAAGCTCTTTCCAATTGGATCAGCAACACCACCTTTATAGTAATAGTTATTTTCAGCAGCATTAAGTGAACTGGACACTCAAGGAAATTCACTTCTGAAGGGCAGATTAAAATCATAGGAAAAAGGTCATGACAGCCATAGGTAAGGATAAAATTTGGTGGCAGACCATTCTGTCTTATTTTACCTTATTTGCTAGATTGCCTATACACTGCCTGAGAACAGAATTTTTTAGGTTCAGGTTTACATTTAAATATTTATGTTATAGCTACTTAATTTGTTTACCTGAAATCAGTGTAATAACAGATACACCTTATGACTTAATTTATTTGAAGATAGATACCATACTTTATAATAGAATTATTGGCTTTTATGGATAATTATTGATTCACAAGTTGATATAAATGCTTTAAAGTCCTTTTTAGTAGTTTCCATTGTTTAATGTTAGGCAATTATGCACTGTAGCCATTAAGATTTTGAGATAAGAGAACAAATTATACTGCATTAAATCTGCTAATTAGTATAGCTAAGAGGTAGATAGTCATTCAAACAACCTAATGTTCTGTTATTAAAGTGTTGATGATAAAACAGCTAGGTAACCCAATGAATTAATGCAATGCCCTGTCACTGCTAGAACCAATTTCAAATCTAATATAGACTGAAGGGATGAAATATTATTTTTAAAGTTTCGAGAGAATGCCTCTAATACAAGAGCAAAATATTGAGGATGCCGCAAATCTGACATTATAACAGAAAATGCTGGCAATATTTAGGTTAGGCAGCAACTGTGGAGAAAGAAGCAGAGTTAATGTTTCAAATCATTAACCTTTGATGGAACTGGAAAAAATTAGAGACATAACCAGTTTAAGCAGGTACAAAGTCAAGGAGGGAAGGGAAGGGGGAAAGAACAAATGGGAGGGTCCGTGATAGGGTGGAAGGCAACAACCACAATAACACACCTTTAACATAATAAAATATCCCAAGATCCTTCACAGGAACATGATAAAGCAAAATGTGAGCCGCATAAAGGCAATATTAAGGCAGACGATTAAAAGCTTGGTCAAAGAGGTAGGTTTTAAGGAGTGTCTTGAAGGAGGAAAGGGAATTAGAAAGACAGAGAGGTTTAGGGAGGGAATCCCAAAGTTTATATCCTTGACAATTAAGGTACAACCACCAATGGTGGACCAATTAGAGGTTCTCTAAAGGCCAGATCAGAGAAATGCAGATACCTCGGAGGGAGGCTGGAGAAGATTATAAAGGAGCAAGGCCATGGAGGGATTTGGAAACAAGAAAGTTTAAAATTAAGGAGTTGCTTAACTGAGAGCCAATATAGGTTAGTGAGTACAGGGATAATGGGTGAACCAGACCTGGTGCGAGTAAGGACAGGGGCAGCAGAGTTTAGGATGACCTGATGTTTACGAAAGTTAGACTTTGGGAGGCTGACCAGGAGTGTGTTAGAATCATCAAGTCTAGAGGGAACAAAAGTGTGATGAAGGTTTCAGCAGCACATGAGCTGAGACAGTGGCGAAGTTATGTGATGTTGGCAATAAGCAGTCTTAGTGATGGCACAGCCATCTGTTTGGAAACTCATTGCAGGGTCAAATATGACACCAAGGCTACAAACAATCTGATTCAGCCTCAGACAGTTGTCAAGGAGAGGGATAGAGTTGATAGCTAGGGTACGCAATTTGTACTGGGGACCAAGTATTTTTCAATAGATAATTTGAGGAAATTTCTGCTTATCCAGTGCTGGATCTTGTACAAGAAATCTGATCAGTTAGTGACTGTGGAGGAGTCAAGGGAGGTGATGCAGTCAGGTAGAGCTGGGTGTTGTCAGCATACATATGAAAACTGACACTGTGTTTTGAGATGATGTCGCTGAAGGGAAGTATGGAGATGAAAAATAGGTAGGGTCCAATAGGAAGAACAGATCCTTGGGGACATCAAAAGTATTAGTGTGGGAGTGGGATAAGAAGCTATTGCAAGTGATACTCTGACTATGATTTAGATAGATAAGAATGGAACCAGGCAAGTCCAGATGGACGATGGTGAAGAAGCATTGGAGGAAGATGGTGGTCAACAGTGCCATAGCCTGCAGGTAGACCAAAGAGGATTAGGAGGGATGGCTTGCCTTTGTCACAGTTACATAGGATGTCATTTGTGACTTTGATAAGAACCGTTTTGGTACTGCGACTGGGTGGAAAACAAATTGTGAGGGTTCGAATGAAAGCAAAATACTGTGGATACTGGAGATCTGAAATAAGAACAGAAAATGCTGGAAAATCTCAGCAGGTGTGGCAACATCCTGAAGATAGAAACAGAGTTAACGTTTCGAGTCCAATACGGCTTCTTCGGATTGTGAGGGTTCAAAGTTGGACCTCCGGGAAAGATGGGCATTGATTTAGGAGGTGGAAAGGAAAGATAGGTTGGAGATGAGGCAGTAGTTTACAAGAACTATGTAAGAGAGTAAATGACAGAAACGATGATGGTGCAAATCAAAAGGTGGTGATAATGGGACAAGTAAAGAAATGAAAGATGTGTCTAGAGGAGGTGTAAATGTGAAAATCAGAATCATTGCCAACAACTGCTGTCTGAAAACAAAGAAAAGACAAAAAATGGGGTCAGAGTTTATCTTTCGATTAGGCACTTATAGCCTTCTGGACTCAACATTGGGTTCAACAAATACAGATCATAACCTCTAACTCTATTTCTTTCCCTTTTTTGTGTTTTTTTGTATTTGCTTGGTAGTTGTTGGTGATGATTCTGTTTTTTGGAACAGCACTCATCTCGGCAAGTGGCGAGTATTCCATCACACTCTTCACTTATGCTTTGTAGATGGTGAACAGGCTTTGGGGAGTCAGAAGATGCATTGCTCACCATAGAATTGCCAGGGTGAAACTTAATCTTGTGACAGGGATCTCACCCATCGGTTGGAGAACTAGCAGGAATTCCACCTCACCTCCATTATGGAATGCCCAATGGAATTAAGCAGGGTGACCAAACCTTATGAAATAAAATAAGGGACACTTCGACTGGGGGGCGGGGTGGGGGGGCGGGGGGGGTGGTGGAGAGGGGAGGGTACTGGTGCTGGTGACCATGAGAGCGGAGGGAAGGCGTGGGAGGTGGGGGGCTGTTGCTGGTGACCTCAAAACTGGGGTGGAGCGCTGGTGACGGTGAGAGCAGGGTAAGGCTGCTAGTGACCTTAAAACCGGCAGCCGGGGGGGGTGGTGCGGAGGAAAATAGGGGCACTGGTGACGGTGGTGACCATCAGACTAGGGTGAAGGGGTCTGGTGACTTTAAAACCAGGGGAGGGGAGTGGTCTTAACATGTTATACAATTGTGGACAAGTACTTTCAATGTCGGCAAGCCATCGCAACATTACATTTAAAGATGAACACAATTAAGCAAACAAACTTTGAACAGTTGCAGTTTTTAAATTCCTTACATTGTAGTTGGATTCAAACCTGTCATCAGCTGCTCTCCAGGGGCTCCAACGCTGACGTGAGCGATGGTGGGAGCAGAGTGGGGCTGTGCAAATAACAAAGTGACACAGAGCTGCAGGATGAGACTCCGGGCATTCTCCCAGATCATGGGCCAGTTACAGCTTTAGGAATGTTACGAAACAAATGCCACCCTGGGAAGAAAAAATAGGGGACCCGGGATGATCAGCGAAATTATGGAACGATCCCATAAAACAACAGGGTGCTTGATCACCCTGGAATTAATTGCCTGTCAGGCTCTTACCTGACCAATGTCAGGTCTTCCCAGGAATCAGGACTCTGGGGACGGAAATCCTGCCCATGAGAGTTGCTGCCTAGTCAGAGGCTGGCAGCTCTCCATTGCCTGTAGCACTATCGGAAGCGGAGGCTGTTGCCAGTAAAACACCCAGGGAGAGACTTAGGATTGCCAAGGGACCCAGGCTATAGGTGAGTGAGGTGGGACAGGGGTCACAGGGAGGGGTCACTGGCTAATGGGGTTGAAAGAAAGGAGGAGGGTGGCTTTCAGCAGACCCCCTTTCTGATACCAGGTCTCCCCCCATGGCGAGTCCCCTGCCTACCAATATTTGAACACCAGTGGTGGCAGGATGCGGCCCATAAGTGGGCATGAGCCTTTCTGCCACAGACTTAATTGGGTGGAGGTGGTGAAGTGCCCACCCTGCACCCTCCTACCCAATCAAATGCCACACCCCACCTCCAAACACGTCTCTGGGTGGAGCATTAAATTCTGCTCCCAGTTTCAGACCTGCTCTTGTAGTACAATATTTATATGGCTGGTCCAGTTAAGTATCTGGTCAATGGTAACTCCCAGGATGTTGATGTTGGGGAATACAGCATGGTAATGTGGGTGAATGTCAAACGGAGAAGGTTAGAATCTCTATTGTTAGAGATGATCATTGTCTGGCATTAGTGTAGTGTGAATGTTACTTGCCACTTATCAACCCAAGCCTGAATGTTATCCAGATTAGCAGATTAGTGAGGGCAGAAGTGATGGGCAATGAACCTGTTACAGAGTAGGATATAGGAAGAAACATTTTAGAGTTGGTGTGTATGGAGGATGGAATAGGATGTCAGCAACAAGAGTATTGAAATAAAGGACACTGGAAGTGATGAAGGAAAATATGAACTTTTCAGCAACTAAGGTGCCGAAGTTGTGGGTGGAAGAAAGCCGTCATTGTGATGGAGTGATGGAGGTAATCAGGTTGTTGGAAGCTCAACTTTGTGTTGAACAGGATGTTGAGGACAGGCTGGTTCAGCATGGGCAGCAGAGCAGGAGCAGGAAGCCCATTTTTTAAACTTAAATGTTTAAAGGGCGGGAAGGAAGGAGGGGGGGGGGTCACTCTTTGGGGGCTGCCCTTGGACAATCACGGGGCAGCTCCCCCATAGATCAAACTCCCTCTTCCTTCCTACTCGCTCCCTCCCTTAAACCCACTCCCTCCTCGCCCCTCTACCTAATCTACCCAAACCCTCCCTCTCCAAGACCCCGGGCTTACCTGGTCTAGTGATTCGTGGACCTTGGCCTTCTTTTCCTCTTGCAGTCCTGGCAGCGGCCACTGATGCTTTACTGGCACTGCTGGGACTGATGAACCTGCTGACCAATCTCATTGGCCAACATCTACACGGCGGGACTTCCACCCCAATGAGGCTGGAAGTCCCACTTGGCTCATTAGTCCACCCTGTAGCTCTTCATGGCTGCGGGACGGGTCGGTGTGGAATATGTTGACCCCATGTTGATGTGCTTTCTAGGGGGACGTGCTATCCACCAACTACACCCTCCCATATTATTCTGGCCCAAAAGTGAACATTTGTTGCACAGGTGTCATTTTGCACATAAAATGGCATCCGTAGTGCCAAGAAAATGGGAGTTTGGAAGCTGAATTTTGTGGCCCCAGGTGTCAGGTGAGCAGCCTGACAGCACAAAGTAGTAGAAAGGTAGAGAGTGAAGAGTTAGAATAGGTGTCACCAGCATAGATGTAAAAGCTGACCACACTTCTAGATAATGTTGCCAAGGGACATTAAAAGCAAAAGCCCCAAAAGTCAGATGCTACAAGCAGAAAAGAGATCCCTCCATATATAAAAAATGTCAGGTCCCCGTCTTCTTTCTCTTCAGTCCCTCCCTATCCCTCAGCTTCACCCTGCTCCTTTCTCCCCTCCTTCAACCTCCTCTTCCTCATAATTTGTCCTCTTATCTGCCTGCTCTCCTTTCTCCCGACCCTCTCATCTTCTAAAGTCTGAAAATTTGGAAAATTAATCTCTAACATTCCTGGACTCAGAAAACTGTTCTTGATTGAGCTAAACCCGTCATTCAGGGAACAGATTTTTCAAGTTCTTCGGGCCTAGGAACATTGAAGGACTGAAAGTCAAACAGCTGAAGTTAGCTTTGTGCATGGAACCAGCAGCAGTTTCACAGGGTGGCTCAAAGGAACCTGATGAGTGCTTTTTGAACACCCTGGGATTAGACACACCAGCTTTCATTTTGTTTAATCATAGTTTATTTCCTCTTTCTTGGCTCCTTCAGGTTTCAGCGGAACTAAATAGATTTCAAAACCAAAGAAAAATTAGTGGCAAATATTGAACAAATGAGCTTAGCTGGTTGACTTATTTCCAGCTGTGAGATGTGAACGCAGCCTCAGAACTTTGGTGAGGTCAGATGAGACCATCTGCTGCACTTCTTTTGATGGCTGAAGAAGCTTGATTCTGCAAAGGCAAAGTCTGCCACAGGTGCCAAATCTCAAGTTGCCCCTTGCTGGTAGTGCAGGATGATGTCTGCAGGCCTGGCATCAGGTCCAGAGCTTCTGAAACCATGGCCAGAATTTTTAGGTCGGCGTGCAGGTGCACGCCCAACAGGCATGAGCATAAAATGATGCGCGATGACGTCAGGCGTGCATCCCGATGTCATCGTGCACTCACGCAATATTTCATTCGGCGAGCGCACACCAGGGTCAGCTGTGTGCCCGCCGATAATTAAAAGGCCTGTTAAGGCCATTAACAAGCTAATTAAATTCAAATTTACGGTTGGCGGGCAGGCGAAAAGGCCAAGCGACCTTTACATTTTTTAGGAAACCTCATCAACGAGCGGGATGAGGTTTCCTAAAGCAAACAAACACTAAATAAAAATTTTATTTTGGAATTAAAATCATGTCCCATCTCATGTGGCGGAGTCAGTGGAGGGGACATGTTTTATTAAATTTTTACTGCCTTTATTAACTTTTTAAAAAAGTACTTCAATCTTCCTGAGGCAGCTCCGTGCTGCATGTGAACTGCGCATTAGGCCCGTCTCTCCCTTCTACCCCTGCCCGCACAGGCAGCGCTCAGCGCTGCCGCTCGTGATCCACACAGGGAGGGCTTTAATTGGTCTGCCCACGTGAAATTGCGGCGCGGAGTCAATTGTGGGTGGTGGTCAGCCTCCCGACCGCCTCCACTGAACCTGCCCAACAAGGGAAAAATCCTTGCCCACATGGCATCATGGTACCGAACTCTTGCTCAGAGCTGTTGTCACCATTTGCATTGGTCATCAGCTAGAGTTTCCCACGTATTGTGTTTGGGGTGAAGTGTCCTATCCATTTGTTTTCTGGTTGCATGGTGTGGACAGGATTTGGAGACACATACTTGCCCTGCATCTGCATCTCCCTCTTAGTCTTGTGGACTGAGTCTAGAGGAAGGGTGGGAGCCCCTACAGCCCGCCAATTGCAGGAGTTGCCAGCAGGTACTTGCTTAAAGGGATCATCAGCCACCTATAGGACTCCACTGCAGTGCCTTTGACTCTCCCGAGGCAGATCCACAAGGCAGTGGATACTATTTGACTCATAGCTGGAACCTGGTTAATGGACATCAGGCCATGTCCACATGCCAGTGAGCTTTAGTATTGAATCTCTGGGGGCCACAGTCCCTCCAAGATCCCTTGCAGTTCAGCCCCGGGCTGTAGGGTATCTTGTTGCCAAAAGTTGCTACGAGGGTGCACTAAAGGGGAATATAGGGATGTAGTGGCTGTGTATACTATGCATTTGGCTCCCTCTTTGCAGCTAGCCAGCATCCATGAATCATATAACTGCACTTAACATATAACATCACCCTGTGGCAAATTACTGGCATACTGAACAAATCAGCTAAGTAATCAAAACGTACCCATATATTTAATATTGAACGGTCATACCTAACAATCAGAGCGTGTACACCAAATTGGTTCAGTACAGGCATTTTATTAGAACAATTAACAAGTTATATACAGTCCACAGAAAGGATAGTCGAATCAAGAATAGCAAAATATGTACTATGAAATTTAGTTTTCATATTTCATACAACATGCAGGCCAAAAAGCAAATAAAATACATTCTCATAATTATTCAGCATGTCCATGCAACAGTTTTTATACTGATTCACCTTTTAACTTCTAAACAACAAATTAATGTATTACATGGAAACATTGAAACAATGACATTTATTATAAATTGCTGAAAACCTTTTGCAAAAAAAACTCTTGTTGAACATATTCAATCTAAGTAGGGTGCACTCTTTTTGAATCTTTGAAATTGTTGATCATCAACTAAAAGTCATTAAAAAATCTAATAATGTAAGATAAAAGTAAAATACGGCGGATGCTGGAAATCTGAAACAAAAACAGAAAATACTGGAAAAACTCAGCAGGTCTGACAGCATCTGTAGAGAGAGAAACAGAGTTGATGACATACTCGAAATGTTAACTCTGTTTCTTTCTCCACAGATGCTGTCAAACCTGCTGAGTTTTTCCAGCATTTCCTGATTTTGTTTCTAATATTTGAATAGATATGTTAGTTTTTATAGGTATTGTACTTAAAGGTAGAATTCTAATGGCAGGTCTGCACAGAGACTTCTTATAACTTAACTGAAACTTTTAGTGGGATATTCAGCTGCAAAATTGTATGTAAGATGAAAGAAACCTTTGACAAAACTTACTTATGTAAACTTCAACAAAGTAAAATAAATAATCATAAAATATCAACATTTTAACCAGATACCAGAAAGAAATTTTTACATCAAAATGTTATTTGCTGATTAAAATTATCTATCTTATAAACAGGATAAAAGATAATAATCCTGAAATATTTAAGTTTCAAGTACATCAACGGACATCACAAAAGTAATCTCAATGACACTCAAACTACAGTCTGTGTATCTTCTATTGTCATTTTTACCTTCAATAATTATTGACGACTACATTTTTGCACAAAATATTAATCAGCCAAATCTTCATTTTGCAATAAATAAGTTGGGGTGTGTGCTTTGCCATAATTGGGTGTTAATTCTTTACCCCTTCATTAAACAGATAATGCCGTGAAAATAAAATGTAGTGGTTACCTGTGGACGCTGACAACATATATCCGCAAATCAGGTTCATACTGTCAGCAGATTTATGCTTCATAGGGATAGGTAAATATCTTTATGATTATAGCTTTGTTTTTATTCAAAGGAAACAGTTCTGTTAAACAACTCTAAACAAAACCACACAAATGTTCACAAACAATTCCACTTTTAACACTAAATTATACACTATATAGTTTCATATACTCACTGATGGATGTCTATGAGTGAGTAAAGAAATACTCATGGTAATCTGAAGATCTAGAGCAAGTTACTGACATTCAAGCCACGATCAAAGTAATGACCTCAATTCATTTTTTATTAAGTTGCTACATCTAGTTTTCAAGTGAAAAGTGAAAGACTCTCTCCCTTACTTAAGTGAATGAGCATATCTCCTCCAGTTACTCCAATACCAACTTGGTGTAAATGAATGTTATCAGGTATATGATGCATTACATTAGCAAACATGTTATTCAACATGAGTAACAGAACAAGGTCTTTCCAGACAAGCCAAAGTGTTCCTCATTGTATTCCTCCAAACTCATTTTGTGTTTCTTTACTTGTCCCATTACCATCACACTTTGCCTTGCATCAATATCACTTTAGTTACTTGGGGCAGAATTTTACATTCTCTGCCGGCAGATTTGCAGGCAAGGTGGGGGTGAGGTGGGCCCATAAAATTCCTTGGCTGGCCTTCCCACCGGCCTCCCACCCGCCCCACCTCTCCACAATTTTACAGTTGGATCGTTCATTTGCCTTTGCCCAGTTGAGGCCCATAAGTGAATGCTTAAGGGCCGTTTCCCATCCAGTCTCAATTCTCAGGCTGGCACAAGGAGTTTGGGACAGGGGGCAAGCCTGGAAAGTGACTCTGCTCAGGCCTTGGATGGGAAAGAGTGGGTGCCTCTATCAATGGCCTCCTTTCATCATCTGGTGCACCCCCAAAAAGTCTGCCCTCTGTAGGTGCTTCCATCCCCCACTCCCCAGCCTCTCCATCAACATCTGATTCCCCTTCTGCGCACCCCCGCCTTGGGCCTCACCCCTCTCCCCGCCCTGAGACCCCCACACTGATCTGGTCCTGGACTTTGGGATTTAGAGCATGAGAACTGCTTGTAGTTCCTGTCCTGTCCACTGCAGCTTCTGGTGCTGCTAGGTCTAGAAAACTGATTGGCCGCCTGTTCTCTGAGGCAGGACTTTCTCCTGAGAGAGGGACTGAAGTCTCATCTCTAGCAAGTTAACATTCCTCAGTGCATTAAATGGCTGCGGGGAAGCCAGTATCGGCAGGGTAGCATTCCCCACTGACTCTTCAGGTAGTAGGGCTGGAAACTGCACCATCCTAAAAATATTGGCCTTAATCTCTCCTGCCTTCCACCTTATCATAGACCTTCCCTTTTGTTCTTTCATCACCTTTCCTTGCCCTCTTTACTTGCTTGAAAAATTTTATATCCCTAACATTTTCGAGTTCAGGAACCATTGACCTCTAATGTTTGCTCTATCTGTTTCTCCACAGATACTGCCTGACCTGTTGAATATTTCCAGAATTTTCTGTTTGTATTCCTTATTTTATTCACAGCTCTTGTGCAATTATCTGGAGAATGCATTCTCTTCAGGACACTGTTTTTGGGAGGTAGGAGCCAGAGGGCATGCATTATTTTAGCCATGTTAATTTCTGATTGTGTCATTGCAGTGCTTTAGTGAATACAGTAAAGTCCCGCCATTCATGGGGGTTACTTTCCTACGAAACCTCGCAAATGGCGAAATTATGAATGATGAATATGCATCTCAATGGGAGTCAATCAAATAGATTCCAGCAATTTGAGGGCAGCATTGGTTTGTGCAGTTACTGTACAGCAAATTGTGGTACCTGTGTACAACAGACAGGGGGAGCCTCTGAGCAGTACAAGACGTGTTGAAAATTTTAAAAAGAGACAATCTTCATTTAAGAAAAAAATGAATCACCACAAAACTAGCAGACAAAATTGATGAACATTTCAAAATTGAATGGAGCCATTATTGCTGCTCTGGACCGAGAAATTCTGACATTTCCAGGTTAATCTCTCTGTTCGGCCTGCACTTCAGCTGTAACCATTTCAGGCATCACTTCCCACCCCTGTTGGAAAGGTGCTTAAAAAAAAAGAGGATTAAATGTCCACAACCAGGACTAATGTAGGAATCCGCTTCCAGAGACTTAGACACCATCACCCTGTTAAACCATGTCGAAGTCTCTGCTGCATCATGGCTGCCATCTCCTCAGGGAAAGAGGAGAGAGGGGAAAGCAAACGCAGATAAGTGAGCAATTGCTCAAGCAAGAGGCGATACAATCTACAAAGCCTTTAGCGCGGGTAGGTGAATACGTAAACAAGGAAGTTGCAAAAGGCAGGACTTTACTGTACATGAAAAAGGTTTGCCAAACTTTCCGATATGAAGTCAGTGACCTTTTAGCAGCAGTGATTGTGAGGTATGCTGTAGAATAAACATCGTTTTATTTGATTTACATGCAGAATGAGGACAGCACGATGACTTTTGAACTAGACCAAATCAATGGAGTATTGGAAAGTTGTAGATTGTAACTTACTGTTTGAAGTGAGTGTAAGTTGGTAAATACGCACAACAGAAGAGTATTGCATAGAAATAAATCAGAAAGAAGATTTTTCTGTTCAAAATTATATTTTGAGTGGGATACACTTACAGAAGCAGTCAGCTCATATTAAAACTGTTTTATTGATAAGATATATTTCTGAATAGTGAGTGTAGAGGAGACCTATGTGTATCTGATTTTTTTACTCTGCAATTCTCTTCATGTATAATATTTCTGCAGTGCAATGTATCACAGAATTTTACATACTGCGGACGGTCGCCTGCCCGACCCGAATGAGTGTGAATTCGCATGAGATGACGTTGAGCGAGCGTCCCGACGCCATCGCGCATTTGCACAATATTTTGCTCGGTGGGCACACGCAAAAGTTGGAAGAGCGCCCGCTGACAATCAAGCAGGCAATTAAGCTCATTAATGGCCCAATTGTCAGCGATTTTTTGTGGCCCGTCCAACCTTACAGTTGGCGGACGGGCCAATCAGCCAGGCGAGCTTTACATTTTTGATGAAGCCTCATCCAATAAAAATAAATATGTGGGGACTGTTTTTTTTAATGAGGTGAGCTTTCAGGTGCTTGATTGTACTGCATGGACATTTTTTTCAGCATTTTTGTGCTTTCTTTTATTATTTGGAGGTCTGCACCTCCCTGAGGCATCTGTCTGCCTTCAGGGAGCTCAGTGGAAGCGTTCACCAGCACCCGTGGTGACGTTAATTGGCCAGCCAGCATGAAATCGCAGTTGGGGGCTGATCACAGGTGGAAGCGCATTTCGCGTCCGCTTCCAGGTCTGCCAATCAAGCACGCCCAACGAACGTAAGATTCAGGCCATTGACTTATCAGCTTTGGCTAGTCAGCTGACACATAAACATTAACATGAGAATGAGCATTATTCTCATTTTCATATAGTTTTTGGACCATTTAAAAGAGTTTGGAACATTTATAGGATTTAAATTTGCATGGACTCTATCGTGTGAATTTGCCACAGGACACAAAAAACAATCCAAAACATGTTCAGGCTGAATGCTTAAATGAACCCCCTTCAAGCAAAGAGAACTAGTCAAACTATTTATAAAACAAAAGGAAAATTTATGGCAAAACATGAGCATGTGTGTAGATGTGATTGTTTTGCCATAAATTTTCCTTCTGTTTTATGAATAATTTGACTAGTTCTCTTTGCTTGAAGGGGGTTCATTTAAACATTCAGCCTGAACATGTTTTGGATTGTTTTTTGTGTCCTGTGGCAACTATATTGAATTCACACTATAGTGTCCATGTAAATTAAAATCTATAAATGCTCCAAACCCTTTTAAGTGCTCTAAAAACTACATGAAAATGAGAATAATTGTATAAGTCTTTCCTTTGACAGCTGTGTTTGTTACCATAAAGGCATTGTGAGTGGTTACTATTTAATATATAAAAATTACCAACATGCAGGAGCTTAAAAAACTACCTATGTAGATATCTGTATCACGCATTTGTACATTAGATAAAGTCAGGGTTATGGAATGCAACAGTGATACACTGACAAAAATTAAAATGTACATTATTAGCAATATCTTATGAATAAGTGTTTCAAGGATCTGGGTGAAATTGTACCATCGACCTTTAACAGGCAAGACATTCCCTTGTCAAATGCTGGTGAGTTAATTTTATGATTGAATACACTTTCCCTTAAAAGAATATTCTGTTAACAGTTTTTTATTCTATTGTTAACTGAAGGTTTCAAAAACATAGATAGACTCATCAGTATAAAAATCCAGTGTATTTTAATTAGCTAGTAAATAATTAGGATATGATCAATTTGAAAGTCATCTTATACATTTGGGGAGAAATTGTTTAATTTCAGAGAGCATTTGGATACATCTGTGTGCATGGCTGAGAGGCCAATATTCTCATACTCTTCTTGGTTTGATTGGTATTTGCAGTGAATTAGCATGTTTAAGTCCTTCTGGAAATTCTTATTGAGAAATCCATAGAAAATGGGATTAATGCAGGTTGATGTCATTGCTGTCAGATGACATAGTGTAAATACAAGATTATAGTGGCAGTTCATCAGAACTTCATGATTCCAGTCAAAGACAACATTGAAGATGTTCAATGGCAGCCAGCAGACTGCAAACGCCACGACAATTGAGACCAGCATCATATTTATTCTTTTGCTTTCATTTACCCTGCTCTCATTTTCTCTCATTTTATCTACCATACCATTTCTTTTCTTTAGGCATATAAAGATTTTCATATAACAAACAAATATAAAGCTTAGCGGGGCAAAATACTGAACTATGAGGAGACACGTTGTAAAGACAAGTCTATCTATCTCTGATGGCCAGATCTCAATGCATACAAATTTGTCTTTATAGAATTCTGAGTGTGAAGAGACATTTCTGAAAGGGTCATCAGTAAGCAGATGAAATATGATGAATGGAAATGAGATTATTAAAGATAGGAACCAGATCAGTACAATCCCCCAACAGGCATGGGAGACAGCAGGCTTCCAGCCACGCGGGTTTACAATTAACTGATGCCTTTCAATAGCAATCAGAACTAAGGAAAATATAGACACAGTAACAGATACACACTGGATAAATGAGTTTGCTTTGCACATGACATCTCCAAATACCCAATAATCCATCAGTGTGTACACAACAGTGAAAGGAATACACATGACACAGATAAGAACATCAGATACAGAAAGATTTGCAATCAAGATGTTAGTGACATTATGATTTTCTTTCTGCCTTTTTATGATGAATATGAGGCAGAGATTCCCAAAGAGTCCTATTATAGTCACTACACTATATGCAAGAATCAGCAGGAACATTACAGGCGAAGAAACTTGGCATGAGTCAAAATCTGCAAACCGAGGCCTGGTGCCATTAGGGATGACTTCAGAAATATTTATGCTGTGATTGTACATTGATTCTTCCATTTTACCTGGTTTCATCATTCAATCTATTTACAAATATCTTCATATTAATTTTGAGATTAAGTAATTTTTCACATCTCTAATACTTGCACAAAATAATGACTTTCACTTGTAAATATCCAAGTCTGCTCTCTGGCTCCTATGGATTTATCCTGCGAATAAAAGAACAAACCAAGTTTAATTCACTATGCTTGTGTTGTGTTTTTACAAACTGACTTGCCCTCAATTTTACACGCATTCATTTCTTTTTGAAACTAGAAGCCTTTTGTAAGCTATCCTTCACATTGTGTTCTAAGGACCATAATCTTCATGGAGATGTATTTGGGAGACTGAAGAGTCAAAATAGCTGTCTGACTATTTTGATGGAATGACACAACATTCCATTTTTGATGATTTGCATTGCAGAATTACATTTGTGAATAAAGAAAAATAAGTTAGTTGAATATTTTTAATGAAGATAGTGGTCCCTTGAAATTGAAAGTCATTTAAAATATACTTTTCAAACCTTAATATATTCATTTTCTGCCAAGTGCCGAATAGTTCTTCTTGAACATTAGCTTAAAACTGCATTAACAAGATCTCGCCACATGTTTGCCAAACATTTTAATTACAGATACAAATAATAAAAATCACAGTGAAATTGAATCACTTGTGCAATGGCATTGGCATGACCAGAATGACACGTGGCACTTTTAATTTTGTGGAGTTCAACCATGCAATTAATTGATATTGCTCGTATCTCATTTGACATTCATTGCATTACAAACGATGGAATTGTAAAGTTTGTGGAGGCAAATCAGGGAGCTTCCCAAATGAAACAAACTGTGATTCTATTTCTCTTTATGTATATACCCGTAATATATCCAGAGATATTTCTCACATCTCATTAATTACTCAACTGCCACCTGCACTCATACAATATGTCATTCTGACTGCTATCATTTCTAGAAAGATACTAGCTGAATTACAGAAAGCACAACACTCACAGTCTGCAGTTGTTTTTTACTATAATGCTGGATAGTAATTGATCAGGCATATGTAAGTGTCATGTGTAAACTTGCAATTAGGCTTCAAGAATACAACCTTCTAGAGTGACTAAATAGAGCCAACAGCTGTCATAGTTGTACGTAGAATCTAAATAGATAAACTTAGCTCACACCACTATGGCTGATTTATTTCAAGAGTACAGTTTCAAAAAAACTGATACCAGAGTCGCCTAAAATTTAGTAGCAAGCTAACTTTTGCATTAATGCTGCTCAGATTTCATATGTAGTGGTGACAGTAGAATACAAGGTTAGAAACATGCACACATACATGAACAAACAATAAAAGCTGTCTATTTGTAATTAATGATGTTAGTATCTCCACAGCAGTGGTGTGGAATATGCAACAAGTCAGATCACATGGGCCAGAATCTTCGGGTTGGCATGTGGGGACAGGCCCCGTTTGCCGACGCATAAAATGACGTGCGGTGATGTCGGGCATGAGTCCCGACATCACTGCGCGTCATTCCGATTTTCAGTTCAGCGGGCGCGCACTGAAGTCAGCTGTGTGCCCACCGAACTGTCAAAGGCCTATTAAGGCCATTTAAATATCAATTAAAATACTTAACGCAGCTGCCCGTCCAACCTTAAGGCTGGCGGGCAGGCGAAGAGCCCTGGCAGCCTTTGCATTTCTCATGAAACCTCATCCACAGGCGGGATGAGGTTTCGTGAAGTGTTTATAAATTGAATAAAACTTTTTATTACAGTTCATTGACATGTCCCAGCTCATGTGACAGTGTCACATGAGGAGATATATCTTAAAAATATTTTTTCTTTACTAAAATTTTTGACAATCAAGCTAATCTCCCTGAGGCAGCTCTGTGCCTCAGGGAGATTTCTGCACTCTTTCGCGCGCATGCACGAAAGAGCGCAGGCCCCGAATCAGCCTACTCCCCCCACCCGCACAGCGCTTCCGGGTGTGCATCATTCTGGGTGGGCCTTAATTGGCCTGCCCACGTAAAATGGCGGCACGCCCACTCCCACTCAGCAACCGGCCCCACCCCCCCCAGCCAAGATGCAGAGAAAATTCTCCCAATGAAGTTTCAAATGCTCACTGACCAGAGGTTAAAGGTATTCTGGTTTGGCTGTTGCCATTCGGCTGTTCTTGCATCTTCCATTTCTCACCTCTTTCACGTTCTGTCCAGAATTCTCTTCTGCTTATTTAGTCTCCTTGGAAGGCAGCAGCTGGCGGTTGTCCAGTTGCATCCTCCACCAGATGCCCATAAAATGGATCAGCCCATAAAATGGGTCAGCAGCATTGGAAAAAGATGGCAGTGAGCCAATCATCTATAGATCCTCCTGAACCATGCAGCCCATCTCTTCTCCAAGTCATACTGAATATTCAGGGTTACTTCCACTTGGTTGAAAATCAGCATTTGGGAAGAGGTTGATTGAACATGCAAATCATGTCACCCCATTCACTTTATCCACTTCTACCTGAGATACTTATTCACTACATCTGCTCGGAGCTTAGTGAGGAAAGGTAAAGGTTTTATGGAATTTTGCTTATTTGTTTTCACAGTCGAAATGAAGGTTATGCAGCTGTCCATGCTGATGTTCCTGGGGTGGTTCCATCCCTAAGAGACATAGGGGGGAATTTTACCACCTCCTTTCCATCTACCCCCCACTGCTGGGCATGTTTCGGGTGGGGGGAGGGCACATTAAATAGAATGGGTGGCTGGCCCACTGCCTCCTCACCCTTGAGCTGTCCCCCTTAATACGGTGGGTGGGTAAGACACCAGCCAGCCTGCCTGTTCTTAGGTCTATTGAGGCCATTAACTGGCCAATTAAGGGCCAGTTAAGGACCTAATTCTGCCTCTACCGCTGTAATACGAAGGGTGGTGGAAGTTGGAGGAAAGTGCCCTGCCCACTTTTTCACCCTCTGAGGTGAAAAGGTGGGGAGGAAGTGGGGTACCTCCTTTGGGTGCTACAGTACATGCACTGGGTCACCCTCCCCTCCCCAAGATGTTACCCCTCCTTTGTGCCTCCTCCTTGACTTTAAAAACTCGACGCTCCATTCACCCCCTCCCCCCCAATCCTTCCCTAGAATCCCTAATCCCACCCTGCTCAAAAAGCCCAGGCTTACCTTAGTCTGATATCGATGACGCTTCTCCCTGGGGACATCCTTGTATTCCCAGCCATGGCCACTACTTGCTTCTTGCACTGCTGGGACTTCTCAGCTGCCAGCCAATCAGATATGGCTGTCCCCAGTGTATTATTGCTGCAGGGCAGCTTTTTAAAAAGTCGGTTGATTCACGACCGACTTTTCTACTGGTGGGGGGAAGGCGAGTAAACGCCCCCACCCCCGTAAAATCCAGCCCACAGTGTAGGGAGGATATTGTTATAGATGGAAAGGGATAGAGCCTCATGCAGAGTGTCTCCATCTGCTTCGTGTAACTGTGTAGAGCACATTTGTCAAAACAACTGTCCTTGTGGACTTAACAAATCAAAGATTAAAATAAAGAAGATAAGTTGACAGTTTCATAATAAATTTAATATTGATATGCTTATGTAATATTATGTGTAATGTTAAACATGTATTTGCTCCAACAACATTCACTGCAGTAGAAATAGTGAGGTTTAATTTATTTTTGTAGCTTTTTACAATATTTGAATGTTAGGGATGAGCAGAAATCGCAACTAGTTTAAAGTAAACCTTTCAAAATTTATTCGAAAAAAACCTTAATTAGCATCTCAAGAAGTGGCAGTGTGCACACACACAGGGGTAAATGCAGCTACATTACATATCCTTTAACCAATGCTGGGGAAATCATCCATGACATTTTTGTCAATCTCTCCTTAGCCCCCACCTATCGCTGGCCTTCTATCCAGCTTCACCTGTTCCACCACCCCCCCCCCCCTCAAACAGTATAAATTTCATCACATTCCTACTTCTATTTAGCTCTGAAGAAGGGTCCTATGGACTCAAAATGTTAATTCTGTTTCTCTCTCCACAGATGCTGTCAGACCTGCTGAGTTTTTCCAGCATTTCTGTTTTTATTATTGTGGAAATTGTTGCTCTTCCATTGGTGTAGAAATTGGATGGTAGCACTGCCAAAATTACAGGGGAGATACTTACTTCTCCCAATCCAGCCATGCCACCCTGAAAGGGATCTACCACAAGTTGGCTAGAGCACACACCCATTTCAGTGGTTGGTCCTTTTTAATATGCAAATTGGCTCAATAGGACCCCAATTGTCAGGCAGAATTTTCTCAAGTTTGCACTAAGTGCAGTAGCGGGTGGGTAAAATGACGTTTTACCCACTGGCCGCGATGGCAGGTAACATCCTGAATCACTTCATTTTTTATGCACTCCCGGGAAATACGCCGTTTCGATGGCGGGCGGGCTCTCATTCACCTGCCCGCCATCACCCCACCGCTGCATCACGCCGGGCACCATATTTGAAGTCCAGCCGTAAGCACACATCGCAGTGCCTCCAACTCACCACTGCTGCACAGAAGACAAGGCCCCGATACTGAAGAAGACTTCAGCCCCCAGGTTCAGCGACATGACTCCCGAGCGTCTTTTGGATGCCATGGAGGCCCACTGGGATGTCCTCTACCCTCGCCCTGGCCACAGAATGGGCAGCAACAGCACTAGCTCGGCTTGGGAGGCGGTGGCAGTCAGTGGTCAGTGCCAACGCCCTGCAAAAGAGGACAGCCATCCAGTGCCGCAAAAGGATGAATGATCTCCTCCATTCCACCAAGGCAAGTCACTCATCTAATCATTCCACTCACACACTCACAAGCCCATCACATATCCACAGGGCCCACACTCACTGCCGGTTCAAGGGACATCACCATTCACTGTCTCACACTCACCGTCATTGTCCTCATCCCATCCATGGGACCACTCAACACCCACAGAGGCCAGGCATACTTGTCATCTGGCCTGGCAAGCATCCTGCTTACACTTTCTCCATCTCTATCCACGCAGGACAAGCTGGCACACAACAAGAGAGAGAGGTCGCAGACTGGTGGCAGAATGCCCGAAATCATGGTCCTCACGGACTTTGAAAACAGAGCCATCCAGCTGGCCGGTGAGGATCTGGACTGGTCCTGTGCTGATGTTGAGGTCAGCGTTGCTCTACCAAGTGAGGATCCAGCGGTGCAACATCCATCAGATAGCCATACCGTGAGTGATGTGTCCTCTTTCACAGGCCACTGCCATGCACTAATTATCTCTCCTTGCTTTTGCAGGCACATCTGCCAAAAAGCCGACAGAGTCCATGACCCAGGGGCTCCAATCAAGTCCCGAAGAAATCTCTGAAGAGGAATCTGAAGGCACCATCCCTGAAGTCCCATCACAGCGCTCATCCACACCCTCCACCTGCCCTCAGGGGCAGGGTTTCACTTGCCCCCTGATCCCCCCCCCTCCGCTACCAGTTGGGCAGGGTGACACTTAACCCCGAACCCCCGACGCCCCTGAAGCCTGCAAAGTAACAGGCGACCCTGGCGAGCTCTGCAGAACATTGCTGTGTACTCACATCTAGTTCACCCAAAGTGCAGGCTGCCAAGTGCACCTCGCCTGTGTGCTGTTGTGAAACACGCCAACGTGGACGGATGATCCAGCGGGGGTGCAAGAGCCTGGCGGGATGGCCTGATAATGATATGCTGATGTATTACAATGAGGTTCCTGATGACCAATGGCAGGAAACGCGGCCCCACCTTCAGTGGGCTGAGCGGACAATCGCAACCTGCCTTCCCGCCGTCGTGAAACCGATTGCGCCATATTGTCCGCTCATGACAACTATCACGCCCGCTGCCAGCAGGCACAGAAAATTCCATCTGTCATTTGGGAGACAACTGAATGGAGTTCATCTTCAGCTAGTCCATAGATTGACAGTTAAAATCTGCCCCAAAGGGCTTCGACTGAGAGCTGAAGCAATAATCTATTTACCTACCTGTTATTACGTACTCTAATAGTTTTAGGAATGGGGGCAGTGGTATGTCTTAACTTGATGAGTGTGCATCCATCTAATGCCTTGCACAATGGTGAGGTGGATATATTCCATGTTATAGGCAACAGATTTACCTATGCTATCCTATTTTATAAATCTCATTGCTATCATTTAAGATGATTAGTTTTGGAAGAAATTGCATTTTCTCTCAAGGTCTACCAACATGAACAAATACTGACAATGTTATTTATTCTTTAACAGGTTAACATTAGGTATAATATTAGAAAAGCTACTACTACTGTTCAATACAAGTATGCTTGGTTTTTGACAAGCAGAATAACTGCACAACTGTTAAAATACCACCCCCTCCCCCAACTCCAAACACAGACACACATTTCAGTAATTACAGCCAGGGTTTTCAAAGGGCCGTGGGGTCGGGACCCAGTGTGGGTGACTGTTGTAGATTGCAATCTTGGAGGTCGTGTTGGGATCCTGATGCCTCCGGGAAAGTCTCTAATTTTCAATTGGCTGCTGGGTGGGGGAATGGGGGGGTGGTGGTAGTGGGGAAGGCCCTCACTTCCATTTAATGGACCCTTGAGTTCCTTAAGGAACATGTTAAGGGGCCTGACTGAAAAGGATTGAGAACAATTTTCCCAGCACCCTTGGACAGTTTTGTGCAGATTAGTTCACATGTTCATTGTATGGCTTGGATAAGTTGCTTTGCACAACTTTTAAAATTTAGTCAGTGGATCCAATGAATGCCGGCTACTTTTACCTGTCTCATTCATGGTCACTTGCAATTGCGTTCCACCTTGAGGAGCTGCCTGCTCTAATCGGCAAGGCAGTCCCCAACATGGCTAGCACCTGTTGTTGCTGCTGGCGTGAGGGAGGCAGCTCCCACTTTCTGAAAGTGCTCAGCATCTCTAATTGGACAGCGAACTTACCTCCTGGTCAATTAGGCCATACGTATTTGAAGACTGTGTCACAAGTGCGATGCAGCTCGGGTGTGGAGTCAGGACCTGGAATTCACCCTGGTGTTGAGTTCCCAACCTTGCATTCAAAATAAGGCCCTGCAGAACATACTATAATTTTTCAACTGGAGCAACTTATCTATGTTTCCAAACTTTGTCTTAATGTTCAATGACTCATCCTTACCAGAAAAACAAGGCTTTCACTGAAGTGACTATTTGAAAATGATCTCTCAGTCTCTGGATCCTGCTGTCCCTGAAATAGAATGAGTTCATAAATTAAGGTTTATCATTTTCATGAATACTGCAGAATGTTAACAGCAACAGAGTGGGAAAAAATAATTTGGTCTCTGGGGATAGTTAAGTGCATTGGTGTAAATGTTCTGCTACAAAATATGGCAAACAGAGGAAAGGACAAAGAAAGCTGAGGGAATGGGCATTCAGATGATCCATCTGTTATCACCCTTAATAACATCAGGTCACAGCCATGTGCAGAGGTGCCAAAAACACAATCTTCTTTCAATTATTACCTTCACGTCAATCACTAACATTACCCATGCTCCTAAACAGTGAATAGTCAAGGATTTGATTTTTGTACATGCTGCTGAAATTGTCTCTGCTCGTATTTGTGTTTCAGTTCTTCAGAATACAGCAACGTTTCTTTTAGATTGCATTCATAATTATATTTTTATCAGGATTTAGACCAATTTTAGCTCAGATAGAATAAGGCAGTTGTTTGGGATCTTATTGTATTTCCACTGCACTCATGATCACTGTTAAAATTTATGTGCACTTTGTTTCTACTGGAATTTTAATGAAAACTATAAATCCAAAATTCCTAGTGATTGCACTGGCCCCTTCACCAACCGAACCATATTTCCACCAACTCCCTGAGCATGAAAATCAATCAGAATTCTTTTTTACTGGCCGTTTGCTTCCCTGGCTGAACCTCACAAGTGGGACTCTTAACTGCCCATTTAACAGACAGTATTAACCACCTCAATGGCTGTACTGTGCTCCACAGCTATGCCAAGCACAGTGAATGGGAACTTCAGTTGAGGGAGTCCACATTATAATTTTTCCCCACTGGCATTATTTGTAAGGTATTTGCTAAACTTCCATCCTTTACGGGGCAAATTAGAAACTCTTATAAATGGGTTTTTGCCATTCTTCTAGGCAGTTCCAACGGTTTACCACCATAGTTGCAATGGAGGATTAGTTGTAGCCCAAAGGAATTTTAATCTCAATATAATTTTCCTCTGCAGTCATACTCTCTGAATATAAAATTTTAAATATACTGATTAGAGTTTGAGATGTCAAGTTTCTATCATTAATTTAGGAAGAAGAGAAAGTTCACAAGACTTATGTTAAAAATAAACATTTTCATGACAAAATAACCATGAAAGTTAAAACAGAAGATGTTGTAAGTACTCAGCGGAGATGGCAGCATCTGTGGTGATAAACAACAACCTTTCATCAGAACTCAGGTGCTGCCAAATTGCTCCGTATTTCCAGCATTTTCTGCTTTTATTTCAGATTTCCAGCAGAGTATTTTGCTTTTGTAATTGTGTAAGTATCTAGTTAGTAACAGGCTAAGGCACGGAGAGAAAATTATATGGACCATGAACTGTTGGAACCATGGAAATGTTCTGTCAAAGAAGCCAACGTGTCAAGAATATGAAATGGACAACATTATTCTGATATTTGAAATTCTGAAATTCCCAATTGCTATTCCCTTGCTTATGATTTTAATGGAAGATGAGAAGCAGTGCAGAATGGAAGAATGAAGGATGAGGCAACATTTGAGGAGGATGATGTGCCTTATAAGGTATGGCATCACCCCACCCCCCAAAAAAAAATTTACAGGTCACACAGCCAGATGAAGGTATTAGACAGAAGCTCTATGTCAGAAGAGTCCATGACAATATTAGTAGGAGGGCCCACCGTACAGTTCTAGTGGAGACAAAGTCACATCTTCACATGGAGGGAATGTTCCACTGTATTATGTGGCACTACAACTGTGCTAAATGGGATAGATTCAGTACAGGTCTATCAGCTCAAAACTGAGCATCCATGAGGTGCTGTGGGCCATCAACAGCAGCAGAATTGTATTCAACCATAATCTTAACCTCATGGCTTGGCATATCCCTCACTCAACAATTACCATCAAACCAAGGGATCAGCCCTAGTTCAATGAGGAGTGCAGGAAAACAAGTCAGGAGCAGCACTAGGCATACCTAAATATGAGGTGTCAACCTGGTGAAGCTGCAACACTAGACTACATGCAAGCTAAACAGAGGAAACAGTATGCGATAGACAGAGCTAAGTGATGCCACAACCAACGGATCAGATCAAAACTCTGCAGTCCTGCCATATCCAGTTGTGAACGATGGTGGACAGCTAAACAACTTACCAGAGGAGGAGGCTCCACAAATATTCCCAACCTCAATGATGGGGAGCCCAGCACTTAAGTGCAAACGACAAGGCCAAAGCGCTTGCAACCATCTTCAGCCAGAAGTGCTGAGTGGATGATCCATCTCAGCCTCATCCTGAGGTTCCCAGCATCACAAATACCAGTCTTCAGCCAATTCTCCATACAATCTGATTCACTCCACATATTAAGAAATGGCTGAATGCACGGAATGCAACAAAGGCTATGGTACAGCTGGCTATGCTAACATGCCAGCAGTACCACTGAAAACTTGTGCTCCAGAACTAGCTGTGCCCCTAGCCAAGCTGTTCCAGTACAGCTACAACACTGGCATCTACCTGACAATGTGGAAATTTGCCCAGGCATGCCCTATCCACAAAAAAACAGGACAAATCCATTCTGGCCATTTACCACCTCATCAGTCTAATTACCTGCCATCACTTTGCTAATGAGTGAGCTATCAACAGGGCTATCAAGTGATACCTACGTAGAAATAATCTGCTCCTAGTAATAATCTACTCATCGATGCTCAGTTTAGGTTCAGCCATAGGCACTTGGTTCCAAACCTTCAAACATAGACAAAAGGGCTGAATTCCAGAGGCAAGGTGAGAGTGACTGCTCTTGACATCAAGGGAGCATTTGACCAAATGTGGTATCAAGGAGCCAAAGCAAAATTGAAGTCAAAGGGTGGAATCGTCCCAGACTTGCACTACGTCAATAAAGACGTTTTACCCACCTGCCACAATGGCAGGTTTTCGTGCTGTATAATCCTCTTCCCGCCTCATAAATTATGCAGTTACGGGAAACACGCTGGATCACTGGTGGCCGGCCTCCGATTTGCCCGCTACGCCAGGCGCCATACTTAAACTGCAGCCACGTGCACAGTTCTCAATGCTTACAATCCAGGACTGCTCCGTTGAAGACAGGGCCCCTAAAGCCAAGAAGAGTGCATCCCCCTGATTCAGTGGCGCATCCCTGGGACACCTTCTGGACATCGCGGAGGCCCGCCGCAATGTCCTCTACCCCCACTCTGGCCTCAGGAGGCCCATCAGTCTCACCACGCTGGCTTGGGAGGTGGTGGCAGAGTTGGTCAGTGCCAACACTGCACACAAAAGAGGTCAGCCATCCAGTGAAGAAAATGGATGAATGACCTCATCCATGCTGCCAGGGTAAGGCAACCATCTCATCAATCTCAACTCACCCACTCACAAGCCCATTACATATTCGGTGGCATCTCACTCACTGCCAGCTCAAGGGACATCACCACTCACTCTCTCATTCATACCCTCACATCTCCATCTGGTCTCATCTCTTCTGGAGACTGCTTCCTTATCTTGTCCAAGGCTCCACTCAGCACACACACATGCATGCCTGGCATCCTTCTCATTTGGCCTGGCATGCGCCTTGCTTACACTGTCCCCATCTGTCTTTATGCAGGACAAGGTCACACACAATCAACGGTAGAGGTCCCAGACTGGGGGTGGAGTGCCAAACATTAAGGTCCTCACTCTGTTCGAGAGTAGCATGTTGGAGCTGGCCGGAGAGGATGTGTACCATTCCTGTGGTGACAGTGAGGTTGGCGGCGAATGTGAGGATCTCCACTTTCTGTCTAAACACATCTGACACATCACCCTCAGGCAACCTTGACCCTGACTCCAGCACCCAGAGTGCCTCGGGTGAGGACCCTGAGGGTAGCACCGTTGAATACCCGTCATGATGCTCACCCACACCCTCCACCAGTGCAGCGACACACACTTCAGTGGGACCTAGCTGTAGAGCAGCCTCAGGGTCACAATTTGGTGAGCACAGCACACAATCTGTTCCACAGCAGGTGGAGGCAGCGACATCCTTGGTTGCCATGACTCAGAGGACTGCTGGAGGCAAGGAATTTACTAACTCTGAGTCAGACGATGGGCCTCTGGACTCCACCAATCAGTTGGTGGAGCTGCAAAGACAATCATGGGAGCATCAGGAAGGGATGGCTGGTGCACTCCTCAGATTGCAAGGGATGATGGAGAAGTCCGTCCGCCTTACCTCAAGGTGTTTGCATCATCATGCTGATGTACCGAGGTCAACACTGGCAGGATGGCGTCCGCCATGGAGAGCTTGGTCCAGGACATCAGTCCTGCACTGTTGCATGGGCTGACCTCCATCGTTGGCATCATTGTTGGCCTCCAACAGTGTCAACGTGAGAGGGATGTGGGGCAGCTCGACCTCACTCCAGCTTCCTCTTCTCCTCAAGGAGACAGCCAGGGGTCTTTGGGCACCCTTTGGGAGGAGGACCAGCAGCTCAGCACCCCAGGGCTATCCACCAGGTAACCCCTGGAATGTCCAGCCTATCCAAATCCCCTCTTCCTGACCCCTGCAGCTCCAGCTCCACAGGCTGAGGAGGGTGCAGATGGCCTACAGCAGGACACCCAAAGCAAGCCGGGACCCTCCAAGTCTCATCCCTCCGGAGGATGCACGACAAAGTCATCACAGATAGGCTGCCTTCACCTCTGCTGTGGAAGTCAGGGGAGCATCAAGATGTAGCGGCAGGGTTAGGACGGTTAAGAAGATGTAGTTGCACAGCCTGGGCATGGGTGTTAAACACTAGTACATAATGTTCACTATTATAAATAAACTGCCAAGAACGTCTCCTTGCTTATGGATCTGTCAGGAAGATATAATAATTTCCATAATATTATTGGAATTTATTGTATAATAGAGTAATAGCGGGATGTGTCTATGTGTGTTTCTGTGTGAGTGTGTGTGAGATTTAATTAAATTCAAGGCAGCTAGTCTGGGTGCTTTAATGTAAGAAGAGAAGTTGAAATGTTAATTAGGTAAACATGGGGAAGTTTTAGAATGTGAAGCGTAAAGGGAACATTTGAATTTTTAAACAAACTATAGTGGTTTGAATTCAAAGGAGGGGGTGTAATGTATATCTAGCCAGCAGAAGTAGTAAGAAATAGTGTATTTATTGGTGGAATTGGTACTATTATAGATTATTTTATTAGTTGAGAGGTAAAGCTCAAAAGACATAGTGAAACAATGGGAATTTGCATTCAAATGGGAAACTATGTATAATGGAGAGAAGGCTGTTTATAAGGGAAGCAGTTTAAGATCCAAAAAGTGTGAAAAGCCTGCAGCCTGTATGTACCAAACTGCTGCCTCCAGGGACTGAAGTGAAGAGAACTCACTTTGAATCCGACTGTTCAGGGTATCATTTACTTTGCCTGGGTCTTTTAAAATCTATGTGTCTTACTGTTGCCTTAACGAAAGTGTAACCGAGAGTTAAAGTAATTAGGGAATTTAGAAGTTATTATAGTAGTAATTTGTAGACATATGTATGCTTACAATCTTTTCTTTTATTAATAAATGTTTAATTTAGGTTTATAATAACCTCTTTAGACTCAGTGGTCTTCTACTACTGAATTCAAAGCCCAATTCTCAAAACATACAATTGAAAATTAGTTGTGACAGTTATTTCAAGTTTCCCTCTGATTTTGAACAGCTCAGCATTTACCACCTGCTGTGTCATAACAGCTCCTTGTTATGATGAGCAGTGTTTGTGTCACTCAGAAGTGAAGCCTTGGTTCCTGCACAAGATAAAGGCAGGTGTCTCAGTCCAGGACCTCTTCCCTGTGTAGTGTGCAACCTTCAGAGCAAAGTGATGGTCTGGCTTCATACTCACTGGACACATCAGTGATGCCTGCACCTCGATGGTGATTGTTGTTGCTGCCAGAATGTTGTGGGCAGCTGTCACAGAGTTCCATCATTCTCTCTGCTATTTGAGGTGGGGCTGGCCCCCCATCTCTTCAGCATCTGTTTCCGGTAACGCTGTGCTCCTGAGGGACAGATGCTAAAGGCTGACAAAGGATCAGGTACACTTAAAGTTTCAAGGCTGCATCTCCATGATATGACCCTGATCACTGAGCGCAAGCAAGATGCCCTCAGCCAGGCAGGATTCAGACATTCACAGAGGCAATGTGAAGATCTATGTCCTTACTGCATATCATCATCATCCTCCTGGAATCTAGCAACTATTAGGGCCTCTGCTGCACCTCCATCCAATGAGCCTGAGCACTGAGGGTACGTGCGCTCACATCAGCCACACAGGAGTCAAACATTCACAGATGCAAGGTAAGGATGTCAGGACATTCCTCACTGCATCTCATCAGCATCCTCCATGGATTGTGCAACTATGGGGGCTTCCCGAGCGCAGCTGCCTCGTCTGGCCAATTCGATGGTCTCATTGTTGGCAACCTTACCTTCAAGGACCTCATCACTGTCATCCCCTTCAAGGCCTCCTCATGGGAAAAGGTGTGCAGCTCTTCCATCTCCTCCTCAGCCAGGTCCCCCCCCCCACCACCACCACCATCCCCCACCCCCACCATTGCGTTGTCAGGTTGTGTAGCATGCAGCAAGCTACAATGATCCCTCTGGGGACTGTATTACAGTGCTCAACCAGACCTGTCAGGCACCAGAAGCTCATTTACAAGATGCCTATCATTTGCTGTACTAAAGTCCGGGTTGCAGCATGAGCCTCGTTATACTGTTGCTCTGCTGCAGTCTGAGGCCGCCACACGGGCATCGTCAGCCACGTCCTCTGTGGGTGGCCCTTGTCCCCGAACAGCCAACCCTGCAGCCTCTGTGGACCCTGGAAGATGTCAGGGATCCATGACTTACTAAGGATGTAGGGCTAAGGATGTAGGAATTGTGGACATTCCCTGGGAATTGTGCGTAGACCTGTAGGATGCGGGTGTGGTGGTCACAGACCAGCTGAACATTCAAGTGGAATCCCTTGCAGTTGACATAGTTGACTGCTTGTTGCCACAGAGATTTAAGTGCCATATGAGTGCAGTTGATGGCACCCATGCACCTCTGGAAAACCAGAGATCTGTGCAAATCCCAGAGCTCTTGCTTCTTGGCTTGCTTGATCCCGGGTGTTCTGTGCCTTCATGAAGATGGCATCCATGACCTCCTGGATACTCTTGTGCATGGAGCTTTGTGAGATCCCATACAGGTCTCCTGTGGAGCCCTGGAAGGAGCCACTGGCATTATATTTGAGCGCTGGTGTCACTTTCATGCCCACTGGCAGTGGATGTCACCATGTCACCATGGCACCAAGTCCTGCAGCAGGTGGCATATGTGACCGACCAGTTCCCGAGACATGCAATCTTCGGCAACACTGGCTCTCGGTCATCTGCAAAAATGACAGAGGCCGTCTATAGACCCTGGGTCTAACGAGGTGCCTACAAGCGACGGCTCTCTGTGGATCTTCAGCTATGTGCGCAGCAGGCCTTGCCGCCCCTTCATCTTGAGGGCGGTGCTCCTCCCTTTTCTGAGCCAGGCACCTCCGCCACTCTCTTCTTCTTCTTCTCTGCTCCCTGTAAGCCATGAGGCTTAAACCACTAAATCACCAGACTCCATGATCCTGATGTTCTCCTCCTGCAAGATCAAAGAGAGAGACACATGGGTTAGCATATGTCCTAAGAACCTTGCTTGCTTAAGTCTAAAGGCCCCAACACACATGCCTGAGAGTGCTGGTCACCATTTGGATGGCCAATGTGTAGTGCACTTCATGGCTGTCCAATACCCCACCCACCTACGTCCCACTACACTTGACCGATTAGCCGCAGCCTCAGCCACTGGACTGCATGCTGTGATCTCAGCTCAGGTGCAGGCATTCTCCTAACCTGCACTGCAAGGCTGCGTTGTTAGCTTGAACCAGGAAGGATACTGGTCCAAACCTGAATAAAAACATTGCAAGGGGTTCTAAGCATCTCCACCAGTGACTGCACCATGGCACCTTTCGCAAGGGGATTCTACAACTTGGCCAATCTGCCGCTCCTTAAAACACACATTAATTTGTAGTCTGCGCCCAAGGGATAAAAAGTTCTGGAGCATTTGGTGGCACATTCACCTTTTGCATTGCTTGAGTGGGCAGACAAGCTTCAGAAGCCTGACTCCAAGCATGTCCATGGAGCTGCTGCTGCTGCAGAAGAACATTCACTTTTGACAAGCTTTTCCAAGCGTGTGGCCTCTCCCCTCACCCGGCCTCCCCCATTCCCCACCCACCCTCTTCCACCGGCCTCACCTGCACTGGAGCCCTTGCCTTGGCATCGCACTGAAAGCCAGCCAGGAAAAAGCGATTTGCCTGTGCCCTCTGACCTGAATGCATGGTGCCACTTCCTTGATGTCCTATGGGTAATGATCGCGAGCGCTGCACAGGGTTGTGTGCACACATCTCCAAGTCTCCCTCGAAGTTCAGGTGGCCAGGTGCACGCCTTTTAAAGGTCGTGAAGCACGCTGTTCTGAAGTCACGGGGCTGAATTTTCCACTCGTTGGGGGGGAAGTAAATGGGCAGGCATGTACGGGCATGCTTCCAATCAGCGCCCCCAATCGGAGGTGTGGCGCCATTTTACATGGGCGGGCCAATTAAGGCCCACCCAGCGTGATGTCCGCACAGAAGCGCTATGCACTCCCTGTGCGGGCGGAGGGGTGGAATCCCAAAATCGAGAGTGCGCTCTTTCGCGCATGTGCACGAAAGAGCGCACTCATCTCCCTGAGGCTGCATTTAGCCTCAGGGAGATCAGCTCTACATATAAAAAAGATAAAAATAGAAAAATAAAATTTCCCTTACATGTCCCCTCATGTGACAATGTCACATGAGTTGGGACATGTCCATAATTTTTACAAAATCTTTATTAAAATTTTTTAAACCTACATGAAACATCATCCCGCCGGTGGATGAGGTTTCATGTTTTTTCTAATGCCCGTCTGGGCTCCTGGCCTGCCCACCAACCTTAAGGTTGGATGGGCAGGTCCTTCAATTACTTAATTGACTCTGTCAATGGCCTCAATTGGCCATTGACAGGTCGGCAGGCGCGCAGCTGATTTTGCTGTGCTCACGCCTTCCTGAAAATTTAAATTGGGCACGGTGATGTCGGGAGATCCCCCCGACATCACCACGCGTCATTTTATGCACCGGTGAGCGGGCCCTGCCCCCGCTCACCGACTCGTAAAATTCTGCCAATGATGTTGTGGACAGTAAATTTGATGTGAGGAGTTGATTCCAGCATGAGGGCACAATAATGAGATGCAAATGCATTAAAATTACTTTCCCGATGGACTGCGGGAAATGTGGCCTACCATTGACAGGGGTGTCCCTGATTATTAAATCACTGAGCACAAATGCAGTGGAATCTAAACTTGAGCTAAGGAGTCCACAGATGTGAGGTCTTAAAGAAAGTTGCAGGGTTGTTTAGCCAAAAGCTAATGAAGGATTGCCATGAAATCTTGTACCTTGGAAGAGTAGCTAGAAAACTGAGGAGAAATTAATGTGAATTCTGGAGGGCTGCGGCATACCTTTGAGTTGGTCCCTGAAGAAGTGAATGAACCTTCAAGACTTTGTAAGATAAGGGAACTCTTGGGGGGAAGCTAAGCTAAAACTGGATGCAAAGCATAGGTAGTTATAAACTATAGCAGTGTAGTGTTCAATGGTTTGATTCCAAAGGAGAGTCATATTGGACTCAAAATGTTAACGATGTTTCTGTCTCCACAGATGCTGCCAGACCTGCTGAGTTTTTCCAGCATTTTTTGTTTTTATTTCAGATCTTCAGCATCCTTAGTATTTTGCTTTTATTCTAATGGCTTGATTTGTCTGTGTCTGATTATGTTAGCCAATTCTCTGATCTATGTAAGTGTACTTTATTGTTTAAGCGTGTGAGTGAAGCTAGAGAGCTAAGGAAAATTGAGGAAGTTCCAGAATGACCTGGGTTATGGCTGACATCATGGGTGAAATTGTGTTGAGGCCTCAGGGGTCTCACCTGCCAGCTGAAGAGCTGGTGAAAGACCTGCACTGCCTCTTTTTGGGGTAAGGCCTGCTGAACCACATAAGACCATAAGACATAGGAGCAGAAATTAGGCCATTCGGCCCATCGAGTCTGCTCCGCCATTCAATCATGGCTGATAAGTTTTTCAACCCCATTCTCCCGCCTTCTCCCCGTAACCTTTGATCCCCTTACCAATCAAGAACCTAACTATCTCGGTCTTAAATACACTCAATGACCTGGCCTCCACAGCCTTCTGTGGCAATGAATTCCATAGATTCACCACTCTCTGGCTAAAGAAGTTTCTCCTCATCTCTGTTCTAAAAGGTCTTCCCTTTACTCTGAGGTTATGCCCTCGGGTCCTAGTCTCTCCTACTAATGGAAACATCTTCCACACGTCCACTTTATCCAGACCTTTCAGTATTCTGTAAGTTTCAATCAGATCCCCCCTCATCCTTCTAAACTCCATCGAGTATAGACCCAGAGTCCTCAAACGTTCCTCATATGTTAAGCCTTTCGTTCCTGGGATCGTTCTCGTGAACCTCCTCTGGACCCTCTCCAGGGCCAGAACATCCTTCCTGAGATACGGGGCCCAAAATTGCTCACAATATTCTAAATGTGGTCTGACCAGAACCTTATAAAGCCTCAGCAGCACATCCCTGCTTTTATATTCTAGTCCTCTCAAAATAAATGCCAACATTGCATTTGCCTTCCTAACTCCTGACTCAACCTGCAAGTTAATCTTAAGAGAATCCTGTACTAGGACTCCCAAGTCCCTTTGCACTCCAGATTTCTGAATTCTCTCCCCATTTAGAAAATAGTCTACATGCTAATCAGACAGTGGCGAGGCCAGCAGCGGGCCTTCCCCTGGAATCAAGACCCTGGGCGGAAGTCTAGCTACTGAGAGCGGCCAGCCAGTCAGAGGCCAGTAGCTCGTGCTCAGCAGCACCACTGGCAAGGCCATGGCTGCTGCTGGAAGGACAGGCTCAGGAATCCCAGGATCGCAGAGCAACCAAGCCCACAGGTAAGTAATGTGGGGGGTGTTGGGGTGGTTCATGGGGTGGTTCATGGGGTGAGGGTCACAAAGAGAGGAGTGAAGGGGGGGTCAGCAGCAAGGACAGAGGGTGGCTCTTTGCGGGCCTCCCCTTCCTGATGTCCAATCCCTCAATCAGGCATTGTGCCTTTGATTAGGACCCGCCCCCAACCCACTCCCAACCCCAAGGTGACAAGCTGGCCGCACAGTTTTACCTGCCATGCATGCCGCATGGTGACAGGCCCACCCATAGCTGGGTTAATACCAGGAGGCTGCAGGATGAGACCCTTAAGTGGAAATTAATTGGCCACTTAAGGTCCTCAATTGGTGGCAGGGCAGGAAGGTCGACCATGGGCCTTTCCACCCACAAATTAATTCTGGTGGAGGCGAGAAGGTGACAGAGTTCCAGTACACCAACATTCCACCTAAGTAAATGCCCTTCCAGCCTCCAAGCTTTCCACCAGTGAGAGCACAAGGTTCTCATGTGTGTGTGTACAAATCCTGTAAATTCTGAGATCCCTTAAAGAAAGGGGAGATGGTGACGTAGTGGCAATGTTGTTGGACTAGTAATCCAGAGACCCAGGCTGACGTTCTTAGGACGTGGGTTCAAATCCCACCATGGCAGCTGGTGGAATTTGAATTCAGTTAATAAATCTGGGATATAAAGCTAGGCTCAGTGATAGTGACCATGAAGCTATCTTTGATTGCTGCAAAAATCCATCTGGTTCACTAATGTCCTTTAGGGAAGGAAATCTGCCATCCTTACCTGGTCTGGCCTACATGTGACTCCAGACCCACAGCAATGTTGTTAACACTTAACTGCCCTCTGAAATGACCTAACAAGGTCAGTTCAAGGGCAATTAGGGATGGGCAACAAATGTTGGCCTTGCTAGCGACAACCACATCCCATGAAAAAATGTAAATAAACCTATTGTAGATTTGGAACTAGTGTTGGAACTGCATTGTTCTAAGGTAAATTAGACATCTAAGGTATACATCAACCCGATGAATACATAACAAGTAGTACTTGCTTTCTTTAAGTTTTATATACAATAAAGTTTGTTTTTGTTTTAAATGTGAAATTCTGTGGCGTAGTTCTTTAAGTTAGTTCAGATTTCTCTTTAATCATCAATGGTCCCTACTGGGATCGTAACACTCCCTTTGGGTTAAGGACGCAGATAAAGCAACAAAGGCGCAGGAGTACTTCTCTTTGCCACACAAAGGAAAAGGCTTACCATGTCTCAGGCTTTCCACCCCCTCCCACAACCACAATTACTTCCAGGCCCCCCCCATAACTCGACCACTTATGCTGTGCACTGATTTCTTGGGACCCAACAGCAGCCCTTTGCCGTCCGAAATTCTATTCCCACATGCTGACCTTCTTCATTATGGCCAGGTTCAGGAGGGACAATATCTTGCAGAATGGTTTTGAGGCCCAGCTGTAAAAAATAATAGGCTGGGTCTCCTCACTAATTCTCCCGGAAGTGCTAGCCGGCTGTTCGCTAGATCGTGTTTCCACCCAGAGAGTTAAAATCAATCCCATGATTTACGGCAGGGTCAGTGCTAACTTTGTGGGGTAGAATTGCAAACTCCAGGGTGCAACACCCCTATAGGTTTTCAAAGGCCAATTTATTTACCTCTACTGTTAAAACAGGGCACAAAAGAATTTCACAGAAACATGTTAAGCATTTCTGTAATCATATTACAAAGCACACTTTCCAGAACATTATTAGATTCCTAATTAAAACAGAGTACTGGAAATACTCGGACTCGAAATGTTAACTGTGTTCCTCTCCGCAGATGCTGTCAGACCTGCTGAGTTTTTCCAGGTATTATTAATTTTGTTTTGGATTTCCAGCATCCGCAGTTTTTTGATTTTATCTTAGTGTTTAATTGACTGCCACGTCTCTTCAAGGAATAACTACCTTGAAGAAGTATTTCCCTTCTCTCCGACGGGATTTCCGCCTCTCTCTTTTGCCTTGTTCACCTTTATTGCTTTCCATTTCTCTCCTGGTGTTTGACAAGGTGTTTACTCTAATATCACCACCGTCAACACCTCTTTGTCCTTTTGTCTATGACATCTTTTGGCATTCTCCACCTATTGCTGGCCCTCTATCCAGCTCTACTTGTCCCACCCCCTACCCCACTTAAACCAGCTTATATTTCACCTCTCTTCTATTTTTCCTTAGTTCTGTTAAAGAGTCATACAGACTCGAAACGTTAACTGTGTTCCTCCCTGCAGATGCTGTCAGACTTGCTGAGTTTTTCCAGGTATTTTTATTTTTGTACTGGAAATACTCTGCAGGTTAAATATTATGTACTGTGCATTCCCAACCTTTTCTCTTTTTATTTCAGATCTTCTGCATTTACATTTTCTTTTGAAATCCTTATTAGAGGCATTCTAATTACTGCCCTTTGAAACTGCAGTTTGAATACTTAAAATATAATGAAAATACATTATTTAGGGAATTGTTTAGGTTAGCATATCCTCAAATGCCTGGTCCTGTTGGCTTCTCCTCAGCTTCAACATGCAAGGTAATTAGCCATAGTCTACAAAGGACTATCTTCTTGGCAATTATGGTAGAAAGCCTGCCATGTTTGTCCCTGTACTTACAATACTGTGGAAACTAGGGCCAGACAGCAGAAGGTGTTAAAAGTACAGCCACAGTTCTTTACACTGGCTCTGTTCCAAAAAAACAGCTCTATTGCTGGGACATGCACTATTTGGTGCAATTTGAGGCTTTTATACATTAGTCAGGATTACATTATTGTGTGCGAATAATTGCAATTGATATCACATTCTACTCCCTTAAGGTTAAAATCATTATTAGTGTATTATTACCATTATTACTATGAATACAAAAAAAGAGATGTTCTCATCTCCTGACTTTATCATCTGCTCCAAGAGATCGGAGAAACATTCATTGTTTAAACCTTGTCAAATGTTCTGCAAGATTTCTAGTCACCCAAGGACATGTTGGAGAATACAATTTAGCAATTTTATATTATTTTACTTTACAGTGCAAGACAGTGTGCTTTTAATTATTATAATTTTCCTTGCATTGTACTTGTTTCTTTTTGACTTTCACCAACTTTGTACATTGTCGTGTTCAACCTGCTTAATGGTTTATTATAATCCAGGTTTTGAAATAATTTTACATATTGCAACAACCAGTGTGCAGGATGAGTGAGACAGAGATTTGCTAATAGGTCAGCTCCTGGGTTTGATAAAATAATTTATTGTCAAGTTCAGAATGTATATCAGGGTAGCCTGGATTTTAACTGCTAGTAGATTTCCAGTAGGAAACCAGGCTGACAGGTTAATTTTCCACCCACCTGCCTGCCCATCCACCTGCAGCAGAATGAGATCCAGCTGGTTTTAAGAGCCAGGTTTCATTTAATTTCCAACAGATGACATCAACCTGTTCCAGGCAGGAATCAGCAGAATGTTCCATTGGCATTTGGTAGGCAGTTGGTTCGGCTGTTTCAGGAAACTAAAAATACTTCCCTGCTTGGGCCTCTTTTGGCCCCAATCCACTTCCCCACTGTCTACACCTGACATGAAAGCCAGTACAGCTTCCTGCTAAGGCTGTCCAGTTAAAATTGCAGTTGGGTGCCAATGACATCATCGGGACCAAATTTGCAAATGTAAAAACAAGACTCAACCGGCTTAGGGCAAGGATATTTTCAACCTGCTCAATAGAGAAAGTTAAAATTGGGAACAGTCAGCTCCTGGTATAACCAGGGGTAATTTTAACTGCCCAACCACCCCTTTTCCATGAGGCAGGTAGGGTTAGGAATCTTTGCTTGAGGACTTCAATTGCCTGCTCGATAATGGTTCTAAATAAGCCATGAATATGACTATAGCTTTGATCAGACACCAAGCATGAATTCCTGAGAGGAGTCATCACCCCAGGTCCGCTGAAGGTAATCCAGACCCCTGAGTTACCAGCCATTCACTTGCTGTGCAAAGACAAAGAGTGGAGGAAATGAAGAATTGGCATAAGCCAAAAGTGAAATGGCAGTTGCTAGGAAAACAGGCACAAATCTGAACAATCTGGGTTTGATAAAATAATCTATTGTCAAGTTCAGACAACTTGTGATGCCAGTGGTGACATACCTGTTTGAGAACTAATTGGTTGGAAACATGTGTGATTCATGAATCCAGTGAGATCGTGTGAAGGAGTGTACAGGGTGACAATGGCAGAAGTCAGTCAGGCCCTGGATTGGAGGACTGTCTCAAGATTTGTGAATACCAGATCCCTATTCCTGCCGCTTTCTCATGTGTCTGTTTGCACTAACAAACATGGCATCAATTGTCTGTTTAATGCAAGCATTAACTGCACACTGATTCATGTCACTGATATCACCTGTGGCAACCTAGAAGGACTCCTAGGCAAAAAGTTGAGATGTGTAGTGACCTTAGGTGCAACAGTTAATGCTCTTCGAGCTCTGACAGTTGGATATAAGTCTTTCTGAAGGAGGTTACACAGTCTGTGACATCCTCCCTGGAGAGGTGCAGCCACCTTGTACTTTGCTCCACAGGGAACTAAAGGAATGTTGTCCTGGACCTATATTCCCTAGGAGGATAAGTATCCCTTCTTCTATGTGCTTTCCTGCAGCTGCAGCTCTGTTTGCTCCCCATCTTCTTTCTGCTCTTTGTTTACCAGTAGTGCTGCAAATGGTCACCTGTCAACAGGTACTGCCTATGGATTGTGGGCAGGGTGAGGAACTTAGTAACAGCAAGATGAATAGAGCTAAGAATGGTGCTGGCTTCACAACAGTGTCATTTGATCTTGATTTGCACCCTCCAGCGTAAAAGGCATAAATAATTGATGTCCAAACTACATGAGCAAAAAAACGTTAAGTAGGGGGCAAAGGATTTTAATTCACAAACATTGGTCAAGGTCAAGATAAAAAAGAGAAATGGGAAATAAGAGGGGGATAATGAAGAGGTTCAGGACTGTAGGAGCTGCCTTCGATCCTCATAATGCCCCTCATTTAGACTGTTGTTTGCAAACCAGAGTGATTTCTGGCACAATCCAGTTGTTATAAGACATTAAAAACATATTGGGCGGAATTGTCTCATATTTGAACAAAATGCAGTAGTGGGCGGAAAAAAAGTTGTTTTACCCACAGGCCGCAATGGTGGGTTTTTCACACCGTGTTATCCCATTCCTGCCTCATTAATTATGCAGCCACAGGAAACACGCCACCTCACTAGCAGGCAGCCTCCAATTTGCTCGCCTCACTGCTTCCTCACGCAAGGCACCATATTTAAATTGTAGCCGTGCACACACGTCTCAATGTTTGCAGCCCAGGAGTGCACCAGTTAAGACATGGCCCTAAAAGCCAAGAAGAGTGCAGCTCCCCGATTCAGTGACCTATCCCTGGGATGCCTTTCTGGATACCGTGGAGGCCCGCCACGATGTTTTCTACCACCACTATGGCTGCAGGAGGCCCATCAGTCTCACCATTCCAGCTTTGGAGGCGATGGCAGAGGTGGTCAGTGCCAATGCTACACACAAGAGGTCGGCCATTCAGTGCAGAAGATGGATGAATGATTTCATTCGTGCTGCCAGGGTAAGACAACCTTATCACTCTAAACTCACACACTTACAAGGCCATCACACATTCACTGACATCTCACTCACTGCCAGTTCAAGGGACTTCACCACTCACTCTCTCACACACACCCCCACATCTCCATTTGGCCTTATGTCCTCTGGAGACTGCATCCTCAGCCCTCACCATCTTGAGGCCACTTGCATAGGTCAACATGAGCTCCCACACTCACCCTGGAAATCCCCCTTCCCCAGTACAGCCCCTAGCCTGCAGCCTCCTCCCATGCCTGAAACCACTTCTCCCCCTTCCCCAAGCAAGGCCTAGCCCTGAAACTGTTGAAAAGCTACCCCCTGCCTTACAACTGGTCTGGTAGGTAGAGACCTGCCCATGTGGTGCTGCCTGTGAAGCCTGGCGCTGATGACCGTGAGTGCTGCCCAAAGCAAAGTAGGTAAACTAACCTCAAAGTCCCGAGCAAAGTGCAGCTCGCCAGGTGCATGTCGTTTATGTACAGTTGTGAAACATCACTGTGCAATCATACCAATGTGCCCGGGTGATCCAGCATCGGGGGGATGATTCCAGTGAGCAGGGCTTATAATGAAAGGCTAAAGTATTGAAATTAGGTTCCCAACGAGTGGCAGCAGGAAACACAGCCCACCATTGATGGGTGGAGCAGGCTGGTTTCACAACGGCGTAAAACTGATTTTTGGCCATCTGGCCATATTATCCACTCGTGCCTGCCAAGACACCCACTGCCAATGGGACTGGTGATTCCACCCATTGGATTTTCTGAGACTTCCATTCATTTGTTTCCTGTTTGCAGAGAAGCCAGTTCCTATGGGACAACATTTTTTTTGGTTTGTAGCTCACAAAAAAATCCAGTTGAATGAGATATATAATTTATCAGGAAAGAAACCTTCCATTTAATTTTATTTCCCTGTGTAATAATTAATTCAACCATCACCAAACCATGGTTCAAATAATTTATCCATAAACATATAATGTTAGGTGTTATTACATAGGCTATCATAATGAAATTGTGCCATTCTGGTGACCCATGCAGGCACACTGCTGGTTTAAGAATCAAAAAAAGCTCACTAACAGAAACACAAATGGAAATACTACACACTGCTTTGCCTGCATGAGTCACGGCTTAACCAAATTTGTTCCAGATCACATATTCTTAGCTTGATTAACTACTAATTGGGTATATTTACAACTTACCACTCAGCCATAAAACAGCCAATGTGGATCAAATGTCTATTATAGAAACTTACAATAGGCGACTAATCAGGATCACCAGTTTTATGCCCTGGCAACAGGTTGAAAATATACCTCATTGTGTTCTGAGATTTTAATGCTGCAATTTGGAATAAGTGAATAAATGATCAGATAAACAATAAAAAGCAAAAGATACTAGCTACAGCCTTGGGCAGGCTTCTGAATTCTCCCTCCCACACTATCGCTTATCATTATGCCTATAAACTCTTTGTCTCTCTCCACATGAGAAATCATATGTCATAACTTTGGAGACTCCCCTTCTGTTATTTGCAACCTTCTCCTGCAGATACGAAAGAGGCAGATTTCTAAACGGAGAATTGTGAGAAGAAGTTCTACTAAGGTAAGTACAACAATCACCTTATGTGTGTGAGCTTACAGTTATAAAGACACTTTTACTGGCATTGTATGTTCTATTCTGGAAAGCCAGTTGGTGAAGTATGGTACTGCTCTTTATTCAGTTTTACATTTATTTACAGAGTTATATATTAAAAGCATATATCTCCTAAATCAACCACACCGCATTTTAAATAAGTATCTCTTTTTTTGTACTCGTGAAACCCCAGTTAATGCCCATCATCTGCATATAATTAAACACAATTAATATACTTGATGCTCCATACTTGTTCCATTTAATGGCCAACATGGGAGAACTGTGATATTCCATCATAGGTTATGTAACAGAACAAATGAACATGACTTTACAAAGATCAGCAGTTGACAAAGTTTCTTATATTCCCCTCTGTGATGATTCTTGTTTTTTATTATTCTTTCACAGGATGTGAGCATCGCTGGCTTGGTCAGTATTTATTGCCCATCCGTAATTGCCCTTGAGAAGGCGGTGGTGAGCTGCTTTCTTGAACCGCTGCAATCCATGTGGTGTTGGAAGGAAGTTCCAGGATTTTGTCCCAATGACAGTGAAGAAATGGCGAAATAGTTCCAAGTCAGAATGCTGTGTGGCTTGGAGGAGAACTTGCAAGTGGTGGTGTTCCCATGCATCTGCTGCCCTTGTCCTTCTAGGTGGTAGAGGTCGCAGGTTTAGAAGGTGCTATCGAAAGAGACGTGGTGGATTGCTGCAGTGCATCTTGTAGATTGTATAAACTGCTGCCAATGTGTGTCGGTGGTGGAGGGAGTGAAGGTTGAAGATGGAAGATGGGGTGCTAATTAAGCAGGCTGCTTTGTCCAGGATGGGGTGTCGAGCTTCTTGAATGTTTTTGGAGCTGCACTCATCCAAGCAAGTGGAGAGTATTCCATCATACTCCTGACGTGCCTTGTAGATGGTGGATGGGCTTTGGGGAGACAAAAAGTGGGTTTCTCACCACGGAATTCCAACCTTCTGAGCTGCTCTTGTAGCCACAGTATTTATATGGCTAGTCCAGTTCAGTTTCTAGTCAATGGTAACACCCAGGATGTTGATAGTGGGGAATTCAGTGATGGGTAATGCCATTGAATGTCAAGGGAGATGGTTGGATTCTCTCTTGTTGGAAATGGTCATTGTCAGGCACTGTGTAGTGTGAATGTAACTTGCCACTTATCAGCCCAAGGCTGAATATTGTCCAGGTCTTGCTGCATATAGACATGGACTGCTTCAGTATCTGAGGAGCTGCGAATGGTGCTGCATTGTGCAATCATCAGCAAACATCCCACTTCTGACCTTATGATGGAAGGAAGGTCGTTGATTAAGCAGCTGAAGATTTTTGGGTCTAGGACACTTCTTGTTGTTTATAATGAGGGGTAAGAATGATTGGCAAAACAATCTAGTGAAAACTTGACTGCATGTGGCAATCTTGCAGAGCTAAAAAATAGTCTTCATTTCCTGCCTCCAGGTTTATGCCATAAATAAGAGCTTACAAGTGCACTCTACCATCTTCATGCATGCTGTTCTGGCTAGGCTCCTTATTTCAGAGTGGTTCTTTCCGCCATAACAAGTTCCAGTGGAATGACCTCTCAAAGCTGAGCAATGAAAAAGGCCATTCTGACACCAACCATTGTGTAGCCTAGAAACTGCCTTTGAAAACCTGTAGGTGCAGGAAACCCAACCCTGACCCTGCTGTATTCCTAATGCATCATACACTATGTACTGATTCTGTTGCCATAATGAGTTTTCTACTGGGAACTCTGTTTTTTGAGAGAAGAAGATGAAGACTAGCACAGAAACTCAAGGGAGGTTAAAGAGTTCTGTACCCAATCTGCTCGGATGCTTACACCAGAATATGGAGAGAACTACCTCTGTAGTTTGAGGAGCAGTGCATGTGGGGGCTTCAGTTCAAAGATGAAACCACCTGTCGCCAAAACCCATGCACAGCACAGTAAAAGTCACAAATATAGTCAACTATTATGTGTTGGGATTGTTTCACAGTGTCACTGGGTACATTGCAAATACAAAACAATTGGCTTGTGTGAAGCAAGTCCTAGATGCAATGTTTGCTTGAGTACACAATTCATATCCTTCTCTATAGACAATTTCCATAAGCATGAAACATCTGTGCAATTTTACAGAGTGTCATCGTGCCTAAAGGTTCAAGGGGTTATAGATTGCATCCATGTGGCTCTACATGTTTGCTTACACATTGCCACTAGTCCAGAAATTCCACTCTCTGAATGTTCAGCTTGTTTGTGATCATTAATTCTGCCTTTTGCAGCAAATTTCTGCTTGCCTTACATCTCTAAAGTAGCTGTCTGAGTATCGATGAAAGAATGATGTAGCATAGAAGGGTACCATTTGGTCCATCATGCCTGTGCCAGCTCTTTGAAAGAGCTATCCAAATAGACCTACTCTCCTGCTCGTTCTCCATAGCTCTGCAAGTTTTTCCACCTCAAGTATTTGTCAAATTCCCTTTTGAAAGTTATCATTGAATCACCTTCTACCGCTCTTTCGGGCAGTGATTCCAGATTATAATAACTCCCTGCAGAAAAAAATATAATGCATGCAGGAAACTCACACTTCCAGATTTCCCATCTAAAACACCAACCACAGCTCCTTCCCCACTTCTCTCTAAATATGTGAAGGTTAAGCTTGAGATTTCCAGACTCATCAGGTAAGGCCTGGCGCATATATAATAAATAAAAACATAAAATGCTGGAAAAATTCAGCTGGTCTGGTAGCATCTGTGAAGAGAGAAACGTAGTTAACATTTCAAGTCCATATGACTTCTTCAGAGCTTTTGCTTTCATCAAGACATGGCATATCTTAGTCTTCAATCTACCAACTATCTTTTCCTCCATTGAGGCTGTTTCTAATCACTTGTTCTGCGAATGTCCTCCACTGTACTTCCCTCTATCTCACTCTCTACGTCCCCTGCTTAAATCCCTTGGGTTGAACATATCTGAGCTGGGAAGCAGACTGTGTGGCAGTGAGTTGTGAAATGCTAGTATGGCTGGATGGAATGAATCTTGACTCACCATTGTCTGGCATGACAGATTACCATGGTGTGCTGATGGGCATCTTTCATATCCAACTTTTAGTACGCGTGACATGGTAGACGGAACATTAATTACTCAGACTTAGGATTCTGGCGTCACAGCAGCTAATTGGCTATGTGACATCAGGATAGTGCCAAAGCAGAGCCTTCTGGTGCATGTAGAAGGCTCACCTGCTTGTGCCTTTATCTGGTAGAACACCATGCGAACACTGGTAGAGCAGCGCCATGCCTCAGTGGCACCACTACAAGTGGTACTATAAAGAAGGAATTTCTCGCCCTCTATCCTCAGCCTCGTTTCCTAGAACGGGGTCTCTGTGGCCCCATTGAACAATTAGGCTGCTTAGTAGCCTATTGCACTCACTTCGGACATCATTTCACCAGTAGCTACCTTGTTTCATTAATTGTTCCAGTCTCGATATCTGCCTCTCTAAGCTGCTGCAACATGGGACTTGACAGCCTCACAACTGGCAAGTTTCTTCTCAGGATCAGTTTCTACCCTGCAACTTGCCTGCAAAATTTGTCAAGACCAGCAATCTGAAGATTAGGAAGGTCCAATTTCTGCAACATTTGACTACTGGTCCAGCATATGCACAATCAAAATTTACATTTCCAATTACATTGACATTTATGAAACTGGGAGCCTATGGCTTTAAAAGGTTGATTCAGCTTAATTCAGCATCATCAGAATATTATAAGTAGTACATTTTATAAAGAGGATTAATTATGAATACTATTATCTGAGTTTCTTTTAAAGTTTCTTTTTTATACAATGGTAATAGGGACAATGCGCAACTGATCTAAAGGTATCAGGTTTAATCCTTGGTCTGTGTTGATCTCACTGCTTTAAATGATATTAGGGGCATTAAAATTAATCTCAACTCGTCAGGGGGAGGGAAGAGAAAAATATCCATAGTTCCTGCTTTGATTGCTACTGAGCAAGAGTGCTGAATGGTTGTGAGGATGAGTGAAGGAACCCTTGCAGGTGAAGGCTGAGTTGTAAAGGGCACCCAGCTACTTCATGTGCATTTCTGTTTAGGTTTGAAAGTAGTTTAAGACAGTTTGAAAGGGGTGGGCATTTATGTGCCATATACTACATCAATGTGTCAATTTGGGGAATGGTACATTCAGGATCATTGGTGATAGTCCAGTGACATTCACTGTCTAAGCTTACATGTGGCCTTTTTAAGAAAGGTACTAAAGAATTACCAACACCCACAGAACTGTACCTTAACACAAATCATAATTTTTAAAATTGGAGGGGGAAAGTTTAAAATAAGAAAACAGTGCCATAAATTGTTGCTATCCAACGGAATGTTTGATAATTACAAAGGATGAATCACAGAATCACAGAATCTCACAGTGCAGAAGAGGCCCTTCAGCCCATCAAGTCTGCACTGACACGTGAGAAACACCTGACCTACCTACCTAATCCCATTTACCAGCACTTGGCCCACAGCCTTGAATGTTATGACGTGCCAAGTGCTCATCCAGGTACTTTTTAAAGGATGTGAGGCAACCCGCCTCCACCACCCTCCCAGGCAGTGCATTCCAGACCGTCATCACCCTCTGGGTAAAAAAGTTTTTCCTCACATCTCCCCTAAACCTCCTGCCCCTCACCTTGAACTTATGCCCCCTTGTGACTGACCCTTCAACTAAGGAGCAGTCTTACAAGTTCACTCTGCCAGTGGGTAACCTCACCCACCAACAGCACACGCTAAAAATTAATATGCCTGGTGCTCACAAAAGAAAATCATAGTTAACTGTTCCTGAATTTGTGAAATGCACTGTTGATGGGTAAGGTTCCCTACTGATTCACAAATTCATGAAATGATCCCCACAATGCAGATTACAACATGTTATAAAATTCACAAATTTTATTTTTTGGTTTTTAATTTCACAAGTAATATTTTTGCAGGAAACTTATACAACGCATTTGACATAGGATAAAAAAATAGGGCAAAAAAATTGTTTTTTTATTCTTTCACGGGATGTGGGCATCGCTGGCTCGGTCAGCATTTATTGTCCATCCTGAACTGCCCTTGAGAAGGAGGTGGTGATCTGCCTTCTTGAACCGCTGCGGTCCATGTGGTGTAGGTACTTCCACAGTGGCGTTAGGGAGGGACTTCCAGGATTTTGACCCAGCGACAGTGAAGGAACGGTAATATAGTTCCAAGTCAGGATGATGTGTGGATTTGGGAGGAACTTACGGGCGAGTGTTCCCATGCATCTGCTGCCCTTGTCCTTCTAGGTGGTAGAAGTGGCAGGTTTGGATAATAATATTATTTGAATATAAACTAACAGTAAACTTACAGTATAAGATTATAAAAATATGGAATAGATTATAACTTATAGATTCTGAATTTGACAAAATTAAAAAAAAGACACGGGCCAGGATTTTATGGCCCCTCCTGCCAGGTGGAATATTACGGTCCTGCCGAACTGAATGGAGGTTTAAATGGCTCACCCCATCCGCAGGGGCAAGACATATCGCAGCAGGGCTGTAAAATCCTGGCCATGGGTTTGATTCAAAAATTTGATTAAAAAAGACTTGAATTTTGTATAATACTTCACCGTGTCTTACAGAAACCTCTCAAAGATCAAGTACAATGACAGTTATAATGCATCCGTTTTGAGCTCAGCAAGAAATAACATTAGCAATATATTTGGTGATGCTGGCTGAGGAAGGAGTTTTGACTTGCAGGTTAAGGAAGCACCCTACCCTTTTTCAAACAATGTCCTGAGGCATTCTATTATCCATTATAATCTATTAGAGCAAGAAAAGAAAACTGTTGGTTAAACATATGATTCAACGGACAAAATTCACAACAGTGAATTTTCCTGAGTCCTACACTTAAGTGTCAGTTTGGATTATTTGCTTCAGTTGTGGAATGGAGCTTAAAACAACATCCTTGACATAAAGGGCCATCAAGTAAGTCAAGCTGACATAGTATAGTTGTAAATTAATTAAATCAAGTGTTAAATTGCTACCAAATTAATGCCAAAACAGCCACTCAAGCAACTTGAAATGGTTCAACAGTCATCACATACAAGACAAATGGCTACAATGCAGCACCAATAAGCACACTGCAGAATGTAATTTGGTTTACTTTCAGCACACAATATGCTCAAATATATTACTGAATAAAATTATCTCGATGCATCTCTATCACAGTTTAACCAATGCATTTTGACATAAAATTTACATTTTTCAACATAGCTATTTTTAAAATAAAAATGATTACCTGATGAGGTTAGATTTTTCCGGCTTCATGGTTTTTCCTGTCTTTAGTAGGATTCAGTAGGAACATTGCCTTTCAGGACATCCACTTTCACAGAATATTTCTTTCATTTATCGATTAGATCACTGTTAGTATTGTATTATAGAAACATAAGATGTTACTGATGATATTCTTGAAGGTACGATTTTCTTTGTGTGCAATGCACTTTGTCCAAATCTAGTCAGAGTGCACTAACGTTTTATAATTGACACCAAAACAACCTCAGAGACAACTTGAAGAGTCTCAAGAATAATCAAAAACAGGACAAATGGATAAAGCAGCATCAATCAGCTCTGCACAGGATGGGATGCGGTTTACTTTCACAATATGATTTGTCGATCCTTATCAGGTCCTCACCGTGAGGACTGAGGAAAGGTATTGCTGTACTGTATATTGTTATCAACAAGCCTTTAGCATAGCAGTAGCAGGCTGATTGGTGTGATTCTCTAGCACCATCTTGCAGCTGAATTTAGGATTTTGCAGAACTCCAAATATTTAGAATTCAAAAAAGCTAAGATCTATCTGTTGGTAACATAGATTTTTGTTATCATTTTAAGATATAGTTGTATAAACACATATGAGAAAAACTTGAAGACCAAACTCCATTAAAACATTTCAAATAATTTGTCTAATAATTGTATTATCAAAACAGTGTGCTCAGTTTCATATTGAAGAGCTTCTAGATTAAACAGAACAATTGATATTTTCCATGGTATTAATGTAAATTTTTCAGAAAAAAATCTGGAACTATAACCCCCTTTTCCAGTAAATTTACAAACATAGAAAGTTGAAGATTCTATTACCAATTTGCTCTTTAATCTGGCTCTTAAATTAATAAAATACTAAAAATCCCATTGTAGCTCCACACTTAAAATTGTAGAAAATTATTTATAATATTACTGCATAGCAATCACCCTGTAATTCACTTGGTGATATGAAAAGTGTAGCTGCATCCCTCTTAAACCTAAAGCATTTTGCAGTTTTGTCAACATTCTTTGAAGTTGCAGTTCCAATTTATTCCAGAGACAACGCAATACGCATTCTCGCCTTTAAGCTTGTATGTGTATTTCTGGTGGAGTAATTTACAAAAGATCAAGTTTTGGCCTTACCAAAGACTACTGCTCTTTTCAAAATGGCACTTCGGGTGAGGTGTTGATGCTGTTTTTGGTTTTGGTAACTTGATGTTAATGAAGGAAAACATCAGGCAGCTTTCCTGCTTGTGCTCATTATTCAGTAACCACTGCTAGAACAGTGTGCATGTCCGGACACAAGGAGGTCTTTTTTGCCTCAATTGCACCTAAAAATTAGGCGCAGATAAAGAATAACGTAACACCAAATTAGATGTAAGTCAGTTCCGTCTGATGTCTATCCATTTTTGGCCCCATTCAAATTGTTGGGCAGTCTGGGGGAGTGGGCGGGCATGGTGGGGGAGGGGAGGAGTGAAACTTTGACAGTGAACGTAATAGAAGGTGTGAAATTCCTTCATGTGATTTCCTAGCATGAGGTCCAACAGAAATCCAGGAGTCAAGGGTAAGTAATGATAGGTCTTTCAGGTAGGAGGCTATTTAAAAGGCCCAACATGTTAAAGTATAATTATGCCAGCTGGGGGCTGGTTTTCCTAATTTTGCTATTTTCCTGTTAACAGCTTAATGGGCTTTTGTGCCTATTGTCCATAATTCTTATTCTCCAGCATCTCTCCCTTACATAGGTAGCATTCCTGGCACAATAGGTTTCCAAATGGGATGTCTCTAAACTGTAATATTCAGAAGAAAAGGACTTATGAAGGGATGCCTGATATTGAGGTGACCGAGCGGTGCTTTCTTGCCTCCAGCTGGCATTTGCATGCCCCACACCTGCAGAGAGAAGTGAAATTGCCTTACCTTGGCAGGCATATGGTTGGTAGAGCCTTTTCTTCCCAAATAAAGCTGTAGCAACAAAGTTCTGACCACTGCAAAGTCTTAACCTTTGGACCTGCTCGCAGTGGAGAAGGCCAGCAATGGGTCAAGAACACAAAAGATAGTGCATTGGGCTTTGCCATGGCTTTTTTAACTCAGCCAAAGCATTAGTATCTCACTTCTGAGCTTCCCAACCGACTGAATCATGATCATGACCGGCATCTGGCTGCTAAAACCTCAATATTTAAAGGGAGAGGCGATAGCAGCTCTAACGAGGGTGTCTCAACATGGGAAGAACGCCCTAGTTCTTGGTGGGCATCCCTAGAGTCAATGCTGCAGGGTGTAAGGGCTGAAAGAGAAATATTCTTCATAGCAGATGGGAGGAAGAGACCAACCTCTGAGACTAGGGGTGGCTGAAAGTGTTGGAGGAGATGAGCAACAGGGATTCTGTGCTCATGGATACAGTGCCTTAAGAGGCTCAATGACCACATAAGGGCGGGAAAAGTGAGTGGCTTTCCACATTGAAATGCCAAACCCCTCAATCTGTCTTCCCCAGCCTTCTCCTGCACAGCTAAAATCAACACACTTTGCAGCTCTACACATGCATCTCTCTCAAGCCTCTTCTTACATTCCCATCTGAACAGCCAACAGTGGCACTCACCCTCATCTTATTGTTATCTCATATCCAACCCTCACAATCACCCTCCACAAATGTCAGTTCATTCTTGTAAAACATTCCATTTCATTACAGTCGTCACTCTCTTCTTTCGCTACAGGAGGAAACTAGGGAGAGGCAGAGAACCAGGGGTGGCCCTCCAATCATTGCGGCCCTGACCCCTGTAAAGGAGAAGGTGATGGAGATCCGCAAAGTGGCAGAGTGCATAGCCATTGAAGATGGAAAAATGGGGGTCTTCCAGGGACCTGGTGACAGTATAAGATATCACAAGGTCACATGGCACACAACAATCTCTCATGTTGACCTGATGTCACCAGTACTGAAAAATGATCATTTGTGCAATGATGACTTTGAACCCTTTCCCCTTGTCAATTCTAATTTATGTATTTTATCTCCACAGGTCCTTCAAGCATCATGCAGGAGGTGGTGCAGGAGAAGGTCAAGGAGCTCTCAGAGAAGGTATCTCACTCTAAGGAAGGACTATTATATGACTCATGCACAACGTTCACCAGCATAAATACACACATCTTGGCGTATGCAGTTGGGTTGTCACACAGTGAGCCACGAATCACAGTGAGCAGAAACAGGTGTTGGAGAGAGGGACAGGAGTGGAGAGTTCCCTTTGCAGTGCAGGTACTCCATGCAGATGCTGAGCCTCCTGGGTCATCAATGTGGAAGATTATTCTGGATCAGCAACAAAAAATATGTACAGTTTTGTCAGCATTTTCAGAGGCAGTGGGTGCCACTGGAGGGATCCATCCCCACCATGAGTGATCTAATGTCTTAGGCCTTTGTATTGACGTCCACCTCCATGGAAAGAGTGGCATGGAGCATTGGTCATGGCAGGCAACTGAGTGCATGCCGGCCCTCACCAATGGCCTGCACGCTCAGTCTGCCAGTTTAAGTAGGGTGGAGGAAAACCTCACTTTGGTCATTCATAATTTCACTGAAGTGCAGGAAAGTGTGCTTCAGCTCTTGGCTAGCAGGGAGGTGCAGGTGGGCCGTGAGATGGAAGATGGAGTCAGGGCACAGGAACTTGGTCTTTGTTTAAGGTGCTCCCACTCCTCCCCACTTGCCCCCACTGCCCCCCCACAGCAGCCACCACCCCCACCCCTCACCGCCACCCCCCACCCCCCCCCCCCCCCACTCGCCTAATCAGAGCTCCATATATTTCCTCCTGTCCCAATGGCCAAGTCTGCCCCAGCTCAGGTGTTAGTGGGTCAGTCTTTGGCAGAGCCAAAACCAAGAGGATGTTGGCCACAAGCACCTCAGCAGTCGGAGCAGGGGAACAGTCGGCCTGCCTCTAGCCTTGCTGCAGCCACAGGAGTAGCTCTATAAAAAAGTAATAGGGAAAGGAAGAGACAGAATTTGTCGTTTTACAAGAGAAATCACTTGGATGTCCACGTCTGTTAATGTGTCAATTCTATTGTCAATGTTTAGGCACCATAAACTTTATTTCAAGTTTCCATTGTCAGTTAATTCCTTTACTGGCTGTCACCTGCCCATTGGCCATCAGCCTTGAGGAAAATGGTGTAACAAGAGTAGAAGATGAGCAGTTGGTGTCAGTGAATAAAAGGATGACTATGGGAACACTTTGTATTGGGAGTGGTGGGGCAGGAGGGGCTGCGGATCCAGCATTGCTGTGGCATCTGGTTGCACATCCTCAGATTAGTTGAATAGTGTCTGAATTAGACACAGACCAGCTGAACTTTGATGGAGTGGGATCCCTTTCAATTGATGGATATTCCAGCTTGAGCTGAGGGCACCTATATGGCAATATTCCAGTGGGAATCCAGCCATTGCAATAAATCTGAGGGCCCTCTCATTCTGACTGGCCCAGTCAGTTGCAAAGTGGACATAATCGATGGCCCTGGCAAACATGGCATTGGCCATCTGGGAGATGCACTTGTGGGCAGCAGATTGTAAAATCAGCATATCATCAGCAGATCTCTGGAAGGAGCCAGAGGCAAAGAAATTCAGGGCTATGGTGACCTTGAAGGCCAATGGCAATTCATGCCCATCTGGTCTATTTGAAAGGATGGCTTTTTCCAGGAGGCTGCAGATGTCATGATGAATAATACGGGGGTGGGGTGGTGATGGGGGGTGGACGGCTTCCCACCAACCCCGGAGGTAAAGTCAGCGTGGAGCCAAACTGCCTCACACCCCCCACTCTGCAGCCATAATGCACTGCAGGCGGGCTTAACAAGAGCCAAGTGGGACTTCTGCCCCTCACTGGGGAGGAAGTCCCACCCTCTGGGGCTGCCAGCCAATCCAATTGGCTGACAGCTCGAACAGTCCCGGCAGTGCCAGGAGTGCATTAGTGGCTGCTAGCGGAACTGCATGAAGAAGACGGAGAAGGCCCAGGGCTCCCTGAAGCTGGTAGGTCCAAGGTCTTTGCCAGGATTTGGTTGGTCAGGGACAGGGCACGGGGGGTGGAGGGGATTGGGTTTAAGGCTGGGAGGAGTAATTTGGGAAGAATGGGGGGTTTCAATCTTAGATGGGGCTGTCCCCTGATCCGCAAAGGGCAGCCCCCAAAGATTGAAGCCCCCACTTCCTTCCCACACTTTGAAGGTTCTATTTAAAAAATTTGGCTGCCCACTCATTTCCGGCTGCCCATGACAAATGTTTTCTGGCGTGGACAGTGTATTACCAGGGTCAATTGGCTTAATAACAAGCCTAATTGACCCTTGATTACCTATTTGAATATGGCAGGCAGGCTGCAGAGTTCAGCACCCACCCACCACCACCCCACCCCACCAACCCCCCCCCCCCCACCCCCAAACCTGTATTATGGGGTGAGCTTGGCGAGGATGTGGGCACCCACCCTATTTTATGTGTCGCCCCCCCCCCACTGGAAACACATCTAGTATTTATGTGCCCCTCCCCCACCACACTGGAAACAAACGTAAAATGCAACCCAAGCTGTCTACATTACTTGCAAAATAATGCAGCCCAGAGAATTGTTTTGTTTTGGGAGTTAAAGCTACAATTAATTTAGAAGCATTCAGTGATGGCTACATTGTCAAGAAGATGGGTGGAGCTTAAGAAAGTTCTAGGATATCAATTGACCCGTGTGTTTGCTGGGGGAGTGAGTGTTCTGCACCAGGGGGAACATGTGCTGCTGTGAGCAAGCCCAAGACAGTAAAAGTATTGCTGTTAACTGGCTTGGTGTAGTGGGGGCTCAGGAGTAGTCCCAGGAGCCATTTGATAGCTCTGTGCAGTTAGGGCTCAGGAGGAGTCCTGGGGATCTGAGGAGGTGGCAGTAGGTTACTGGCTTCATGCTGGAAAGGGTTAGGGCTCAGAAGAAGCCCTGGGAGCTAATACAGCTTGGTATAGCTGAGGAGATTGGAGCTGGGTGAAATCCAGGAGCTGTGCTAGCCCAGTGAAGCTAGCCAGCTATTTCCGAGCTGAAATTGTTGTCAGTCAGTAGAGGCTGGAGCGCAGACACAGAAATCCAAGGGAATGGGGTCTCAGGAGATGAGTTGAAACTTTGGTGGTATGCAGTCGTTGAGGCATTCTGGGTTGGAGTAGCTTTGAGGGAATTCAGAGGCTTGATCTTCGAAAGTGAAAAGTTTGGAGTCCCTCGTGAGGATGACAGAGATTGGTTGTCTCAGTGTTTACTGATGTCTGGGTGAGTTGCTGAGAAATCCAGGACATCTGTCTTGGTCTCGTTTGCTGTTTATTGTGCAGTGCGGGGTGTCCGACCACAGTTTGTCTGTTAATTTACCTGTACCTCATATTAACCCTGAATGTTAGAGTATAAGGTAGATAGTATAGATTGTTTTATCTTTTTGACCTTGCATAGTAAAGTTTATTTTTGTTTGTTCAAAACCCGTGGAATTTTGGGGCTTCATTCTCTTAGCAGCTGACTTGAATCTTAAACTTTGTCTACTTTAAACAAAATGTAATTGATCCCTAACTGGATCTTAACAAAAACTTGGGGGTCTGGTCAAGGATCATGACACTTCGAAATCACCTCTAAAGTAGCACACCCGTAGAAAAATCCTGTCAGCAAAGCCTTTCATTTAGGCAAAGAAGCAGCTGTCATATAGTTCAGAATTTGAAGGCTTTCCAGCTGGTCAATTTTATAGCCCTGTCAATGCCCAATGTGCTTTCACCTTGTTGTCCTTAGCGAGTTTCAGATAGCCCAGGAAACCTGCGCACCATAGTTAAAGACAGAGTTCAGGGTTAAATCCTCAGTCATTTGGCTTTTTGCATGTTTAAATCACAGACATGCCAGCCTCAGATAAATGCAGAAGTTGTTTGACTCCTGCCTGGTTCCCGTCATACCAGCATTTGTGATGCTTTAACTCCCCCATAGGCACCAACACCTGCCCCACTTATTGCAGGTTAAAATTCCACCGCCTCCCACCCATCATGTGAATAATTTACTAATTAGCAAGCTGGTTGGTTCTTCAGAAGCGCTTTAATCACAGCATGTCATTCTGTCCATGATACTCTATGGAAAGAGGAATGCTAGAATGATCAAGAGGCAGCTTTGCCTGATTGGCTGCATGCACCAAGATGCTATCAACTATTTATGGAGCCATTACACAGCTATCTGGTCATGATCATGGGACACGGTTTTCTCAGCCCTGGGTCAGCAGAGAAGCAAATGCCAAGCTGTGCCATCTGTTGCAAGGGCATCTGCAGCTACCACGCAGTATAAGGCTTACACATGTAGGAATAGTAATGATCAGCTGTGGTCTGGAAAACTAGCCTTACACCTCCTTGCAGTGTTGATCTACAGGATAGGACCACGGGGTATCACAGAGGGCAATCTGCACAAAAGTATCTCATGCAGCAATGCCATGCACTGACCATCAAATTGTGGGTAGAGTATTATGCTGCTCTGTCATTGTTCTGTTTGCATCTAGTGTCCCTTTTTCCTCATTGCAGTATAATCCCTTGTTCTTGCATTTAATAAATTCAGCATTCGGAATGCTTGTCCAATGCTGTGGATGGAATCTTCTGCCTCAACAGGGGGTTAGGAAGAAGACGGGAGGGCCTGAAAATTTGGGAGTTGGCATCGGGATCAATACCTGACGTCTTCCTGCCTCCACCAGACATAAGTTCTGATGGAAAGACCCATGGTCAACCTTCCTGCCCTGCCTCCATTTGCGTCCTTTAAGTGGCCAATTTACGACCATTTAAGGGCCTCTATGCCTCCATTGCAATCTTCCCAGCTCCAGACAGACCTGCTGACATATGGTCTGCACGACTGATGTGCGGCTGCGTGTCAGCTGGAGGTGACCTGTGCAGGATCAAGGTAATGGACAGGGGGGTGGCCAGTGACAGTCACCCCTTGCCCTTGTTGTCTATCCTCGTGGCCTCTCTCCCCATGACCCCCACCCCGCGAGACCTCCCCCCACCGAACAGCACTTACATTTATCCTGGATCACTCCACAATCTTGGGACTCTGGGAGGTGTTCTTCTGGCGACAGCCACAGCCTCCACTGTGGCACTGCCGAGTGCAAGAGCTGCTGGCCACAGCCTAAATGTCATATTTCAGGGTCATCAGTTGGGAGGAAGGTCCGTCGCTGTCCAATTAACTGCCTGATGGGCAGAAGATACAGCGGGCCTTAACCCTAAGAGTCAGGGCAGGTGCCTTGCCACTTTTTCAGGCAGCGCGTGAGACACCCAATGAGAATGGAGGATTCCGCTCTGTGAATCTCTCTCTTATTTATTCCTACCTCTTAATTGTAATATATGCATAATTTGAATGCTGACATAGCTGTAGTTGAAAATCATGCCTCAGGTGACAACAAAAAGAAGCTAAATAACCTGGGACAAATAACTTGTCAGCTCTCATTGTCTAAAATTATAAATGAAAAATAGCTTTTTATTGGATGCTTATGAATGCTTGTTTGGACCTACCCCATTATAAGTCAGTGCTTTCAGGAGAGGATGGAGAAAATCACAACTTTTTAAAAATGGCAATATTATCATAAAATATTAGAACATTTTTTCTACATTGTTTCTATGCATCCAAAATATTGTTGCTTTGTATTTAGTTCCTACATTGGTAGCACAAATGGAAAAGTACAGAAGCAAAAAAAGTTTTTACTTATTTTCCTTTGTGTTTTTATTCATGTACAGCTACTAACCTAAGGCTGTTTAAAGGGGCCGGATTTTAAGCTTCCCAACCAGCGGCTTTGAAGGCAGGGTTCACATAAAATCCAGTGGGTGGGTTTCCTAATGTTTACCTGCCCGACCCATGCAAAATTTTACCGAGAGCACTGGAGATGTTGGGCAGCCCGTCCACCCTTGAGCCTATTGATGGCCGCTTAAAGGTCTCATCCCGCCACTGCCAGTATGTTACCTGCGGTAAGGGAGGCCCACACCATGCGGAAGCCAGCTGGTGTCGGGCAAGGGAGAGGGGTAACCTCCTTTGCATGTCCACTGGGCCCATCAGAGGCACCCCTACAAGGTCATCTCCCCCTTAAGCCTCCTCCTTAGCCTCTTGAACCCAGCTCCCCCTCGCCCACTCACCAATCAAAATACTGGCAGTGGTGGGATGAGGCCCCTATGTGGCCATTAATTGGCCACTTAAGGGCCTCAATAGGCCGGTATGTAATGCTGGACATGAGTGGTTGGATACTTTATTGCACAGGCATTGAGTGGACTTTGGGTGCAAATGAAAGGGTCATTTCAGACATCCAGGATGGAGGCGGCAGACCTGGCATGAGGTGGAAGCAAATCTTTGGTAGCCTTGTAGAAGGAGCATTGGATCAAGGTGTCCTAGTGTCCCTGCCTCCCTGGAGGTTACCGAGGTCTGTCTCCACGCCCTCAGCATTCTCCGCACCATGCTCCTCTTCTGACTCACCATCGAATTCATCATCTGCGACCTGTGCAGCAACGTCAAGATCCTCTTCCTCCAGTGGGTCCCTCCTTGCCAGTGCGAGATTGTGGAGAGCGCAGCATGCAACCACTATAAGTGATACCTGCTCTCAGGGGTATTGTAGTGCACCCCCTGAATGGCCCAGGCATCGGAAGCGCATCTTGAGAAGACCTATGGTCCTCTCTACCACAGCCCTTGTGGAGGCATGACTCCTATTGTAACGCTGCTCTGACTCTGTTCTTGGGTGGTGAAGAGGCATCATGAGCCACCTTTTCAATGGATAGCCCTTGTCACCCAGCAGCCATCCATTCAGTTGGGATTGAGCACTGAAGAGCCTCGGCACCAGGGAGTGTCTCAGATGTACGTGTCATGGGAGCTGCCAGGGTACCTTGCACAGACTTGCAGAATATGCACCCTGTGGTTACACACTATCTGCACGTTCATGGAGCGAAATCCCTTCCTGTTGATGAAGGCACCTGGCTGACCCGATGGCACCTTGATGGCCACATGTGTGAAGTCGATGGCACCCTGGATGTGGGGGAACCCAGCAATCACTGCAAAGCCTCTGGCTCACTCAGCCTGGCTGGCCTCGTCCGTACGGTAAGGAATAAAGGTCAGTACCTGGCTGAACAGAGCTTCTATCACTAGCTTGATGCAGCTGTGGACAGCTGATTGGGACACTCCACATAGATCCCCCACTGAAGCCTGGAAAAAGCAGAGACATAGAGGTTGAGGGCCACTGTGACCTTCAGAGTCACTGGCATGGGGTGTCCACCCATACAGTCGGGGGTGAACTCAGGCCCAATCATCTGACAGATGGAGTTCACTGTCTCCCTTGAGAGGCAGAGCCTCCTTCGGCATTGCCCCTCAGACATGTTGAGGTAGCTGCATCGCTGCCTGTAAACCCTGGCAGCAGGATAATGGCGTCTTCTGTGGCCCCTTCCGCCTTGGACTTCCTACTGGTCCTGCATCCTTTGTGCCTGCGCCTCTCCTCCCACGGGTCGCTCCACTGGAGGCTGCATTGGGGCACCTGGCCTCCTCTCCCTTCTGCCTCTCTCTTCCTCCTCAGGGGAGGTGCCACCAGCAGAGACCACAATCCCCATTACCAGGGTAACGGAAGGCTGTCTAATACCTGTAAGGGTCCACACGGTCTGAATCCTCCAGGAGCCTTACAGACACCAATGAATGCTGAAATGAAGCCTGGTAATGCTAAGAATGCCCTGAGCAGAGATGAAGCTTCCAAGTACCAATAAGCAACCAGCAGCAAACTATCTCCAAAATTCCTCACAACTCACGCTGGCAATGCTGCTGACCCTTTTTAATCCTGCCCTTACATGAGGTTTTTGAAATTGTCGGCTGCTTGCCTGCCCACTTTGCCCATGCATTGAGTGCGAAATTGCACGGGCAACGTAAAAAACAGCTTAATTGCCTTTTTAATGGCCTTAACTGGCCTTGTAATTGATAGTGGGTGCGGCTCTGACTCCCGCTCGTGCCCACTGAGCGAAATATCGCGTGAGTGTACAATGACGTTGGGACGCTCGCCCAACATGATTGCGCGCTATTTTATGCTCAAGCGTGTTGAGCCCATGCCTGCACACTGAGCGAAAAAGTCTGGCCCATGTATATGTTCAGGTGACTGATTCTGATGCGTGGACAGTTTTTTTTCCAGATTTTAAAATCTGTATTGATTGGTTTTAAATTCTTCAGCTCCCTGAGGCAGCTCTCTGCCTTTAGGGAGCTTTCATTCTGCGCTCCCTAGCGCCCGCGCTTACGTCAGCACCTGCCCTCCTCCCGCACCCACCCCGGCGGCACTGAGCATTTCAGTGCGCGTTTTAAAATTTTTGAAATAAAAATTTTTGTTTTTAAAGTTTTTTAAAAATAAAAATAAAAGTTTTGAAATCGCATACAGGGGCCAATCGCAGGTGGCGGTCTGTTCCCTGACCCTCCTGGGCCTGCCAATCGCGCCCACATGTCGAACTAAAAATCCTGCCCCTGGCTTCAAATCTGCTGTTAACATGTGTTAAATGGCTGCAGGGCTGCCCCCGCCGACGTTTCAGGTGGCCGGGCAGGAAACCCAGCCATCCAAAAAATCCTGTCCAGTAAGTACAGATCATTGTGTATGTTAATACACTTTATTGATGGTCATGGACAGTGGACTGTTTTTACATGCACAATGATTGTTACCAATAAATCAATCACTTACCAATGTTTCAGAATTCATCTTTGTAATATGTCTGCTTTACTCTTTAATTATATGCCAACCACTATTTCACCAGTAATTTAAAAAAAAATTTAAATAATTCCATGAACATATACAGCAGCAGTAATACAATATAAACTAACCACTCAGAAGAGAAGTTGATGGGATATTGATCAAAATAAGCAAACAGCCGTTGAGCTAAGCTTAGAAATCCACAGCTTCCAAGTGAGCTGTTCTCAACAGGGGCGTGGATCAGAGGTTGGGCTACAACAATATAGGATTGAGTCTTTGACTCATGATTGTGCTTAGCAAGACTCCTCCCATAGAGCACAGGATTGCTAAATAAACCCTATGTGAAATGCAAATACCAATGACAATTTAGAAATTATGTGCAAATATTATGGACTCAGAAATGTAACTCAGGAGATTGAAACTTGTTCATTCACTGGTATGGCTACATCCAATATAATTGTAAAAAATATTGGTGGGACAAATGCCTGTTTCAAAATCCCAAGCACCTATTCCTTAATAAGTGCAAAACTTCATAAATAATTACCATTGAGTAAAATACAGATCAAGATTCATGGGATATTCAGTTACATGTGTCAAAATAGTTTCTAAACAATGTCCATAGTCTTCTGAGAGACTTATTGTTGTTACAGTAAGTGTTCTAAGTGGTCATTGTGTTTTTTTAAACAATCATTAGATAATCCTCATTACTTATTGCATTCATATTGAGGTGACTTGGCTGCCAATTGTTAAGATTTTTTAAAAAAATTTTCAAATTTCAAACTTCACAATTTCATTCAAGGTATAGTCACATGGAATTTGTATGTTGCTGTGTGAACTGAGTGAGGCCTTTTCTGGGTTATATAGGTAATGCTCTTGGGCTGTTTGCTTATCAACAGTTGCTTATTACCTCCCAAATAAAGAAATAAAATAAATTGCCAGTGTTGAATAAGCCAGTGGAAGGGGGGAGAGGGCAGGAAGAACAAAGGACAAGGTCTGTGATAGGGTGGAGGCCAGGGGAGATTAAATAACAACAGATATCATGATGCAACAGCCAACGAGAGTGGTAAGGAATATTGTGTCCAAATGAGTCCTGAATTGCTACATAAAAACCATCTGAATGCAACATGAAGGGATAAAGAAAGAAACAAGATGAAGACCCATCCAGCAAAACAAAAAAAAAGGAGGCAGAGGTTGTGTTCTAAAGTTGTTGAACTCAATGCTGAAGGCTGTACAGTGCCAAGATGAAAAGGTGCTGTTCCTCGAGCTTGCGTTGAGCTTCACTGGAACACTGTAGCAGGCAATGGACAGAAAGGCCAGCATGAAAGCAAGGTGGAGAATTAAAATGACAAGCAACTGGAAGCTCCGGCTCGTGCTTGTGGACTGAATGGAGAAGTTCCACAAAGTGGTCAGCCAGTCTGCACTTGGTCTCCCCAGTGTAGAGAAGACCATATCATGAGCAGCGAATACAGTTTACTAAATTGAAAGAATGACAAGTAAAGCACTGTTTCACTTGAAAGGAAATTTTGGGGCCTTAGGCAGTGAGAAGGGAGGAGGTGAAAAGGCAGATGTTGCATCTCCTACGCTTGCATGGAAAGATGCCGTAGGGGAGGGGTTGACTGAGGAGTCGCAGAGGAAATGGTCCCTACGGAATGCTGAAACGGGAGGGCAGGGGAAGATGTGTTTGGTGGTTGCATTATGCTGGAGCTGACAGAAATGGCAGAGCATGATCCATTGAATACAGAGGCTGGTGGGTTGCAATGTGAAGACAAGGGTAACCCTACTGTGGTCCTGGGAGGGAGGGAAAGGTGTGAGAGCAGAGGTGCATGGAATGGATTGAACATGTTGGTTGGCCCTGTCAACCACACCAGGTGGGAATCCTTGGTTGAGGACAAAGGAACATTTGTTGGAAGTGCTGGTGAAGAAGGTTGCATCATCAGAATAGATGCGACGGAGACAGAGAAACTGAGAGAATGGAATGGAGTCTTTACAGGAAGAAGGGTATGAGGAAGTGTAAAACAAAAATAGAATTACCTGGAAAAACTCAGCAGGTCTGGCAGCATCAGTGGAGAAGAAAAGAGTCGACGTTTCGAGTCCACATGACCCTTCAACAGAATTGTTTTTATGAGGAAGTGTAGTTGAGATAGCTCAAGGTCGTTCGAGGGAAATCTTAAGATGGTTCATATGCCTCAAAAAAACTGTTGTTGCTCAATGTCCTATTATTAGCAAGTAAGTAAGACCCTGTCCCAGCTTAACAACATTGAAGACTGTCATATTCTTAGAATAAGCTTGGTTTCCCTATTGGTAAAATCTCAGAGGTAAGAATTACATGCTGTTCAGATGAAAAGGTAATCCCCATACAGTGGAACTAAATATGATACTCAGAATTATTGTTAATTGTTATGGTTTATTAGAAATGAAATGGCATTGTCTAATATTACCATCTATTGACAAACTAATTAAATAAATGAGTTATAGATTTTCACTTCAACTTTATAGTATTACAAAGTAAAGCAGCCATTTGAAGAATGTGGAATACACAGAGGAGGAAATACTTCAGATTTAAAATACTAATTTTACAATTGCCATATTTAGTGTAGTTTTAAAGGAACAACATAAATGAAAATCAAACCTTAGCGTAAGGTGTAATGTTATGCAGGTTAAGTTGATTCAACAGTTCAATTGCACCATCTAGTGTAGAGATTCTTCACTTTTCTGTTTATGGATATGGACAAATCTGCCATCCTTGATTACATAACTGTAAGGATGAAATTTAAACATATGTAGGAGAGGGATGAGGGAGATAGGTAAGAAATTAAAAAGCGGGCTTCAAATGTAGTAATTTTTGCATTATTCCCAGTGCTGCCTGCTTTTGAATACAAAAATAAGATAGTGCGGATGAATGCGTGGCTGAAGGGGTGATGCAGGTGGGAAGGCTTTAGATTCCTGGAGCATTGGGACAGTATGTAGGAGGCCATTACAAGCCGGATGAATTGCACCTCAACAGGGCTGGGATTAATATCGTTGTGGGGAGGTTTGCTAGAGTTGTTGGGAGGGTTTAAACTAGTTTAGCAAGGGGATGAGAACCTGAATGTAGACTAAGAAGGGAGAGAAGCAAAGCTTGAAATGGAAAGCAGAAAATTAGTAAGTGAGTATGGAAGGCAGAGGAAACATAGGCTACGAAATAGATAAAAAAGGAGTCATTGAGTAATGGGATATACTTCAATGCAAGAGATCTAGTGAATATGGCAGATGAACTGAGGGCACAGATAGACACTTGGAAGTATGATTTTGTAGCTATAACTGAAATTTGGCTTAAAGAAGGGCAGGAAATGGCAATTCAGCGTTCCTGGTTACAGGGTTTTCAGACGGAATAGAGAGGGGGATAAAAGAGGAGGGGGTGTCACAATATTTATTAAAGCTGTGAGGGGGTATGATACGCTAGAAGGAGCATCGAATGAGGGCATTTGGATTGAATTGAGGAAGAAAAACAAAGCAATCCCATTCCTGGGAGTATACTATAGACCCACAAACAGACAAAGGGAGATAGAAGAACAAATATGTATGCACGTTGCTCAGAAGTGCAGAAATAATAGGTCAGTAATAGTCTGGATCTCAATCACTCTAATATTAACTGGGATAAAACCAGCATTAAAGGGCCCAGAATTCTTAAAATACATTTAAGAGAAGATTTTTAGCCAGTACGTAGCAGGCCCAACAAGAGAAGGGGCAGTTTTGCATTTAGTTTTAGGGAATGAAACTGGATAGCTGGAAGGGATATCAATGGGAGAGCATTTTTGTTTTAGCGATCATAATTCAGTTAGAGTTAATGTAATTATGGAAAAGGACAAAGGTAGACAAAGTTCAAATGTTTTGAATTGGGAACTGCCCAATTTTACTAAGCTGAGATATGATTTGACGAAAATGGACTCGAAGCAGCTGCTTTAAGTTAAATCAATGTCAAAGCATTGGGAGGCATTCACGGAGGAGCTAGAAATGGTGCAGAACAAATATGTTCCCAAAAAGAAAAAAGGTGGGACTCCCCTCAGCTCCACTCCGATATCAAACTGCATGCTGGGTGGATAAGACAACAAAAGGAAGTTTATGTCTGACACTGAGAGGTCAATAATGCAGAAAGGAGCATAGAAAGTGCAGGCTTAAATTTAAGAAGCAAATAGGTAAGCAAAGAGAGGGCATGAAAAAATAGTGGAAAATCAAGGAAAATCCAAAGATGCTTTATAAATACATAAAGATTATGAGAATAACTAAAGAACAAATGGGACCTATTAGAGACCAAAAAGATAACCTGTGTGTGAAAGCAAAAGTGTGGACATGGTTCTCAATGAACACTTTGAATCTGTCTTCACAAAAGAAGGGGACGATGCAGACGTTGTATTTAAAGAGGAGGAGTGTGAAATATTGGATAGGATAAATGTAGTGAGAGAGGAAATATTAAGGGGTTTAGCATCTTTGAAAGTAGGTAAATCACCAGCCCCAGATGAAATGTATCTCCCAGGCTACTAAAAGAAGTAAGAGATGAAATAATGGAAGTTCTGATCATTTTTCAATTTTCTTTCAGATACAGATGTGATACTGCAGCACTGGGGGACTGCTAAACTTGTACTTATGGTTAAAAGGGGAGGAAGGGGTAGACCAAGCAATTACAGATCAGTCAGCCTAACCTCAGTGATGGGCAAATTATTGGAAAAAAAATCTGAGGAACAACATAATTCATCATTTAGAAAGGCAGATTAATCAGAGAACATCAGGATGGATTTGTGAAGGATAGGTCAAGTCTAACTTCATTGAATTTTCTGAGGCGGTAAAATGGACGTCAGCAAGGCTTTTGACAAGGTCCCATATGGCAAAGTAGTCAGAAAAGTATAAGTATGGGATGTCCATGGAAAGTGGCAAATAGGATCCAAAATTGGCTCAGTGGCAGCACTAGGTCTCTCGCTTTTTGTGGTATATATCAATGATTTAGATTTAATGTAGGGTGTAAGATTAAGAACTTTGTAGATTTTATAAAAATTGGCTATGTGGTTGATTGTGAGGGGGAAAGCTGTAGACCGCAAGAAGATATTAAAGGTGGCAGAAAAGTGGCAAAACGGAATTCAATCCAAAAGAGTGTGAAGTAATAAGGCAAACAAGGTAAGGGAATACACAATAAATATTAGGATACTGGGAAGAGTAAAGGAACGGAGGAACCTTGGAGTGCATGTCCAGATATCCCTGAAGGTAGTAGGACAGGTAGATAAGTTAAGTGTTTTATCACTTCTTAACAATTAAGAATACACACACAGCTATCTGCTTCTGAACTCTAACTTGCTGTTTTTGAAGACAGAAGGTTCCATTATTCCTTATTCTCCGCCAGAGGGCAATACATCCAGGACTTAGCACACCCTACTGGCAGGTTTTATATAACAATTCTTTTTAACTAAAATGTCCTTTTACAAAAAGGCATAAACATTAAAAACAAACATCCCAATAAGGTGGTCAAGAACCAATACGGGATAATTTCCTTTATTTACCAAAACATAGAATATAAGAGCAGGGAGGTTATGCTAGAACTGTATGGTCACTGCAATACAGGAAGAATGTGATTGCACAGGAGAGGGTACAGAGGAGATTTAAGAGAATGTTGCCAGGAATGGAGAAATTAGCTAAGAGGAAATATTGGACAGGTTAGGGGTGTTTTCTTTGCACAAAAGAGAGGCTCAGGGGAGATTTAATTGAGGTGTATAAGATTATGAGAGGTCTAGATAGAGTGAATAGGAAGAACCTATTCCCGTTACCTGAGAAGTCAATAACAAGGAGGCATAGATTTAAAGTAATTGTTAGAAGGATTAGAGGCTTGTTGGGGAAAAATGTTTTCACTAGAGGGTGGTGGGGTTCTGGAACTCACCGCCTGAAAGGGTGATGAAGGCAGAAATCCTCATTTCATTTAAAAAGCGCTTGGATAAGCACTCGAAGTGCTGTGAACTACAAGGCTATGGTCTAAGAGCAAGAAATTGGGATAAGGTTGGGTAACTCTTTATTGGGTGACACAAACATGATGGGTTGAATGGCTTCCTTCTGTGCCATAAACTTTCTATTTTTTTTCCATAAACTGTTGGTCCAAAATTCCAATAGGGCACAAGGCGTAAAGTGGGTTGATGACCCTTTGGAGAGGCTAGAATTTACAGGGGAACCTAGTTCTTCCAGGTTGCTGTCCCATCTAAGAAATGGCTCAAATTTCAGTCACAGCACTAATGTTCTTTAGGGGAGGAAATCTGCTGTCCTCACCTGGTCTGGCCTACATGTGACTCCAGACCACAGCAATGTGGTTGACTCTTAAAAAAATGCCTCTGAACAAGGGCAATTAGGGATGGGCAATAAATGCTGGCCTAGCCAGTGACGCCCACATCCCACGACCGAATAAAAAAAAACTTGACACTGCCCACATCAGGAGACAACTTTAGGGCCACGTCTGAACGAATTCCCAGGCTATGCTGGGAATTCACTCACGGTGCCAGCTTTAGGTCCAGCAAAAGCATGCCGGCTCCACAAGGTCCTTCCAAAGCCCCTAAAAAAGTTCCCCGACATTAGTAAGCAATTCTAGAGTGATGTCATTGCCTTAAAATAAATGCCTATTTCCTTTAAGGAAATTTTTAAAAAAAATTTGGCATTTTCTCTTCAGCTCTTTAACAGCCTCATACTCTGCCATTGGGCTGGCATAGTGGGCGGAATCGTCCCAGATTTGCACAAAGTGCGGTAGCGTGCAGGAAAAAGGACATTTTACCCGCCAGTCAAACAATTATAGGCCAGTTAGTCTTATATCGGTGGTGAGCAAATTAGTAGAATCAATCCTGAGAGATAGGATTAACTGTCATATGGAAAGGCATGGACTAATCAGGGATGGTCAGCGTGGATTTGTTAAAGGAGGGTCTTGCCTCACAAATTTGATTGAATTCTTTGAGGAAGTGACAAGAAGGGTTGATGAAGGTAGTGCAGTGGATGTTGTGTACGCATGGATTTTAGCAAGGCATTTGACAAGGTCCCACATGGCAGATTGGTCAGGAAAGTAAAAGCCCATGGGATTCAGGGTAATGTGCCAAACTGGATAAAAGGTTGGCTTTGTAACAGGAAACAAGGGGTAATGGTCGCTGGATGCCCTTGCGAATGGAAAGTTGTCTCAAGTGGTGTTCCACAGGGCTCGGTGTTGGAACCCTTGCTGTTTGTGTTATATATTAACAATTTGGACGTGAACGTGGGGGGCATGATTGGGAAATTTGCAGATGACACAAAGATTGGCGGAGTAGTGGATAGTGTAGAGGATAGCCATAATCTCCAAAACGATATAGATGGGTTGGTGGAGTGGGCGGTAAAATGGCAGATGGATTTTAACATAGAGAAGTGTGAGGTCATACATTTAGGGAGGTCAAACAGTTACAGGGATTACACAATAAATGGGAATATACTAACAGGGATAGATGAAGTGAGAGATCTTGGCGTACAAGTACACAGGTCCTTGAAGGCAGCAGTTCAAGTGGACAAGGTTGTAAAGAAGGCATATGGAATGCTCTCCTTTATTGGCAGAGGTATAGAATATAAAAGTAAGGATATAATGTTGGAATTGTATAAAACACTGGTGAGGCCATAACTGGAGTATTGTGTGCAGTTCTGGTCACCACATTACAGGATGTAATAGCTCTGGAGAGTGCAGAGGAGGTTTACAAGAATGTTGCCAGGGTTAGAAAAGTGTAGCTATGAGGAGAGATTGGATAGGTTGGGGTTATTTTCCTTAGAACAAAGAAGGCTGAGAGGTCGTCTTCTTATCGTGTCCACGGACAGTCTATACATGGCCCAGCCAGAACTGGACACATTTTTGCGCCTTGTTGTTGAATTCAGCAAGATCTGCAACAGTGCTGGGTTCCTCTAGCGATAGATATTGCATGAGATGTTGCATAGTCTATGGCTCAGTTACACATTCACAAGTTGTCGGACAGGTTGTATATCCCCATTTGCTTAGTAACACCTTTGAACACCAATCTTAAGTCTGTTAAGGCACTTCCAGGTTGCCCAGTTGCAATTAGTTCCTGGAGGAAGGCTTTCATCCGGTAGAATTTCCATCGCTGGGGGTTGTTCGAGACTGGCGAGCCGGTCTTTCCGCAAGGCGATGCGGGCTTCAGATGGGGTTGATTGTAATGGAACAACACTGTTCATGAAGCTCTTCCTTGACTTTAGGCGGCTGGGTGTAGGTGTATGACCATGTAGAGAGTGCCTCTCATCTGATGTTTGACAGAGTCGCTCTTTCTTGCTGGCTACCATTCTTCTTATATCAGGGGGAGCGATACCCGCCAGGATAGATAGGCTGTTGGTGTTAGTTGGTTTTAAACAACATGTGATAAGTTGGCAGCTTGCATTCAGAACGGCATCCATCTTCTTAGTATGAGTAGATCTTTCCCAAGCAGGGCAGGCATATTCGGCAGTGGAATAGCAAAGAGCAAGTGCACTGGTTCGCAAAGTTTTTGAGCTTGCTCTCCATTTTGTGTTACTGAGCTTATTCAGGATGTTGTTTCGTGTGCTCACTTTTGCCTTTGTCTTTTCGATGTGGTTCTTGAAGGTGAGGCATTTGTCAAGAGTGACTCCTAAGTAGATAGGGTGCTCACAATGTGTCAGTGTTGCTCCACACCAGGTTACTTTAAGCTGGCGTTTGGGTTCACGGTTTCTGAGGTGGAATGCACAAACTTGCGTCTTTGATGGGTTTGCGCGAAGGTGGTTTTCTTCATAGTAGGATGTTAGTCCCTCCAAGGCCTCAGAAAGCGTTTTCTCCATGGTGTTAAAATCAGTGCTTTGGGCAGTGACACATAAGTCATCAGCATATATAAAACTGAGAGGTGACTTGATTGAGGTGTACAAAATTATGAGGGAAATAGATAGAGTGGACAGGATAAAATTGTTTCCCTTGGTGGAGAATTCTAGAACCAGGAGACATAGATTCAAGATAAGTGGCAGAAGGTGTAGGGGGGACATGAGGAAGAACTTTTTTACGCAGAAGGTAGTGGGTGTCTGGAATTCACTGCCCAAGTTGGTGGTCAAGGCAGAAACTCTAAACTCTTTTAAAAAGTACCTGGATCTGCACCTTAAGTGCTGTAAGCTGCAAGGCTATGGGCCGGGTGCAGGAAGATGGGATTAGAAAGGGCACCTGGGTGTCCTTGGGCTGGCATGGACAAGATGGGCCGAATGGCCTCCTTCTGTGCTGTAACTTTTCTATGGTTCTATGGCGGGCTTTTGCGTCATATTGTCCCATTCCCGGCGCGTCCTGCCTCATTAATAGTGCATTCCTGGGAAACATGCTGGATCACTGGTGGAGCAGCCTCTGATTCGCCCGCCCTGCCGTCACCTCAGGCCTTCAGTAATCTGGGCGCCATATTTAAAGGGTGCCCCTGAACAGAGCTAGCACTCTCAAAGGGATCGGAAACTGCTGCAAAGTCATGCTGCCAAAGGTAGAAAACACATTGCCCCCAAATTTAGTGATGCCTCCCTCGGGCGCCGACTGAATGCAGTAGAGGCCCGCCATGAAGTCCTCTACCCCCGCTCTGGGTGAAGACCAGAAAGCAAGATCACCAATCCAGCATGGGAGGCAGTGGCAGCAGTGGTCAGCGCTAACACCCTGCAAAAGAGGACAGCCGCCCAGTGCCGAAAAAAGGTGAATGTTCTCCTCCATTCTGCCAGGGTAAGTCGCTCTTCACATCACTCTCAACTTACACACTCACAAACCCATCACACATCCACAGGGATCTCTCTTACTGCCAGTTCAAGGAGCATCATCATTCACTCTCTCACACACACCTTCACCTGCCCTGCAGATTGCTTCCTCACCCCATCATGGCACCACTCACCACCCACACATGCCAGGAATCCTTCTCATCTGACCTGGCAGGCGTCCTGCTTATACTCTTTCCACCTGTTTTCATGCAGGACAAGATGGCACACAACAAAAGAGAGAGGTCACAGACTGGTGGAGGAATGCCTGACGTTAAGGTCCTCCCAGACTTTGAAAATAGAGTCATCCAGCTGGATTGACGATCTGGACCATCCCTGTGCTGATGGTGAGGTCGGCTGTGCTCAACTAAGTGAGGACCCAGCAGTGCAATATCCATCAGACAACCATGCTGTGAGTCAGTTCTCCTGTTACGCAGTCCCCTGCCATGCACTAATTATCTCTCCTTGCTATTGCAGGCACATCTGGGAAGCAGCCAAGGGGGGTCCACAAACCAGGTCTCGACTCAATCCCCAAGGACACCTCAGAAGAAGAATCTGATGACACACTAATTGAGGACCTGCCACAGCGTTCACCCACACCCTCCACCAGCGCAGAGACACACACCTCAGGGCGACCTAGTTCTAGAGTAATCTCGGGGTCACAATCCGGTGAGCCCATCACGTTGTCTGATCCACAGCAGGTGGCGGCAGAGACTTCCCAGGTTCCCAGCACTTGGAGGAATACTGGAGGCTAGAAATTTGCTGAGTCCAAGTTAGATGACGAGCCTCTGGACTTAGTCATGTCACAGTTGTGGGAGCTACAAAGGCAAGCTCTGGAACACCAGGAAGGGGTGTCCACTCTATTCCTCAGATTGCGAGGCACAATGGAGGATTCCATCTGCCTTCAGTCTGAGGTGATAGCGTCGGCATGCTAATGCACTGAGGTCAACAACGGTAGGATGGCGGCTGCCATGGAGAACTTGGTTCAGGACATCAGTCCTGCACTGCTGCACAGGCTGAACTCCATCACTGACAGCATAGTTGGCCTCCAACAGTGTCAAAGCGAGAGGCATGTGGGGCAGCTTGATCTCACTCCAGCTACCCCTTCTCCTCAAGGAGTCAGCCTGGGACCCCGGGCATCCATAGGGAGGATGACCAGGAGGTGCACATTCCGGAGCCATCATTCGGGTGACTCTGGGAGTGTCCAGCCCATCCGATTCCCCTCTTCTTGTGACCCCAGCAACTCCAGCTCCACAGGCCGAGGAGGGTGCCACTGCCACACAGTAAGACCCCAAAAACAGGCCGGGCCCTCCAGATCTCTGCCCTCCAGAGGATGCCCACCAAGGTCATCACAGACAGGGCGTAGCAGTCAGCAGGCTGCCTCCACTTCCGCTGTGGATGTCCGGAGAGTACCGACACTTAACGGCAGGGTTAGGAAAGTTAAGAAGATGTAGTGCACAGCCTGGGCACGGGTATTAATCACTTGTACTTAATATTCACTATTGTAAATAAACTCCCAAGAATGTCTCCTTGTTATGATGAACAGTTTTCGTATCTCGCAGATGTGAATCCTTTCTGCACAAGATAAAGGCAGGTGTCTCAGTCCAGGGTTTTTTCCCTGTGCAGTGTGTAACCTTCAGACCAAAGTGATGGTCTGGCTTCACACTCACTGGACACACTAGTGATGCCTGCACCTCGATTGGTGCTCAACTTTGCTGCTCGTGGGCAGGCGTCACAGAGTTCCATCATTCTCTCTGTGTGCTGTCAGCATCTTTGAGCTCAGGCTGGCCCCCCTCATCTCTTCAGCATCTGTGACCACTGACAGTGTGCTCCTGAAGGGGTCAGATGCTGAAGGCTGACAAAGGATCAGGTGCATTTAAAGTTTCATGGCTGCATCTTCATGATATGACCCTGATCACAGACCGCCCTCGTGAGATGCCCTCAGTCAGACAGGAGTCAGACATTCACAGAGGCAATGTGAAGATCTATGGAGTTTCCTCACTGCATGTTGTCATCATCCTCCTGGAATCTAGAGACTATTGGGGCCTCCGCTGCATCTCCATGACATGAGACTGAGCGTTGAGGGTATGTGCGCTGCCATCAGCCACACAGGAGTCAAATGTTCATAGATGCAAGGTAAGGATGTCAGGATTGTCCTCACTATATCTCGTCATCATTCCCTACGAATCTAGGGGCTATCAGGGCCTCTCAAGCACATCTGCCTCATCTGGCCAGTGCAATGGCCTTATTGCCGGCATCCTTGCCTTTGAGGACCTCATCATCATTATCCCCTTCAATGTCCTCTTCATCGGAGGATACGTGCAGGTTCTGCATCTCCTGCTCAGCCAGGTCCTCCCCGTGTTGCAGCTCCAGATTGTGGAGCACGCAGCAAGCAACGATGATATGCGACACCCTCTGGGGACTGTATTGCAGTGCTCCCCTGGACTTGTTGAGGCACCAGAACCTCATTTTCAAAGTGCCTATCTTTTGCTCCACCAAAGCCCAGGTTGCGTCATGAGCCTCGTTACATCACTGCTCTGCTGCAGTCTGAGGCAGCTACATGGGCGTCATCAGCCATGTCCTCTGAGCCAACCCTGAGATCTGTGCAAATCCCAGCATCCTTGCTTCCTGGCTTTCTTGATTCCAGGTGAAATGCACTAAGTTTTGTGCCTTTACAATGATGTCATCCGTGACCTCCTGGATATGCTTGTGCGTGGAGGCTTGTGTGATCCTGCACAGGTCACCTGTGGAGCCCTGGAAGGAGCTGCTGGTGTAAAAATTGAGCGCCGCAGTCACCTTCACGGCCATTGGCCATGGATGCTCTCCTTGTCCACGTGGCACCAAATCCTGCAGCAGGTGGCATACGTGACTGACCAGTTCTCTAAACATGCGCAATCTTCGGCGACACTGATTCTCAGTCATCTGCAGGAATGACAGGCGCTGTCTATAGGCCCTGGGTCTAGTGAGGCACCTACGAGCAACGGCTCACTGTGGATCTTCAGCTGCGTGAGCAGCAGGCCCTGCACCCCCTCCTTCATCTTGAGGGATGTGCTCCTCCCTTTGATGAGCCAGGCGCCTCCACTGCTCTCTTCTTCTCTGGTTTCTAAAAGCCATGAGGCATACTTCTAAATCACCAGTCTCCATGATCCTGATGTTCTCCTCCTGCAGGATTGAAGAAAGAAATGCGTGGGTTAGCATAGGTGTACTAAGTTAAGTCTGAAGGCCCCTCACACAAGCAGGAGAGTGTTGGCCACCACTTGGATGGCCAGTGTGTACACACTCATTGGTTGTCTGAAACCCCACCCACCCCTGCTCCACTCCACCTGACCGATTGGTGGCAGCTTTGCCCACTGGACTGCATGCTGTGCTCTCAGCTCACGCGCAGACATTCTCCTAACCCGCACTGCAAGGCTGCACTGTTAGCTTGAACCATAATAGATACTGGTCCAAACCTTAATAAAGACATTGCAAGGGGCTGTGAGCGCCTCCACCAGTGACTGCACCATGGCCACCTTTCACAAGGGGGTGTACAACTTGCCCAGTTGGCTAATTGCTCTGCTGCCCCCTAAAACACACATTAATTTGCAGTCTGTGCCTGAGGGGTGAAAAGTTCTGGAGCATTTGGTGGCACTTTCATGCTTTTGCGTTCCTTGAGTGGGCAGAAAAGCTTCAGAGGCCCGACTCCAAAGATGTCAATGGAGTTGCAGCTGAACTGTCTCAACTGCGGAAGAATGCTCACTTTTGACAAGCTTTTCCAAGTGCATGGTCACTTCTCTCACCACCGCACCCCCCTCCCCGGAATGTGCTTAAGAATTTCCTTCAGTTTGTGCTACCTTGCGCACCCCCCTCACAACACCCCCACCTCTGGCCTGACCTGCACTGGAGCCCTTGCCCTGGCACCGCACTGAAAGCCAGCTGGGAAAAAGCGACTTGCCTGTGCCTCCCACAAATACACGGTGCCAATTCCTTGATGTCCGATGGGTGATGCTCACGAACACTGCGCAAGGTTGTGTGCTCTCACCTCTGAGTTCCCCTTGAAGTTCAGGTCACCAGGTGCACGCCTTTTAAAGGCAGTCATGAAGCACGCCGTTCTGAAGTCACACTGACATGGGCAGTAAATTTGACGTGGAGGGATGATTCTGGCAGCCAGAGCGTATAATTAGATGCAAACGTATTAAAATGCCGTTCCCAACATGCGGCAGCAGGAAACACGGCCCGTCATTGACAGGTGGAGTGGACAATTGCAACTGGTTTCATGATACCGTACAACTAATTTTTGGCCTTCTCACTATATTGTTCCCCCCTCCCCACCCACCATGGTGCCTGATGCCAACGGAGTCAGAAAATTCCCTCCGGTGTCATGCTGATTTTCCATCCAGCAGTTAGGTGAGCACTTCTGTTGTACCCATACAGGTGCAGATCACCTTTCTTAATGATCTAAATTACCCTGTCCATGATTTGGGATTGAATCAATATCTTTAGTTGCAAGCTGGTTGTAGAATACCCACTTTGGTATGCAGGAATCCTCCACATGAACCAGATGGCCGACCTAGTGAAGTTGAGCTCTGATGAGCATGCTTTCGCTACCAGATGTGCAGCACCTTGTAAGAACTTCGGTATTAAGGATTTTGACCTGCCACTTGATGTTGCAGTAGATCTTAAGCAGTGAGGGTGGGATATATCTAATAGCTTTATATGAGGTTGTCCAATGCCTCACGGCCATAGAGAAGTTTGATTTTTATTTTGAGACAAACTCCATGCTCTCTCCAAATCTGTGGGTGAGTCTGCCAAATGCTCAGGTTGCTTTTGCCAGGCAATGGGCGATTTTATCATACAGCACGGTGTTGTTGGAGAGGATGCTCTCTCAAGGTAGCAGAACTCCTGAACTGAGTTGAGGGATGCATTGTTGATGGTGACTATGGGATCTTGAGAATTGTGACCAGGAGCAGGTTGGTAGAAAATCTTTGTCAGACTTATTTTAAGGCCGTTCTGAGGCCTTGGTTAAAGTAGTCAACAAGCAGCTGGATGTCCTCTGGAGTGTGAGCTATGAGAGCACAGTCGTTGCCACACAAGAGTTCACTTAGTGACATTTATGCAAGCTTGACCTTTGCAGATTGAAGAGATTGCCATCTGTCCTGAACTGAGTGTGTACTCCAATGTCAAGATCTTTGAGTGCATGCACGGACATGGCTGAGAAGTAGATGGCAAACAGAACTGGAGCCGTTATGCAGCCCTGCTTGGTGTCATTGGTAACAGGAAAGATATCTGACGAGGCATCACTCTGTATCACACTGGCCATCATAACTTCATGAAATAAACAGATCACCCTGACAGGGCAACCATAATTGTACATTATCTTCCACAGGTCTTCACAGTTTACTGTGTCGAAGACCTTGTTCAGGTCAACAAACACCATGTAGTGATCATTGTTCTGTTCATGGGACTTTTCTTGAATTTGATGTGCCACAAAGATCATGTTGACTGTTCCTCATCCAGCATGAAAGCCACAATGCAATTCTGGGTACACTGAGTCTGTAAGATGAGTGATAATCCTGTTGAGAATAACCCTTGCAAGAATTTCTCCCGCTGTGGGAGAATTGAAATACCACAATGATTGTCACATGTGGACTTGCTTCCCTTCTGTTTGTACAGGTGAGTTATGGAAGCATCCTTGTAATCTTGGGGCACAATGCTCTGGTTCCATATTAAACAGAACAGGCTAGTGAATTTCCTAACCATGTGAGCTCTTCAGTACTTGAAATATTTCGGATAGAATTCCATAAGCTCCCGGAAATTTACCCACAGACAATTGCTCTATGGCCTTGGTGACTTTCGCTTGAGATAAATTGAAGGCAAGCTCATCCAGAAAATGATGCTGTGGAAGTGATTCAATGATATCATCGCACACTGAGGATTCTTGGTCCAGGAGGCTGTTAAAGTGCTTTGCCCAATGAGAGAGAATATCATGCCTGTCAATTAGGAGCTGATTGCCATATGTTGAGAGGGCAGGTGTTGTTGACTCAGGCGCCATAGACGATCAGCACTTGAAGCTGGGCAGTCGGGGTTATTTGAGACTTTGACCATGTGGTACTTTCTGTGCATGAAGAGCATATCAACTCTCTTCACCATCCCAGTCATTCCACTCAGATACTGACACTGTCCATCATTTAGAGAATAGCATAGATGCAGAGTCTAAACCCCATGAGACCCTGGCATGAGTGGGTGCAGCTTTGCCAGTGGCAAGGATAGTGCAGATACCAGTTCACCAGCAGGCAAGGTTGTACACAGGTTCCGATGCAAAGGACTCAGAGGAGCACTTCAATAGGGCAGCTTACAGAAGAATGTTAAAGGGTTTGCATAACAAAATGCTTGGTGCATTACGAAGACTGCCAGAAAGCCTATGGTTAATGTCAAGGAGCATGGAGGATTCCAGTACCATCTTGGCACAGGGCTTTGTGCAGAGCTTGGAGCCCATGCTTTTCAGCCTGGAAACAGTGGCCAACTCCGTTTGTATATTTGTGGACCCAACCATGACGTAGAGTCTGATGGTCGATATTGCAATTCCATTACAGCACATGCAGCAGCCACTCAACATCTGGTGCTGCAGTGGAAGCTCTGACTGCAGCCATCATGACTGCGGATTACAGTGTTCAAAGAGACTTGCATGGCATCACAGTAGTCCAGCAATCTCCAACAGATCACTAGGATTTCTGTGTTGCCCCTGGGGGAGCGGCAGTGGCTCCATGGAGCATGAAACTGCTGTTCTCTCTCAGGAGCACTACATTTATCCTCCACCATTGCCACTCTGCCAATGGCCTTGCTGTTGCCTGTCAGCCAGCAAGCCAAGATTGCTGCTGCCCATACAAAGTTAGTGTCATCCGCAGATGGGTCTTTGAGGTCCAGACCTGCTTCAGGTCATCCTCCAGGACTATTCGTAGTCTCCTCCACTGAATTCAGCAGCTTTCCACCATCCATGCTGAAGCCATTGGGTTGTAATATGTAGGAGTACTAGGACAAACAAAGGTATATGGAAGAGAGGCATTAAGAGAATGCACGGGGTGATTAGTTGGCTTTTGTATGCAATTTGGCATGGTTTCATCCATAAATTTGGTTTTGAATGTGTATTTTATGTTGGCCTTTATTTTTGCATTGTGGCTAGGTAGATGCTGTGATGGTCAGTGACAGGGGAAGATGAGGTGTTGGACTGTTGGTGAATGGGAAGTTAGGATTGAAGTTACTAGTACTGCATTTGGATGAGTTCTTTACAGACAGCCCCGCCCCTCCTCCTTTTTCTCCTCCTCATGCACCTCCTACTCCTCCACATGCTCCTGCTCCTCAGCTGCTTGCTGAATAGCTAGTGGCAAGGACTATCCCTCATGACGGTGAGGTTGTGCAGCATGCAGTAGACCACCATGAGTTTTGACATCTACTCTGCCAAGTATTGCAGGATTCCTCGAAGAGTGGTCCAGACAGCTGAACCATTAGTTCAGCATGTCAATGGTCTGCTCCTTTACATTTACATGCTGCACACATTTGCAAGGGATTTTTGACCAGGGTATGTGATCAGTGATAGCCCTTGTTGCCCAGTAGCCACCCTTTCCCATGATGATTCAAGTGCAGCTGGCACAGCAGACTGTTGCAGAATAAAGGCATTATGATTTTCTGCCTGTGGTCACACATTAGCTGGATGGTGAGGGAGTGAGATCCCTTTTGGTTCCAGTATAGGGCAAAGTTGACTTGTGGCATCCGTTAGGTGATATGCATGTAGTCAATGGCACCCTGCACCATGGGGAATCCTGTAATCCTAGTAATGTCATGTACTTGCTCTCCTGCTTCACTCTGGCAAGAAAGAATAAAATGTAGCTAGCAATAATTGAGTAGAAAGCTTTCTATTTAAGCTTTGAGTAGACTTCCTCTGACCACCCTTACATAACAGTCAATGGCAAACGGTGAGATGTTACAAATATCTTCAGCTCCGTCTAGAAAGAGCCAGACGCATAAAGGTTCATAGCTACTGGAAACATGGTCTTTGCCCTGCTCTGTCATTGCAGCTGTGGCAGCAGCAGGCGGCATATCTCAATGAAGCATAGACATCTTACACATTGTTCACATTGTTCCTTACTGAGGTTCAGGTAGGTGAATTACACCCTGAACACCCTAAGCAGGCCTCATATTGAGAGCCCTTCTCCTCCTCCTTTCTCTTAGCAGCTTGTCCTACTCTGTGTGCCTTCTGTTCATTCTCCAGGTTGTGCTGTGTTCCAAGGGGATTGCCTACCATTGCACCATGTCCAGAAACAATTGGTTTGTGCAGGAGTCTTGACATCATCTAAAACTCCTTCAGCACCTGTCACACCATTCCCAGTACACTTATGCAATTTTAAACAATTATACAAAGCACTAAACACCTTGAAGCAAATCAGGAGAAATTGACCAGCTACTAATCCGTAAGTGGTTGATGATTCCTTTAAATAGTGGTGGTGTGGATGTCCTTCTTGCTGCTGAATATGCGCTCAACTGTGTGAGGTTAAGAGAGGGTGTTAGCTATAGTGTTCCAGAGTCATATTGGACTTGAATTGTTAACTCTGTATCTCACTCCACAGATGCTGCAGACCTGCTGAGCTTTTCTGGCACATTTTGTTTTTATTTCCAATGTCCAGCATCTGTAATGTTTTGCTTTTATTTGTGTTACAGGTGTAACTGTGAGCACTGTGGTCCTCTAATTCTGGCTTCTTCTTTATTCTAATCATAATTGTTCCACCATTAGTGGTTGTGCCTTCAGTTGCCAAGGCCCCAAGCTCCTGAATTTCCTCCCTACACCTCTTTGCCCCTCTACCTCATTTGCCTCCTTTAAGACACTTCTTAAAAGCTACCTCTTAGACCAAGCTTTGGATCATCTGACCTACTATCTCCTTATGTAGCTTGGTGTCATACTTTGTTTTATAGTTCTCTTGTGAAACACCTCGGGCTGTTTCATTATGTTAAAGTTACTATATAAATACAAGTTGTTGTTGCTTTGAAATGGCACCACTGATGTCAATTCAGCATTGCATGCTCATTGACATCATGATCTGACTGCTCTGAATACCTCTGGCAGCTATTCACCATGCACGCCTGTACTAATGCCCTCACTAATATCGCATCTGGCGTGATTCACCCTTAGAGCGTGTGTACTCACTGTAGATGTCATTTTGGAGCTTTAAGGGCATTTGTAACATCCAAAAAATGCATATATCACCCCAATTTCTCACCCATAGCTTGTACCCATGATGTCCTCTTGAGACAGGGTCAGCAGGAAGAATAACAGCAGCATGAAAAGGATGTGGAGGACAACCCATTGCTGGCTGCAAGAGACAGTTATGTCATTCTCACACAGGAAGCTTCATCAGAGAGCAGGCGGATGGACTCTTCCGCCTTGCATGCCACTTTGTTGAGGGCATCCGACACCTCTGCCTGATGTTCTCCCGCCTCTCACTGCATCTCCAGCATCTTGTCTAGGATTGCTCCTTGAGGCTCATCATCGACTCAGAAGCCTCTTCCCCAGCAGTTGTTTGAGTGCTGGTGACCTTGGCTGTCTCTCCTCCTCATGCTGAGGACATATTTCCATGAGCTGACTACCAGGGTATGCCTGAACTAGATCCAGTACCCAGTGATGTGTGTATCTCTGGCCTGGTGGAGGGAGCAGGTGGCAGTGATGGCTCTACAGGTGCAATGTCTTTGTCATCCTCGATCCTCTGCAGGCTGGAGCTAGTGCTGGACTCGGGTTTGGGGTCAGGCCTCACCCTCTTCTTCCTGGTACCTGTAATTGAAAGAGGAGAGAGTGAGTGACTGCATGGGCTGCCTCCAACATGGCGCCAAGCATAACCCTAAGGTTTTTATGTCAACACAGTAAGCATGGTCCCATACTGGATGAAGGCCTCGCCGTCTGCACATGTATGGTCCCGAAACTCCACTGCCAGCTCAGCAGCCTGCCCTTCAGCTGGTGTGCGGTACCAAAGTTCATCCATACCCTCTCTCATCCTCCCTCTTGTGTTAGTTGCGCATCAACTTGTCTTGCACAAGAAGAGAGGATGGTTTGAGAGCAATTGGGGTGCAGGTGGTGTTTGCATGTTGTCAATCTTCATCAACAACCCACTGGCTACTGTGTGCTGTGTGACATGTGAAAGACAGTGCTCAAGAGTTCTTTGGAAAAGTGTAGCTAGTGCTCAGGAGTTTTTCTGCAGCACCCTCCAGAGCAATGATAGAAGGATAAGGCTGACAAAGGCAGCGAATGCTGGTACCCTCTATGCTATCTCGCCCCCAACCCCCCCACACACAATATGAGCTGTGTGTGTGGCATGGTCTAAGACCCACAGTCACCTCGCTACCTGCAAACTGCACGAACTGCAGTGGGACTATGAGCCATCACTGCATCACATTGAGACCCACTTTTTTGCATGGGCAGCACAGATGTTGGCCTTGCCACTGGGGCCCATGTCCCAGTTCCCATTCAGTGAGGTGAGTATGTGGGCTAGAGGGTTCACTTACCCTGGTGGGGCTAAGTCCGGTGGCAAGGGCAGGAAGCGAAAGTGTTGTCCGCCGCAGATCCCGGTGGGAAATCGCATCGAATTGTATGATGCTGGGCTCATTAACTATGCAGGATGAGGTCATTCATTCGTTTCCTGCACTGCAGGGCTGTCCTCTGGCGAATGTAGTTGGCACTCACCAGCCTAGCGACTGCCTGCCGTGCAGGGTTGGTGAGAGCGACAGGCCTCCTCCTTCCATCCCTCAGGTACAGGACGTCCCTCCTTTCCTCCACTGCATTAATAGTGAAGCATCGCTGAATCTGGGTGCCAGTGCTCCTTGGGTTCTGTGTTCTATGTCCTGGTCCATAGCTAAGAGCGTGATAAATCAGTATCTGTTGGGGGCGCCTTTTAAAAATGGTGTCCAGATATGACGGTAGGGTGCATGACTTCCTGCCTGCCCCGCACAACATTGGGAAACCCCTGGCTGCATAGTTAATGAGCCCAGCATCATGCGATTCAGTGTGATTTCCCACTGGGCTCTGCAGCAGACTACACTCTCACTTCCTGCTCCCAGACTTTGGCCTGCAGCGGTAAATCTTGGCCATTGAGTCAAGAAGTCTGAGTGGTTGTTTTGTTCTCTGGAGATAGGAGGTGTTTCAGTCCACAAAAGAAGTTAGGTGATTCTCAGGCGGACATTTTTTTCCAACTCCTTGTGTTTAAGTTCTTTTTAAAATATAGCTTTAAAATTTGTAATATCTCCATAACTGTATTGGGCATGACACTTTGGGAATACAACTCTACTTAAAAGACAATGAGGAGGAAAAATGCAGGGAGAGTAAGGTGGTCAGACAGTACTAGAGACACTTGCTTCCCACCCATCAAACCCTCCCATCAGGATTTGCATGATTCAGTGCTATCGGTCAAAAATAATTTACACACTCAGGGAACAGAATCCTTCTCTATTCATGAAGTTAATACGTTTCTCCAATGTAATGTTGTGTGCAACCAATGATGCATTATACTTTAGGAAATTCTGACAATTTGTAAAATTGAGTTCTGGGGGTCTGTGGCAAGCTATCACTGGCAATCAATATATTAGACATTTGTTTAACACCTTTATGTACAACTAATTGGCTCATGTTGCATATTTCCTCATATGTTGCATAAGAAATTAGAGTTGTGGTGACTTTCACAACTAATGACAGTGCAGTGCCTATTCTGTAGGTAGTCAGCAAATCAGAATCCAGCATGTGACACAACTTTTCGATGGGTGAACTGGTGCTGATTGCTTTTCTTGTATCGCCATTAAGTTAGCCTTCACATGTCTCCTTTGAAATGCTTGAACAGGCATCTGAGGGGACTAGTGAGAGGGGATGCATGTGCTGACATGCAACACTACTACTTTCTGTTTGGTTATTGCTCAACAGCAGGAGAATAAAAATGATTACAAGCAAATTATTGAAGCTCTGAGTTGCCTACAGGGCTCTGAAGCTGGTCAACAGCTTCACTGCTAGGCTTCAACAGCAGTGGCTTGAACATCAATTCCAGAAACTAAGCATGTTATTAGGGCCTTTGTGTCTATTGCAGATAGGCCTGCCTGAACTCAAACCATCACGGTAACTTGTATACAGATAGTAGACTCTTCCAAAACACCTAATATCTGATGCATGTTCTCAGACACCATTCCTAGTGCCTTCACCAAAATTGCATGCTCTGAAAGCATTCTTCTTCCACCTCTTCATCTTCATTATTATCACTGTCGCTGAACAGGAGCAAGATGCTAGTCTCATCTGGATGTCCATCTTCAGAACTCAGGTTGGACCAGCTGCCAGTACTGTCATCACCTACACTGAAGCTAAGCTGGTGACACCTAAGAACAGAGTCTCAAGATTCCACAGCCAAAGCTGTATCATGACCTATCTGCACCAGAATCTGCCTCCTTATGCTCCAATCCCAGCAACTCTTGCCTATTTGTGTTCTGTACGTCACCCTTTGCACTCAAACATTTTAATATCTGATAAAGATGAATAGAAAAAGAGCCTGTCCCAGTAAGTCCTGTTGGAACCATGGTATCTCCTCAGAGATGCCAAATACCTGTTTTTTCAAAAACTATGCCAATTCAGATAACCATTCCCTCTGAATCACCATCTAATGTACCTGGCCTGTTCCTTGGAAAGGAATTAATCATTGACTAACATGTGAAGAAGTGTTGGCACATAAAATGAATTTCTTTTCTACTCCTCTTTCTTTCTGAAAAAATCTCAAAAGGATAACAAGAAAAAGGAGAAGCATGGGTAGTGTTATAATTATGAGATTTATAAGATTATGTTTTGGGACTGTGTCTTTAAACTTAGGGTAAAACGAAGAGGGTAATGTGACCTGTGGGAAGTGGTGGAAGGGGCTAGCCGGGGAGACATTAATTACCATGACCAACTGCAATAACTGTCTTGACACTTCCTTTGGATAGGCACAGTGATTGGTAACAAATATTTGCTCTGTTTAATGTCATATTTGGACAGTATTTTTTTCATTATTGAGACTAAGAACTTTGAATTTCAAGTCACTGAAGATCCACTTGCAGAAACATTTACAGTAAACATTAAGGAAAACTGCTGCTTCTGGAAATCTGAAATAGAAATAGAAAATGCTGGAAATACTCAGCAGGTCAGACAATATATGGACAGAAACAGAGTTAATGTTTCAGGTCAATGGCCTTTGATGAACTCTGACAAAAGGACATTGACCTGAAACATGAACTCTGTTCTCGCTCCAAATGCTGCCTGATCTGCTGAGTATTTTCAGGATTCTCTGTTTTTACTGTAAGCAACACATTCACGTTTTCACTTTAGTGTACTGTTCTCTTAAACTGTTAACTTACTTAAGTTTTTGATGAGGTAACAGAGATGGTTGATGAGGGTGATTCTGTTGATGTGGTGTACATGGACTTCCAAAAGGCATTTGATAAGGAACCACACAACAGACTTGTGAGCAAAGTTAGAGCTCATGAAATAAAAGGGACAGTAGCAACATGGATACAAAATTGGCTGAGTGATGGGAATCACAGAGTAGTAGTGAACGGTTGTTTTTCGGACTCGAGGAAGGTTTATAGTGAACACCCCCAAGAATCAGTGTTAGAATCCCTGCCCTTCCTGATATATATTAATGACCTAGACCTTGATGTACAGGGCACAATTTCAAATTTGTGTATGATATAAAACTTGGAAGTATTCTGAACCATGAGGAGAGTAGTGTTGAACTTCAAAAGGACATAGACAGGTTGGTGTAATGGGTGGACAAGTGGCAGATGAAATTTAATAGAGAAGTATGAAGTGATACATTTTGGTAGCAAGAACTCAGAGAGACAATAGAAATAAAGGGTACAATTCTAAAGGGAGTACAGGATTAGAGGGACTTGGGTGTATATGCACCTAAATCATTGAAGGTGGCAGGGCAGGTCGCGAGAGAAGTTAACAAAGCATGTGTATTCTTGGCTTTATCAATAGGAGCAGAGAGTACAAAAGCAAGGAAGTTAAGTTAAATCTATATAAAACACTGGTTCAGTCTTAGCTGGAGTATTGCGTCCAGTTCTGGGCACCACACTTCAGAGTGTGATTGGAGAGGTTGGGACTGTTCTCCTTGGAGAAAAGGTTGAGGGGAGATTTAATAGAGGTATTCAAATTCCTGAGGTGTCTGAACAAAGTAGATACGGAGAAACTGCTCCCATTGGTGGAAAGATCAAGAACCAGATGGCATAGATTTAAGGTAACTAGTAAAAGAAGCAATGGCCTCATGAGGAAAATTTTTTATCACATAGTGAGTGGTTAGGGTCTGGAGTGAACTGTCTGAAAGTGTGGTGGACATAGGGTCAACTGAGGCTTTCAAGAGGAAATTGGATCATTATCTGAGAAGGGAAATTTTGCAGTGCTATGAGGAAAAGGCGGGTGTGGCACTAGGTGAAATGTTTCTTTAGCGGGTCAACACAGATTTGATGGGCCTAATAGTCTCCTTTTGTGTTGTAATCATTCTATGATTCTGTTAAATGCACTAACTGCTGCCTTCCTTTCACAGTTAGGATTAAAGAATTACGACTAGCCACAACATTTTGTAGTAGTACTTTCAATAGCCGTTCAGAGAATCAGATGTTTCTGCCCTGGTTGTACGACCAACAGCAGTTCTGCAATCTCAGATCTCTTTCCTGCACAAAAAAGACACAAATGATGCACATTAATTTTATTTCCTATGAGCCTTTAAATCCTACAGCAGCACACTACTCCTCCTCCCCAAAATGGGAGAGTTACTGATCAGATCTCACCAAAAATATTTTAACAAGGCTATACCCAGGAATTATAGTGGGGTCATACATAGCTCGTCCAATTTGGTGGCTGCAAAATGCAATGAGTCATTGTAATGTTGCTGCCATTGCTGGTATTGGCACACTAGAAGGTCTTCTGGAAAGAGAAAAATTAAGAAGCAGGAGCTGTAGTAGGCCATTTGGCCCATTAAGCATGTTCTGCTAATCAATAAGATCATTGGCTGATCTGATTGTGGCCTTAACTCCACTTTCCTGCCTGTTCCCCCGTGGTAAAGTGAGGTACCCTGACCCTTCATGAGAATGCAAGTGTACTGATCATGTGACAGCACTGACGAATCACTGTACAGCGTGGCCAACTGGGAACTGTAAGTCTAGTTCTGGAGGTTTCTGAGTGAGCATGTATGATCTGGTGCTCTGCCCTATGTCTCAATAAACCATCACTTAAATCAGTCTCTCCCCATTATTGATTGCAAGCAGCAATTGAGGAGAACATAGGAAGGCGTGCAGTTAGAGTTCGGTTGGCCTACGAACTCATTTACCCAAGACATAAAACCCCCATAACCCAACTTCTTAGTTGATCAAAAATCTGTCTCAGTCTTGAATATATTCAATGACCCAGTCCCCAGTGCTGTGTGTGGAAAGGAATTCCAAAGAAGAACTACCCTCTGAGAGAATAAATTCCTCATCTCCAACTTAAATGGGAAACCCTTAGTTTTAAACTGTGGCCCCATTGGTTCTAGATTCCCCCATGTGGGAATCATCCTCTCAACATCTACCCTGTCAAGTCCCCTCAGAATCTTATATGTTTCAACAGGATCGCTTCTCATTCATCTATATTCCAATTTATATAGGCCCAACCTTTCCTCATAAGACAATCTTCATCCCAGGAATCAACCTGGTGAACCTTTGCTGAACAAAAATTACCCACGTCAAAGCTAACGGATGGACTTCCCTTGCGAAATGTACTGGTTTGTATAGGGTACGTAAACTTGCAGGTAGACCTTCCTCCTGCATTATCATTGATGGCAGTTCACGTAGATAATTTCTTTATAAATTCCTATGTGACAATGGAAACTAAGAACAAAATATAATACTTTAAGGTAACAACTGAATTACGTTTGTGAGATTTAGTCTAAATATCCCCAGACCGTAATTTAATCCAGGTTCACCTGCAGATTGCACTTGATCCTGGCTCCCCATGTAATGCCCCGGGAAACCAGGGAGAACGAAAATATCAAACACTTCGGTCTGTGGTTCGGTTCTTGTTTGTTGATCATTGCTTCCCTATGTGACAGGTTTTGTCACGCCTTCCCTACTAGATTTCCTCTCCTGCCTGACGATGGAGCGATAACCAATATGAGGTGGCGCAGTAGCGGCGCGCGCGCGCGCGAACGGCACATGCGCTTCCCCCACCATATTGAAACGGCGGGCGTCCATTTTACGCCAGCCGTGCGGGCGCGATCCAATTTCGAAGCCAAACCTCTGCCTTGACGTCCGGCCTTTTTAAAAAGGGGCTGCTGGCAGGGAGACGCTAAGATGGTTTCCTCCTGCCGCCAAATAGAGACAAGGCTGGGGGAGGGGGAGAGATCACGCACAATATTCAAATCAAACATGCTCGGTGCCACTGCATACCTGTAACAAAGCTTATAAACTGCTCCTTTCTACTGAAGCAGTAGTTTATATTGAGCAAGTAGTAGCTAAGTGTTGCAGTTTGAGGTGATCCCTCCATCTATCTTGAGGACAATGGAACAGACAGGGCTCCTGAACTGCAGCACAGAATGGGGCCGAGGTTACCTAGCAGCCAGCCACTGACCAATCAGGGCGGCGGAGCCGAGGTGAGGCCCCGCCCCTCTCTCCCTGCTATATAAAGCGCTCATTAGGCAGGCAGTCAGTCTCCTGCAGTGTGTAGTGAAAGCAGTTGTTGCAACATGGCGAGGGAACAGCTCTGTAAGCTATTTGTTGGCGGGCTCAGCTTTGAAACGGTGGAAGGAAACCTGCGGAACCATTTTGAGCAGTGGGGGAAGCTAACTGACTGTGTTGTCGTACAAGATACGATCACCCGGCGCCCCCGTGGCTTCGGTTTTGTCACATATTCTTCGCCGAGCGAGGCGGATGCTGCAATGGCTGCTAGGCCTCATGTCTTAGATGGCCGCACGGTGGATCTGAAACGAGCTGTGCCAAGGGAAGACTCCAACAAACCTGGCTTCAACATGAAGGTAAAGAAGATCTTTGTTGGCGGTATAAAAGAGAACCTTGGCGAGAATGATTTACAAAGCTACTTCTCAGACTATGGTATGATTGAGAAAGTAGATGTGATCTGTGACCGAGAGACTGGCAAGAAAAGAGGCTTTGCCTTTGTGTACTTCGATGACCATGATTCTGTTGATAAAGCGGTTATACAGAAGTACCACATGATTAATGGCTACCGGTGTGAAGTCAAGAAAGGTTTGTCGAAGGAGGAGATGCAGAGCGGAACTAGACCTCGCGGCCGAGCTGGCAACTTTAGCCAGAGAAACGGTCGGAGTAATGGCAATTTTGGAAATGCAGCTGGGTATGGGGCCCATGGCGGCGGAGGCGGCTACTACAATGATAGAGGAAATCGAGGAGACGTCTATGGTGGTTATGGTGATGGGGGGTATCCTCGGCGTGACCGTTCCTTCTCAGGTGGAAGTTATGGTGATCAAATTGGGAGCTATAGAGGTGGCGGTGGATACGATCGTGGAAATTTCCAGGATGCCTTTGATAACTTTGGGAGCTATTCCCCTGAGCAGTCCAACTATGGCCCCATGAGAGGAGGGGGTGGTATGGAAAAATTTGGACCCTACAGGGGAGATTATGGTGTTAGCAATAGAAGCAGAAACAGAGATTTTGGAGGATATGCCTTTTAGTTCTTTTGGGGGCGGGTGAAGGTTTAAAAAAAAAAGGGGACTGCATAGCTACAAAATGTACTCTAGTATTGCGTACCAAGAAAACTGCATACTTTTTGTTTTAACTTTTTTCATAATAAACTACATTGAATTTATCTCTTGTCTGTAGTGTCTCTTTCTGGGTGAAGTCTACCTGAAGATGCTCAGGGTTTTAACCCGTTGATGCTTGTAGCAGTTTTTTTGCAATTTTGTTTCCAGTTCTTTATATAAATTATGAAGTCTAACTGTTCCCAGGCGCGCACTGCATAAAAGCAGTTAATTTCCATTTTTTAATGCAGATTTCAGAGGTGAAGTGAATCCATTAATCCCTTAAATTCTCTTTTTTTTATTCCTTCATCTTTATCAATGCAAAGTAATTAAATCCTTTTTTTGGAAACTTTCTGGGGATAGTATTTGTGGGATTTTTGTTCTGATGTCAGTTTCATGTTCGGGCCATTTGTAATTGAGGGCTTTTCAAATTTCTCTTCCTTCATAACAAATACCTGTTGCTGCCTTTCTATCCCTTAGATGAAGGGGTGGATAAGGATTTATTTTTTCATAAGTTATTGTTCTGAGTTCTCTTGTGGGGTCTGACACCATTAAAGCTTGTTTAGAATGTACCACATTAAATACACTTAAGAGTCTCTCATTCCTTTGCAGGGATCCAGGTAGTCATTTCTGGGTTGTGGTCATTATTGTGCCTGGCTGGATTGTCTTACCTGCAGCTGTTCTTCCAACAAACTTCCCTCTGACCCAACCTATCAATCACTCCTAGCCATAACCTGCAACTTTGCCATCTTTTGAATTTATGGTGCTGAGACTTGAGTGTTTTAAGTTAATATTTAAGTCTTTTACCTTGAAACTGAGCACCCAAATGTGACATTATAAATAACTAGAAACATGTTCTGCTGGCATGGTTTAAGTTAGTAGGATAGGCCTACCATCAAGTTGGCCTTCCGGTCTAGGTGCCCCATCAGCAGGAAGCTGATTTGTGCTGCTAAAATTTAGTTGAGTTGTCAGTACTCCTTCATACTAGTAAATTTAGTATCAGTGGGTAGTAATTTGAATAGTAGAAGCAACAGCAGAGCTTTTTATCCTCCACCAATGTCTGCATGCATGCCTGTTGGCCATATTTTTCTTCCTTTGGTTTTAATGCCATAGGCATTGAAACCAATCATAGGAAGCTCATCCCTATGTTAATTTGCATTGGCAAAACTTGGTTCAACTCCTTGCCCTTCCTTGGCTATCTGCATCAGCATAGCAGTTCATTTTGCCCTTAAGCCTATATAACTTAGGGTGTTAGGATGCAAATAAGGGTCTGGGTGGAAGTTGAGACTTGAGAATTGTCCAAAGAAAAAGATTCCATTCCATAATGGAAATACTGATTCAACAGAATATGCATGTTGGGTATAGCAAGGGGCCTTGCTACATCCTGGGCCTTCATACTTCCAACTGTATGAGTTAATGGTTGTTTTAGCAAGATTATTTAGAATATCCAGTGTCAAAGTTAAATAGGATAGTGCAACAATGTTTGAATGGACCACAGATTAGTTGACCCCTAGAATGGAAAAGGCAAGGCAATCTAGGAAATGCATCCCTTGGAGATTGGAGACCTTTTTGTCTCAATCTAAGAACATTATGTTCTCTGCAGTCTCATATGTTCAAGGTTATCACACTGGGTAAGTATGTAATTGTACTAAAGTTCAAGGCAGGTTGTACTTTTTTTTGAAGCAGAAAGTGTAGATGAAAGGATATGGATGAATTTACAGGAAGTGAACTGGAGCAAAACTAGGTATAAGAAGTTGCAGGAAAAGTTCTTATACTGAAGATGGGAAAATGAGGTTTCATTAATGTTGCTTCAAATTGTCAAGAATTATGTGCAACTTGCAATTTAATTGACATGTATTTATCACCTAAAATGCTTGTGCTCCATTGTACTTGAGTTCAAGTAGAGTGCAGCAGCCATTTTGGTTTTGTAAGACTGCACAAATGCCAATGAATGATCTGTGCTTATGAATGAGGAATGTTGGCCAAGATAACTACTGCTTGCATTTATATAGCATTTAACTTAACTATCAAGGCCATAAAGGAAGAACATGGATACAGAATATTAGGAACAGTCTTGGTCAGAGATGATTTCTAAGGAGAGAATTCCAGAATGTGGGGCCTAGATTCCTGAAGGTTACCCCTGCCAATATTAGTGTGAAGAGTGGGATGCAAGAGAGGAATCTCCCTGTCTGATCAAATAGTGTCAACGAATCTTAACTCCTACCTACACCAGTGGATTAGGAAGACGTGCCTAACATCTAAAGGACAGGTTTGGTCAACTTGGATATTCATTTAGGATTATGGTTTTCTAACTAGTTTTTGAGATGGTTTTAAATTTAGAAAATAAATTATACTTGACTATTACTGAGAATGATACCTAGCAATCGCCATGTTTTGTTTTTGTACTCCCTTGGATCATGCACTTTCCCTAGTCTAGATCGTAGCAAGTGAAGTGCATCAACTACCAAGTTGGTCTTGTCCAGTTCTCTTCTATTTCTCTTTGAGTGGTATGCTGAACTGTGACCCTTGGCACTTCTGTTTCCCAGTAAAGTAAACCTTAACCTTGTTTGATCCCCATGAGATCTATACAAGGTTGTGTAGATTAAGATTTTATTTTTAAATGTCTTATTGTCCTAAATAAAGCTGCTATTTCTTAAAACAAGTGTCTAAATAATTTTCAATGGTTAATAAACTCTCATGCTTTCCCTTCTAGGTCACTAACTGCACACTCTTCTCTCATGCAGCCCTCGAGCAAGAGTGGACAATTTTGGGTCGCAGCTTCTCAAACACCTGCCATCATCGCTGCTGTTTGCCAGGCTGATAGAAGATGAACGTCTGAGACGGTTGCTGCACACTCCATTGAGGAGTGCCACAATTCTGCTAACCATTAAATCTTGTAGTGCATCCTTTCTACCTGCTCCACCCATGGAAAATTGGTGGGAGAGAAACACAATGCCTAAAATTGCATATGATACAGAAATGTCATTTGGCCAGACACCACAAAGTAAGTCATGGAAATACTAAGCAAGAGCTTAAAGTTATTCCAGGCAAAGCCAGAAGGGGAAAAAGTCAGTGTCATTGAGGTGTTTGATTTGCCAATTTATACTGAATTATATAACCAAGGATGTCTCTTGTAAAGCTGCATCACCAACTTGAGGTGATCTTGATATACTGTATTATCAAGGACCTAGAGCTGTTTTAAAACCTTGGCCAGAAGATGTATTTGTTGGGCAGCTATGCTGCTGTCTGCCAAAATACTGGAATCAATTGAGATCTGTGTGACATGGATATTAAGGCTATCAGCATTGAAGTTTTTTTGGAAGAGATGAAGGCTGACTTTCAAACTGAACATTGCACTAGATTGAGAGTAACCTGAGCAGACTTAAACTGATGAGAACAGCTTCAGTTTTTTGCTTCGTCCACTGCAAAGTGGAGGAGGTGCATATTTCCAGCCATGGTATCTTTTTTGTTTGAAACGCTAGCAATTAACCATAGAGCAGTGGAGTGCAGTAACAAGTGTCTGAATATGGAGTGGGTTACACAGCATCCCAAGCTCTCTAGGCCAAAGTATGAAGCCATCTGTACCAGTAATGGCAGACCACACCCAGCAAGTGCACAAAACTCCTTTTCAAGATTGTCAGACATCCATAAGACAAATCTAGCCTGCAAGAAGCATGAAAATAGACCTATGCAAAGGGTGACTGTCAAAAAACCTGATTACAGTTAGATCTTGGACAAGTACACCAATAAGCAGCATCAATGAAATCCTCACCACTCTGCCAATCTCTAAGCTGGGACTTGCTCCCTCTCACCTTGAGGGTGCTATCGTGCATTATGATTGAAGTATGTACTGACAATCAAACAATGCCTTGTGTTGCTAGTGATTCCATGTAGATCACTAATCTGTAATAAATGAAAATGAAGTCATTACTTATTGAACAAGGCAGCTAGAACAATTTCCTCAGTCCAGCAAGAGCTGGCTAGTCTAACATTGCTGTAGTTCAGGAAAATGGGTCGGGCAATGAGATGGAGCAGTTTCTTGATGCAGTGTAAAGTCGGCACTGCTTGTAGAATGGAATATGTGAATCTTTGAATTATTAAGCACTAAGTGTTTATCTACTGTTCAACAGGGACTTTTGCACCTTGAACTTGCCCAAAAGAACACTCCAATTTGCAGCAACATGCTAATCCTGGAAGGATTCAATGCAAAGCAACCTGTAAGGCTGTATTAACAGTACATAAATGGGCTGCTGAATGTAACCAATATTCTTGGTTACAGTATCATGATCATGGCAGCAACTTCAATTCCTGTGACCTGTTTGACTTGACCATTGTCCTGCTTGCTGCAGCCAGCATATGCCTTTGAGGATGTGGAGAATTACTTCTACCAACCATCTCCCTACCTAACTGCAACCTTTCTGTATGTGAAACCAAATCAAGAAATTGAACTGAGTATAGAAAGTGGAGCATTATGAATGAATTTAATTGGAGCTCTCAAAATATTGAGCACAGCCCCTACAAGAGAAGATTGAAGAAGCAAATGTCCTAGCCCAACTAATTACTTCAGTGGATTCCAAGTAAGGCTATGCAAGAAAAGGTGGCATCACCTGTCATGACAGCTTCAACTGGTCAAATGTTGTACAAACCAAACCAAAATTTCTTAAGCCAGTAATTACTGGGGTCATTATTAGCATATTGAGTTGGCTTAATGTTTCCAGCATCACCTTCAAAATATTGGCTGCTTGAATTCAACTGAAGCAGGGTTGGGAGGAAGAAACACCAACTTGTTACAGCTATCAGCACATCTTCCAAACCATTTTGAGTGGTATTCCTGTTTGACATAAATGCTCTTTTTGAAGTTTGACACAATGTACTATGAGAACTCTGAGCTGGTTCAATTGGTGCCAAATTGCTTGATGCAGCCTACCTGCTGTTACTGAACATTGACAGTTTCCAAATTTTGCCCAAATGCAGACCTTCTGTCCTCATCCCAGGCTGTTCTTAGCTGCCCAATACCAAATGACTTTCCAGCCTTTTGCATAGTCAGCCACAGACTTTGGATAATACAGGCACATAATGCTCTCTCTGCTGTGCTCAAGCCTGACATCTGGGTTTCAAGCAATGAAAAAAAATGTTTTGGGGTTGAAGTACTTGCACAAAGCAAAGAAAAATACTGATTAAGGAACCAGGTACAGAAACCATCTCTGTGCATTTGCAACACTACATAGCTGTGGACCTGTAATGTACAGAATGTTAGTAACATTGAAATGCCCTATATATCCAAAGTGTCCAGATAACTTGGAAATGTGAACAGGAGGAAATAGTAAAACTTCAGAATAGCATAGTCTGGTGAAATGGGCAGAAATGTGTTCTATGATTTGATGCAGAGATGCATTTTGGTAAGAAGAATGTGGAAAGGTGATATAAACTAAATGGGGTGGAGAAGTAGGGACACCTGGGGATGGTTGCACCTATCTTGGCTGTTCAAAAAAAAGTCTACAGAATCCTATGCCTGTTTTTTAAAGCCAAGAGTGCAAAATCAAGAAATTCACACTAATTTCTTTTGTCAGTCATGGGTTAGACTGCAGTTGTAATATTGCATCCAATTCTAGAACCATCTTTTAGGAAGGATGTCAAGGCCTTGAAGGGTGCAGAGGAGGTTGATTATAGAATGGTACAAGGGATGCACGGCTTCAGTTACGTAGAGAGACTAAAGCAGCTGAAGTTGCCCTCAGAGCAGTGAAGATTAAAGGGGGGTTTAATAAAGACACTCTATCATGAATGGTTTTAAGAGCTGATGGGGTGAAACTGCTTTCAGTAGCAGAAGGGGTAGTAACCAGCATATTTAAGTTAACAGGCAAAAGAATGTGATAATTTTCCAGTGCAGCAAATTATGATGTGGCAATGCACTACCTGAAAAGGTGTGGAAGTGGATTCAATTTTCAGGATTAGATTATATAAAAGAAAAACTTGCAATTTCCTAGCACCTTTCATAACAGAATGTGCCAAGGAAGCACTTAAGTGTCGACACTAATGTAGAAAATACATAAGTTGCAGGTGATTAACCAGCTTGACCGCAGTTGTACTTAGTCCAAACTCAGTTTAAAACACCTGATCTCATTTATTTGAGCACTCAGTTCAAAAACGTTGCTGTCCACTTTATCCATTCTTCTGAAAAGTTCCTGGTTAACTTCTAATCTTGCTTATGAGCTTGAAAGCATTTTCAGATGACTCCAAGTTTTCTTTCCTGCGCAAAGACCCCAAAGATGCAAGGCAGTGAACTTGAGCATTTTGTGGGGAAAATCATGAGCACAGGTCTGAACCCTTGCTCAGACAGTACATAGAAGTACTGGTACACCAACCACACCGAGCTTGCAGCATGCAGCAATAATTGAATTTTGCTCTGCTTGGAGGCAGCAGAGTTTACAATGGAATGAGGGAATCAATCCAATGTTGGAGGTCTTGTTCTCCAGTTGCTTTTTACTGTAGTGTGAAATGTTGAACTGGCTTAATAGACTCTGACATCGACTGTTTTCTACATATGGTGAAAGTGGCAGAAGCAAAATTGGAAATGAGGTAACAGCATGCTTGGTCTGCATGTGCACAGTGCTGGTTGACCAATGAGTCCCTGGTGAATCTATGCTAATTAACTTTAAAGACTTAATTTACAAATTCAAGGAATGTAATGCTCTGAACCTTTATCCATCTTATTGCATATTGTGGAAACCTGAGTTTCTTGAATGTGGAATACAAGGATCAGGAAATCATTGCTCTCTGACCAGACCTAAAGTTTAAAAGTACCATTCTCTTTATTTCAAGCTGTTCAACTTGTTTTCTCTGAATCTCTTGTCTCTTGAGCTGTGCCTGCACTGTCAAATATACTCTAAGTATTGTAGCTAAATATAAACTCAATTTGAGCTTGCATACACACTCTCTTCCCTTGTGGAGAATCTTGCAGGTGATACATTTGGATATACTGGATGCACCATCTCTGCAAGTTTGCTTTGAACCTTATGACTGAACTGGTGTCTTGCATGCCATCTGAAGTTTATTTTAGGTGTTTACTTGTAGCTCAACAGAGAACTTAAGCACAAAATCTAGGCTGACACTCCAGTGCATTACTGAAGGGGTGCTGCACTGTTGAAGGTGTAGTAATTTGGCTCGTTCTGCCCCTTCAGGTAGATGTAAAAGATCCCAGCACATTATTTTGAAGAGCAGGGGAGTTCCCCCTGGTGTCCTTCCATTTGTTCCTCAACATTTTTTTTAGAACAACTTGATTTATTTTGCCATTAACTAATTGTTTTAAGATTTGTTTGCAAATTCCCACATTTCCTTCATGACAGTGCTTAAAGTACTTTATTGACTAAAATGTTTTGGGGATTCCCTGAAGGTGTGAAAGGCAAGTATTTTTTACAATTTAAAATCAGATTATATATAGAATATGGGAGTGTTGGCTTTATATAATTACTGCAGTTTTAACATAACCCATACTTTCAAATATTTAATCAGTAATTGGTGAAGTAATTGGTCGAGTGCAGTAGTATTTCCCTCTAAATAGCATGAGGTGCTTGACACATTCTCTTAGATAAATTCCAACTGCTGGAGTAGAAATGGAAAATCCATTTAATGTCATCCTAAATAAACTGCTTGCTAATTAAGCATTTTCTCTACCTAATGAATTGTTCTAATGGCAGATTTTTCTTGCACCACCATTCCAGCAAATAAGTCTGGCAGTAAAAGGTTCTGTTATTTAAATTCAGGTTTGTAACTGGCATAAGAAATTTTTGTGATCTCATTTTACAATGTTTAATTCTTTAGCTGTCTGTCTGTCTTATTTCAATGCAAGCTGTGGATGATGCTCAGTAGTGTTTTGTAAAGGAGTCTTAACTAAGCTGCAAGCTGAAGTTGAACAGGCTTTTTGTTGGCGATGGCAAGATGACATGTAAAATTACCCAGTGATGTTTGCTGAGATGTCATGGGGAAACCAAAGCAACAGCCTGTGCTCTTAAAGAGCAAATTGCTCAGTAGGTCAAGTAGCATCTGTAGACAGACAAATGACGTTTCTAGTCGACTGCCTTTCCTTGCTGTAAGGACTCCCTAGATTGCACAGAACTCCAACTATCTGACTTTTCTTGCAACTTCATATAAGTTCTGGTTTAAAATCCAGTGGACAGCTGGTAGAAGCACGCCTCTTCCTAACCAGACTCGTAGATCATGTCCTGAATCTGAAAGCCCTCTACTTGATTTAATGATGCTGTAACTTTACCATTTTAGATTCCAAGTAAGTAGTCAATATTTTCATTCCTTGAAGTACAAAACCAACTATGTAATCATTGTACGTTTTATTTAATTGTACATGAGTTTGGCTGGACATTCGAACAAGATCAAAAATTGAAGTACAAAAAAAGCTTAAGCTCTTGGAGCAAAACAGTTACAGGAAGTAATAAAATACCTAAAATAAAACACTAGCAATGAAAAATAAGAACATATTAAATTGCCTGCACAGTAAATGTACAGAGCCTTAACAACAAATCTAAGTAATTGGAGACAATAATTCTATGAAGAAATAGACTTTGAAGGATGTTAAGGCCTTGGAGAGGGGGCAAGGGAGTTAAGTGAATGGTTCCAGCGATGAGGGGACTTCAGTTACATGGAGAGACTCTAGAAACTGGGGTTGCTTTCCTTGGAACAAAGAAGATTTAAGTGGGTTTATTTGGTGTTCATAAGCATAATAAATAATGAGAAACTGTTTCCAGTGGCAGGCAGGTGGTTGACTAGGGGACATAGATATAAGGTAATTGGCAAAAGAGCCAGAGGTGACATGACAGTGCATTCCAAGTCATAACTGGTTAAAACTGTCTCAAAAGGCGAAGGAAGCAGATTTAAATAAACTTTCAGAAGGGATTTGGATAAATACTTGAAGGGGGGAAAAAATTGCAGGAGCGGGGACTAATTGGATAGCTCTCTTAAAGCTGACGCAGGCATGATGGACCAAATGCCTTGTGCATAATTATATGAATAGGGTAACTAAAACATGGCTGCAGACAGAACAGGATTGGTAGTTAAATATTGAAGACTAGGAAAGTGGTTAAAAAGACAAGACAATTAGGCAGATGAAATGGGAAATAAAAGCATAACCATATTTTAAGTATCCTTTAGGCACAAGTAATAAAAGGGAAAAAGTAAGATAGTGATAGGGCCTCTAAGGGATAAGCAAGAAACTCAAAGATTATACTAATATCCCTGGCAGGGATACTGAATTGATACTTTGCTTCAGTTTTCACAGAAGATGATATCAGGAAATTGGAAAGGGGTGGGGTGGGAACCTAGAAGTCATCGAGAGGTATTACAGCATTAAGATAGAAAGTTCAAGACAAACTAGCCATTTGAGAACACAGCAGAAGTTGTGGTGTCAATGTCAAAAATTTGGTTGAACAAAGGAATGCTGTCAGAAGACTAGTGAAGAGGAAATGTAATTCCAATCTTCAAAAAAGGAGTTGGAACAATTCCAGGGAGCTATAGAGCAGCTACCTAGATTTCTAAAAGAAACTCTAACCTTAAATTCCATGAAGAAATAAGAGTAGAAAAGGGTAACACTGGATATGTTATACATAGACTTCAGAAGGATCTTTTTAAGTACCACCTAATAGATTCAAGGCATGTGGGATTTGATTGAATGATAATTACAGAACAGAGATTAGGAGTTGAGGGATGTTTTACTGATTTGCTGAAAGTGTGAAGTCTCTTTCTCCCCCTTCCCCCCCCCCTCTGCCAAACAAAGATCTGTGCTGGGACAACTTCCCTGTACAAGTATATAATTCCAACTTGTAAACTGGGGCTATGGTGTTGAAACTTGTACATGAAACTAAGTTGATCAATACAGCTAATGTGGGATTACACAAAGTACAGGAAAACAAACCTGCAGAGTGGGTGACTAAATGACAATTTTAATAGTGTGAAGGGAGTTATTTTTTTAATAGGAATAATGAGGCCTCTTATCCCTATAAGAATCTAAATAGGGTGGAGGAGGAGAGGTCTGAGTACAGATAAATAATTGCCCCAAACAAGTTGTTCGGGCTTACAGTGGGTTCGTTCTGGAGAAATGGGAGTATGAAAAGGTAAATGTTGAATTAAATAGACTGCACTTATGCACAGTTCTGGTCTTGAAGACAAAACACTGGGGAAAGTTGCATCCCCTCAAATCTTGGAACACCCTTGTTACCTTTTCAGATTATTAGGAAAGATTGGGACTCTTCACAGGAAGACTGAGGAGACCTGAGAGACATTGGTTTTAAAATTATGAAGGGATTCGAAAGGGTGGATTTAGGGGGCTGTTTCCACTTGGTGATCATAGAACAAGGTAGCAACTAACAGATCAAATAAAGAATTTAGGAGAAACTTGTTTTGGAGCAGTAAGAATATCAGTAGGCTGCCGCATGAAGTGGTTGAAGCAGATAGCATCACATTTAAGGGGAGGTTTGATACATGTATGAAGGATGAGGAACAGAGAAAATGGGAGTGCTTTGGGAGAAGGTTAGTACGGAAAATAAACACTAGCATAGACCAAAATAAAAATACCTGGAAAAACTCAGCAGGTTTGGCAGCATCTGCGGAGAGGAACACAGTTAACGTTTCGAGTCCATATGACTCTTCAACAGAGCTAAGTAAAAATAGAAAAGAGGTGAAATATAAGCTGGTTTGGGGGGCGGTGGGTGGGACAGGTAAAGCTCGATAGAGGGCCAGTGATAGGTGGAGATAGACAAAAGGACAAAAAGGTGTTGAAGGTGGTGATATTATCTAAGGAATGTGCTAATTAAGGGTATAAAGCAGGACAAGCAAGGTACAGATAGCCCGGGTAGGGTGAAGGGAAGATATCGAAATAGGCTAAAAGGTAGAGATAAAACAATGGATGGAAATACATTTAAAAATAATGGAAATAGGTGGGAAAAAATCTATAAATTATTGGAAAAAAAGGGGGTGGGGCCCCATCCTCACCCCTTTTCCATCCCCCGTTTTTTCCAATTTATATAGATTTTTCTTTTCCCACCTATTTCCATTATTTTTAAATGTATTTCCATCCATTGTTTTATCTCTACCTTTTAGCCTATTTCAATCCCTTCCCTTCACCCCACCCCACCCCCACGAGGGCTATCTGTACCTTGTCCTGCTTTCTACCCTTAATTAGCACATTCCTTGGATAATATCACCACCTTCAACACCTCCTTTTGTCTGACATCTTTTGGCTAGCTCCACCTATCATTTGGCCCTCTATCCAGCTCTACCCCCCCCCCCCCCCCCCCCCGCCACCTCTTAAACCAGCTTGTATTTCACCTCTTTTCTATTTTTACTTCTGTTGAAGAGTCATACGGACTCGAAACGTTAACTGTGTTCCTCTCCGCAGATGCTGCCAGACCTGCTGAGTTTTTCCAGGTATTTTTATTTTTGTTTTGGATTTCCAGCATCTGCAGTTCTTGCTTTTATACTAGCATAGACCAGTTGGGCTAACAGAATCTACAGCACAGGAACACGTCTATGTAATTCCTCCTTCCTGAAAGGAAAATGAGATTCTCACATGGCTTCAGTTGGAATAAAAAAAGCTGGAAATACTCAGCAGGTCTGGCAGAATCTGGAGAGGGGAGGAGTTGACCTTTTCAAACCAATGATTTTTGATCCAAACCTTTTACTTCAGGAACTAAACTCTGAACCCATCACAGTCACTTGATCTCTTAAGACCTCCTCCTGTACACATTTGTTAACAGGGAAGTGTGAAACATCTCGTGCTGCTTTCAATTTTGTTTTCCTCAGTGTTTATAGTGTTCATGGTTTCAGTCTTGCATACCATCAGAGGCTGTGAAGTGTTAGCTTTGTATTTTTTTTTTGGGAGCAGTGGGCTGAGCAGGTGCTGAATAAATGAAAGCTTATTAACTCTTGCTACCAGATGTTTTGGAGATCTAATGGAAACTAGCATGACTGATTTGGCTGAGCAAATTATTAAAGTTCAGATTATATGGAACAGGAACTGAACTGATCAGGATATTTGGGAAGTTCCTGATCGGCATTGGAAGTCTTGAACCTGAAGCCAGGTGTTTCCATGAGAGGTTTGCTCTTTATGTAGAGCACCTGCTAGAAGCTGGTTATAGAGTAATGTAAGGCCTGGCTGGAAATAATTGTGTGGCAAAAGTGACAAAAATCATGTGTGCACAGGCACTGGTCTGGCCATGAGCACTAAGGATCATTTTCTGTTTTTAACACTTTGAAAACTGAGCAATCCAAAATAAACAAAGATCATTGGTGGAACTGACTTTGGGTCTCTGAAGACTTTATTCAGTATTTTTCATGTATCGACAGAAATATACATCAATCTATTGCTGCTTCAAAATTCCCTGGTCTCATCCTATACTAACTGCAGAGTTAAATTTCTTTTTCTCCTTTCTTCTTTAATAAAAACCTGAGATCATCAGTCTGAGATTAAGCTAGAAGTAATGGTTCCTAATGGCATTAAAATGATTACTATGTAAACTAGCTTATCATAGAGCCTATAGCACTGAAACAGGCCATTTGCCCAACAGGTCTGTATTTGCTTCACGTGCGCCTCCTATCTGCCAGGATCTTTTCACCATATCAGCATACCTTCTGTTTCTTTCTCCTTTGTTTATTTAGCAATAATGTATTTGCTGTTCATCTCCCCAACAGGTTAACCCAATAATTGGGATTAATTTTTCACTTTTTCAGTGAAATGTAGTCTGCTCTTCAATACATTCTGTAACCACATACACACCCCTAGACAATTTGCAGAATGAGTTTGCTGCTCATACACTTTTTGGAGTTCTACCTTCTTGCCACTCTTGGGGAAAGAAATTTCTCTTGGACTCCCTGGCCCCATACATCACAATGGGAAAACATCTGTTTAACATTGAGCTTATCAAGCCAATTCATGCAACCTCTAAGTCATCCCTCAGCCTTCTCTTTCCTAAAGCTTTCTGGTTTCTTCAGCCTTTCCTGATGAGTGTATCTCATCCTTGTGAATCATCTTTGCACATTCTCCAGTGCTATTATATTTTTTATAAAATGGAGACCAGAACTGTGCACAGTTGTGTGATCCAGGTGTGATCTAACAACGGTTTGATTTTTTTAACCGAATTGAAAAGCAGAGAAGTTACATCTCTCCCAGAAATGAACTCGTTTAGTTAGCTTTTTTATGGCCACCTTGTCTCTTGAGAGGGGGAGGGGGTATGAATTCCTCACTAGTTTTTAAAAGTGTTTTTATCTACCAAAAGATTGAAGACACAGTCATTTTTTTAAAGCAGCATACTCATTCTGCAAATTATCCTTTTGTATTAGAATGTGCTGAAGAACAGGCCACATTTTGCTGAGAAATAGTAAAATAAATCTCAATTAACCTGCTTTTCTCTTTAAGATGAGTTATGATAAATAGAAGTTTACTTCTGTATGAAGTGAATTATATTAAGTGGTGCAATCTTATCTGGTTTATTCTAGTGTACAAAAGAGATAATGAGGATTCACCAGATGGGGAAGTAAATGGAAAAAGCAGTTTTTAAATATCTAATGCTTAATGTCTAGCCTGATGAAGCTTTGTAACTAACTTGATGTTCTGGTCTTGAAATATCTTTGCTTAATATGCAAGTGACCAATTCTGAATCTGATTACTTTAACTGCACATGTTCAGTTTGATGATCTGCTCCAATGGGAATAATTAGATTACTATTGCTAAAGAAATATGGATTCTTGTAGAAACAGATTTAAGTTCCAGTTATTAACTCAATTAATAATGACAAATGTGGATTTGAGCTGTCCTTGACTTCAGATTTTTAAAAAAGTTTAAATAGGAGCTTCATCTAGTATACCTGCAGCTGGTGTTCAGCACAACTGTTTTATTTAATATTCTTGTCCTGCATGTGATAAAAGCCTGCTGTTTCTAGTGATAACCTAATAGATTCCTTCCAAGATATATCAAATGGAGAAATGACTGACCCAATAATGGCATGATACTTAACAGTAAAACATGAAGGCCAAAAGGTTGTGAGAGAAAATCAGGTAAGAATGATGTCTTCAATTCTACAGAACTTGTTTTTTTTCAGGGCAGTTACATTCAAACATACAATGGCACAAAAGCAAAACTGGATACTGGAAATACTCAGAACAGACAGCATCAGCAGAAAGAGACTGTTGACATTTCAAGTCAGGTGACTGTCAGAACTAGAAAAAGCTAGATGTTATAGTTTTAAGTACAGAAGAGGTGGGGATAACAAGAGAATTTCTAACAGGTTGGAAGGCATATGTTAAATGACAAAAGGATGATGGTACAAGGCAAAGGGAGATGGTAATGGAACAAGTAAAACAAAAGATGGAATTGGAGTTGTACATTCAAAAAGCAGAATCAACAGCTGCCATTCCCCCAAAAATGGGGGCAGAGGTTATGATTTGAAATTGTTGAGCCCAATATTCATACAGTCATAGCTATTGTGTGAAAGGCTGTAAAGTGCCTAATTGAAAGCCCATATCATGAGCAGGGAATACACTATACATAGAATGGATTTCTTTGTATTCCCTGCAAGGAATGTTGGAAGGAAGGAGGTAAAAAGGCAGGTGATTAATTTTGTGCATGCTTGAAAATATGCTGTGGAAAGGGGAGGGGGTGTTGGGGATAATGGAGCTGAGGGAATGATTCCTTCAATGCTGAAGAGGGGAAGCTATTTTATAGTAGCACCACAGATGTGGAGTATGATCCATTGAGTATGGTGGCCAGTGGATGTACAATGAGGTAGAGGGAATGTTTTTTTTTGTAGATCTGAAGGAGGGGAAGAAGTGAGAGCAGAAGTGTGAAAAATGGAATGGTCATGGTCCCTGTCAACTGTTCCAGGAAGTCTTCTGCTAAGGAAAAGGTGATATTGAAATGTACAAATTCTGATTTACATTTAGGAATTATGGGAGAATATTCTTCAAGTAGTACAAGAAACATTATTCTTTTCACCGGATGTGGGTGTCACTGACTAGGCCAGTATTTGTCTATGCCTAACTCCCCCCGAGAGTGATGGTGAGCCACCACCTTGACCTGCTGCAGTCCATGTGGTGTAAGTGCACCCACAGTGCTGTTGGGGAGTTCTGGGGTTTTGACCAGCACCGGTGAAGGAATGGCGATTATAGTACCAAGTCAGGATGGTGTGTGGCTTGGAGGGGAATGTCCAGTTGGTGTTCCCATGTGTCTGCTGCCCTTGTCTTTCTAGATCCCAGAGGTCACTGGTTGGTTTGGAAGGTGCTGTGTTGCCATGCTGGGGCTGGGTGGGATTAAGGATTACAAGATATGTCAGAAAATTAATTTTTAATGTAAACAAGTGTTGCTAGATATTAGGATTTGTATTTCCAATGTAATGTCACATTATCTGTAATACTGTTACCATTATCTGTAATTCTGAATATTTAATATTTGTGACAATATATTTTTGCAGTGTTCAGTTTCTTCTCACTCTCCAATAGTAACATGCAAGCAAATTTGAGCTGTTTGTGTTTAGTTTGACAGTCAATGATGTAAAAACTTGTGCTAACAAATGACAAAACAAGTAAAAATCACAACACAAGCCAAATGCTGGAAATCTGAAATATTGTTTTCTATTCATTCATGGGATGTGGGTTTCGCTGGCTGGGCCAGCATTTATTGCCCATCCCTAGTTGCCCTTGAGAAAGTGGTGAGCTGCCACCTTGAACCACTGCAACCCATGTGGTGTAGGTGCACCCACGGTGCTGTTAGGAAGGGAGCACCAGGATTTTGACCCAGCAACAGTGAAGGAACGCCAACAAGTCAGGATGGTGAGTGGCTTGGAGGGGAACTTGCAGGTGGTGGTGTTCTCATCTACCTGCTGCCCTTGTCCTTCTAGTTGGTAGTGGTTGTGGGTTTGGAAGGTGCTGTTGAAGGAGCCTTGGTGAATTCCTGCAGTGCATCTTGTAGATAGTGTACACTGCTGCTACTGTGTGTCAGTGGTGGAGGGAGTGAATGTTTGTGCATGTAGTGCCAGAACAAACAATGCTGGAATACTCTGGTCTGGCAGCATCTGTGGTCAGGAATGTTTCAGGTCTGTGACCTTCATCAAAACTGGGAAAATTAGATGGATAATAGTGGGGGGGGAAAAAACAACAAAAGAGTAGGTCTGTCATCAGGTTGGGGGCAGAAGAGATTAAAATGACAGATGGTTTTGTGGCACAAGGCCAAAGGGTGTGGTAGTGGGACAGGACAAGACATCTAGAGGATGAGTGAATGACAGGACCTTTAATAGCAGCTGTCAAAACAAAAGTGTAATGGAAATGAGGAAAACCAACAAATAAGCAAAGAAATGAAACATCATGGCAGAGGTTGAATCTAAAGTGCCCTATCAAGGCTCTGGACCCCATGAAGTCTCTCACCATCAGGTCAAACATGGGCAAGGAAATCTCTTGATTACTGCATACTGTCCTCCCTCAGTTGATGAATCAGTGCTCCATGTTGAACACCACTTGGAGGAAGCACTGAGACTGGCAAGGGTGCCAAATGTACTCTGGGTGAGGGGACTTCAATGCTCATCACCAAGAGTGGCTCAGTATCACCACTACTGACCAAGCTGGCAGAGTCTTAAAGTACATAGCTGCTAGACTGGGTCTGCAGCAGGTGGTGAGGGAAAGACATACTTGACCTTATCCTCACCAACCTGCCTACTGCAGATGCATCTGTCCATGACAGTATTGGTAGGAGTGACCACTGCACAGTTGTGGAGACGAAGTCCTGGCTTCACATTAAGGATACCTTCTATGTTGTGTGGCACTACCACTGCTAAATGGGTTAGATTTCAAACACATCTAGCAAGTCCAGACTGGGCAACCATGAGGTGTTGTGGGCCAGCAGCAGCAGAATTGTACTCAAACACAGTCTGTAACCTCCACTCCACCATTACCATCAACCCTGGTTCAATGAAGAGTGCAGGAGGGCATGCCAGGAGCAGCCAGGCATACCTAAAAATGAGGCATCAACCTGCTGAAGCTATAACATAGGACTACTTGTGTGCCAAATAGCATAAGCAGCAAGTGATATACAGGGCTAAGCGATCCCACCACCAACTGACCTAAGCTCTGCCGTCCTCCCACTCCAGTCGTGAATGGTGGTGGGCAGTTAAACAACTCGCTGGAGGAGGCTCCACAAATATCCCCATCCCCAATGATGGAGGAGCCCAGCACATCAGTGCAAAAGATAAGGCTGAAGCATTTGCTACAATCTTCAGCCAGAAGTGCCAAGTGGATGATCCATCTCAGCCTCCTCCAGAGGTCCCCCACATCAGATGCCAGTCTTCAGCCAATTTGTTTCACTCCACATAATATCAAGAAATGGCTGAAGGCACTGGATACAGCAAAGGCTATGGGCCCTGACAATATTCTGGCAATAGTACTGAAGACTTGTGCACTCCAGAACTTGCCATGCCCCTAGCCTAGCTGTTCCAATACAGCTACAACACTGGCATCTACCTGGCTATGTGGAAAATTGCCTAGGTATGTCCTGTACACAAAGCAGGACAAATCCAACCTGGCCAATTACCACCCTATCAGTCTACTCTCCATCAGTAAAGTAATGGAAGGGATCATCAACAGTGTTAACAAGCAGCACTTGCTTAGCAATAACCTGCTCACTGACGCCCAGTTTGGGTTCTGTCAGAGCAACTCAGCACCTGACCTCATTACAGCCTTGGTTCAAACATGGACAAAAGAGCTGAACTCCCAAGGTGCAGTGAAGTGACTGCCCTTGACAGTGTGGCATCAAGGAGCCCTAGCAAAACTGGAGTCAATGGGAATTAGGGGAGAAATTCTCCACTGGTTAGAGCCGTACCTAGCATATAGGAAGATGGTTGTGATTGTTGGAAGTCAGTATTTCAGCTCCAGGACATCACTGCAGGAGTTCCTCAGGGTAGTGTCCTAGGCCCAGGCATCTTCAGCTGCTTCATCAATGACCTTCCTTCCATCATAAGGTCAGAAGTAGGGATGTTATCAGCAATGTTCAGCACTATTTCATGACTCCCCAGATACTAAAGCAGTCCATGTCCAAAAGCAACAAGACCTGGACAATATCCAGGTTTGGGCTAACAAGTAGTAAGTAACATTTGGGCCACAAGTGTCAGGCAATGACCATCTCTGACAATGGAGAATCCAACCATTGGCCCTTGATGTTTAATGGTGTTCCCATGACTGAATCCCCCATTATCAACATCCTGGGGGTTACCATTGACCAGAAACTGAACTGGACTAGCCACATAAATACTGTGGCTACAAGAGCAGGTCAGAGGCTGAGTCATGGTCGAGTAACTCACCACCTGACTCTCCAAAGCCTGTCCATCAAGGCGCAAGTCAGGAGTGCAATGGAGTATTCCCCACTTGCCTGTATGAGTGCAGCTCCCAAACATTTGAAGCTTGACACCATCCAGGACACAGCAGCCCACTTGATTGGCACCACATTCACTCCCCCCACCACTGCCACACAGCAGCAGTGTGTACCCATCTACAAAATGCACAGCAGGAATTCACCAAGGCTCCTTTAACAGCACCTTCCAAGCTCACTACCACTATGATCTAGAAGGACAAGGACTGCAGATAGATGGGAACACCACCTGGAAGTTCCCCTCCCAAGTCACTCACCATCCTGACTTGGAAATGTAACACTGTTCCTTCACTGTCATGGAGTCAAAATCCTGGAACTCCCTTCCTAACAACACTGGGTGTACCCTACACCACATGCACTGCAGCGGTTCAAGAAGGCAGCTCACTACCACCTCCAAGGGCAATTAGGGATGGGCAAATAGCTTGTGTTGAGCTTCATTGGAATGCAAGCAGGCCAAGGTCAGAGTGGGAGAAAGGTGGAGAATTAGTGGCTGTTGACTGGAAGCTCGATTCAGGCTTGTGGTCTGAATCTGTGTTCGACCAAGTGGTGTCAGTGTTGAGGAAGCCAGATCATGAGCTGCAAACATGATACTAAATTGAAAGGTACAAGTAAATTCCTGTTTTGCCTGCAAGGACTATTTGGGGCCATGGACAGTGGGGAGGGAGGTAAAAGCACGGGCAAGGTACTGTAAGAAGGGGAGGGAGTGTTGAGGGTAACAGAAGTGGTTTAAGGTATTATGGAGACTATACTCCCTCTGGAAAGCTGAAGGAGTAGTGGAAGGGACAATGTTTGCCATCTGATGCCACCAGAGGATCCATTTAATGTGGAGGCTGATGGAATGGAAGGTGAGGGCAAGGGGAACCTTATCATTTTCCTGGGAGGGAAGGAGGGGCTGTGCAAGCAGAAGTGAGAAATGGAATGGGAACAGTTGAGGACCCTATCAACTACAGTGGAGGGGGAATGCTTAGTAGAGGAAAAGGCATATCTGAAACGCTAGTATGGAAGATTGCATTGCCTGAACCGCTGCAACAGAGAAACTGGGAGAATGGGATAGAGTCCTTATAGGAAGCGGGATGAAGTGTAGTTGGGTAGCTGTCAGAGTTGGTGGGCATATAAATATTGCCTGATAGCCTGAAATGAAGTAAAGGGAGGAGTTGGAGATGGCAGCAGTGAAAGTAAGGGTGGAAATTGGAAGCAAAGTTGATGATTTTCCACTTTTGCACTGAGCAGGAAACTGCACTGGGCAGTATCAATATGCCCCTTGCTCACCTCTTCTGGTATGAGTAGGACTGAAACAAAATGTTCTGCATACCCCACAAAATGGCAGATATAGCTAGGGCCTATTCAGCACCTTTTTTTATTTGGAGGAAGTGAGTGAAATTAATTTAATGTGAGAATTAGTTCAGCCAGGCAGGTGCTGGTAGATGGGGACTGGCTGGGCCTTCAACAAAGTGGAGAGCTCTGACTGCCCAAGTGTAGGGTCGGGGTGTAAAGTGATTGGATGCCCATAGTGAAAAGATGGTGGTTAAATCAAACTGGAAACTTAATGTAGGAGGGAATCAGAAGAATCTTGGATGTGGGTGGCAAGAGATTGGATGAAGAGAGAAGTAGTGATACGAAATCAGTTCTGTGGGGCTGGAGCAGGCTGAAATGGGCCTATCACAGCAGTAGAAGCAGGCTGTATGGGGTTGGGGAACTGAGGTTGGAGGCAGTGGAGGAAAGATTTCCAGAGGAGACGAGGTTAGTGACGGTCCTGGAAATGATGGCTTGATGCTCAATGTTGAGGTTATGGTCTGCATGTGGGGGAGTAGGAGAGTCAGTGTTGGCGTTTGGCCTTTGCTAGGTATAGATCAGTATGCCAGGCAATAACAGCACCCTGTCAGCAGATTTGATAACTTGTTCGGGTTGGACCAGAGTGCTGAGAGTTCAGAGGGAGCTAGGTTAGAGGAGGATGTGGGCTTCACTGGCCGGGCCAGTATTTATTGCCCATCCCTATTTGCCCTTGAAAGTATTAGTGAGCTGCTGCCTTGAACTGCTGCAGTTCATGTGGTGTAGGTGTGCACACAGTGCTGTTAGGAAGGGGAATCCGGAATTTTGACCCAGTGCCAGTGAAGGAATGGTGATTTATATTTCCAAGTCATGGTGAGTGACTTGGAGGGGAATGCCCAGTTGGTGGTGGGTAAGGTGATGATGAAGCAAAGATCAGACCATTCAGGGTCAAAAGGAAAGGTTGGGTGTCATGAGTACAAGGTAAGAGGTGAGATTTGATGAAGGGATGGAGTCTGAGGAAAGTGCAGGGGAAGAATATAGAGGGGTGTTGGTATTCTTTAATTTTTTTGAGCTTGTGATCCTTCACACCTGGAAGGAAGAAAAGTATTTTGTTAAAATGCCATGAGATGAAGGATCAATGAAACTGGACCAGGATTGTTTTGAGATGGTGAGTCAGTGTCACTTGACAGAGGTTGAGTGTACAAAGTGTTCGTGAATGGTGTGGAGTGTGGCCACGCTCGATGTGACGAGATCAACGGTTCAAGGCATACTGAAGGCGATACTCTTTGTTCCTGATCCAACCTGTAATTTTGGTTGGAATTTCAATTGGAATCCACGTGGATTAAATTAGAGCTGGAGCTAGTTGCTTAAAAATCGAAGGTGATATTAATCCTCTTGCATAATATTGCTGTTTTGGAGCATTTATCTTACACTGATCCAAGGAAGGTGAACTATAAACTAATTTAGGCGGTGTTAATTTACAATAAATTGCATAAAAACTTGCTTACTTAAGAAGCCTAATGAAAACAGTTTCTGCTTTTTTTTTCTACTGAAGCAGTAGTTTATATTGAGCAAGTAGTAGCTAAGTGTTGCAGTTTGAGGTGATCCCTCCATCTATCTTGAGGACAATGGAACAGACAGGGCTCCTGAACTGCAGCACAGAATGGGGCCGAGGTTACCTAGCAGCCAGCCACTGACCAATCAGGGCGGCGGAGCCGAGGTGAGGCCCCGCCCCTCTCTCCCTGCTATATAAAGCGCTCATTAGGCAGGCAGTCAGTCTCCTGCAGTGTGTAGTGAAAGCAGTTGTTGCAACATGGCGAGGGAACAGCTCTGTAAGCTATTTGTTGGCGGGCTCAGCTTTGAAACGGTGGAAGGAAACCTGCGGAACCATTTTGAGCAGTGGGGGAAGCTAACTGACTGTGTTGTCGTACAAGATACGATCACCCGGCGCCCCCGTGGCTTCGGTTTTGTCACATATTCTTCGCCGAGCGAGGCGGATGCTGCAATGGCTGCTAGGCCTCATGTCTTAGATGGCCGCACGGTGGATCTGAAACGAGCTGTGCCAAGGGAAGACTCCAACAAACCTGGCTTCAACATGAAGGTAAAGAAGATCTTTGTTGGCGGTATAAAAGAGAACCTTGGCGAGAATGATTTACAAAGCTACTTCTCAGACTATGGTATGATTGAGAAAGTAGATGTGATCTGTGACCGAGAGACTGGCAAGAAAAGAGGCTTTGCCTTTGTGTACTTCGATGACCATGATTCTGTTGATAAAGCGGTTATACAGAAGTACCACATGATTAATGGCTACCGGTGTGAAGTCAAGAAAGGTTTGTCGAAGGAGGAGATGCAGAGCGGAACTAGACCTCGCGGCCGAGCTGGCAACTTTAGCCAGAGAAACGGTCGGAGTAATGGCAATTTTGGAAATGCAGCTGGGTATGGGGCCCATGGCGGCGGAGGCGGCTACTACAATGATAGAGGAAATCGAGGAGACGTCTATGGTGGTTATGGTGATGGGGGGTATCCTCGGCGTGACCGTTCCTTCTCAGGCGGAAGTTATGATCGAATTCGGGATTATGGGTTTGCGAGCTATGGCGGTGGCGAAAGAGGATACAATAATGAGAATTTCGATGACATGTATGACAATTTTGGGAGCTATTCCCCTGAGCAGTCCAACTATGGCCCCATGAGAGGAGGGGGTGGTATGGAAAAGTATGCTGGACCTTACAGGGGAGATTATGGTGTTAGCAATAGAAGCAGAAACAGAGATTATGGAGGATATGCCTTTTAACATGCGCATGAATTTAATGTGTAAGGGGGAAGTATTTGATTTGTACACATGGCTCAAGCTAAAAGTGAATTGTGTGTAAACTGTGTAAGGGGGATGTATTTGATATGTACACAGAAGTAGCTGTAAAGCTACATAATGTATTCATCTAATCAAGGATAATTGTATACTTTTTTCACAATAAAAAAAATTCAGTTTACAGTCTGTTCAGTTTAACTTGTAAGTCTGAAATTACTTATTAGGAGCATGAGCATTTTTTAACCACCTGGAAAATTAACAAGTGACTACATCCATTTTAAGTCTTCATTAAAAAGTTTCCACAACCACTTTATATTTTTGATAAATTCTGATGCTGAATGGTTTGAATTAAGATCCTGAGGCTAAGCTCTGACTTGCGTCTTTCTTTTTGTATTGATATGGCTGGAATTATGAAAGTGAAAGCTAGAGATATTTGAATTAAAACCTATAAATATGCATTCAAAGACTGATAGTTGAGGAGAAGCAGGAGGTGGTTCTTTTCACATTTAATCATTGATTTTTAATTTAAAAAAACACATAGTAAACACATTTGTGTAAAGTAGTGGTATGGAAAAGCGTAAAGAGAAACATTTTCGCGGGGGGAGGACAGTCAAGTAAAGTGTAGTAATTTGAGGGTGGAACTTATTAGTTATGACCTTGTCCAGTCTTCAGTTGAATTTTTTTATAAAAAGGCATATTTGAGAATCTGACACATTCTGGATATTACTTCCGGTCATTGAGCATTCTGGAAGTACTTCATGTGGAAAATATCAAACACCAGGAAGTTTGAGTTTGGTGCAAGTGGTGTTTGTTCTGCTATAGAGCAGGTCTGAACTGCAGTCTTGAGTTTTTTTGTTACTTATCAGGGAAGACCAGCTAAGATGGGTTTCCCACTGCCCTTGTAACAGTTTTAATTTGAGTACCTTCCCCTAAATGTACAAATTAGGAGCAGGAGTAGACCATAAAGCCCCTTGAGCTGGTTCTGTATTCAGTACAATCATGGCTGATCTTCTGCCTAAACTCCACTTTCCCACCCATTTCCCCCATAATCCCTTGATTCCTTAGAGACACCAAAGATCTCACAATCTCAGCCCCAAATATAGTCAACGATAATGCATTCATATCCCCCTGCAAAGAGAAATCTGAAGATTCACAATCCTCTAAAGAATTTTCTCCTGTGAGTCCTAACTGATCGATCCCTTATTCTGAGATTTTTTGCTGTGTTCTAGATTTCCCCAGCCAGGGAGAATAACCTCTCATTTTTCTAAACTCCAGAGAATATAGGCCCAATTTACTTAGCCTCTAATCATAGGAGAACACTCTCATCCAAGGAATGAATTTAGTGGACCTTGGGTCTAGAGCCTCCAACGCAAGCCATAAGTGGGCTGCAACTAAAGCTTAAATAGCCCAGCCTCTCTTGATGGGCACTAGCTGCTTAAACCCATCAGATCTGGGCTGGATATCAATCCAGTTTTTAAGAGCTGGTGCTTTAAGTCTGTTTGCAGTGGGGCCCTGAACCCAACCCATCTGATGCAGAGGCAAGAATAGGATCATTGAGCTCTGGTCAATCAATCTAGAGGCAAGTACTCTTCTGCATCAACCTACTATTGAGACCATATTTTAATCACTTGGTGTAGCTGTCTGGAGTGAGGCTTTCTGGTTGAGAAATACTGCAGCTAATCCAAGGGCTTTGTCTGTGTCCTGTGCATCTGGTGTTACATGGTTTTTTTTTCCCCCCCCTTGAAGTACAACCACCCCAATAGAAAAAAATTGTTCACAAGCTATCAAAAACATCTTGAAGATAGCTAACTCTCTTCCCAATTCTGATTACATGACAAACAGCAAAACTTAGCAAAGCTGGAGGTGTTTTACAATAGGAAATACCAGGGTAGGATAGAGGCAGTTGGCTTTTCAAAATGTTGGACTGTTCCATTGCACACAATGGTTGCTGGATCTAGCACTTGTACTTCCCTTATTTCCTTACATCTCTGCCACCTTCTTACCTTTCACCCAGTTATGCTTCTTACATCAGCACAGCTCCTGCCAACAAATTGTCCCATCCCCTCCCTGCTCTTATTCCTCCTGGATTCGCTCAGTGCCCCTTTCTGCCTCGAGTTGGGCATCTGCCACTATCATAGTAACACCTGCTGCAAGCTCCATCCCAGTTGCCATCCTAATTGACTTCAATCTAGAGAATATTTTGTGACATCTGGCTCTGACTGAACTTTGGTTCACTACTGATTCTTGCCCCCTCGCAGATCAGAGCAGCAAAGCATGTGATAGTGGCTTTTGCCCTCGCTTCATTTGGTTGAAAGATGTGTATTACCCTTCCTATTTCACTTTTTTAAAAGAAATTTGCATTTGTACAGCACCTTTCACAACCTTAGTATGTCCCAAAGTACTTTACATCCAATTAAATACTTTTGGAGCAACTTAAATGTAGGAAAGGCAACAGCCAATTGTGGCAAAGCAAGCTTACACAAACTGGTGAGAATCACCAGGTAATATAAATTTGACAAATAAATAAAAACTTCTAGATTTATTTTTTAAAAAATAGACTTCCATTGTGGCAAAGGGCTGAATGGATGTAACTTTTATCATCCAGTTAAAAGGATAGTATCAGTAATGGTGGCCATGAAACTGTTGGATTGTTGTAAAAACCCATCTGGTTCATTAGTCATCTTTGGGGAAGGAAATATGCCATTCTTACCCAGTCCCATATGTGACTACAAACATACAGCAATGTAGTTGACTGCCTTCTGAAATGGCCTTGCAAGGTATTCCTCCACCCTTAAAGGGTGGAATTGGAGATGGGCAATAAATGCTAGCCTTCCCAGTGGCACTGATTCCCATGAATACATTTTTAAAAGATCCACTTGAGTGGTTAGAAAGGGGCCTTAGTGTAACAGTTAATCCAAAAGGCAGCACCTCCAACAGCGAAGCACTCAATCAGTACTGAGCTGATATGTCAGCCTAGATTTTGTGTTCAAATTTTGGGAGTGGGACTTGAAATGGTAACCTTCTGACTTAAAGGTGAGAGTGCTTTCTTCTGTAGGAAGCAAGTATGCTCATGCATGACTCATTACAGGCATTACATGTCTTTTGTTCACACGTCTGCAGTAAAACACAGAGTTCATCATTGGCCCCTTCCTTTTCATATCTACATGCTACCTCTTGGTAAAATTTCCCTGAACCAAAGGGCCAGTTTCCAAACATTTGCTTATGATGCCCACCCCTCTTGCAGTCGTCTTCATTAGCCCAAATGTTTTTTGTCATGTTCTCAAATTCTTTGTCCAATATCAAGATATGAATGAGACAAATCTTTCTCTAGTTGGATATAGGACAGGTTGAGGCTTTATCAACACTTTGGTGCTCTAGTCTTTATTTGAACAACCGTAGTCTCATGTAGAATTGGGAACTGTTACCATGACAGTCAAGTTGAATCGGAATTCCTCCCCTCCCTCAACCCCCATAATATTCCATGCTTTTTGCCCTCATCTGTCCCTTCTGCTGATACCTGAGTCCATTGACTTCATCAATGCCCTCCTAATTGCTTCCACAAACTTGCATTCACACCTCTCCGTGTTCAATGTGTCAATTTTTAACGTTCTCAGCCATTTATTTCGGATCTCTAGGGCCTCATCCCATCCTATTTCAGTGATCTCTTATGATCACATTTTCAAACTCTGGTTTTCTAATGCTGGATGCCGTTTCACTTTAGAAAGGGTGGTCTCTTGTAAAGCCTCAATGCTTCTGCAATTTACAACTCTACTCAATTCTCTACCTAGCCATCTCGCTGCATGCTTTCATGACCTTTCTCTTCAACCATGCCGTTGGTGACCATTCCTCTTTCCTCCTTTATTGTAATGTGCTCTTATAAGTTGTCCAGGTGTGAGAAGTACTACGTAAATGGAGGTTCTTGGTAGCTGTGTTTTAGTAGTGCTGCCCTGACTAACTGCACAGATCACAAATTGAACTTGATGTTTTCCTAGTTTGTCATAGATGCATATTGCATAAGTTACAAACCTATAAGGGGATTTTGATATTACAGCATAATGTTCTGACTACAGAGGAACTTAAGCCTGGGTAAATTGCTTTGGGATATCCTGATGTAGTGCAAATTACTATATAAATGCACTTTTAGTAACCATATTCTGCCTGAATAGAAGCTAGTGGATTGAAGTGCAATGGATTGCCCCAGGAAGGTGACCACAATTATGGTTTTATATTATTCTCATTACATCTAATCCCTTAAACATAAACATAAAGTTTACAACCTCAGTCATATGCCTAGGTCAAGCTGAAAAGCTGAACGCTTCAATAGGAGAAGACACTGAAGAGATGAGCAAATTTCATCTGTGTGTGTCCTATTGCCTGATTGTATCTTTTTGGTTTACACAATATAACATCCCTAGCTAAGAAAATAGGCAACCTATCCCGCATCAGTAATTATTTAACACTTAAAACTGGAAATATTAGAGACTAAGAGCGTAAATCTCAATCCAGCATTCATTTCCATCGGTTGCTCTGTTTAAAGGCATGAGACCTACACTTACAAAATAACCTATCTGACATTGTTTTGCAGGTTACTACGAAATGGTTAAAGAAAAAGTCAACAGTTTTATTCATATAGTTTCATTCTACCTAATATTTGAAAATATAGTGGAACAGAATTTAGTCAGTTAATTTGTCTGGTCAAACAGCTGTATCCAAAAACACTATTAAGCATGGCTTGAATATAATGTTGAAAAAGCAAAGGATAAGACTGTTGAAAAACATCTTTCTGCTGCACAAATCCATCAAAAAAAGGTTCAGAAATGTCTTCAGGTGAATTAAAAAAAAATAGAATTCCCCTATTAACTTTTCATGACATTTAAGAGGCAACCATATTGCTGTGGATTTGAAGTCATATGTAGGCCAGGCAAGGACAGCAGATTTCCTTCCCTAAAGGTTATGAGTGAACCAGATGGCTTTTTACAACAATTGATGACAGCTTCATGGTTACCATTACTGAGACTAGCTTTATATTCCAGATTTATTAATTGAATTTAAATTCCACCAGCTGCTGTGGTGGGATTTGAACCTGTGTCCATTAGCTTGGATTACTAACCCATGACATTACCACTACACCACTATCTCTCCGTAAATTACTGTCATTTCATTCTGAAATGTTATCTAAATATTTAATCACCAGGGAACCTACAGTATATTTTGGGGAAATCAAAGATTGAGCTAGTAAATGGTACTATTCCACATCAGTTACTATTGTATAATATGCAGTCTCTGCTGCTTATAGCAGATGCTTTGGTGCTAACCCTGCTATTTCCCTGCTATACGTGTTAAAAGGAAAACATGGCCACCAATTAATGATTGATGCCTGAGCCTTGAGAGAGTGAGCATTTGAGTGTGGGAATATCCAATTATTGCCCAAGGCTTATGCACCTCTTGTTTTCAGTGGGAGCGCTACACATGTCCGACAACAAACTCATGGTGTTTGGTAGCTGAGATTCCACTCGGTGCAAGTTTGAGAGAAGAACCGGCATTTGAACTACAGAGGAAGATTTGGCATGGTGAGTGAGATGAATCGGCGTTTGAAGATGAGGTTTTTTCCAGATCAGGGGGGAAAAAAAAACCACAACAGTTCTGGGAGAGATTGAACCAGTATGAGGATTCAGAGCAAAGAAAAGGGAAGGAGATCTGAGAGGTGAGAAAAAAGACCACCATGAAACAATAACTAGATAAATTCATCAAATAATCTCATACTTAAATCAATAAAACATCAACTGTATATTTATTAAAGAAACATATTTATTGAATTGATCAACTATTGAGCAAATGCCTGTTTCTGCCTGAAATACATGTTTAACATACTGTAATTTAATGGAAAATGATTAGTGCTTTTTGGTTGATTTTTGTGTAGATGAATTTTAAATAAATGGAGATAGTGAAAAAAATAAAATTGATATTGGGAAGAACTTAATTAGAATGTTTGAAGTAATTGCCATGTGAGATGTATTAGGGGTAAAAATACTGGTGTCATACAATTATACGCAACAATTATGCGAAAGTTTGTGCACCATTGACGGACAGAAAGATCTTTTCTGAATCCTGACTTTCCTAGTATACCTAGATTTAATTTGGGCTGCATAAATGTGAATACAAACCTAAACACCTGAGGGACACTACAAAGAGCTTATTGATCCTATTACTATTCTACTATTTTACATTTGCACAGTCTACAAACCTGAGTGCATTCACATTGAGCTCATTACTCAGACATAATTCATGAGCATTGCGCATGTGATGTCTTCAGTAGATGGTAAGCAAATCTTAAAGTTCTGTTGAAGAGTCATGCGGACTTGAAACGTTAACTGTGTTCCTCTCCGCAGATGCTGTCAGACCTGCTGAGTTTTTCCAGGTATTTTTATTTTTGTTTTGGATTTCCAGCATCTGCAGTTTTTTGCTTTTAAAATATTCCTTGTTTTATTTGAACATTTGATTGTATATCTATGACAAAATGGATATTGAGCTCTTTTGATGTTTTAGCTTAATGCACTAAGCAGCTGAGCCATATGGAATCCACCCCCCAATCTCCAACTCCAGAAAAAGCCTCGGGTCTGATTCCCATTTTGAGCTGATTTAACTGATTTTAGCTGGGTGCACGCTATATTTGGCTTCAGCACTTTTGAGTCAGAGGTGAAAAGTGACTAGGATTCCTCCTTCTGATCACTGTCAAGCAATTCCTTTCAAAGGAAATGTGTGGATGTTGAGCAAGTACAGGATTGGCCCAGCTTCAAGGTTTCTAACACCTGCCAATACTCACTGTCTGGAGTCATATAATAATATGATCCGTTGGGCAAGGTGCCGAAGGGAAACTGGAATTGGATTCATCAAGAAGTCAGTGCCTCGAGAGAAATGGGGAGATTACTGGTGAGAAAAGTACTGGGTATTTGACTGATATTTGTTAATACATATGCAAATTAATGGCCTGCCATGAGTTTACATATTAAAATACATTACACAGTAGTCAGTTTCTCAGGGAAGTTAAAATATATATTCAAACGTTTTTAAAATGTGCCTATTAGCTTAAAAACAAGCTTAATTTTTAGAGGTTCCTTGAAGGCTTGCAAATGAGTGCAATTAGGAGAAACTTTCAATAGTGATTAATTCGACCTGAGTGAGTAGCCAGTTTTGTGTGAGGGATGTTTTTGAGCGTGATGTTTTTAGACTAGCACAAAAGATTGCAGAAATTTGAGAGCTACACTAAACGTAATTTGCTCATAAATTAATGTGATTCTTTGCACTGGTTTGACTGATTTTGGCTGAATTGTGCCCAAAATATCAGTGCAACCGAGGAAAAATTCCAGACCCTTATGTTCTTGCAGTGAATCATGATAAATAGAACTAATTGGAAACATAACCGGCAACAAAGACCGGAAGTAAATTGGTTTTGGAAGTAAAAGTTTGTATCAGTAGTGGAGGCCAACAACTTCTCAAATCAGAGACCTAACAGTAATGTTAGTAGCCAATGTAACTGTGTTGCAGTTAGACTCGCGCACTCTAAGATTCTGATGGATAAAATGGCTAAATTTTAATAAATGGATCTCTTAAATTCCTCCTTGGCTGTTGTGCTCCAGTAATGCTTTTGGTGACATTGTCTATTTAACAACAACTTGTATTTATATAACCTCTTTAATGTGGTAAAACATCCCAAAATGTGCTTCAGAGGGGCATTATAAAACAAAATATGACATCGAGCTACATTAGGAGGAATAGGGCAGAAGAGAGGTTTTAAGGAGTGTCTTATTGGAGCAAAGTGAGGTAGGGAGATGGAGAAGTTTAGGGAGGTATTTCCAGAGCTCAGGGCCTAAGCAGCTGACGGCACCACTTTAGGCCAACCGAAGAAAGCAAACAACCAGCTGCAAGCAATGGTGGAGCAATTAAAATCAGAGATGCTGATTTGCAACCAGGTTGTGTAATAATTGCTAGCTAATTACAGAATTGGGTACTGACTTTGCTGTATTATGTACTGCAAAACTTGCTTTGATTGCACATCACAAATAAAGGTGGTGAAACCTAATCATTGGTAAATGTGCCAAAAGTTGTACATCATGAAAGCAAATGAGTCCGTTCATAACAAGTCAAAGTAAAAATGGTCCCAAAGATGACACAGATTATGAAGTACAAACCTGGCTTGATGGTACTAATTTATGATTTAAAGCAACGTAGTCCAATAGAAATGGCTGATTAGCAATTGGCATGGCTTCGGAGGCACTATTTTGCTTTTCACGTTTTATACTTGCTTAACAAACATCCATCACCAAGCAGTGCGAACTTTGCAGATTTCCTTTTTCACTGAAGCTTGGAATTCTAGCATGAATTCTAGCAATGTGGTTGACTCTGAAATGGTGTGGCAAGCCACTCAATTTGATGGCAATTAGGGATCGGCAACAAATGCTGGCTTTACCAGCAATGCCTACATCCAATGAAAGAATAAGGGGAAAAAAAGAAAAATTGTCAGAAACAGCGCATCATAAAGCACCTTCTTGCCTAGCAATTGGGAGCATTACTTTGACTTCATCAGAGTAATTACTGTGAATATTGGCTTAATGAGCTTATTCCATGCCTATTGTCATACGTTCCGGTTGGTATTGGTTGGACTGGCTTTCCTTGGCTGGTGGACAGTAGTTATTACAATCCATCGAGCTGACCACAATGCTTCCCTTTCCTTAGTGTTACAGGTGTTTTCACCGTGCTGGAGATGACATGCCTAATAATGGTATCTGTTGCATAATTTTTATTTACTAATCAGAAATACAATTAGAGGAGACAGTGGCGCAGTGGTGATGTCACTGGAGTAGTATCCCAGGCCCAGGCTAATGCTCTGGGAACACTGGTGGAATTTTAAATTCAATTTATAAAATCTGGAATTGAAAGCTAGCCTCAGTAATGGTAACCATGAAATTATCATTGAGTGTCATAAAAACCCATCTGGTTCACTTCCCCTTTAGGGAAAGAAATCTTCCATCCTTACCTGATCTAGCTTGCATGTGACTCCAGATCTACAGTAATGTGGTTGACTCTTAACTACCCTCTGAAATGGCCTAGCAAACCACTGAGTTCAAGGGCAATTAGGAATGGGCAGCAAATCCTGGCCTTGCCAATGATCCAATGAAAGAGTAAATTTAAAAAAAAAAAAAATCTGGATTCTCAGTTAAATGGCGACGGCTGACCTTTTGACAGGTAAGGCATTATCCAACCAAGCTTGAATGTTAACCACGAAAGCTTCTCCCTAGACATCAATTGAAAATGCCAGACCTTGCGGAAATTAAAACGGTTTTTGGCTTGATGTTGTATTGTTACAAGTCTGTTGAATTTCAGAGCAGAAATCAGCAGTTGCAATTGAACACTATGCTACCTTGAATTTGACTTTGATGGTAGTTAAACATCCTACCAAATGTCTTACTGAAAACCCAGTTAGGTTTTTACAAGTTAAAGAAAGCTGAATCTTACCCAGAGCATTTTCTTTTGTAGCTAAATACATCTTTGTAGGATAAGGGCCACTACTGATCTGATGTCCTCCCATTGACCCCACAAACTGTGGCAGGATCAGGGTTGGAGGACATAGGAGGGGACCTGATCCAGCTGTGACCATCAGCAGCACGACACTATGCAATATCTGGCTGGACCAGAGTATTTCTCCAAACCTTTTGTACAAGCAAAAGATTTTATAGGAAGTTCTGTGGCATTGGATAGGGTAGTTTTTCCAGTTCTGTTACACATACTTTTATCCTTATTACACCTAAAGAAGTGAGATCACATTTATTTATTTTTATTCTTTCATGGGATGTGGGCGTTGCTAGCTAGGCCAGCATTTATTTCCCATCCCTAATTATCTTGAGAAGGTGGTGGTGAGCGCCTTCTTGAACCGCTGCAGTCCATCTGGTGTGGGTACATCCAGAGTGCTGCTGGGAAGGGATTTCTAGGATTTTGACCAAGCAACAGCGAAGGAACAGTGATATAGATCCAAGTCAGGATGTTGTGTGGCTTGGAGGGGAGCTTGCAAGTGGTGGTTTTCCCATGTATCTGCTGCTCATGTCCTAGGTGGTAGAGGTCGTGGGTTTGGAAAGTGCTGTTGAAGGATGCTTGATGAATTGCTGCAGTGCACCTTGTATATGGTAAACACTGCTATCACTGTGCGTTGGTGGAGGGAGTGAATATTTAAGGTGATGGATAGGTGCCAATCAAATGAACTGCTTTGTCCTGATGGTGTTGAGCTTCTTGAGCCTTGGAGCTACAGTCATCCAGGCAAGTGGAGAGTATTCCATCACATTCCCCTTGAGCCTTGTAGATGGTGGACAGGCTATGGGGAGTGAGGAGGTGAGTTAGTCACTGTAGAATTACCAGCCTCTGACTTGCACTTGTAGCCACAGTATTCATATGGCTAGCCTAGTTCAGTTCCTGGTCAGTGGTACCCCTAGGATGTTGATGGGGGGGTTCAGCAATGGTAATGCCATTGAACGCCGAGGGGAGATGGTTAGATTCTCTCTTGTTGAAGATGGTCATTGCCTGTCACTTGTGTGCTGTGAATGTTACTTGCTACTTATCAGCCCAAGCCGGAATGTTGTCTCGATCTTGCTAAATATGGACCTGGGCTGCTTCAGTATCTTGAGGAGTTGCAAATGCTACTAAACTTTGCAATCATCAGCGAATATCCCCAGTTCTACCTTATGATAGAGGGAAGACCCGTGATGAAGCAGCTGAAGATGTCTGGGTTGAAGACACTATCCTGAGGAGCTCCTGCAGTGATGTCCCAGGACTGAAATGATTAACCTTCCAATAACCACGATTAAGTTCCTTTGTGCTAGATATGATTCCAACTAGTGGAGAGTTTTCTCCCTGTTTCTCTGACTTCAATTTTGCTAGGGCTCCTTGATGCCACGCTCGGTCAAATGCTGTTTGATGTCAAGGGCAGTCACTCTCATCTCACCTCTGGAGTTCAGCTCTTTTGTCTATGTCTGGACAAAGGCTGTACTGAGTGGCCCTAGTGGAACCCAAAATCAGCATTAGTGAGCAGGTTATTGCAGTGTAAGTGCCACTTGATAGCACTGTCAATGATACCTTCCATCACTTTGCTGACGATCGAAAGAAGACTGGAGCAGTAATTGGCTGGATTGGATTGTCCCTTTTGTAGGTGGGACACATCTGGGCAATTTTACACATTGTCAGGTAGATGCCAATATTGTGGCTGCACTGGAATAGCTTGGCTAGGAGTGTGGCTTATTTTGGAGCACAAGACTTGGAGTATTACTGCCGGAATGTTGTCGAGGTACAGATACGTAAATCAATAAAAATGGCAATGCACATTAAAAGGCCTTTTTAAGAAAAAAGACCGAATACAGGTTAATTTCTAGAGGGATAGAATTGAAAAGTAGAGAAGTTGCATTAAACTTATACAAAGCCTTTGTTAGGAAACACTTAAGAGTACTGTGCAGTTCTGGTTTCCATTATTTTTTTTGACAAAGATATAGAGGCACGGGAGAAGTGCAAAAGGATTTGCTAGGATGATAGCAGAACTCAAGAGTTTGGGGAGAAGACTCACATGGAGCATAAACATGGGCTTGGACCAATGGGTTGGTAAAATCAAATGTAACATCTAGAACTGAATAAAAATCAACTTGCCTTAATGATATGCCAGCATTTTAAAACTCTGATCCCACAAAGCACTGTGGACTTTAAATTGCTCCATTACAACTGTGTTGCAGCAGTCTTCTAAAAATGGAATTTTTGAGTTTGACCAGAGATAAGATTACAGCCAGGAAATGTTTAAATTTGACAGATAAAGTTGAAGTACTGTTGTTAAATCTGCCACTTTCAAAATTGTGTTTGGCAAAAGGAGGGTGAATACAATGGGTTCAAATCCCACCATGGCAGATGGTTAAATTTGAATTCAATAAAAATCTGGAATTAAAAGTCCACAAAACCATTGTTGTAAAAAACCCATCTGGTTCAATTAAGGAAACCTGGTGTCCTTTCCAGACCCTGAACAAGGGCAACAAATGCTGGCCTAGCCAGAGGAATAGAGGAAACTATCCTATATTGGCAGAGGTACAGAATATAAGAGCAGGGAGATTACGCTAGAACTGTCTACAGTTGTCATCACATTACATAAAGGATGTGATTGCACCAGAGATTTGAGGATGCTGCCAGTAATGGAGAATTTTGTCCACGAGAAAAGATTAAATAGAAGGTTGTTTTCTTTGGAACAGAGGTTTGATTGAGGTGTATAAATTTGCAGGACCTAGATAGAATGGGTATAAAAAGCCTGTTTCTCTTTAAAGAAATAAATAACCAGGGAGTATAGATTTAAATTAAAAGAATTAGACAGGACTTGAGCAAAAATTTTTGGCAGTCTAGAACTCTCTACATGAAAGGGTTGTAGAGACTGAAACCCTTCTCGCATTTAAAAAGTACTTGGAAATGCACTTGAAGTGCCATAATCTACAAGGCTATGGACCAAGAGCTGGAAAGTGGGATTAGGCTGGGTGGGTGGCTATTTTGCACCAGATCAGACACAATATACCAAATGGCCTCTTTCTGTGCTTCAAATTTCTATGATTGTATGAAACGGCTGCTGCTTTTACCAATCACTCATATATTTCTGCTTACCCTTGCCACTAACTGCTAACCTTTATCCCTCTCGTCCCTTTCAGATCCTGAACCTTAGAGGGCTCAACAAGAACTGTGGAAGAGGAATACATCCCTCCAAAAGATGCAACATCACTCAACTTTTAGCCAAGCAAGCAGCAGCTCTGAGACTAGCATCCCATGTAATGTGTAGAATAGAGAGGGCTGCACTGAGAAATTCATTGAGTACATGTGCAGGAGCAAAGACATTTGCTCTGAGCTCTTTTGAAGAAAGCCTCTCAATCTTTTGAGGCAGCAGAACCTTTCTCTTTTGTCTCTGAGTCAGAAGGTTGTGGTTTCAAACCCCACTCCAGAGACTTGAGCACATAACCTTGATGTAGTACCTGAGGAAATGCAAGACTTTTGGAGATCCTGTCTTTCAGATGAAATGTCAAAGTAGAGTCTCGTCTAAAAGATCCCATGGCATTATTAGAGGAAGAGCAGGGAAGTTCTGGTGCTCTGGCCAACATTTGTACCTCAGCCAACTGCACTGAAACAGCTTAACTGATTGTTTATCACATTACTGTTTGTGGAGTCTTGCTATGTGCAAATTGGTTGTCTCATTTCCCTACATTACGATAGGGACTAACTACACTTCAAAAGTACTTGATTGTGAAGAGGACATAGGGAGATAAAAGGAAAGGACAATTTTCTGTTGAATTTGTAGGACCTTGCTTTATGGAGTGCCAAGTGAAGATGTTGAGCCATTGTAAGTTAGCACCTGTGGGAGTGACAGTTGGCTAAGTGGATATTGTAACATTTAAGGTACAGAATGTACCAAGTTTTGATACATCAGGTACAGAGCACCTAGCAGAAGGGACTAACTCCTCTGCCTTTGTTGTTTTTAATTTAAATTTCATTTGTCATTGTGGGAGTGGCTTCAGTGCCACAGTGTAAGAACATCTTTAGTAAGGTTGAATATTTGGACATTACTTTTTGTGTGAAGCTTAGTTTCCATCTCAAAACAGAACTTTTATTATTAGCTATATTTGAAAGGTTAAATAACCCAGGTAGTTCTGTTTGCTTTTCTTAAACTTTTAAGAACAAAGATTTGACTTTAGTATGTGTGGGAATAACTGAGGCCTGCAATAGACCGTAGCTGAAATGTGGAAGGTCCTGGATGTTTTTGGGATGACTGCTTGTGCACAAACCCACAATTCCTGAACTTGAGATGCAGCTTGTCATGTAAGAAGCAGCAAGTTAGTGAGAAAGGAAAGTGGGTGATGATCCATTAGGGTACAAAGTGGCCAGAAGTGTAGGGATCACCTGGGAGTGTTGAATTGATAAACAAGTATTCAGTACTGAACACCTGTGACAACTCAAGAGGAATGCGATCATGAACCAGTAGTTGCTAAAAGTAGGGCAGTAAGGTATAGAAATACAGTGGTAATAATGGATTCCATAGACAGGTGCTTTTGCAGACATGGCTGAGGGTTGAAAATATTTGGGTACAATTTTGCCTTTCCTAATGGGTGTTAAGTATGACCTGATTAAGAGACAGATTAAACAACAGGACCCCAAGGGTTTTTATCTCAGGATTACTCCCAATGCCATTTACTAGAAACATGGAAACTTGCAGCACAGAAGGAGGCCATTCAGGCCATCATTTCTGTGCCTTTCATTATGTCTACCTTGCCTAATCCCACTTTTCATCTCTTGTTCTGTAGCCTTGTAAGTTATGGCACTTCAAGTGCATATCCAAGTACTTTTTAAATGAGGGTTTCTGCCTCTCAAATCCTTTTCAGGCAAAGGGTTCCAGATCACCACCACTATCTGGGTGAAAAGGTTTCTCCTCAACACCCACTGCCCCTACCACCACAATCTTTCTATCAATTACTTTAAATCTATGTATCCATGGTAATTGAGCTCTCTGCCATGGGAAACAGGTCCTTTCTAATCACTTGACCTAGGCTCCCTCATAATTTTATCATCTTAGGATCAAGGACAACTCTGGTTCAATGAGTTCTGAGATAGCCGATAAGTCCAATGCGTGATCTGCAGACTCTGCCACATGCAGGGCAGTTGGTACTTGAAAGGTTGGGTAGATGGGTTGTTTGGAGGTTTGTGCTGTCTCTTTGCCTCAATTTCACCTCTGCACCTTCCCAACAAAATCTCTCTGCCTTTGGTGTCTTCCTGGATGAGCCTTCTCCATTATAGTAAGTCACAGGGGAGGGACTCCCATGAGTTGGCGGGGATGTTTGCCCTCTTCAGGGATGCTTTGAGGACACCTCTAAAGCATTTCCACTGTCGTCCTATGAGTGTCCTGCCGTGACCAAGCTCCGAGTTGAGCAGTTGCTTCGGGAGTCTGTTTCCAGTGGGGTTCCATAGGGTTCAGTGCTGGGACCCTTGCTGTTTGTGGTGTACATAAATGATTTGGACTTAAACAGACCCTGAAAAGTACTGAAGATCAGAAGGATCTTTGTGTGCATATGCATAGATCCCTTAAGGTAGCAGGGCAGGTAGATAAGGTGGTAAGAAGGCATATGGGATACTTGCCTTTATTAGCTGAGGCCTAGAATACAAGAGCAGAGAGGTTATGCTGGAACTGTATAAAATGCTGGTTAGGCCACAACTGGAGTACTGCGTGCAGTTCTGGTCACCACATTATAGGAAGGATGTGATTGCACTGGAGAGGGTGCAGCATGCTAGCTGGACTGGAGGTTGTTTTCCTTGGCGCAATGAAGGTTGAGAAGGGACCTGAGAGTGGTGTATAAGATTGAGGGGTGTGGATAGGAAGGCACTTTTTCCATTAGTAGAGGGGTCAATAACCAGGGGACATAGATTTAAGGTAAAAGGCTAAGAGGGGAGTTAAGGAGAATTTTTTTCACCCAGAGGGTGGTGGGAATCTGGAACTCACTGCCTGAAAGGGTGGTTGAGTCAGAAACACTCATAACAATTAAGGCATATTTAGATATTCATTGCATTGCCATAGCCTCCAGGGCTATGGGCCAAGCGCTGGAAAATGGGATTAGTGTAGTAAGATCTTTGTTGACTGGTGTGGACATGATGGGCCAAATGGCCTCCTTCTGCGCTGTAGGCGTCTGAGTATATGTGTCAGGCATATGAACTGCATGTTACATTCAGCAGAACTGGTTTTGATTGATTTGTGTCTTGATGCTGGGCAATTTGACATGGGAGAGGACACTGCTGTGGACTGTCTTTCACGCCACCGGATTTGGAGGATCTTGCGAAGGCATCACTGGTGGTACTACAGTGCTTTGAGGTTGTCCAAGTTTCTGAAGCATATAGGACCGCAGGGGTCATTGCCGCTCAGTAAACCATGATCTTAGTCTCAGGTTGGAGATCTGTTTTTCTTTCTTCGTACTCTTTTCTTAACCTGGCACATTGGAGGCAATGAGGAGTTTTGTTGTCTATGTTTGCCTTCATGGAAAGGACGCTGTCAATATATAGAAAATGGTCCACATTTTTAGGATCTCGCCGTTGATCTTATTGGACTGAGGAAGGTATTGTGTTGTGGGAGGATGAATACATCATCGTTCGAGCAGAAATTTCCGGATAACTGCACCATGACAGGTACTTACGACTGCTGGACCAATCACTGCCACATCTGATCCACCATCTCCAGCAGCCTGGAGACAACAGAAGCAATGGCGCAAGAAAATTAACATCGAAAGCTTTAAAGATTCCACCAAGGTGGCCCTTCTCAGTCAGCACCTCACTGCCAACCTCAACCTACAAGCAGCTACGGTGTGCCCATAGTGCCTGGTGAAACCTGAAGTCCATCATAATGAGTACCTGAGAAGAGGTCCTTGGTCTCACTACCAGGAAACATTGTGACTGGTTTGACCAAAATGACAGGACCTAATTGAGTGTAAGCGCAAAGCTTTCATTGACTGGATACTTCACCACAACTAGAGAAAAGCAGCAGTCCCACAGGTGACTGAAGGCAGTGGTACAGCATAAAACCCTCAACATAAAGAATGGTGGGTAGAAAGAGCACAGGAAATCCAACAAATCGCAGAGACCAATGTCATGCGCAGTTTCTTCAGTGTGGTCAAAACAATCTATGGCTCAAGTGCTCAAAGGCACAGGCTGTTGAGATCCAAATCTGGAGCGGAGCTTATCTAGGATGGGGAAGCAGTCAGTGCTGACTGGAGAGAACGTTTTTGAAGAACTCATTCAAGACTGTGTTTGATTTGAACATCCTTAATGCCATTTCTCAATACCCTGTCCAGCTTTAGTCTCGGGCGCTACCCCAGTCTGAGTGAGGTTGCAAAAGCCATTCGATAGCTGAAAAGCAACAAAGTCTCTGGAGCAGATGGAATCCCTGCTGAAGTTCTGAAACACGGCAGAGATACACGCCTGACACAATTGCATTACCCCCTTTTCCCTCATCTGGGGAGAAGAGCGCATACCGGGGGATCTTGGGGACGCTGTGATCGTGACTATATTCAAGAATGGAGACAAGTCTTGTTGCAGTAACTACTGAGGAGTCTTCCTGCTGTCTGCCACAGGGAAGATCATTGCAAAAGTCCTCTTCAACCGCCTCCGCCTAGTGACCGAGGAACTTTTCCAGAGTTGCAGTGTGGTTTTTGCCCATTGAGAGGCACTACAGACATGTTCTTCACTGCATGGCAAATTCAAGAAAAATGCAACTACTGTACATGGCCTTTCTCGACCTTATGATAGCCTTTGACTCTGTCAACTGCAAAGGTTTACGGAGTAACCTCCTCAAATTTGGCTACCCTATGAAATTTGTCAATTTACACACCTCGATTAAATCTCTGATCATACTCCTTTGTTCCAAGGAAAACAAACTTGGCTTATCCAATCTTTCCTTCAGTCATAGCAACTTTCTTGTAAATCTCTTCTGTACCTTCTCAAATGTGATCACATACTTCCTGTATGTGATGACCAACAACTTCAAGCAGTACTCCAGCTGCAGACTAACTTGGGTTTTTTGCAGTTCTAGCATAACTTTCCTGCTCTTAAATTCTAGACCTTGGGTAATAAAGGAAAGTATTGCATAAACCTTGACTGCCTTATCTACCTCCCCTGTTATCTTCAGGGATCTGTGAACATGCACACCATCTATTCTTTACAGTTCTCAGTACCCTGCCATTTATTCCTCCTGTCTTATTTGCCCTCTGCAAATGCATTACTTTACACTTGATGGATTAAATTTCATTTGCTACTTTTTTCTGCCAACTTAACCGGTCCTTTTGATATCTTCTGCTGTCAACACCCTCTTTCTTCACTAACAACGATGCAGCCATTTTTTGTTTTGGCTACAAATTTCTTAATCAAGCCCCTTACATTTAAATCTCAATCATTTTTGTATACCAGGAAAAGCATGGGAATTAATACTGAGCCCTGCCAGACCACGATTGAAACAGTGATCCAGTCACAAACCACCCATCGAGCATTACCCTTTGCTTCCTTGTCAACACAGGAATAGTAAGATTCTATAACACAGAAGAAACAATCACACATATTTTGCAATGGTGGATGTACATTTCTCCTACAAAATAAACTGTGACAATCTGCAATACACTATACTACATAAGGGCAGTTGAATTAAAAACCATTCAGCTAATCCAACTTACTTTATTTAGGCCCATATTTGTACAGACTAATTTTGTCTTGTGTTTCAGTACTGGCTATCTTTTTCTGTAGAATCAATCCAATTTATTTTCTTCTTATACATTTGAATGCACAGACCCTGCACTAGGTGGCAGTCTATTCCATAAGCTAACCAGTATCAACTATTAAGTTATTGTAAGTTTTCTAGTTCGACAGAGGATTTCTACATCTCCCTGCTGCTGATTCCTTTCATGACTTTAAAAACTTAGGTTATGTTTTTTACCCTTATCCTATTTAGTTTTTTACCCCTCCAATGAACCATGTTGAATTCATTGTGCCACTGATTTAATGTTACCATCATCTTGTTACTCTATGAAACTTTTCTTATGATTTTGTACTTTTTTTGTAAGTAAATTGGTTACAATGGACTAACTATGATCTCATCAATGCTTTTTGACATGTCTTCAAGGAAATTGTATTCTGTCAGATGCAAGCATAACATGTATTTGCTTTGGAGGCTGCATCTATATAGTATGCTGATATTTTCAATGTTAAGTCAGCTAGCGTATTCTGCCATTTCAATGAGTAAACTCTATCACTCTAACTATATTTAGCACTTTGCATTTTCAGCATTGGATAATTTTTGACATTTCTGCTCAATTAGTATGTATCTGTAGATCTTTCCTTGGAACACCTTGTGTGACGCTATCAATAAATTTAAACATTTTACTTGTAATATACTTTATCAAGATCAGTAATACATATGAATAGAGGAATTTTGGAACTAATTTTTCAGAATTCTGCTGTCCAATTAAAATCATTGATTGAGAAGTACTCTTGCTTCCTATTTATACAATTAAGTGAAGGACCTTATCATGTTTTCATATTAAGGTAACTAATATCCAAGCTTATGCCTTTATCTACTGCATCTTAAATTTATTCCAGTCTTTCATTACATGTTGAATTTGTAATGTGAGCCTTTTAATCAAACTCTTATCTTCTTCCTCTGTCAACTTTGGTGCTGAATCTTGATGCTCCCATTCTCCCAATTTGCCCAGATATAATGCATCTTACTGTAGGCTCTAAAAATGAATATGTCACAGAACCTATGCCAGTGATAAGCAAGGATGATAGCTTTTACATGCCTCTTTATACATATGCAACTGTGTTTATTTTAAGCATAATGTGAGGCAAAAAAAGACTCCTTTTTAAACCCAAAATGAGAGTTTGTCACTTGTAATGAGTAATACTTGGCAGGACTGTAGTTGCTCCCTCTTCATTTATTTTAATTTGTTCATGGTATGTGGACGTCGCTGGCTAGGCCAGCATTAATTGCCCATCCATAATTGCCTTTGTTCAGAGGGTATTTAAGAATCAACCATATTGTGTTGTGGGTCTGGAGTCACATGTAGGCCAGATCATGTAACAGCAGCAGATTTCCTTCCCTAAAGGACATTAGTGAACCAGATGGGTTTTTACAACAATGGTTTCTTGGTCGTCATCATCAGATGACCAGATTTATACAATTAAGTGAAGGACCTTATCATGTTTTCATATTAAGGTAACTAATATCCAAGCTTATGCCTTTATCTACTGCATCTTAAATTTATTCCAGTCTTTCATTACATGTTGAATTTGTAATGTGAGCCTTTTAATCAAACTCTTATCTTCTTCCTCTGTCAACTTTGGTGCTGAATCTTGATGCTCCCATTCTCCCAATTTGCCCAGATATAATGCATCTTACTGTAGGCTCTAAAAATGAATATGTCACAGAACCTATGCCAGTGATAAGCAAGGATGATAGCTTTTACATGCCTCTTTATACATATGCAACTGTGTTTATTTTAAGCATAATGTGAGGCAAAAAAAGACTCCTTTTTAAACCCAAAATGAGAGTTTGTCACTTGTAATGAGTAATACTTGGCAGGACTGTAGTTGCTCCCTCTTCATTTATTTTAATTTGTTCATGGTATGTGGACGTCGCTGGCTAGGCCAGCATTAATTGCCCATCCATAATTGCCTTTGTTCAGAGGGTATTTAAGAATCAACTATATTGTGTTGTGGGTCTGGAGTCACATGTAGGCCAGATCATGTAACAGCAGCAGATTTCCTTCCCTAAAGGACATTAGTGAACCAGATGGGTTTTTACAACAATGGTTTCTTGGTCGTCATCATCAGATGACCAGATTTTTACTTAATTCAAATTTCACCATCTGCTGTGATGGGATTCAGGTCTCTGGAATACTAGTCCAGTGACAATACCACTAAGCCACTGCCTCCCCCTATCTTTAAATAAAAATGTAAAATAGAATAGTGAAATATGAATGCACTTGCCTTATTTTTAGTGTGTGTGTGTAAAGGAAAAGAGACAGAAGATTAATGGTAACAATGGGGGTGAAAAAGGAAGAATTCTTTTTGAAACGGTTCAATGCTATCACTATTTAAATAATATGTTTTGTTATTCAAAAGCTCCATCCAGTTTGAAACAAATGATTATTTGCTTTACACTCCAACAGAATTCTGTTGTAGAGTGTAAACTTAGTACAATTATGTTTTATATTCTAATTTTTTAACTCGAACTTTCCATTTAAGTTATTGGTGCAAGTTGTTATACACAAATATCTCTCCCTTCATTTCAATTGCATCACTGACAATTCTTACCAGATTTGCAAATTTGAGAGTACAGGAATGTCGTAAGACCTGACTCCCATCTCATTGACCTTTCACAAACATAGATGAGTCATTTCATCCATTGTCCTATACATGTGGTTTCCTTCCTACTCTTTCTCTTTGCACTAATTTTATCCTACAGGAATCATTATTCTCAACCTGCATTCTTTAAAATATTTACCAAGTATTGAAGTTAACTGTTACTATTTTACTGTACATTGTTTCTTACTTTCTTACATTTTAAAATATATTTTAAAGGTAAGCAGACTAGATTCAAGTTCGGGTTAAAGTTCATTTTGGAGAAAAAGTTATCATGGTGCAAGCAGGAAAAAAGAGTGAGAAGATCAAATATTAGTAAGTTTGTTTTACAAGCAATGATGCAATATATATAGACGAGGGTGTAAGGACTGAATTATGGGGGAGATACCACGCCAACATGAGAGTGGGGAAGAAAGCCATTACTAGTCATGCTGTAGCTATGATTGAATAGGTATGAGTGGAAACAAGTGAGGTTATTCCTGCTGAACTGGAAAAATGAGAAGTGTTGGAAGAGAATGGTGTGATTGACTGCGAAAGGCTGCAGAGAAGCTGGGGAGAAAGGAAAAATACTGCATGGTGACCATCACTAAGATGTCATTTGTGATCATTTATGCCTGTTTCAGTGCTGCGGTGGGGTGATTATCTGGTTGGAGAGATTTAAACATGGAGTTGAGGGAAAGATAAGCATGGATTTCAGAAATAACATGTTCAAGGACTTCAGAGAGGAATAGGGAGATGGAGGTGTAGTGGGATCGAAAGAGGGCCTTTTGAAGAGTGTGAGATGGTGGCAATTTTGAAAAGGAGTGAGATGATTTCTGAGGAAAAGTTACAACAACATTTAGCATGGGAGCCAAGAAGAAAAGTTGGATGATTAGCAGTTTGAGGAATATTGAATGCAATAAATGTAAATAAATCTATCAGTAATATATAAAAATATTGTATGTGTTACCTGTTGTCACATTTATTATACGTTTTCCATCAACTATCTATTATAATTTCCTACATCCATCCACATTTATTATGGAAAACAACCTATGTAAACTCATAGTGACCATGCTATCTTACCCTTGGGTTCACAGTTATCTAAATATGCTATCTGCGAAATGCTTTCATCCACTTTTTTTTCCCTCAGTAGCTGAAATTTTGAATACTTTTAATTACATAATACAGTTACATTACGTTTTGTGTCTTTGATGGCCTTCATTAGACGCTCAAATATTTTATTTTCTTTCAGAAGCCTGGGCTTAGAGTTAAGAGCCACAAAATTTGGCTTCATAGCATTGGTGGTTTCAGCCCTGTGGGAGCCAGTTGAGGTTAAAAAAAAATTGGTGGGGGGAAGGGGAGTCCGCTCCCGCCACTTCCAGTGTGACCTGTTTGCCATGTTGTAGAGGACAATAGCACAGGCATTGTGTGCACGCACTGCTAGTATGTAGAGTGAACAGATTCCCATCAGTCAGCAAGTAACACTAATTTGACACCCAACCTGCCATTTTGGACCTCGCCACTCCAGTTAACACCCTCTCTCAAACATGCGGGACTGCCTCCATCAGTGCTATTTAAAGGCATCACCATCCAACTTGCAGGTGAGGTGCTTTTGACTATCTACTTGCTCTTGTTAAATTAGTGGAAGCACTGCATTGTTGGAGGAGTTGGGGAAAGTTGGTTAATTCAGAAGGGAGTAGTGCAGGACATTTGGAAGGAATTGTGTGCTTCTGAAAGGCTTCCAATTACACCACTTGCTCCCTGTCATTGGGGTTTTTGTTGCAGTTCCCCTTGAGCTGCAGTACAAGAGGGAGGTAGTGCACAGAGGCGAGGGAGGAGCAGGAGGGCTTTCAGCAGAATGCCTTACCCACTTAGGCCTTCAAGGAGCACCACATAGCTACTAGTGTTCCCTCAGAGTGACACCTCAGCAATCCTAATAATCTGCTAGAGTAGAGCTTCCTGGACTGCTGTGAGACTTGCAAGCCCCTTTAATCATTGGTATCTGCTGCCGCGATGGCAACAGTCTGAGTGTGCATGTCATCAAGCAGAGATTTCATGATCTCTGCAGAGTTTTCACTGCAGTACTCAGATGTTATATGGCTTCTGCCTGTGGTGGAATAGAATCAGACATTGATCAGACACTGCGTCACGGTTGGGTTCACAAGTTGTTCTCAAGGAGTCAGCCACCACTTTCATGCTAAAAAGGATGGGGTTCAAGCTCTGCAAAGAAGCCCTGTGCCAAGTTGGAACCAGATTTCTTCATGCTATTTGACAGTGACAACAGTTCTCTGGCATTCCTGCCAATGCAAGAAGCATTTCTGTGTGCATGCCCATCAGCCTTTTCCTGTATACTGCCTTATCAAAGTCCTCATCTGAAACCTCTGCAGCAGAAATCATCTGTGACCGCACCCTCAGGTGAACTAGCAAATGTGCTGTTCTCTTCCCTCATATGGCTGCAGTCTGCTAGTGCCCGGTGACTCACTACATGCAGATCTTGACTTAAGATATCTGCAGCTCCAGTATCTGAGCTGGTGGCTGTTAGTGTTAGATCAAATGATGGTGTTTCTTTCTCAGATGTCTGCTCCTTCTAGGCCTTCAGTCTCAGGTAATATTGGCTGGTCAGGTGACAGTTCTTCTGTATTCAGATACCCAAGAGTAGGGTTGAAGAAGTGAGGGAAGCAGAGGTAGGGGGAAAGGAAGAGGTACATGGTTATATTGCCTGCACCTTGTACATCATAACAGATTGTTGGATGAGGATTAAATGAGATTTGAGAAGATGGAAACAACAGGAACATACCATCACAAAAACAGAATTACCTGGAAAAACTCAGCAGGTCTGGCAGCATCGGCGGAGAAGAAAAGAGTTGACGTTTCGAGTCCTCATGACCCTTCAGAACTGAGTAAAGTTAGGAGAGGGGTGAAATATAAGCTGGTTTAAGGTGGGGCGCCGCGGGGGGGTGGGGGGAGAGAGAGAGAAGTTGGGGGTGGGGGGAGAGAAGTTGGGGGTGGGGGGTGGTTGTAGGGACAAGCAAGCAGTGATAGGAACAAGGCAGAATAGACAGGTGGAAATCCTATCGGAGAGCAGAGCAGTACTTCTTCAAGGTAGGCATTTCTTGAAGAGGAGTGGCAGTCAATTAAACACACAGATAAAAACAAAAAACTACTGCGGATGCTGGAAATCCAAAACAAAAACTGAATTACCTGGAAAAATTCAGCAGGTCTGGCAGCATCGTCGGAGAAGAGTTAGACCTACTGAGTTTTTCCAGGTAATTCTGTTTTTGTTTTGGATTTCCAGCATCCGCAGTAGTTTTTTGTTTTTATCTGTGTGTTTAATTGACTGCCACTCCTCTTCAAGAAATGCCTACCTTGAAGAAGTACTGCTCTGCTCTCCGACAGGATTTCCACCTGTCTCTTCTGCCTTGTTCCTATCACTGCTTGCTTGTCCCTACAACCACCACCCCCCTTAAACCAGCTTATATTTCACCCCTCTCCTAACTTTACTCAGTTCTGTTGAAGGGTCATGAGGACTTGAAACGTCAACTCTTTTCTCCGCCGATGCTGCCAGACCTGCTGAGTTTTTCCAGGTAATTCTGTTCTGGTTTTGGATTTCCAGCATCCGCAGTAGTTTTTTGTTTTTATATTTAGGAACATACCATCATCCTTGATGGTTTTAGTGATACAGCTGAGAACAGTCTCCATTCGCTCCAAGCACCATCTCCACCATGGGGGCGAGCACATGCAACCGTGCTGTCCCTGACTGGTTTACTGCTGCTGCCACCTATTAAGGGTCACTTTGTCCTACAAAAGAGAGGGAAGTTCATCAATAAGTACATTGCCATGTGGTTGGTTGGTGTGCCTTCCAGAGTTGAATAGTTGACAGAATGTGGAAGCTAAGTGATTTAGCACCGCTGGAAGCTCCATGTTATGTGTGCGAGAGTGAGATGAAGCATATGAATGTGAAGTTTGAGTCGTGGTTGATATAGACTGCAAGTAGGTGAGTGAAGGGGCTCTGAATGGAGAAGTGTGTAAGGCTGATGTTGCAGTTGGTAAGATTGGGCATAAAGATACATTCACTGACCTTTACTACTTGTGACATAATTCAACTTCTTGTGGCACTTCATTCAGGTCCTTGGTGCCAGACTGTTGCCATTGACTGCCACAGCCACTTGCTCCCAAAATCTTCTGAGCCTTTGGAGAGTCCCCAGGCCCCCTGAAGGAAGTAAGCCTCTCTTACCTGGTCCACCTCTTGCACCAGCAACTCTAGTGCTGCATCTGACAATCTGGGGGGAGGTGGGGGAATCTTCTCTGGCCTGTTGTACATTTTGGGTCAATGTTGCCCAAGTAATTTCAGCCCCTTGCAGCTAGAATATGCCTTGCCTTTAAGAGTGACTTTTTAGTGCAAGCTTTGCATTAACTTGGGCTCACTGCTGTGGCATATAACCAGTCAGCCCATTCAGCACTGGGCTGTAAGTCACAATCATGGAAAAGAGGAGGCAGCACACAATGCAATCCATGTCAAGTTTGGAGAGGATTCAAATTAGCCTCCAAGATATTTGTCTGGAGCTGTGTGATGCTTTGAGCTGAATTTAGATTATGTTGCTTGTGCATGTACAATGTACCTAATTTCCCAGGATGCATCAGTACAGTTCAGTCAACAATATTGACATTTTTATTTCTCTAGCTTCAAATATTTCATGCTCAAAAAAAATCAACATTGTTTGAAGAGAAACCAGATGAGAAATTTCAAAATATTCTACGGTAAAATTCATACTGTGTTTCTATTCCTCCTTTAAAAGCAGAGATTTTGTGTTTGTGAGAGAAAATGACAGTGTTCTGATTGTACATGTGTAGCAGTTTTGTCCTACATAAAATTATAGAATGTTTATAGCTCAGAAGGAGGCCATTTAGCCTGTCAAGGCCATGCTGGCTCTTTGTAAGAGTTACCAGGTAGTCCCACTCCCCTGCCTTTTCCCTGTATTCCTGCAACCTATATGCGTTATTAACTGCTTTCTCAACCTTTCCTGCCACCTTCTATGATTTGTATAGTTGTACCGCCAGGACCCTCTACTTTTTTACCCCTTTTAGAATTGTATTCTTTATTTTGTTTATTGCCTTACATTTTGGTAAGGAGTACAAGGAATCACTTCACAAAGATAAAAGCAAAATACTGCGGTTGCTGGAAATCTGAAACAAAAACAGAAAATGCTGGAAAAACTCAGCAGGTCAGGCAGCATCTGTAGAGAGAGAAACAGTTAATGTTCCAGGTCCATATGATTCTTTTCAGAGCTAAAGAGAAGTAGAAATGTGATGGACAAGGGTCAGAACTCTGTGAAAGAACAACATAGCAACAAGTGACAGATAGCCCAGGGGTGGGGGAGGTAGTTGGGGAAAAATTATTTTAAAAATGAATGAAATAAAAAGTTTTTAAAAATGTGAAAAGAAATGATTTAAAAAAATGATGAACTGAACTTAACTTCAGACCATGAACTCTCTCCAATCTTTACCCCTTTTGAAAATTATTTTTTAACCATTTTTCAAATTTATTTATTTCATTCTTTTTTTAAAATCATTTTCCCCAACCACTTCCCTGCCCCCACAAGGCCAACTGTCACCTGTTTCTGTGTTGTTCTTTCACACAGTGCTGGCCCTTGTTCTGCCATTAACACAAATTCTGCTTTCTTACCTTTATGCCACTATCAGCACCTTCTTTAGTCTTCACCACTACCATTAACACTCTCTCCTTAACCCCCACCTATCACTGATCTTGCTTTACCTGCTCCACCCCCCTTAAATAGTATCAATTCCATCACATTTCTACTTCTCTTTAGCTCTGAAGAAGGGTCACACAGACTCGAAACATTAACTCTGTTCTTCTCTCCACAGATGCTGCCAGACCTGCTGAATTTTTCTAGTATATTCTGTTTTTGTATCACTTCACACTACTCTGCATTAAATTTCTGCCACCTGTTCGCCCATTCCACCAGCTGTTCAATGGCCTCTTCACAGTCCTTCCAAGTTATGTGTCATTTGCAAATTTTGAAATTGTGCCCAGTACACTTAAGTCAAGTTCATTATCAAAAAAAGAAGTGGTCCTAATACTGACCCCTGGGAAACCCCACCACCTTCCAGTCTGAAAAACAACCATTCACCAACACTCTTTTCTGTCACTCAGCCAACTTAGTATCCATGCTGCCACCATCCCTTTTATTCCATGGGCTTTAACTTTGCTGTCAAGCCTATTATGTGTTATCAAACACTTTTTGGAAGTCCATGTGTACCACATCAACTGCAATACCCTCATCAACTCTCTCTGTTACTTCACTGAAAAACTCAAATGAGTTAAACAATGATTTGCCCTTAACAATACATGCTGGCTTTCTTTACTCCAAATTAATCTTGTCCCAACTGTTGTTTCTAAAAACTTTCCCACCTATATATTACAAAAAGGATATAGAAGCATGAGCGTTGGAGAAAGTGCAATAAAGATTACAATGATGACACGAGAACTCAGTAAGTACAATTATCAGGAAACACAATAGCCTGGGCTTCCTTTTTTCTGATAAAGAAAAGACAGAGCTGATATGAGGCCTTTGAAATCATGAAAGTGTTCTATAGGGTAGATATAGAAAGGATGTTTCCACTTTTGTCTAAAACAAAGTGCCACAACTTTAAGATAGTCACTAATAAATACAATAATGAACTCAAGAAACTTCTTGATTCAGAGAATGTCTATTCCATTAACACCCGACCGTGCCCCCCCCAACACCAAGTCCATTACTGACGATGATGATTTTAAATGGGAGGCTTAAATAATGAAATATTTGAGATATTCAAACAAGGTAAGGTGCTACAGGAATAGTGGAAGGAGCAATTTTGAGGATCATGTGGTAGCCAAAATAATTTGATAAGGCAAGTGCTGGAAAGTGCATCTGGGTGGGATGATTTCTCCTGCCTTACTAATGATTTTCATCGGTTCAGCATTGTATTTTTTTTGTAGTCTGTATCAATATTTACAAACCTAGCATCCCATGTGCTTTTTTTACACTTTGATTAACTTGTCCTTTCACTTTTAAGAGTGTATATTTGAACCTGTCTCTGTGCTCCCCTACAATTTAGTACGTTCTCTTATTCCTCTTCTACCACCTCATGTTCTCTGCAATAAAATTTATCTGTCCTTTATCAATCTACTGCCTTGACAACCTACCTCTGAAGCCACTTAGAGAGAGCTAAGCGCTTCCACAACCAACGGATCAGATCCAAGCCCTGCAGTCCTGCCACATCCAGTTGTGAATGGTGATGGACAATTAACCCACAAATATCCCAAACTCAATGATGGGGGAGCCCAGTACATCAGTGCAAAAGATGGGGCTAAAGCATTTGCAACCATCTTCAGCCAGAAATGCTGATTGGATGACCCATCTCGGCCTCCTCCAGATGTCCCCAGCATCACAGATGCCAGTCTTCAGCCAAATTGATTCACTCCATTTGATATCCAGAAACAGCTGAAGGCTCTAGATAGTGCAAAGGCTATGGGCCCTGACAATATTCCAGCAATAGTACTGAAGACTTGTGCTCTAAAACTTGCTGCGTCCCTAGTCAAGCTATTTTAGGACAGTTACAACACTGGCATCTACCCAGCGATGTGGAAAATTGCCCAGATATGTCCTATCTGCAAAAAGCAGGACAAATCCAACCCCGCCAATTACCACCATATCAGTCTGTTCTTGATCATCAGTAAAGTGATGGAAGGGGTCATCAACAGTGCTATCAAGCGGAACTTGCTTAGCAATAACCTGCTCACTGATGCTCAGTTTGGGCTCTGCCAGGGCCACTCAGTTCCTGACCTCATTATAGCCTTGGTTCAAACATGGACAAAAGAGCTGAACTGCAGAAGTGAAGTTGGAGTGACTGCATTTGATTTCAAGGCAGCATTTGACTGAGTGTGGAATCTAGCAAAACTGGCGTCAATGGGAATCGGGGAAAACTTTCTGCTGGTTGGAGTCATACCTAGCACAAAGGAAGATGGTTGTGGTTGTTGGAGGTCAATCATCATCTTTCCAGAACATCACTGCAGGAGTTCCTTAGTGTAGTGTCCAAGACCCAACCATCTTCAGCTGCTTCTTCAGCAAGTTTTAGAGCACAAGTCTTCAGTACTATTGCTGGAATATTGTCAGGGCCCATAGCCTTTGCAGTATCTAGTGCCTTCAGCTGTTTCTGGATAGCACATTAAGTGAATCAATTTGGCTGAAGACTGGCATCTGTGATGCTGGGGGCATCTGGAGTAGGCCAAGATGGGTCATCCAATCAGCATTTCTGGCTGAAGATGGTTGCAAATGCTTTAGCTCTATCTTTTGCACTGAGGTGCTGGGCTCCCCCATCATTGAGGATGGGATAATGTCAGAGTAGGGATGCTCGCTGGTAAATATTCAGCACCATTCACAACTCATACTGAAGCAGTCCATGTCCAAATGCAGCAAGATCTGGACAATATCCAGGCTTGGGCTAACAAGTGGCAAGAAACATTCACGCCACAAAAGTGCCAGGCAATGACCATCTCCAACAAGAGAGAATCTAACCATCTCCTCTTGACATACAATGGCATTACCATCACTGAATTCCCCCACTATCAACATCCTGGGAGTTAACATTGACCAGAAACTGAACTGGACTAGCCATATAAATATTGTGGCTACAAGAACAGGTCAGAGGCTAGGAATCCTGCAATGAGTAACTTACCTCCTGACTCCCCAAAGCCTATCCACCATCAATACGGCACAAGTCAGGAGTATGATAGAATACTCTCTGCTTACCTGGATGCGTGCAGCTTTAACAACACTCAAGAAGCTCGACACCATCCAGGACAAAGCAGCCCACTTGATTGGCACCCCATCCACAAACATTCACTCCCTCCATCATTGATGCACTGTGGCAGCAGTGTGTACCACCTACAAAATGCACTGCAGGAACTCACCAAGGCTCCTTAGACAGCACTAATAAAAAAACAAAATGCTGGAAAAATTCAGCAGGTCTGATAGCACCTGTGGAGAGCGACACAGAGTTAACGTTTTGAATTCATATGACTCTTCAGAGCCTTAGACTGCACCTTCCAAACTCTACTGCCTAGAAGGACAAGGGCAGCAGGTGCATGGGAATGCCACCATCTGCAAGTTCCCCTCCAAGCCACACACCGTCCTAACTTGGTGCTATACACTGTTCCTTCACTGTCGCTGGGTAAAGATCCTGGATCCACCTCCTTAACAGCACTGTAGGTGTACCTACACCACATGGACTGCAGCAGTTCAAGAAGGCAGCTCACCACCACCTTCTCAAGGGCAATTTGGGATGGGCAATAAATGCTGGTCTTGCCAGCACACCCACATGTCATGAATGAATAAAAAAGAAACTTATAGTCCACTTCACAGTTAACAATGCTCTCTATCCCTGAAAATTTTGATATTATGCTCCTATACCCAATTCCAGATGATTTATATGTTGTAAAGACCAACAGGAAAGTGATTCCAGTCCAAAAACAATCATTAAACACTATTTCCATTTTTCAGAACTTTATCCACTTTCCTATCCAAGCCCTGCCATGCCCCTTAATAATGCAAGCTTTAACTTCGTTGTCGTCGTCATTGGGTCAAAATCCTTGATCGCGCATATAAACACTACTGCAAGTGAACCTATACCTCATGGACTGTAACAATTCAAGAAGGTGGCTCACCACCACCTTCTCGAGGGCAATTATGGATGAGTAATAAATGCTTGTCTTGCCAGCAACACCCACATCCAATGTAAACAATTTTTAAAAATGTCATCAAGCCTCCGATGAACTGCGGTTTGAAAATTCATACATGCAACTTTATCTGTCAGTTCCACCTCGATAATTATTGTGTGGCAGGATTAAGGTTCTGTTGGAAGTGGAGCACAAAAATGTTGAAAATGCCTGTTTGCTAATGCAACTTTTTTCTCCCATGTTTTTTGCTATTTTTTGGTGCAAATAAACTCCACCCTCTCCCTATAGAACAGCAAAGTGCCACCGAGAAATTCTTGAGGGCTCAGGGTGGTCTCGTGCCTAGGGAACATTAAATTATGTGCGTATCTTTCACTTTTATGCAAATAATGCTGACCCTAGGCCTAGAGGAGATTGGTTGGTTGAAATCCTGCCCTGCTGTACTTCCAGGGTCAATAACCCCTGTTGGCTTACGGTTCCATGGCTACTAACTGTCATCTTGTCCAAGCTGCTATTCTTTATGTATGAGGCTAATCAATGAATGTTGGCTGTTACAGTTAATTGTGATATATACCCCCACGCCCCCATATACCTTCTAGCTGATTTTTTTTTCTCCTTCAAAAACAATGTAAATTAGTTTCATTTACAGGCTGCTCTCTTCAAGCAGAGAAGGTTAAGAGGGGATTTGATAGTGTTCAACATCATGAATGGTTAAAGGAGAAATTGTTTCCAATGGCAGAAAGATCAGTAACCAGAGGACACAAGATTTAAGAAGATTGCTAAAAAGAACCTGAGATGACCTCAAGAGATATTGTTTTGTGATCAGTAATGCGCTGCCTGTAGGGTAGTGGGAGCAGATTCAGTAGTAACATTCAAGAGAGGTTTGGATAATTGGATAAGAGGATTGGAACAACAGGTGAAGCTAGTGAAAGCTAGCCGTCTCATGCTGCTACTATGCAGTAGCCACACGAGTGGTATTTTACGCTAACAGGATGCTGCCGTCAAGCCAAAAAGATGTTCTGCTTATTACACAAATGAGTAATGTAGTATATGAATTTCAGTGTGATGCCAGGTATGTAGGCCATACATCTGAACTACTGGGATGTATTAAACAGCGCATTAATCAGCTGTTCGCAACAGGCAAAGTACTGACTGTACTCAACCAGCCTGTGCTTGCAAAACATTGTGTCCAACATTAGATGTGATTCCGCGATTGGGCAACACTTACTAAACAATCCCAATTGTGCTAAGAATTACACTAACGACCAATTTAAGATTATCTATTGGGCGCTCAGCGTGGTTCACTTACGCATGCTAAAAGCTTACATATATTCACACACAGACCTTTGGAGACAGAAGAAGCATGTCCACGCATTGCGTCTTTTGAACTAAACAAAAACTTGAGGGGCAGCCATTCCCTGGTACAGTCCCCATGGCAATGCCTTGACCAATCAACGTCGACCTGTCTGGTTTGAATTTAAACAGAAGTTTGGCAGTTATCTGTTCTGGTGCATTCTCCATGGCAATGGCTCTACCAATCAGAGTCCGCTTGCCAATCAATCAGCACTCTCTTTTCATACAGTATAAATTGTCGTTCCCTTTACAATTGGTATTCTTGTGAATCTGACCTGATGAGTACAAGACAAAAAGCTTTGACAGCATGTCTCCTTTTTCAGCAATACTCAAGTTCTGTACTGTCAAATGACTAATTGGATAAATACTTGAAAAGAAAAAATTACAGAGCTACAGGAAAGGGACTAATTGGATGACTCTACCAAAGAGCCAGCATAGGCACAGTGGGTATAATAGCCTGCTTCTGTGCTGGATCATTCTATGATTCAATGACAATAATGCAATGAAACAAATAACTACAAAAAGATCTAGACAAAATCTGCAAATAGATTTAGTACAGATAAGTGAAAGATGTTACACATTGGAGGAAAATATTGGGGATTTTTTAATGAATGGTGTCAAACTGGTTTAGAAAAGTGGCTAAAGTAGATTTGTGAATGACAATGTCTATTCATGGTACATCAGTAATCAAACAATACAAACAGAATGCTGATGTATAAATCAGTCGGGGAAGCCAGAGGCCATCAACCTGAAACTATCATTTCTGGTCAGGTTGTTTCGAGTGCTGCACTCAGTTCTGATCACTGAGGCACAAGGAGGAACATTAATTCAATGGAGAAGACCCACAAAGCTGTTCCAGAAGACTGAATTATGACAGAAAGTTAGAAAATCTCAGATTATTTCAGTTTGAAAAGATGACAATGATATGGGACCTTACAGAGGAAGCTAAGGTGCTTAATGGAACAGAAAAAGTTAACTCTAGAGCACTAGGTTAGATTTAACCATGAGCAAGGGAACAGAAATATAATGAAGTAAAAGACAAGTTCAAGGCTGATCTCAGGAAGTAATCCTCACACAAAAATTAATTCATATCTGGAATGATTTCCCAGTTAGGGCTGTAGGACCAAAAACTCTGGAATTATTCATGAAACATTTGAATGCTGTGATAGGGATATTAGGTCTTGATGAAAAGAGGAACTAAATAGACTGGAGAACTTTCCTCATCTATCCTTATATTGGTGACCTTTGTGTCCCCAGATTAAGGATTACAAAGGTCTATTGTGGTATTACCACAGCCATCTTGCTCGAATAGTTAAACAGATTAGGAATCAAATCTACCTAGGATCTTCCAGATGACAAAATACCACATAGCAGCATGCATTTAACTATTGATCCATCAATGCAATTTATCAGCAGTGTTTTGACCCTTTCATACGCTGTTACTGGTCCTCTTGCACAGTGTGCAGTCAATTGATTCCTTGCACTTTGATTATTATTTGTGGCCTTTTGCTCATTGTTCCTATGTTTTCAGTTTGCACCCTTTTTATCTGCTTATCTCTTTTTCCTCTATTATAATGCCTTTCTCCGGAAATAATGTGCCAGACCTGTAAATTTTAGTCGTGGCCCCTCATAATTATTCTAAGCACCCTGTTTTACTTAAAAGTGTAATCCTTTGAATTACCCTTTAACCCGGCCATAACGTAATTGGGGGTTTAGCCAATGTTTCAAAATTCTTATTATACTGAATTTCTTTGCACAAATTGACATTTATGGGGAGAGAGGGGGATCGCTGTTGGCTGTAAATTAATTTTGTATTTTCAGGATGGGTTGTGAACTGGAAGCAAACAAATATATTATCATATAAAATTTTTTAAAATGCTGGAAATACACAGGAGGTCTGGCAGCTTCTGTGGAGAGAGAAATAGAGTTAGACCGACCACTTAGGACACATTTCTCAAGTTTTAAAAAATCATCGGAACGATGACGGAATAAGACTATAGCAGAAACAAAAATACCTGGAAAAACTCAGCAGGTCTGACAGCATCTGTGGAGAGGGACACAGTTGACGTTTCGAGTCTGGATGACCCTTCATCAGAACAGCCTCTGACACCCTACATCATATCAACAATTTCCAGTTCCCTGGCCCCAACTGCCTCCTCTTCATCATGGACGTCCAATCCCTCTACATCTCCATCCCCCACCGGGATGGTCTGAGGGCTCTCTGCTTCTTCCTCGAACAGAGGCCAGAACAATCCCCATCCACCACTACTCTCCTCCGTCTGGCTGAACTTGTTCTCACACTGAACAATTTCTCCTTAAACTCCTCTCACTTCCTCCAAATAAAAGGTGTGGCTATGGGTACCCTCATGGGCCCCAGCTATGCCTGTCTCTTTATGGGGTATGTGGAACATTCCTTGTTCCAGTCCCACTCCGGCCCCCTCGCACAACTCTTTCTCCAGTACATCAATGATTACTTCGGTGCTGCTTCATGCTCTCGTCTGGACCTGGAAAAATTTATTAATTTTGCTTCCAATTTCCACCCCTCCATCATTTTCACATGGTCCATCTCTGGCACTTCCCTTCCCTTCCTTGACCTCTTTGTCTCAATTTCTGGTGATAGACTGTCCACCAATATCCATTACAAGCCTACCGACCGCCCACAGCTACCTCGACTACAGCTCCTCACACCCCGCTTCCTGTAAGGACTCCATCCTATTCTCTATTTCTTTGCCTCCGTCGCATCTGTTCTGATGATGCCACTTTCAAAAACAGTTCCTCTGACATATCTTCCTTCTTCCTTAACCGAGGTTTTCCACCCACGGTGGTTGACAGGGCCCTCAACTGTGTCCGGCCCATCTCCTGCGCATCCGCCCTCACACCTTCCCCTCCCTCCCAGAAACATGATAGGGTCCCCCTGGTCCTCACTTATCACCCCACCAGCCTCCGCATTCAAAGGATCATCCTCCGCCATTTCTGCCAACTCCAGCATGATGCCACCACCAAACACATCTTCCCTTCAGCCCCCCCCCCGCCCCCGGCGGCATTCCACAGGGATTGTTCCCTCTGGGACACCCTGGTCCACTCCTCCATCACCTCCTACACCTCAACTCCCTCCCACGGCACCTTCCCATGCAACCGCAGAAGGTGTAACACCTGCCCCTTTACTTCCCCTCTCCTCACCGTCCAAGGGCCCAAACACTCCTTTCAAGTGAAGCAGCATTTCACTTGCACTTCCCTCAATTTGGTCTACTGCATTCATTGCTCCCAATGCGGTTTCCTCTACATTGGAGAGACCAAACGCAGACTGGGTGACCGCTTTGCACAACACCTTCGGTCTGTCCGCAAGCATTACCCAGACCTCCCTGTGGCTTGCCATTTCACCACTCCACCCTGCTCTTATGCCCACATGTCCGTCCTTGGCCTGCTACATTGTTCCAGTGAAGCTCAACGCAAACTGGAGAAACAGCGCCTCATCTTCCGACTAGGCACTTTACAGCCTTCTGGACTGAATATTGAGTTCAAAAATTTTAGATCATGAACTCTCTCCTCCATCCCCACCCCCTTTCCGATCCCCCCCCCCCTTTTTTTCCCAATAATTTATATAGATTTTTCTTTTCCCACCTATTTCCATTATTTTTAAATGTGAGGGGGTGGGGGGGAGGTGCAGGTAAATGTAGGAATTTCCGCGAAGGGTCAACTCTCATTATTGTTCCCAGAGGCGCAGTTTTATTTAATTGAATACACACCACGCTGTACCTGCTTCCCTAGCCAAGAGCAACTTGAATTTACATCAGCAAATATTTACTTGTTACTTGAACATTGCACTTCAATGATTGGTTTGTTGACCTCCGTCTGCTCACATTGGGCACTTTTTTCCCCCTGTTGCCTACAACGTGTGAGCTTCGGGTGAAAAGCAGCAGTCGTTAAGTCATTTTTTAATTTAAAAAAAAAACTTTTTTTGTTTTGCTTCGCGGTGCTTGCGGGTGGCGAAAGGAGGGGGAAAAAAAAAAGCCTCCTCCCTCCACACAGCGAACTGCATGAATCCCTGCAACACGGCGAGAAATGCTGCGGAATTTCGCGGCGGCCGGTGCCCAGGAGCCAGGTGAGTCTCTGGCCGTCGCTGCCAGGCAACGGGGGCAACAATGTGGATTCAGGCGCTGCGGAGGGGAGCTAAAGGCAGGGTCCTGAGAGCGCGAGCCGCTGCTATGGCCCCGCGCTGAGGCCCTCAGTCCGGGCTCAAGTGAGCAGGGCAAGGGCAGGGCTCTCACCCTCCCGGCCGGACACCCAATTCTCCCCTTCTTCGAAGCTGGGCCAGGCCCAGGGGAATGTGGCCAGCGGACACCGACGTTTCATGTGCTCCATTCGACACGCTGCACCATGGACGATGAAGGGTAGGTACTGGCACGATATTCCTCTCCCCCCCCTCACACTGTCACTTCATAGCCTGCCGTCTGAACAAGTTGTCCTCCTCCTCCTCCTCCGTCCCATTTAACTGCCCAGTTTCGTTGCTTTCCGATCCTTTCTTAAAACCCCGACAAGTCACCGCTCTTCAAAGCACATGTGAAATTGATCTACCTCGTATGGATTAAGAAAAATTCTACAACTTTATTTTTTTTAACTTCATTGAATTACTTGTCTGCAGATATATCATTTGCACATTTGAACTGACATTGCACCTCTGTGTCTCCCCCTTCCCTGTCTCCCTGTCCTGATGCTATGTGGAGAGGTTTTCTGATCATGACGGTATTTCAAAGCGCGTTGATTTCTGGAAACTTGTAACAAATGTCATCTCTTGAAATTGATACGGCAGTATGATTTGTAGGTTGCTCGTAATATTCGTGTGGAATTCGAAAGATGTGGGAAGCAGTCAGAGAGCTGCTTTATAAACCTGAATCATTAGTATACAAAACACCAAGTTTTGAGGTTCAAACAAGCCAGTACGCTACAAATCAGATATAAAGCAGCACCAATTCCGTATTTCAACATTTCTCTTGTAGATTGGGTAATATTTGTTCAAAACTTCGCACCATTAATTTTCCTGGCTTGGTAGCAATGGCGTTTATTGGCTGCGACCAACACTTTAGCTTATTTAGCTGCATTTTTGTGTCCTCTTCCTCTTAATTATTAGCTGGAGAGGCGCGTGTTTTGTGAAAGTTGGCCTGGCTGCCTGAAGTCATGTTCGTCATTCCTCCTCTTACTGCAAACTGAAGCTGAGGAATCGCAGAATTACATATAAATACTTTGGGGCAGAGATATTGAATTATGTCATATTTTGTTTGATAGCACTCCTGTGAGATACCTTAGGAAGTTTTACAATGCTTAAAAGTGCTATATAAATGCAAAACAAAAACAGAAACAGAAATACCTGGAAAAACTCAGCAGGTTTGGCAGCATCGGTGGAGAAGAGCACAGCTGACGTTTCGAGTCCTCATGACCCTTCAACAGAACTAAGTAAAAAACTTTCCTATTTTTACTTAGTTCTGTTGAAGGGTCATGAGAACTCGAAACGTCAACTGTGCTCTTCTCCACCGATGCTGCCAGACTTGCTGAGGTTTTCCAGGTATTTCTGTTTCTGTTTTTGTTTTGGATTTCCAGCATCCACAGTTTTTTTGTTTTTATCTATATAAATGTAAGTTGTGGTTGCGATATTTTTAAGTTTTAACACAATCTAAAGTGTTAATTCACTTTCATAGAATCATAGAATGGTTACACCACAGAAGGGGGTCATTTGGCCTGTTCTGTTCCAGCTCTCAGCAAGAGCAGTTTCTTCCTATGTGACTTATACTCTTTTGTGCATAGTGCTGTCTTATTGTTGTTGACAATGGTATAAACACAGATTTCATTGTTTCCAATTTTCTTCCTACCCTGATAGTGAAAAGGATTTCTGGATTTTATTGCTGGTTATGGTTCCTAGGATGTCAAAAACTTTTAAGTAACTTTCCCAAAGACTCATTCATCATCTATAAGTCTAAGCATTGTGTTAGGAGACTGTTCTTAGGCCTCTAGTATAAGCCCATCCCCATCTTGTCAGCACCCAGAATCTACAGACAATTGTTTGCTTTTCCCACAGGGTCTTTGAACAATGATCAGGAATGGGAACCCAGCCTTTTTTTGTTCCTACCCCCCTCTTAGTCCAGGGATCCAAGGCAATGTACCAGCCCTTCCTTCAGCTGGGATCTTGTAAGTCGGTACAGGCTACAAATTGATTGTCTCTTTTTTTAAGGCCTAATGCTACATTTTGCAGTGTATCTCTCCACTGAACAATCGTAACCAATGCCAAAGGGTTTTAACATCCTAATCACATGAAAAAATATTGTAATTGTCTGAAATCAGATTTACTGAGGGGTTATTTTTTCCTTAATGTCTCTGCTGTCTGAAATTTCAGATAATTAGCTTGCACTTTTCACAATGATGTAACTATGACTGAGAACAAGAAGTGTTTGAGAGATACTATGTACTTAACTGATTTTTAAAACAAATAGTTTAACTTCAATGACTTAAATGCACCCTTAGCCAAGCTGTTGCATCTACCCGACAATGTAGAAAATTGTCTAAGTATGTCCTGTCAACATAAAGCAGGGAGCGTGCTATCAGCAAAAACCGGTGCCCTGATGCTCACTTTGGGTTCCACTAGGGCCACTCAGTTCCATATTACAGAATCTTTACAGTGCAGAAGGATGCCATTTGGTCCATCGAGTCTGCACTGGCTCTCTGAAAGACCACTCAACCGAGTCCCACACCCCTGCCTTATCCCCGTAATCTTGCACTTTCTTTCTTTTCAGCTAGCAATCCAATTCCCTTTTGAATACCTCGATCGAACCTGCCTCCACCACCCTTTCAGGACATTTGTTCCAGACTCCAACCACCCTCTGGGTGAAGAAAAACTTTTCCTATCCATTTACAGTGTTTGTCCAAACATGGGCAAAAGAGCTGAATTCCAGAGGTGAGGTGAGAGTGACTGCCCTTGACATCAGGGCAGCAGAATGTGACATTAAAGAGCCCCAGCAAAATTGAAGTCAATGGAAATCAGGGAAAACTCTCCACCAGTTCGAGTCTTAGCTAGCAAAAAGGATGATTGTGGTTGTTGGAGACCGATCATCTCAGCACCAGATGGGGATGTTTGCTGATGAATGCACATGTTTAGTATCATTCCCAATTTTTCAGATGACAAAGCAGTCTGTCCATTTACAGCAAGACCTGGACAACATAATGGCTTGGGCTGATAAGTGTCAAATAAAATTTGTACCACACGAGAGCGGGACAATGACCATCTCCAGTAGGAGAGAATCTAACCATCTCCCCATGATATTCAGTGGTATTAGCATCACCGAATCCCTGTTTAATGTCTCATCTGAAAGATGGCACCTCTGACAGTGCAGCAATTCCAAAGTATTACACTGGAGTGTTGGTGTGCATCTTGCTTGAGCTTCTGATGTTGAATCAGAGACGACTTAGAGGTGAGAGTGCTTCCAACTGAGCCAGAGCTAACACTGATAAATTACGATAAAATTAGCAATCAAGCAACTTTAAATTCTGGAGAATGAGAATAAAATCTGCCTGTAAAATGCTGCTCTCGGTCTGTGATATTGTGCACAGTTGTCCCTTGTGTAAAAACTATTGTTCTGTCCAATTTTCACTTTGATATTGATCTAAGAGGATTTAAGTCAAGAAGAATAATTATTGCAGAGCATTTTGATGACTTAATATTCACTTGGCAAAGAGCATTTGCCATCTATATCTGTGCATGATTATGGCGGAGGCCTGAATAATGGTTTTTGCGTTGTGTCTGAACTTCCACTTGGTTTTCTATGTGAATGTAAGCAACGCATGATCTGTAATGTGCATTACTGTTATTTAGAGTTCCCATCTCATTCTTTTTTCCAACTGACTGTTCAATTTTGGACACCACATTTTAGGAAGGACGTCAAGGCCTTGAAGAGAGTGCAGAGAAAATTTACTAGAATATACCAAGGATGAGGCACTTCAGTTATGTGGAGAAGCTAGGGAAACGGGTTGTTCTCCTTCAGAGTAGAGGAGATTTGATAGAAATGTTGAAAATCCTGAATGATTTTGATAGTAAATAGGAGAAATGGTTTGCAGTGGCAGAAGGGTCAGAAACTAGAGAACGTAGATTTAAGGTGATTGGCAAATGAACCAGGGACGACATGAGGGAAAAAAATTATACAGTGAGTTGTTGTGATCTGGAGTACACTGCTTGATAAAGTGGTGGAAGCTAATCCAATAGTAACTTTCAAAAGGGGATTGGATAAAAGGATTTATTTTTAAACAGGGCTATGGGTAGAGCAGGGGAATGGAACTAATTAGATAGCTCTACTAAAGAGCTGGCACAGGCACAATGGGCCAAATGGTCCCCTCTGTTCTGTAATAAAGTATCTGTGATGTTACTTCCATTGAGGGAAGCTCATTAGAATCATAGAAAGTTTACGGCACAGAAGGAGGCCACTTGGCCCATCATGATTGTGCCAGCCGAAAAATAAGCCACTTTCCAGCATTTGGTCTGTAGCACTGCAGGTTACTACACTTCCAATGCACATCCAGATACCTTTTAAATGAAAACAGAATTACCTGGAAAAACTCAACAGGTCTGCCAGCATCGGCGGAGAAGAAAAGAGTTGACGTTTTGAGTCCTCATGACCCTTCAGCAGAACTGAGTAAAGTTAGGAGAGGGGTGACATATAAGCTGGTTTAAGGTGGGGGGTGTGGGGTGTGGGGGGAGAGAAGTTGGGGGTGGGGGGTGGTTGTAGGGACAAGCAAGCAGTGATAGGAACAAGGCAGAAGAGACAGGCGGAATATGTACTGAGTAAAGTTAGGAGAGGGGTGAAATATAAGCTGGTTTAAGGTGGGGGGAGAGAAGTGGGGGGTGGGGGGAGAGAAGTGGGGGGTGGGGGGGGTGGTTGTAGGGACAAGCAAGCAGTGATAGGAGCAGATAATCAAAAGATGTCACAGACAAAGGAACAAAGACGTGTAAAAGGTGGTGATATTATCTAAGAGAATGTGCTAATTAAGAATGGATGGCAGGACACTCAAGGTACAGCTCTAGTAGGGGTGGGGTGGAAAGACTGACAGGGCATTACAGTTATAGATTTAAAAATAATGGAAGTAGGTGGGAAAAGAAAAATCTATATAAATTATTGGAAAAAACAAAAGGGAGGGGGAAGAAACGGAAAGGGGGTGGGGATGGGGGAGGGAGTTCAAGATCTAAAGTTGTTGAATTCAATATTCAGTCCGGAAGGCTGTAAAGTGCCTAGTCGGAAGATGAGGTGCTGTTCCTCCAGTTTGCGTTGGGCTTCACTGGAACAATGCAGCAAGCCAAGGACAGACATGTGGGTAAGAGAGCAGGGTGGAGTGTCAAAATGGCAAGCGACAGGGAGGTTTGGGTCTTTCTTGCGAACAGACCGCAGGTGTTCTGCAAAGCGGTCGCCCAGTTTGCGTTTGGTCTCTCCAATGTAGAGGAGACACTTTTAAATGGGTTGATGGTCTCTGCCTCTACTACCCTTTCGAGAAGTGAGTTCCAGACCCCTATAACCCTCTGTGTGAAAAACTTTTTCCTCATGTCCCCTCTAATCCTTCTACCAATCACTTTAAAGTTATGCCCCCTAGTTACTGATCTTTCTGCTAAAGTTAATAGGCCATTCTCATCTACTCTATCCGGGTCCCTCCCATTTTTGTTCATCTCAATCAAATCTCCCTTCAGCCGCCTCTGCTTCAAGGAGAACAACCCCAGCCTATTCAATCTTTCCAGTCCTGACAACATCCTCATAAATCTCCTCGGTACCCTCTCTAGTGCAATTACATCCTTTCTGTAATGAAGGGACCAGAACTGCACACAGTACTCAAGTTGTGGCCTAACTAATGTTTTACATAGTTCCGGCATAACCTCCCTGCTCTTATGTTCTGTGCCTCGGCTAATAAATGAAAGGATTCCATATGTTGCCTTAATAATCTATCGACCTGGCCTACCTTCAGGGATCCTTCAAGCGACCTTCAGGGATCTGTGGACATTCATTCCAAGGTCCCTCACTTCCTCTACACCTCTCAGTATCCTCCCATTTATTGTATATTCCCTTGTCTCGTTTGAGCTCCCCAAATGCATCATCCCTCACTTCTCTGGGTTGAATTTCATTTGCCACTTTTCTGCCCACCTGACCAGTCCATTGATATTTTCCTGCAGTCTACAGCTATCCTCCTCATAATTGGCCAATTTTTGTGTCGTCTGCTGACTTCTTGATCGTTCCCCCTACATTTGCGTCCAAATAATTAATATAACCACAAAAAGCAGGGGATATAGTTAGCACTGAACCCTATGGAATCCCACTGGAGATACCCATGATTATTGCCATACCTTTCTCACAAGTTCCTATTATTTCTTCCTGTATACCCTGTCCTACAGGGTAGTTACTGTAAGGGGGCTATAAACCACTCCCACAAGTGACTTCTTACCATTACTATTTCTCATCTTTACCCAAATTGATTCTACATCTTGATCTCCAGAACCAAGGTCACCTCTCTCTATTGTACCAGTATCATCCTTAATTAACAGAGCTACCCCTCCACCTTCTCCTAGTTTCCCGTCAATCCTAAATGTCATGTACCCTTGAATATTCGGGTCCCAGTCTTTGTCATCCTGCGGCCATATCTCTGTGATGGCTATCAGATCATTCATATTTATTTTTATTTGTCGTCAATTCATCTGTTTTGTTGTGCTGTCAATTCATTTGTTATGTTATGAATGCTAGGTGCATTCATACACAGAGCCTTTAGTTCTGTCTCTACTTTTGTTTTAACCTCTAGCCTTATCTGCTGGTGTACTGCTAGTTTTGAATGCTCTGCCCCTTCCTGCCAGGCTCTGATAATCATTTCCCTTATTCCTACCTTGCTCTTTTGCCTTTCCTCCTCTATTTAATTCATTACATCTTCCCAAACTTGACCCCTTTCCCCCACTATTTAGTTTAAAGCCCTCTCTACTGCTCTATACATCTTGCCAGGATACTCATCCCAGCACGGTTCAGGTGAAGACCGTCCCAAAGGTACAGCTCCCACTTTTTCCCCAGTATGAGTGCCAGTGCCCCATGAATCAAAATCCATTTGAGCCATTTAACTCTCTAATTTAACTCTCTAATCTGTCGTGTGTGTGCCAGCTCTCTACAAGAGCAATTTATCTAGTTCCACTAATGCATGTTATCCCTGTAGTGCAGCAAGTCTTTCCTCTTCAGTCAATAATCCTATTCTCTTATGAAAGCCACAATTGAACCTGCCTTCACCACATCTCAGGTAGTCCATTCCAGATCATAACCGTTCTTTATATAAAAAAAGATTTTTTCCTCATGTCGCCATTGCTTCTTTTACCAATTGTCTTAAATCTGTGCCCTCTCATTCTCGATCCTTCCACCAGTGGGAACAGTTTCTCCCTACCTACTCTGTCCAGATGCCTCATGATTTTGAACACCTCTATAAAATTTCCTCTCAACTTTCTCTTCAAGGAGCTCAGTGCTAGCTCCTCTAGTCTTTCTGCGTAACTGAAGTCCCTCATTCCTTGAACCATTCTCATGAATCTTTTCTGCTTATTACTTCACATCCTTTCTAAAGCATGGTGCTCGGAACTGGACACAATACTTCAGGCCGAACCAGTGTTTTATACAGATTTGTCATAACTTAATTGCTTTTGTATTCTTTGCCCCTTTGTAAAAAGCCCAGGACCCAAATGCTTTAATAATTAGACTCTCAATCTGCCCTGCCACCTTCAATGATTGGTGCACATATATCCCAGGTCCCACTGCTGCTGCACTCCCTTTAGAATTGTACCTGTATTTGGTTTTCCTACCAAATTGAATCACTTCACACTTCTCCACATTAAATTTCACCTGCCAAGTGTCCATCCATACCACCAACCTGTCTATGTCAACATTGCCCTCCTCACAGTTCACAATACTTTCAAGTTTTGTGTCATCTACAAATTAATGTGCACTGTACACCAAAGTCTACATCATTAATTTGTATCAAGAAGAGCAGTCATCCTAACACCACTATAAATCTTCATCCAATCTGAAAAGCCACTAGTCTCTGTTTCCTGTCACTTGGTTAATTTCATATCTATGTTGCTACTGTTCATTTTATTCCATGAGCTCTAACTTTGCTCAGAAGCCTGTTATGCGGCACTTTCTCGGATGCCTTTTGGAATTCCATGTACACGACATCAACAGCATTGCCTTCATTGACCCCCTTTGTTAACTCATCAAAAAATTCAAGTAGTTAAACACTTGACAAATCCATGCTAGCTTTCCTTAATTAATCCGCATTTGTCCAAGTGACTGTTAAATTTTGGTCTGAATTATCATTTCTAAAAGTTTCCTCACCACAGAGGTTAAACTGACTGGCCTTTAGTTTCTGGGCTTATATTTGCCCCTTTTTTGAACATTTCTCCAGTTGACTGGCATCAGCCCTGTATAAAAGGAGAATTGGAAAATTATGGTCAATGCCTCTGCAATTTCTTACCATTGTTTGTCTTGGTAACCTTGTATCTCATCCTGTCCAGGTGCTTTATCAACTTTAACTACAGCCATCTTATCTAATATCTTTTTAACACTTTTTAACCCACCAAGTGTCTCAGCTACCTCATCTTTCATTATGACTTGGGCTTCTTCCTTAGTCAAGACAATGCAAAGTACTCATTTAGTTCTTTCATCCGTGCCCCTTCTCTCCACGTGTAAATTTCCTTTTAGGTCTCTAATTGACCCCACTCCTTTTACTATTTAAATGCCAATAGAAGACTTTTGGATTCCATTTTATGTTAGTTGCCAGTCTCTTCTCATGTTCCCTCATTGCTCCTCATTTGTTTTTTTCAATTTCTCTGTGAACCTTCTATATTGAGCCTGATTCTCAATTATATTATCCACCTGCCATCTGTCATATGCAATCTTTTTCTGCCTCATCTTACTCTCTATCTCTTTCATCATCTGGGGAGCTCTGGCTTTGTTTGCCGTATGGGAGAATCTCCCTCATGGGAATGTACCTTGATTGTACCTGAACTATCTCCTCTTTAAAGGCAACCTACTGTTCAGTTACAATGCTGCCTGCCAATCTTTGATTCCAGTGTATCTGGGCCAGATTAGTTCTCACCCCATTGAAGTTTCTCCTCCTTCAATTAATTGTACCTACTCTGGATTGGTCCTTGTTCCATAGCTGACCTAAATCCTTTAAATAGACCCCTACTGACACTTGATCTACTTGGCCCACCTCATTCCCAAGTACCACATCCAGCAATGTCTCCTTTCTTGTTCGACTGGAAACATGCTGCAGTAGAAAATTCTCCTGAACACAGTCTAGGAACTCTTGCCCTCATGCTCTTTGCACTATTATTATCCTGGTCTATATTAGGATAAGGTAAAGCCCCCATTATAACTACTATATAATTTTGCATTTCTCTGTAATTTCCTTGCAAATTTGTCCTTCTATATCTTTCCCACCGGCTGGTGGCCTGTAGAGTGCACCCAGCAATGTAATGGTACCTCTATTGTCTCTTAGCTCTACCCAAATATATTCTGTCTGATCCCTCTGGGACATTCTCTCTCTCCAGCACTGTAATGTTCTCATCAATACTGCCACCCCTCCTCTTTTCTTTCCTTCCCTTTCTTTCGTAAACACCTTGTACTAAATATTCCTGGATACACAATCCTGCCCTTCTTTGAGCCAGGTCTCCGTTATCACCATAACATCATATTTCCACGTGATTGTCTGCCCTTGTAGCTCAACAACCTTATTTACCACGTGCCGCACATTCACATACGTGCGATGTGAGCCTAATCTAGACTTTTGTTACATTTCCACTTACTCTAACCCCAAACTAATATCTTACTATTTCTTACTCTAGTGCTATCTGTCTCTCCCAATTCTCTGTACACCTTGGTTTTTCTCTCTAATATTAGCTCTTAGTTCCCACACCTCTCTCCAAGAGCACGAGCACATTGCCTTGCAAGGAAATTGATCCCGGCTCTGTTTAGGTGCAACCTGTCCTGCCTGTTCAGGGCCCATATACTCCAATGTCCCAGGAATCAAACGCTCTCCCTCTTGCACCATCTCCCCAGCTATGCACTCATCTGCTCTAACCTCCTCCTCCTATATGACTTGCTAGCTATACGAGTTGTAATTCAGAGATTACTGCCTTTGAGGTCCTACTTGCTACTTTCCTTCCTAGCTTCCTAAACTCTGCTTGAAGGGCGACATATTTCTTTTTACTTATGTCGTTAGTACCAATTTGGACCGTGACTGCTGACTGTTCACCCTTCCCCCACCTTAGAATGCTCTGCAGCCACAGTGACATCCTTTACCCTGGCATCAGAGAGGGAACACACCATCTTGGATTCCTTACTGCAGGGGCAGAAATGATTGTGTGTTCCCCTCACGATTGAATCCCCTACCACTATTGCTTTTCCAATCTACGGCTAAGCCAGCCATGGTACCATGGACTTGGTTCTGGCAGCAGTCCCCAATTGAGCCATCAGTCTCACAAGTATTCAGAGCTGAATTCAGGTTGGAGAGTTAGGTGTACTCGGGACTCCTGCACTATCTGCCCGGTCCTTCAGGACTGCCTGACAGTCACCCATTTCTTCTCTGCCTGCATAGCCTTAAGCTGCGGGGTGACCACATCTGTAAGTGTGCTATCCACGAAGCTCCAAAACCTGGAGCTTGAGCTGCCATAGATATGGTTATTTAGGACACTTCTTGTGTCCTGGAGTTCCCACATTGAGCAGGATGCACACTCATGCGTCTGAGCTGCTTTGACATATCGCTATTTATGATACTAAGTTTAATAGAGACTCATAAGATACTCACCAGTGTGCTGCATCTCCTGTGCTAACGTCAATTAATTACATAAGGAGGTTAACTGAAATGTTTTTACTTATAAGGGTTCATTTACTGAATAAGTCAGACTTTTATATTTTACTATCCCTTATTATTTAATTGTAACTTTATTGCCTAGATTTGATTGTTTAATTGAGCATTGATTTTAATCATACATTAAATTATGAAGTTGTCTTTAGTTTTTAATTTTTGTCTTTAGTTTTTAATTTTTATGCTAATGAATCAATCATCTTGTTTTATAGTTGATTACTTCAGATTAAATTAAGAGCTTATCAGTATACTCACCCCAGCCTGCTTTCTGTTTGCCCGCTCACTCTGTTGATTGTAATGTAATTCTGACATTTTCTTATTTCTCCTGTGTTTGATTTGGTTCCTGCTATTTTATATCCAGCCTCCCATTCCCTACCTTCAAATCCAGCTCTTCTCCTACTCGTTTATATCGGACATCCAATCCCTGTTCTGCTCTTGCTCCTTTATCCGGTACACAATCCCAGCTCTGCTCCTGCTCCTTTATGTCTGGTCTCCAACCACTGCTCCATTCCTGCTCCTTTATATCTAATATCCGAACCACGCTTTGCTCCAGCTCCTTTATACCCAGTATCCGACCCCTGTTCCACTCCTCCTTTATATCCAACGTCCAATCCCTGTTCTGCTCCTGCTCCTAGATATACAGCAGCTGATCCCCATTCTTCCCCTGCCCCAGCTCCTTTATATCTGTATCCGAGCCCCACTCTGCCCCAGCTCCTTTATAGCTGTATCCGAGCCCAGTCTGCTTCAGCTTCTATATATCCATATCCGACCCCTGCTGTGCTCCAGCTCTTTTATATCCGGCATCTGACCCCAGCTTTGCGCGAGCTCCTTTATGTCCATATCCGACCACCGCTCTGCTCCAGCTCCTTTATATCTGTATCTGAGCCCCGCTCTGCTCCAGCTCCTTTATATCTGTATCCGAGCCCCGCTCTGCTCCAGCTCCTTTATATCTGTATCCGAGCCCCGCTCTGCTCCAGCTCCTTTATATCTATATCTGAGCCCCACTCTGCTCCAGCTCCTTTATATCCATATCTGACCACCGCTCTGCTCCAGCTTCTTTATACCCATATCCGACCACCGCTCTGCTCCAGCCCCTTTTATATCCATATCCGACCACCACTCTGCTCCAGCTCCCTTTATATCCATATCCGACCACTGCTCTGCCCCAGCTCCTTTTATATCCATATCCGACCACCGCTCTGCTCCAGCTCCTTTTATATCCATATCCGACCACCACTCTGCTCCAGCTCCCTTTATATCCATATCCGACCACTGCTCTGCCCCAGCTCCTTTTATATCCATATCCGACCACCGCTCTGCTCCAGCTCCTTTTATATCCATATCCGACCACTGGTCTACTCCATCTCCTTTTATATCCATATCCGACCCCGGTCTACTCCAACTCCTTTAAATCCATATCCGAACACCGCTCTGCCCTAGCTCCTTTATGTCCAGCATCTGACCCCCTGCTCTGCTCCTGCTCCTTTATATCAGACATCAGACCCCAGCTCTACTCTAGCTCCTTTTTATATCCATATCCAACCACTGCTCTGCTCCAGCTCCTTTTATATCCATATCCGACCACCATTCTGCTCCAGGTCCTTTATATCCATATCCGGCCACCGCTCTGCTCCAGCTCCTTTTATATCCATATCCGACTACCGCTCTGTTCCAGCTCCTTTTATATCCATATCCGACCACCGCTCTGCTCCAGCTCCTTTATATCCGTATCCAACCACTGCTCCGCTCCAGCTCCTTTTATATCCATATGTGACCACCGCTCTGCTCCAGCTCCTTTTATATCCATATCCGACCACCGCTCTGCTCCAGCTCCTTAATATCCATATCCGAGCCCAGCTCTGTTCCAGCTCCTTTATATCCATATCCGACCACCGCTCTGCTCCAGCTCCTTTATATCCGTATCCGACCGCCGCTCTGCTCCAGCTCCTTTTATATCCATATGCGACCACCGCTCTGCTCCAGCTCCTTTTATATCCATATGCGACCACCGCTCTGCTCCAGCTTCTTTTATATCCATATCCGACCACCGCTCTGCTCCAGCTCCTTTTATATCCATATCCGAACACCGCTCTGCTCCAGCTCCTTTTATATCCATATCTGAACACCGCTCTACTCCAGCTCCTTAATATCCATATCCGAACACCGCTTTGCTCCAGCTCCTTTATATCCGGCATCTGACCCCCTGCTCTGCTCCAGCTCCTTTATATCCGGCATCTGACCCCCCGCTCTGCTCCTGCTTCTTTATATCAGACATAAGACCCCAGCTCTACTCCAGCTCCTTTTTATATCCATATCCGACCACTGCTCTGCTCCAGCTCTTTTATTTCCAGCATCTGACCTCATCACTGCTCCAGCTCCTTTATATCTGGCATCTGAACCCCGCTCTGCTCCTGCTTTATATCCGGTATTTGATCCCCACTCCTTTTTATCCACCCTTAATCCCCGCGCTGGTCCTGTTCCATTATATCCGTATCTGATCCCTGCTCTGCTCAGCTCCGTTATATCTTGCCTCTGATCTCAATCTGCTCCCTCTCAATTAAAACTGGCCTCTGATCTCTTGCTGTGCTTTTTGACTAAAATGTTCAGTACAATGCAAAATTTTTGTTGCTTTTTGTAACAGGTGATGTGACAAGTAGTCGAGTAGAATCTTGAGAGTTAAAGATGCTTGGATAGGCTGAATGAAATACCACTGTTTCACTTCTTCGCTTCCTTTAAAAAAACACAGGAGGAGGAATAGAGGGATATGTTGACAGAGTTATATGAATTGGGTTGAAGGAGTCATTTGTAAACACGGGTATAGACCTGTTGAGCCAAATGGCCTGTTTTGTACTGTTAAATCTTTTGCCGTATTAATGATCATTGACCATGTATCTACATTTTATATATTTGCATAGGCGATTACACATGGGTAACATTCCACATTCAGAGGTGAATAATATTAGCTCATCAGAGAATTCGAGGCTTTGATTAAAGAAATTCAAGACTATTGTGTTTCTTGTCACAACGGCAGTTTAAACCAGAGCCGCTGTAGTATGAGGATATTGCTACAGAGAAGGTGTCCATTTATTCCATCGAGTCTGCGCTGATCTCTTTGAAGAGCTGATTCCAGTCAGTCCCACTCCTCTGCTCTTTCTTCCTATCCCTGCAATTTTCTCATTCAAATTGTTATCCAATTTCCTTTTGACAACTACTATCAGGCAGTGCATTCCAAATCCAAACCACTCCTGAAAACAAAAAAACCTCATATCACCTCTGGTTCTTTTGTCAATCGCCTTAAATCTGTGTCCTCTTGTCAATCCTTTGGCCATTGGAAACAGGTTCTCTCCATTTATTCTCTCTCAGCCCTTCATTTAACAGCAACGCATTTATTTTGCTCCTGGAACCATTCTAGAACAACTCCTCTTCTATACCCTTTCCAAAGCCTTAAGTAATGTTTATGTTGTGATGTTATCTTAGTGATATAACAAGGCTATTGGTTTAGTATTTAGAGAATAAAGTGGATGTAAATTTGGAAAGAACTGCCTGCTGGAAATAGATTCAATAGTTGCTTTCAAAAGAGAATTGGGTAAATACTTGAAAGAGAAGAAAAAATTCAGGGAAATGGAGAAAAGCTAGGAAGTGAGGCCAACTGGAATGCTCTTCAAAAGCCAGCACTAGCTCTGTGGACCATAGGGCCTCCTCCTGTGTTGTACTTTTCTGATTTTATGAAGCAGAAACCATTCATGATATTGTACTTATTACCTGACTTTATAAAGAAGTTAATGAGGCAATGTAATAAATGAAAACCTGGATTAATAATGAGCAGAATACTGTACAGCTGACTCCTAAATCTGGACCTTTTGCAAATATGAATCTTTATGTACTCTGACGGGTCCTTTTACTCCCGCAGAGACTATCAGATCCGAATCTGGTTGTCACTGTATTTTTATCAATATGTATATTTCCAATTGTTTTTACTGCATATTGTCAGTACAACGTGCGTTTTATATACTTAACACAAACGGTGTTGTTGCAGAGTGGGTGCAACAGGAAATTGGGATTCTTGGGTTCTTTTTATGCTTAGATTGCACTTTTTCTGTTGTAATTGTTGTTATGACATGACCCCATTGCATCCTGGCTCCCGTTCAGACTTTTCCCATGACTGTTTGTTGCTTTCATTAGTTCGATGTTAGTTGTTTCCCATTCTGAAAGATTTGGTTAATTAAGCTTTGTTGTAATGTGACTTCAAAACCAGTAAGTGATGAAAGATACAGTTTATTAATTCAAAGTTGTCTGATTCAACTATCTGTGAAATTGATTTGAGATTGTGCAAACAAAGCCCCCTGTGCTTAATTTTGTACTACTTGTACTGGATAATTTGATTTTCTTTCAAACGGAATTAAATTTGGATTAAACAAAAGCTATGCATTGGTTGCATAAATTGACACCAGATATAGAATGAATTCACCACCAGTTATAGCATTAAGAGATACAGGCCAAAAGGTCACATGCTCAATCCAATCCACCTCAGCTCTGCACTATTTAGGCATAGTCGATACCGACAAGGTTGGCGGACAAGTTGCTACAAATCATCTGATTTTATTTTTCTCCTTTCCGTTAAGCCTGGATGTAGCTTGGACACAAAAGATAGCACTACATAATCCACGACCTTTCCCCAAACCACCACCATCACTGATTGGAATGGTAACATCAGTATTTAATTAGAATGTGCACTGGATCAGATTGGGCAGAGATCCTCATCAACATTGTCTCACAATGTAGAAGAGCTTTACAAACTTGCAATCCTTTCATAGGTAGCAATATTAAGACCATTTTTGAAATTTGTTTTATGTGCAAATAGATTTTAAATTCTGGCCTTGAACATTATTACTTCCATGGTCACTTGCGCTGTAATAGTAAAAGCAAAATACTGCGAATGCAAAAAATTTGAAATAAAAACAGAAAATGCTGGAACAACTCAGCAGGTCTGGCAGCATCTGCAGAGAGAGAAACAGAGTTAAAGTTTCGAGTCTGTATGCCTCTTCAGAACTGAGTGTGCTTTAATAGTGTTGGTACAAGACAGTTTAACTTTGCACAAACAGTGAGGTTGTGTTATGTGTATGTGGAAAATTTGGTCTGACAATACTATAGTGTAAATATACCCAGAGCAAGTGTTGGAGAGTTCCCCTACTTTAAACCCACTGAATTAGATATGGGCTCTGGTAAAATTGTGTTTTAGATTGTTTATTTCTGTGTGATATGATTGTTGGTAAAAATTACTTCTTAATGATAGTCCCACTGTTTGCTCACACAGGAATGAAGCATCCATTTAGTTTTCATATTGACCTGTTCTTTATTAAAGAAGTAAACCGAATGGGGACAAATATTACAGAGGAATTACTCATTTATCACCCACTTGAGATGTATAATTGATTCAGAAAGATTGTTTTCTCTGCCTCTGATAGTTCCTACAGCTATAAAAAGGACCAACTCTCACCCCAAGTCTTTCATGTTAAAATAATCCATGAGGGATTTTCTTTGAAATTCAGAGTGAACCCCATATTTCCTCTAAAGATATCGAGAAATTTTACATGACTTCCTTTCAAAGAGAATCAATTCAATCATTCTTTACAAAATACCTCTCAGATTATCTCTTGATGTTTCTGGTGCTTAAGAATGATGGCTATCATAAAGCAAGGCAATTAAAGAACTGGAACTGAATTCTGATTGCTATTTTTAAAAATAAAAATATAAATCACATGTTCTGACTGTAGTTATCATTGATAAACTTGCCCTGACCATGTTGAAAAAAAAAATTGCTTTCAGGACCAAAGTGAGACCAGTTGCAATTTAGATCATAAATAAGAAAATACATGTGTATGATCCTTGATCTTTCAACTACTTGAAGTAAATTTTGAAAAAGCATACAAGTTTAATGGATTGCCATCCTCCAGGTGGGATGTTAAGCTAAGGCCTTGCCTGCCTGTTTTAAAATTTCATGGCAGAGGAAGACAGAGTTCTCATGTTTTATTCAATATTACTCACTTAATGAACACCACCAAACATGTTAACTGGTTGTTTATCTCATTGCTGTTTGTGGAACCAAAATTAACCTCAGAATCTTTACAGTGCAGAAGGAGGCCATTCGGCCCATCGAGTCTGCACTGGCTCTCTGAAAGAGCATTCCACCTAGTCCCACTCCCCTGCCTCAACCCCGTAACCTTGCACATATTTATTTTCAGATAGTAATCCAATTCCCTTTTGAATACCTTGATCGACCCTGCCTCCACCACTCTTTTTCAGGAAGTTCGTTCCAAACTCCAACTACCCTCTGGGTGAAAACCTTTTTCCTCACATCACATTTACTCCATTTGCCAATTATTTTGAATCTGTACCCTTTAGTTCTTAATGTTCTCTCGATTAGGAATAGTTTCTCACTCTTTATCCTGTCCATACCCATCAGGATTTAGAATACCTCTATCAGCTGTGTTCACCTACATAGCAACAGTGACTGCATCCTGGGGGTTACCATTGACCAGAAACTGAACTGGACTAACCATATAAATACTGTGGCAACAAGAGCAGGTCAGAGGCTAGGAATCCTGTGGCGAGTAACTTGCCCCCTGACTCCCCAAAACCTGTCCACCATCTGCAAGGCACAAGTCAGGAGTGTGATGGAATATTCTCCACTTGCCTGGATGAGTGCAACTTCAGCAACAGTGAAGAAGCTTGACAGTGGCTGCAGTGTGTACCATACACATGATGCACTACAGGAACTCGCCAAGCCTCCTATGACAGCACCTTCCAAATCCACTACCATCTAAAAGGACAAGGGCAGCCGACAGATGGGATCACCACCACCTGAAAGCTCCCCTCCAAGTCATTCACCATCCTGACTTGGAAATATATTGCCGTTCCTTCACTGTCACTGGGTCAAAATCCTGGAACTCCCTTCCTAATAGCACTGTGGGTGTATCTACACCACATGGGCTGCAGCGGCTCAATTAGGCAGTTCACCACCACCACCTCAGGGCAATTAGGGATGGACAATAAATGCTGGCCTAGCTAGTGACGCTGAACGAATAAAAAAACAAATATGGTAAGTGGCAATTTAAATGCAAACTCTTTTTCTAAAGTTCTAATTGTCAGATGTTGGCTTGGTTGGCGAATTACAAATTTTGTACGCATTCCCCCTGCCCTGTCTTACCCTCGGGCCTCAAGTCTATTGAGAATCACAAGTATTTTACCACCCCTCCAATGGGCTGCTAGCAAGTCCCTTCCTCTGCACTGCTCTTCAAGATGCCTGTGCTCTATTAAATATGCTCTTTCTCATCCGCAATCGTATCCTGGAGGAATGTCTTGGCATTCTAAGCCTAACAGAAACTGGCTCTCAGATGGTAACTCCTTCCTCCTAACATGCCAGATATATGTGTAATGTTCCATTGCATATCTTGGCCCAATCATGTGGTGGTGGCAGCCTAACATTCAACTGCAAATCACACCTCTCTTCTACCTGTACTCCTAGCTCATTCCTCGTTTATGAACACTTCATCTCCTCCACACTTCATACCTTTCCTTCAAGATCCTCCTCATCTACTGCTTTCCCTCTGTTCTAGGAACAGCCCCCACTAAATTCTCACCTGTCCACTCTCAGTCGCTGCATTGAAAGACCTTTCATCCTCTAATTTCAACCACCATGAGTTTGCCCTCATCATTCCATAGTTAGTTTCCTCACCCTCCTGTCTTCCATATTTACTCTCCCACAGGCATGACTATCATGGATAGAGGATTAGCTAACTAACAGAGAACAGAGTTGGGATATGGTATGTTTTCAAGTTGGCAAAATGTGACTTGTGGAGTGCCACAGGGATGATTCGGCCTCAACTAGTTACAATCTGTTTAATGACTTGTATGCAGGGACCTAGTGTATTGTAGCCAAATTTGCTGACAATGCAAAGAAAGATAGGAAAGCCAGTTGTGAGGATGCAAAGAGCCTGCAAAGGCATATGTGAGTGTGCAAAAATTTGGCAGATGGTGTATAAATTGAGAAAATATGAGCTTGTCCATTTTGGCAGGTAGAATAGAAAAGCAGAATATTTTAAATGGAGAGAGACTGCAGAATGCTGCGGAACAGAGGGATCTAGGCGTCCGCTTACAAAACATTAGCATGTAGGTATAGCAAGTAATTAGGAAGGCAAATAACATGTTAACCTTTATTGCAAGGGGTGGATTTATTGCAAGGGGGTGGAATATAAAACTAGGGAAATCTTACTACAACTGTACAGGGCATTGGAGACTTGATTGGAGTTCTGGGAAAGATGGGAACAGGTTTGGGAGGCTCCAACATGTTCAAGGACTTTGGAGAGGAAAGGGAGGTTGAGATGGGAAGATAGTTTGCAAGGACGGTGAGGTCAAGTGTTGGTGTTTTGAGGAGGGGCTGACGACTGCAGATTTAAAGGAAAGAGAGAGAGAGCCAGTACCTGAAGAGAGATTAAACAATTATGATTAATCATGTTTGCAAATGTTTAAAGCCTTGGGAGAGGAATTGCCTTTGCTCAGATTTGTAATTTACTGAACTGTCTTGTTCCAAAATGTCATTCTTCATGACTGCCACTCTGAATCCTAATTAACTTTCTTGGTACATTATTTATGTGTTTATGCTTGGATCATGATTCTGTTTGAATCTAAATCCCTACTGATTGGAAATGGTATACCAGGACACTATGCTTAAATCAGTTATCTTTTTAGCCAGATTTACTCCTTAAAACAAAATCAGCACACAAAATATATTTTAAAACTAAAGGGAGAGCAATCACCTGGTTTCCTGTTCACACCTATGACATATCCAGGAATAGCTCAGCCTGAGAAAAACGATTAAGATCATGTGCACTTTTTTGATTCGTCTTTTTACTCTAAGCCAAATATGTAACAGTATGGAGTGCAGTATTTGGATATGTACTCTATTAAGTAGAGTAGTTATTTTGGAAAAACCTAGCAGTATTTCTGTACCAGGTTCTTGAACATCCAATTCATTTATGAGAAATTTTACTAATAATATTAAAGTTCTAGAGGTTGTATAATCTATGCTGAGTTAGTAAATCTTAGTCAGGATAACAGCTGGTCCCAGAGCCTCTGGACTGAGGGCAAATCAGTCAGAATTTTCTCTTCTGACAGTCCATGATGAAACGTGCATTTGTGGACCATGATGAGAACAGTATTAGTCTTTTAATGGTACACATCATGGGCAAATAGCCTACACTAACTACATTCACAGATGAATAATAGCCACCCAGAAGAAGACCAGATATTAATGTTGTCTACTGTTGGATATTAATGGGCATGTAAGATGTGGGGTTTGATGTATATTCAGTAGATGCCAGTCAAACAATACCCAAATAAAGAGAGAACCTGTTTAGGAGAGGGGACGGGAGAAAATAGAATAGATGAATTGCTAGAAAATCCAAACTATTAGACTGTAGTTGCCCTTGAAATTAATCAACGTGCAAATTATGTTGGAATGTTTTAGAGGAGCTATGCAATGCCTTGACATAAAAACAGAAAATGCTGGAAAAACTCAGCAGGTCTGGCAGCATCTGTGGAAGGAGAAACAGAATTAACGTTTCAAGTCAGTATGACACTTCAGAGCTGTGTTTTTCCAACATTTCCTGTTTTTATTTCAGATTTCCAGCATCTGCAGTATTTTGCTTTTATTGCAATGCCTCGATAGTTGGCACAAAGTTCTGTTTGTTTTAAATTTTTGTAATCAGCAATGCAAATAAAATCTTTTCAAACTGTCATTTCTGTGATTAGGTACTGCTCAGGTTAAATCAGACAGATCATGACTAGTCATTCCTTATGGACTGATTTTCTTAACTTGTAACCCAAATAATTGTGACATGTTAGTACATTTCTAAACGGCACAGTTGATTGTGGTTCTGCACTCCCAGCGGGTAAGCCATGCTCAAAGAAGGGATGGGTTGGACAAAATGCAAACTTATACACTGTAACCTCTCCAGTCTGAAATGTTTGAGACCAAGCCATATCTGGATTTTGGAATTGGCATTATTGAATGACGTTAGAATGCCTAATCGAAATATGTGAATGGGGAAACACAGTTGATATAAACATTTACCTTTAAACATAAAACAGTGATAAAACATTATAAAGCAGCAATAAAAATTATTTTACTTATCCAAATATTGTATCTCCATGTTTCTGCTCCCAAAGTACTGTACTAAAAATTATGTTAATGATGTCGCAGGAACAGTTGATGCAAGTTGGACAGCAATGGTACTTCTAGAAACAGCAATAGGGATAACTCGGGCAGTAGCAGTTTCACCAGAGTCTGAGCAGTGTCTGAGAAATTAACTGGGGAAGCGCTGCAGGAGAGCGCTGGGGAGGCAGTAGTAATGCAGGTGGATGTGGAAGAACACAAGAATTAGGAGCAGGAGTAGGCCATTCGAGCCTACTCTGCCATTTGATAACATCATAGCTGATCTGGTTGGGGCGCCAACTCTATTTTCCTGTCTACACCCTATAACCTTTGACTCCCTTATCAATCAAGAATCTCTCTAACTCAGCCTTAAAAATACTCAATGACCCTGCCTCCACTGCTTTTTGGAGAAGAGAATTCCATAGACCAACAACCCTCAGAGAAAAATTTCTCCTCATGAGGTGGAGATTCAGACACGTTCTTCAAAGAGGTGCAGGAGATGGGCGTGGAAACATCTAGACTTCCATTCAAGATCCTGCTATCTGAAGACTGGACAAAATTAATAATCTTCCTCCTGTGCTGACTGCCGGTCTGTTCATGGCATGGCCAAAGTCACACCACCACGTAGGCAAAGTGGCAACCATCTGAGTGCTGGAAATATTAACTCCTTGTAACTGCAGTGGGATGAGCAGGCCACGTCTGATCTGCCAAGTCCCTGAGTTGCTTGGGTCTGCTCGAAATCTTTTTCCCCAAAAATATACTTTATTGATAAAATTTGTGAAAGTACATTCTAAAATATTTCAAATTGAATATTACAGGAAGTGCAATAGAATTTAACTTTTCTCCATGCAGCATATTCCACTGAGGTGCCCCAGTACAGTTGCAATAGGCATAATATTTACCATATATATTCCATGTCAGGTATACAGTATGAGGGGTTCTACATAGTTTCCAGCCACTTGGCGTACTATGGCTGAAAGGTGTTTTTTTCCCCATTGTGCCTCTGCAGCGGCTGCCCTAACCTTTAGTGTGCCCCTCAGCACATAGTCTTGGACTTTGGAATGTGCCGGACTGCAATGATTGGTTGTGGACAATTCTTTGCACTGGAAGACAAGCTAGTGTCTACAGACCGAAGATCATCTTTCACTGAGTTGATGGTCTTCCAGCCACAGTTGATGTTTATCTCTGTGTGCATCCCTGGGAACAGCCTGTTAAATACAGGGTCATGGAGCTGCTCAGGATGAACTGTAGAACCTTAGAAAAGTTATGGTACAGAGAGAGGCCATTCAGCCCATCGTGTCTGCGCCAGCCGAGAAAGAAAAAACTAAAAAACTAGCCATCCGTTCTAATCCCACGTTCCAGCACCTAGTCCATAGCCTTGCAGGTTACAGCAATTTAGGTGCAGATCCAGGTACCTTTTAAATGAGTTGAGAGTTTCTGCCTCCACCACCAAACCAGGCAGCGAATTCCAGACACCCACCACCCTCTGAATGGAGACGTTTTTCCTCCTATTCCCTCTAATCCTTCTACCAATCACCTTAAATCTGTGTCCATGGTACTTGATGTATCTGCTAAGGAAACAGGTCTTTCCTGTCTACTCTATATAGGCCTCTCAATCTTGTACACCTCAATTAAGTCACCCTTCAGCCTCCTTTTGTTCCAAGGAAAATAACCCCACCCTATTCAATCTTTCCTCATAGCTGCAATTTGCAAGCCCAGGCAACGCACTTGTAAATCTCCTCTGTACTCTCTCCAGAGCAATTATGTCCTTCCTGTAATGTGTTAACCAGACTGTACACAAAATTCCAGCTTAACCAGCGTTTTTATACAGTTCCAGCATTACATCCCTACTTTTGTATTCTATACCTCGTCCAATAAAGGAAAGTATTCCGTGTGCTTTCTTTACCACTTCATCCACCTGTCCTGCACCTTCAGGGACCTGTGGTCTCTCACTTCCTCGACCCCTCTCAATATCCTTCTATTTATTGTGTATTCCCTTGCTTTGTTTCCCTCCCCAAATGTATTACCTCACGCTTCTCTGGATTGAATTCCATTTGCCACTTTTCCGCCCACTTGACCAAAGCATTAATATCATTCTGGAGTTGACAGAGTTCACAATCAACTACATGGCCAATTTTTGTGTCATCTGCAAATTTCCCAATCATGCCTCCCACATTTAAGTCCAAATCATTAACATATACCACAAGCAGCAAGGAACCCAACACTGAGCCCTGTGGAATGCCACTGGAAACCGCTTTCCTTTCACTAAAATATCCATTGACCATTACCCTTTGTTTCGTATCGCTGAGCCAATTTTGGATCCAACTTACCATATTCCCCTTTGTCCCATGAGATCTCACTTTCTTGACCAGTTTGCCATGTGGGATCTTGTCAAATGCCTTACTAAAATCCAACTAGACAACATCCACTGCACTACAGTCATCAATCCTCCTTATTATTTCCTCAAAAAATGTGATTAAATTAGTAAGACAGGACCTTCCCCTAACAAAACCATGTTGACTCTCCCTGATTATTGTGTTCCTTTCTAAGTGACAGTTTATCCTGTGTCTCAGAATTGATTCTAATAACTTTCCCACCACTGAAGTCAGACTGACCAGCCTATAATTATTTTGCCTATCCCTCGCACGCTTTTTAAAAAATGGTACAAAGTTCGCAGATCTCCAATCCTCTGGTACCTTGCCTGTATCGAGTGAGAATTGGAAAATGATCCTCAGAGTATTTCCTCCCTGACTTCCTTCAACAGCCTGAGATACAATCCATCTGGCCCTGGTTATTTATCCACCTTCAAGGATGACAATCCCTCCAGTACTTCCTTTCTCATTATCCTTATTGTATCTAATACTTCACAATCGTCCTTTTTAACTAAAATGTCTGCATCATTCCTCTCCTTTGTGAAGAACCCATTAAGAACCCTGCCTACAACTTCTGCATCCATGCACAAGTTACTTTGTACATCCCTGATAGGCCCTACCCTTTCCTTAGTTATCCTCTTCCTCTTAGTGTATTGATTAAAACATTTTTGGGGTTTCTGTAATTTTACCTGCCTATATTTTTTCATATCCTCTCTTTGCTTTCCTAATTTCCTTTTTACTTCACCCCTGTATTTTCCATACTTCTCCAGGCTTTCTACAGTATTAAGTTTTTTTTAACTGTCATAAGCTTTCTTTTTTCTGCTTTATTTTACTCTGTATGCTTCTGGATAACCAGGGAGCTCTAGATTTGGCAGTACTACCTTTTTTCTTTGTGAGTGTCTGTACTGTGTTGGTAAAATCTTGCTTTTGAATGCCCCCATTGATTTGTGACTGATTTTCCTTCAAGTAGCTGTATCCAGTCCACTTTCACCAGATCACTTAGCTTCTTAAATTTTTGTTCCCCCAATCTAGAACTTTTATTCCTGTTCTATCTTTGTCCTTTTCCATAATGATGCTAAACCTAATTGTATTATGGTCTCTTTCTCCAAAATGGTGACCCACTGCTACTTCATCCACTTGCCCTGGTTAATTTCCTAAGACTAAATCTAGAATTGCACTCCCTCTCGTTGGACTTGTTACATGCTAGCTAAAAAGGTTCTCTTGAATGCAGTTCTTGAATTTTGTGCCCTCTGTGCCTTTCACACATTTGTATTTCAGTTGATATTTGAGTAGTTGAAGTCCCCAACTTTTATTGCCCTATTGTTTTTGCACTCAGAAATTTGCCTGCTTATTTGCTCTTCTATCTCCCTCTCACTATTTGGGTGCTTATAGTACACTTCTAGCTGTATGGCTGCACCTTTTTTATTTCTGAGCTCAACCAATATGGCTTCATTTGATGATTCATTTAGTATATCATCCCTCCTCACAACTGTAATTGATTCCTTAACCAATAATGCTACACCCCCAAAAACTCAGCAGGTCTGGCAGCATCGGCGGAGAAGAAAAGAGTTGACGTTTCGAGTCCTCATGAGTTCTGCTGAAGGGTCATGAGGACTCGAAACGTCAACTCTTTTCTTCTCCGCCAATGCTGCCAGACCTGCTGAGTTTTTCCAGGTAATTCTGTTTTTGTTTTGGATTTCCAGCATCCGCAGTAGTTTTTTGTTTTTAATGCTACACCCCCACCTTTTTTATACCTTCCCTCTCATGCTTGAAAACTCTATATCTAGGGAGGCTGAGCTGCCACCTTTGGCCCTCTTTAAGTCAAGTCTCCGTTATAGCAACGATATCATGTTGCCATGTTTCAATCTGTGCCCTCAGCTCATCGGCTTTATTTGCTATACTCCTTGCATTTATTTATATACCATTTTTAACACTGCCGAATTTCTGTGCTGGACACTTTTTGACCTTTGCTTTTTCTATCTTTCAGAGTCACTTGCTAATTTTCTGTCTCCTGTTCCCTGCTCTGAATTTGTCCTATCTGAATCTGCCCTCAGATTCCCATCCCCCTGCCAATCTAGTTTAAATCCTCCTCAACAGCACTAGCAAACCTCCCTGCAAGGATATTTATCCCAGTCCTGTTCAGATGTAGATGGTCTGGCTTGTACAGATCCCACCTTCCCCAGAACCAGTCCCAATGCCTCAGAAATCTGATGCCCTCCCTCCTACATCAGTTTTCCAGCCATGTGTTCAGTTACTCAGTTCTCCTATTTCTATGCTCACTAGCATGTGGGACTGGGAGTAGCACTGAGATTACTGCTTTATAGGTCCTGCTTTTCAATCTTCTACCTAGCTCCCTAAAATCTGCTTTTAGGATTTCATCCTCTTTCCTACCTAAGTCATTGGTACCAATGTGGACCACGACCCCTGGCTGTTCACCCTCCCCAGAAGAATGTCCTGCAGCCGCTCCATGACATCCTTGACCCTAGCAACAGAGAGGCAACATATCATCCTGGAGTCATGTCTACGACCACAGAAATGCATGTCTGGTTCCCCTAACTAACCAATCCCCTATCACTACTGCTCTTCCTTTCTTCTTCCTCTCCCCCTGTACAGCTGAGCCACCCGTGGTGCCATGAACTTGGATCTGACTGCACTCCTCTGAGGAGCCAACGCCCTCACCAGTATCCAAAATGGAAAACCGATTAGTGAGTGGGACCCCAGGGGACGCCTGCACTACCTGCCTGGCTCTCTTGGACTGCCTGGCGGTCACCCATTCCCTTTCTGCCCCCATGCTCCTAAGCTGGCGTGTGACTACCTCTCTGAACTTATCGTAGCTCTTGGTCTCGCAGGTGCGCCACAGTGACTCCGAAACCAGAGCTCAAGTTTCTGCATCTGGTGATACTTCCTACACATGTGGCTGTCTAGGTCACCGGTAGGGTCCATGACTTTCCACATATTGCAGTGTGCTTTCCACATGATCGACCTGCCCTGCCATGCCTAAACTTTACTTCACCTATGTTAACTTTATTTTACTTTGGTTTACTTATATTACTTCATTTTATTTGGCCTTGACTTAACTTTACTTCCCTCTTGCTTGTGTTTCTTACTTAAATCTAAGCAGCTACTTCTTTAAGAATAATACGATTTTCTAATTTTCAGCTATTAAAAGACATTCCTTAACAGCAGTTTCTCACCAACCAACGAACTTGTGGTTTTCCTGTGATGTCACTCTGATTTTTTTGAAACAGCCAGCTCCTGTGTAGGTCAGGTCCAGTTTTCTCTGCTCCCCAAGATAAGCGAAGGTCCTGAGCTCTTTTATTTCTCTCTTACCTCTTTACCTCTCTTTTATCTGCTCCTGAGTAGAGGTGTCTCCCGCTGGCCCCATTCTCTCTGCTACACGCAGGATGGGTTTTAAAGATAAATGAACAAAATAACCACCAACCAACCACTTATCTGCTTTCCTGTGATGTCACACTTCGATTTCTGTCAGATGGCAGCTGCTCTGGGGGACACAGACTGGACAGCTCTTCTAATTGATGCTGACTGCCTGTGGGTCTTCCTTTCCGCCGCCTCAACAAAAACCACTGTATCTCTTTCCAGACTTTCTTTGCAAAGGCATATTCCAGAAGGAGGTGGACAACGGTTTCTTCACCACCACAGCCACCTTGAAGGCAACTTGCAGAGGGGGTGGGGCTCTGGGCATGCAGGAAGGTTCTGATGGGGAGGGCCTTTCTCACTTCCAGCCAAGATACATCTTGGTACTTGTTTGAAAGTTCTGGTAATGAGACATTCTTTTCTTTGCTTCATGACCCACAATAGCAACAGCTGACTGAAGGTTTGCTCCTGACAAGTGCAGCCTGTCTTCCCTCGCCCCCCAACCCTCACTCGCATCACCCTTGAACTACCATCCATAAACACACTGGAATCAGCAGAAGAGCAACTGGGATGCGAACAACTTAGATACTTAGAAACCATTATTAATGGGCTTCCACTCCTCCCCAAAAACTGCAACTGTTTTACTCATTTTCTCAAACTGGCAGCCGCCAAATTTGCTCCCCGAGGCTTTAGAAAGACTTTCATCCCCTGCTGGATCCCGGCAAGGAGAACAACTCCTGAAAGAATACAGGGAAAATGAAGACCCCGATGTGGCCATAGCACTCCTCGAGTCCCTTGATGAAACACATCTCATAAGATGGCAGGAAATAGCGGAGAAGATTGACTTCACTCACTCAAGCCAAAAGGTGTGAAAACCTCTACCTGCATGGGAGCAGCAGAACAGCAACCACACTAGCAGCCCAAAATCAACACTCATGCTGTCGCTTCACTGCTCCAAATTAACTCAAAGATACAGGCCAGCATGGAAGATGAGCAGATGGTTAAAACAGCCCTGGTCTTGTCTCTCAAGACTGCCCGAGAGCAGATGGACTTCTCAAGCCCTTACATATCTGAGGAAGTGGAAAGCAATCAAGTCAGGCAAAGCAGCAGGAGTCGATGGGATTTACTCGGAATTCCTGAAGAACATTGGATCACTGGGAAGGAAGTGGTTATCAAAGCTGTTTAACAACAACCACGGCACAGGTATCGTTCAAAACATCTGGTGCCATTGCCAAGGCAAGGAAACCACATGACGACTTACGCAGCTACCACCCCAATGCTCTGTTCTCCATATAAGGTCCTGGAACATCTGTTAAAGAGACTGCTGCTTCCAGTGTCCCCCCAACAGGCAGGTTTTTGCACAAGACGCAATTGCTCTGAGCAGGTCCTGATACTGACCTCACATATTGAGGCTGATTTCCAGAAAGGCCTAAAGATAAGGAACTGTTGACCTATACTGTGCCTTTGGCACACACACATGCTGCTGAAACTCTCAAATCATCTGCTCTGTGAAAACCCTACAATTAATCAACCTTATGATTGGCAACTGACAGTTCCGTGTGCTCATTGGAGATCAAATCAGCTGCCTGCACACAACAACGGGACCTGTCCTCGCACTGGCTGTTTTCAACATATATACAAATGACCTGCCTCCCACAAAGTCACAGCTCTTTGCAGATACTGACGCCTTGGCCATGGCTTTCCAGGCCAAAGAACTTAGGACATTGAGAAAGCATTCACAGAAGGCCTATGTTCACAGGAAGCCCACTTCAGAAAATGGAGACTTTGACCAAAACTGTCTTTTCAGTCTTCCACCTGAACAATTTTAAGGGCAGGGAAGAACTTCATGGCCAGTTCCGCGGCCGACCACTCACCCACTACCCAATGCCAAAAAGCCACGGCATCACTCTTTACCGTACATTGACTGGCAACACCTCCAGATCACCAGAGCCAAGGTCAAGACGATAGTGAATGTCTTGCAGAAACTGGTGGGTACCACCTGGGCTTTTAACAGTGAGAGAGTGAGAGGAATCTGACCTTTAACAGTGAAAGATTGCGAAAAGAGTGAGAGACCATTAAAGAGTGCAAGAGGGAAAAGAGCGCGGAGAGCAGCTAATTGGTGAGTATTACTAGTCTTTAAAGTAAAACTAAGGTCTTTAGTTTATGTTAGGGCGCTAGTCTTTTTTTTCTTAGATAGCTTGATAAGTATAAGATCGATACTGGTGTGTATAATAAAAAAAATTATAATAAAGTGTAAAGAGCAGGGATACTAGAGTAATTAATAATTTGAATAAAATACGATAGCGATGGCAGGACGGGTGATGTGTTGCTGCTGCAACATGTGGGAGCTGCTGGACACCAAGGTCATCCAGAGCGAACACATCTGTACCAGGTGTTTGCAGCTCGAGGAACTTCGGATCCGAGTTGAGGAGCTGGAGTCCAAGCTGCAGACATTGTGCCACATCAGGGAGGGGGAAAGTTACCTTGACACTTTGCTCCAGGAGGCGGTCACACCCCTCAGATTAGGTCATTCAAATTTGGTCTGTGATCAGGGACAGGAAGGTGTGACTGCAGGCGAAGCAGGTATTGGGGTCCCAGGGGGTAGCGTTTGAGGAGCCTCAGCCCCTGTAACTGTCCAACAGTTACAAAGTTCTTGTAAGCTGTGTGGACGAGAGCGGGGACTGCAGGAAGGATGAGCGAACTGACCATGGCACCATGGTACAGGGAGTCATTCAAGCGGGGGGAGGAAATAGAAATGTAGGGCAGTATAATTAAGGGGATAGATACTGTTCTCTGCAGCTGTGAGCGTGAGTCCCGAAGGCTGTGTTGCCTGCCCATGCCAGGGTTAAGGACATCTCCTAAGGGCTGAAGAAGCGCTTGGAGTGGGAGGGGAGGGACCCAGATATTGTCGCCCACGTTGGTACCAACAATATTGATAGGACTCGAAAGGAGGTTTTGCTGAAAGAATTTGAAAAGTTAGGAGCTAAATTAAAAAGCAGAACCTCCAAGGTAATAATCTCAGAATTACTACCTGAGCCACGGGCAAACTGGCATAGAGTAAATAAAGTCAAGGAGTTAAATGCGTGGTTCAAAGATTGGTATGGGAGGAATGGGTTTCAGTTCATGGGGCACTGGCATCAGTACTGGGGTAGAAGGGAGCTGTTCCGGTGGGACTGGCTTCACTTGAACTGTGCTGGGACCAGTGTCCTGGCGAACCAAATAACTAGGGCTGTAGAGAGGGCTTTAAACTAAATAGAAGGGGGGAGGGTTCTGGAAAGGGGATATGTAGGCTTACAAAGCAAAAGGATATGGCAGCATTGCAAGGCAGCTAATTAGGTAATGATACCCAGAGTGTACAAACATTAAAAAAAAAGCAGCAAATAGGGTCAAAGTGGGAAAAAATGGTAAAAAGGTAAAATTAATGGTTCTTTACTTAAATGCATGTAGTATTCGGAACAAAATAAATGAATTATTGGCACAAATAGAGGTTAATGGGTATGACCTTATAGCCATAAGGAGATCAAAGCTGGGAACTAAATATTCAAGGTTATGTGACTTTTCAAAAGGACAGGCAGGAAGGAAAGGGGGTAGGGCAGCTTTGTTAGTACGAGATGGATTAAGTACGATAGCAAGAAAGGATCTTGGATCAGAAGATGTAGAATCCATATGGGTGGAGGTAACAAATAACAAAGGGAGGAAGGCACTGGTGGGAGTAGTCTATATGCCCCCTGACAGTAGCTATACTATAGGACACTGAGTAAATCAGGAGATAATGAGGGCATGTAAAAAAGGCAGTATGTTAATCATGGGTGACTTTAATCTTCATGTAGGTTGGGAAAATCAAATTGGCAGAGGGAGCTACGAGCAAGAATTCATAGTGTATTTGAGACATGTTTCCTAGAACAATATGTTGTGGATCCAACCAGGGATCAGGCTATTGAGGAGTTGAATAAATACTTTGCTTCAATCTTCATGGTAGAAGACACTAATAGCATTCCAATATTAAATAATCAAGGGGCAAAAGAGGGGGAGGAAATAACTATCACTAGAGAAAAAGCACTAGGGAAACTAATGAGGCTAAAGGCCGATAAGTCCTCTGGACCTGAAGGGTTGCATCCTAGGTATTAAAGGAAGTAGCTACAGAGATAGCGGATGCACTGGTAGTAATCTTCCAAGAATCCTTAGATTCTGGATAAGTCCCAGAGGATTGGAAAACTGTCAATGTAACACCCTTATTCAAAAAGGGAGGGAGACAAAAAACAGGCAACTATAGGCCAGTTAGCTTAACATCTGTCGTTGAGAAAATGTTAGTCTATTATAAAGGATGCAACAGCAGGGCATTTAGAATTACATAATCTAATCAGGCAGAGTCAGCATGGCTTCATGGGGCGAAAATCATGCTTGACAAATTTATTAGAATTCTTTGAGGAGGTAACTAGCAGGATAGATAAAGGGGAACCAGTAGTTGTAATATATTTGGATTTCCAAAAGGTGTTTGATAAGATACTACGCGTAAGGCTACTTAATAAGATAAGAGCCCATGGTATTAGCATGGATAGAGGATTGGCTAACTAATAGAGCACAGAGTTGGGATAAGGGGAAAGCAAAAAACTGTGGATGCTGGAAATCCAAAACAAAAATAAAAATACCTGGAAAAACTCAGCAGGTCTGGCAGCATCTGTGGAGAGGAACACAGTTAACATTTCGAGTCCATATGACTCTTCAACAGAACTAAGTAAAAATAGAAAAGAGGTGATATATAAGCTGGTTTAAGGGTGGGGGGGGGAGGGAGGGGGGGTGTGGGCGGGACAAGTAGAGCTGGATAGAGGGCCAATGATAAGTGGAGATAGACAAAAGGACAAAGAGGTGTTGAAGGTGGTGTTATTATCTAAGGAATGTGCTAATTAAGGGTAGAAAGCAGGACAAGCAAGGTACAGATACCCCTAGTGGGGGTAGGGTGGGGTGAAGGAATCGAAAAAGGCTAAAAGGTAGAGATAAAACAATGGATGGAAATACATTTAAAAATAATGGAAATAGGTGGGAAAAGAAAAATCTATATAAATTATTGGAACAAAAAGTGGGGGATTGGAAAGGGGGTAGGGATGGAGGAGAGAGTTCATGATCTAAAATTGTTGAACTCAATATTCAGTCCGGAAGGCTGTAAAGTGCCTAGTCGGAAGTTGAGGTGCTGTTCCTCCAGTTTGCGTTGAGCTTCACTGGAACAATGCATCAGGCCAAGGACGGACATGTGGGCATGAGAGCAGGGTGGAGTGTTGAAATGTGCTTCCCTCAATTTAGTCTGCTGCATTCGTTGCTCCCAATGCGGTTTCCTCTACATTGTAGAGACCAAACGCAGACTGGGTGACCGCTTTGCAGAACACCTTCGGTCTGTCCGCAAGCATGACCCAGACCTCCCTGTCGCTTGTCATTTCAACACTCCACCCTGCTCTCATGCCCACATGTCCGTCCTTGGCCTGCTGCATTGTTCCAGTGAAGCTCAATGCAAACTGGAGGAACAGCACCTCATCTTCCGACTAGGCACTTTACAGCCTTCCGGACTGAATATTGAGTTCAACAATTTTAGATCATGAGCTCTCTCCTCCATCTCCACCCCCTTTCCGATCCCCCCCCTTTTTTTTTCCAATAATTTATATAGATTTTTCTTTTCCCATTTATTTTTAAATGTATTTCCATCCATTATTTTGTCTCTACCTTTCAGCCTATTTCGATCCCTTCCCTTCACCCCACCCCACCCTCACTAGGGCTATCTGTACCTTGCTTGTCCTGCTTTCTACCCTTAATTAGCATATTCCTTAGATAATATCACCACCTTCAACACCTCTTTGTCCTTTTGTCTATGACATCTTTTGGCTATCTCCACCTATCACTGGCCCTCTATCCAGCTCTACGTGCCCCCCCCACCCCCCCCCCCCTCCCCCCCAACCCCAAACCAGCTTATATTTCACCTCTTCTATTTTTACTTAGTTCTGTTGAAGAGTCATACAGACACAAAACGTTAACTGTGTTCCTCTCCGCAGATGCTGCCAGACCTGCTGAGTTTTTCCAGGTATTTTTATTTTTGTGTTGGGATAAGGCAACCTTTAACTAGTGGAGTACCACAGGGATCAATGCTGGGACCTCAGTTATTTACAATATATATTAATGACTTAGATGAGGGAAGTGAATGTACTACTGCCAAATTTGTGTAACATACAAAATAGGTGGGAAGGCAAGTGGTGGGGATGACACAAGGAGGCTACAGAGGGATATAGACAGGTTAAGTGAGTGGGCAAAAAAGTGGCAGATGGAATATAATGTGGGAAAATGTGAGGTTATGCACTTTGACAGGAAGAATAGAGGAGCTGAATATTATTTAAATGGAGAAGACTGCAGAAGGCTGTAGCTCAGAGGGATTTGGGAGTCCCAAAAAGCTAACATCCAAGTTCAACAGGTAATAGGGAAGGCAAATGGAATGCTGACCTTTATTTCAAAGGGAATGGAGCATAAAAATAGTGAAGTCTTGCTTAAACTATACAAGGCACTAGTTAGACCACACCTAGAATATTGTGAACAGTTTTGGTCCCCTTATCTAAGGAAAGATATACATGCATTGAAGGCAGTCCAAAGAAGGTTCACTAGGTTGATTCCGTGTATGGAGGGATTTTCTTATGAGGAGAGGTTGAACAGGTTGGGCCTGTGCTCATTGGAGTTTAGAAGAATGAGAGGCGACCTTATTGAAACATTTAAGATCCTTAGGGGGCTTGACAGGGTCGATGCTGAGGGGTTGTTTCCCCTTGTGGGAGAGTCTAGGACCAGAGGACAAAATCGCAGAGTAAGGGGTCACCCGTTTAAGACAGAGATGAGGCGGAATTTCTTCTGAGGGTAGTCAATCTGTGGAATTCTTTACCGTAGACTGCTGTAGAATCTGGGCCGTTAAGTATATTCAAGGCTGAGATAGACAGATTTTTAATCAGTAACAGGATCAAAGGTTATGGGGAAAAGGCAGGAAAGTGGAGGTAAGAGTTATCAGATCAGCCATGATCTCATCGAATGGCAGAGCAGACTCGATGAGCCGAATGGCCTACTTCTGCTCCTATGTCTTATGGGACAGCAGAGCCAACACACTACGTACTGCTTTACCTCGCCTTGGCCTGCCCAACAACAAAGTACTGCTGCTCAACCTGGCTCAGGAGCCGCCACACAAACATGGTAGATATCCCCTCTTGGAAGCCATAAGGATTACCCCTGGGACATTGAGACCAACACAGCTTGAGTGGCTTCCTGTGCTAGCACATATTGAGCCTCCTCATGTCTGCAGGGAAAACATCCTACACAAAGAACACCTCTATCTGACAGTTAACAAAACACTCCTATTGACACAGAATCTGAAAACAAAAACGCACACACCCGCCTGAAACCCCGTAGCCCCTACTGGAACACACTCCACACCCTACAATCTGACGCCCCTACCTCATGATGGTGCACTTCTTGGTTGACTACAACATCACCAACCACAACCTGGTGACTAACCCAACTGTTGAAGTCCCAGGTTTCAATCTTTCTTCTAAAATCTGGACAACCTCAACTGCTTGAGGACGGGCCAGGGAAGATGTGGCCAGTTGCCCCACAAGTGGAACGTGAGGAACAGCTCAAGTTGTGACTGTGGCCATCCCAATCAGACTATATCCCACACACTGGACCTCTGCCCTGAGAGATCCATTCCTGGTGACATCACAACCATTCACACTGTCATCTGAAGCTATTGAATGGATTGCTAACCTCGACACTGGACTATAACTGCTCCCCCAGCCGTAGAAGTAAGAAAAATTATGTTAAAGATACTCCATAAATATAAGTTGTTTCTTATAGAGTGTCTCATGCTGTCTTTTGCATATCTTAGATTTTTACTGCTTTCAATTGTATAGAATATAAAAAAATTTTCACAGATGGTAGCCAGAATTAAAGAGCCTGAAAATTCCACTCATTTGAAATAATTTACCTTTTAAATTTTAGATTGTTAGAAATGACATAAGTCAGGTGAGTGAGGGAGTACCTAATTGGACGAATGCAGTTGCAGGATTTTTCAAGGAGCTTGACACATCCAGGACAAAGTAGTTGTTTGGTGCTTCATCCACTCGTCTCAACATCCACTCCCTACAGCACTCTGGGGTACTGTGATTGTAGTGTGCACTGTTTATACCAAAGGGTTTTTCTGCAGCAGCTCCCAAGCCATGACTACCTCCACCCAGGACAAGGGCAGATGTTGCATGGGAACACCTCACTTCCAAGTTGCATGCCACCCTAACTTGGGCATATATCTCTGTTCCTTTATTGTTGGTTGGAAAAAATCCATTATAGGAGCATCTTCACCACACGGACTGCAGCGGTTCAAGAAGGTGGCTCACTATCACTTTCTCGAGCAATTAAGGATGAGCAGTAAATACTGCCATTGCAGTGATGTTTGCATCCCATGAAGGAATTAAAAAAATCATATAATATGGCTTGTGTGGCAGAAATAGTTTCATTTTTGGATTTCCTTCTTTGTAATTTGGTATTAGTGTAATAGTGCTGTTTGTCCATCGTTCAGCACTGGCTTTCCAGAGTAGGGAAGCCTCAAGCATGATATAAGATAGATTTGCTACAATTCACTTCAAGTTTCCTTGATTAGGAAATGGAAAATCTTGTTGAATTTTCACTCTTGATTCTTAGTCAGCAGCCCCTGTTTGAGCTGTAGATTGGGGTTACATGTGCAAAAGATCTGACTTGATTATAATGCCCTCTGCCAACACTCACGATGTAGGTTCACGCATGAATAATAATCACTTGGGTAGGATACTGAAGGCAGTTCTGTTCCATGAACCAGTCCCAAAAGAGTCAGTTAATTCAGGACTGGCGTTTAGGGGGTGGTGGTGGGGGTGTGTGAAAATGCTGAGAAAAAGACAAAAAATAAGTTGACATCTTCGTGTGCCTGTGAATTTCTCTCGAACCAGCTTTCAGCAGGTGAGCATGATGTAATGAGCAGAAATGTTTATGTTAGAGCAGATGTGACATGGAACATATGTGGTTAGGAGTTGACACTCACTAAAAACTACAACTGATTTGATTTCTTACAATCTTAACATTGTAGATGGCTTTATTTCAGCGGGCTCTATGTTCCCTTTGTAAAGACACGATAAATGTCCTTCTACTTGTATTAGTTCCTTTGCCAACAAAGACTTCAAGAAGGCAGATTCTGGTTTCCTTTCCAAAAGGATTATGTTAGGCTATGCAAATAAATGTTTCCTCAAAGGTTAGTCTAACCTTAATAACTTGGAAATATTTTATTGCGATTTCTATGAACTTAGCATTTTCCAGTTAATTGATTCAGCGTTCTGGGAATTTGTTCTGCCTTTGTGAGCACTAACTTACTGTAAATATTATGAAGAAGGAAAAAAGTTACAACTTAAAGTACCTTTTTTTCTATGTTGTATGCAATATTTGCAGAAAGTTATTTGATTAGGAGTTGTAAGTAGTCGCAACATTTAAATTTCCTTTACCTTGATTTTTATACTTATTTGGCTTTGAGAAGTTATGTAGCCACCTTTAGAATATTTATAAGTTGATCATGAAACTGAAGTATTGTGGGTCTTTACTAAATATCAGTTGTGAACATTTTGGATCAATTATCTGGTACAAATGATAAATGGCTGAGAAAGTCACTGCCACAGACAGTAAGAGTTCAGAATAGTAAATGGGTGGCCATAAGGAAGAGTAGGAAGAGGCAGGAAGTACAGGAATCTTCAGGGTGTCTGCTGCTCTTAAACAGATACTCAGCATTGGAACTGCTGGCAGTGACAATACTTTGAATGCATGTAGTCCAGACCCTGACACTAGTGGGCACGGTACTGCACAGGAGGGAACAGCAAAAGTGTAGAAATGCATTTGTTATAGGAGATTCCATATTCGGGGGGACAGACAGGCATTTCTGTAACTGTCATTGAGAGTCCCACATGGTGTCTTTTCTACCAGGTGCCATGGCAAAGCACATTACAGAGAAGGTGCAGAATGTTCTGCAGGGAGAAGGGTGTGAGCCAGAAGTTGTGGAACACGTTGATACCAATGACATAGAGAGGGCAGGTATTGAGGTCCAATGGCCAGATTTTCAGAAGGTCAGGAGGAGTTAAGAAGTAGGACCTCCAAAGGTAGTAATCTCTGGAAAATAGAAAGATAGGGAGGATCTGTGTGTGGCTTGAGGTGCAGTAGGGAGGGCTTCAGATATTTGGGGCATTGGGACCAGTTCTGGGGCTGAGGGCACCTATTCAAAAGGGACAGGTGGCACCTCAACAGGACCGGGACCAATGTCTTTGTGCGGAGGTTCACTTATGTGTTGGGGAGGGTTTAAACTAAATTGGCAGGGGAATGGGCACCAGCATATAAAAGTGGAAAAGAAGAATAAGATGAATAAGGTGAGTGTTGATCAGTACTAGAGGAGGGAATAGTTCCAAATTAGATGGGAGCAGATGAGGGGAAGTGATGAGGAAAATAAGACTGGCCAAGAGAGAATACAAGAATAGAATGACAGTCAGCATAAATAGTAATAGTGTGTAAATAATAAGCAAGTAGTAAGAGGTAGACTGAGCCCTATTAAGGACAAAGAGGGTGATATACCCTTAGAGGCACAGGGCAAGCCTAGAATATTTATCAAGTGCTTTGTATTGGTATTTACTAAGGAAGATGAATCTGACAAAATATCAGTAGAAGTGGAGAGGTAATGGATGGGGTGAAAATTGAGAGGGAGGTGGTACCAGAAAGGCTGGCAATGCTTCCAGTGAATAAGTTGCCTGCAGATGGCTTCCATCCATATTACTAAAAGAAGTGAGGGTGTGGAGGTAATGGAAGGGTTTGCCATAATTTTCAAATCTCCCCTAGATACAGGGGATGTTCCTGAGGATTGGAAAGTGGCAAAAAAAGGGTGTAAGGATAGTCTTAGCAAATACAGGCCAGTTAGTTTAACATCAGTGGTGGGTAAGGTTTTAGAAACCATAATCGGGGAGAAAAAAATCAACAGGCTCTTGGTGAGGTTTCAGTTAATTAAGGAGACCCGGCACGGATTTGTAAAAGGCAGATTGCGCTTCACTAATCTAATTGATTTTGGTTTCAGGGATGGGGTATTTTAACTATAAGGTTTGGTTGAAGAAGCTGGGATCATCTTGGAGCAAAGAAAATTGAGGGGAGATTTGATAGAGGTGTACAAATATGACATGTTTTGGGTAAGGTAGGCAATGAAAAACTGTTCCCATTAGCTGCTGGTACAGGACTGGGGGGGCACATTTAAGGTTTTGGTCAAGAATTGCAGGGGGTATTGTGAGAAAGAACATTTTTCCACAGCAAGCGGCAATGACCTGGAACTCGCAATGAGGGAATTGGAAGCAGAGACTATCAATGATTTCAAAAGTAAATTGGATGGGCGTTTGAGGAAAATAAACTTGCAGCGCTATGGAGATGGAGCAGGGGAATAGGACTGACTGAATTGCACCACCGAGAGCCAGCATGGACTTAATGGGCTGAATGGCCCCCCTTAGTGCCATAATTTACTTTGACTCTATGAAAGTATTAAGCCCTGTTGACCATTTTGCTCAACAGCATATTTCCTTACTGCCTGAGAATAGACCAGCCTTTTACATTTTGTGTGGTTTTGCAAACATTGTGAATTTCATGCAGTTGATTCATTTCAGTTTTGAGTCTTTTCTTGGCTCTGTTCATCAGTATATGCAACCATTGCTAACCGATGTGTGTTAATTTGGAGAATGGCAGAGGCATTAAAAATATGGCTATCATTTCTAAAAACACTGAAAATATTATAAACACTGGTGGACATTTTATATTTGAAATATATAAATGCGAATTGCTGTTGTAGTCACTGTTTTTTGCCACATAATTAACTTGTCATAAACGTGTCATCCTGATAAAACTGACATTTGGCAGTTGGAACACCTCTCCCTCCTTGTGATAAAATGCTACCCCTTTAATTATGATCTTTGTAAATTATTGTTTTGTTTTTCACTTCTCTCTAAATATATATTTTCACATTTATATAAACAGCAATGCCAAGTCCTCACCAGCACGAACTGTGGAGCTGAATGAAGATGATAAGGATCAGGCCCCGGTTCCTATGAATTCTTTTCATATGATGAAAGCCTTCAAAGTCATGAATGAGCTGCGAAGGTAACGTTTTAAAGAATGCTTTTCCTTCCTGAGTTTGAATCGCTTCTCCTTGTCAGTCTTAGATCACTCTCTCTTCTCTTCTCCCCAGCTCAGATCTCAAAGCCATTCTCAGGTGCAGAAGACATACTGGTTCTGAGAATTCTGCCAACATTGCTGGTTATCTCCGAGTAATTCATCCTATTATTTTCTTATTTTTTTACCTTGAACTCTCCTAGAGAGTCCATTTATTTTTTTCAACCTGAATGGCCCATTTTGAATGAAATGGATGAGAAAAAACTCTGTAGTGATTCAGTTTGTAAGGATATTTTACACAGCAATTGTTTTCAAAAATCTACAGGTGAACACCTAATAGTTCTCCTCTGCAGAATAAGCTTCTTTTTCCATTTATATTGACAGGGTACAATCAAGTCATTGGCAGTCTAGCTCATCTTTCTGTGTAAACAGTTTGTGTTTTCAGCATTCTGGATCAATATTGCTACCAGCAGGATGTTGTATTTTCGGGATGTTACTATCCTTCATCGTTTGGATTTTTTTAACTTTGTTTTACATCATTCTCCAGGATGATTTTTAATACCTTATGACCTTCAGAGCATCTTCGCTAGCCTTAATATCTAGGTAGATTTTTGGTAATGTGCCTAGGTTAACAAACAGCAAAACCTTTCCATTAATTACTTTAGCTACTGAAATTATCCTAAGCCTTAACAGCATCTTTCTTTCTTTTTTGAAAAGTAGTAGAGCATTACATCAGACTTTGCTTCAGACTTAAAACTATTTCACTAAGTGCATAGTAAATAAATAGCAGTGATTAAAACATATGTTTGCAATAGAAATTATATGATTTCTCTTCAACTGGAAAATAACATACAATTTTTGTACTAAATTATTATTTTGAATTAATACTTTTAATTCTATTTTTCTTCTATTTCTCACGACCTTGGGACTTGACTTAGCTCCTAAAAAAAATCAAATTGATTCTCTCTGATTTAAACAATGCAGCTTACTCCAAGTACTCTAAAACAGTTGCAGGAGTTTGTGGATTTAAATCACTGACAGCTCTATAAAGGAGCTGTGAGTCATAGACACAAAAGAACCATTCACACAGCATTATTTATGCTTAAATTGTGTGGCTTGATTCCTTCCTGTAATTTGTAACCCTTGAAGACAATCTGACAAAACCTTACAATATTTGTATTGATTTAGGCAGGGTTCAAATATTTTAACTGGACCTGGCTTTTAAATTTATGTATCTGGACTAGATTTAGAGTATTGTGATAGGATTTAAGAGACCAGCTATCGATCCAAAACTAGACAGAAATACTTGAGTTTTGACTCCCACGCATCTAAAACACACATTGTTCAGGGATTCAGGATTAGGTTCTGCTGATCAATTGATTTTATTGCGAAAAGAGGGTCACACCAATTTCTTGAATTGTTTAAATTGAATATTACTGAGGTAAAAAAGTTAGTTCACACAATTTATCTAGGATTGGGCAAAGTAGTTATTCTGGTTACTTCATTCACATGCCAATTTATTTTGGATCTTTTTGTTTCAAAATATGAAAATGCTATTATCTGAAGTGAATCTTAAGTCAACCAGGTAAAAGAATGATTTTACAAGTAAGCTAATTTTACCACCTTCAGTGTTATTGTAGTTTGCTCCTCTTGTGGGGACCAGAACTGGGGGATATAGTTTGAAAATAAGAGGTTTCCGATATAAGACAAAGTGTTATTGGTGTGTGGAATTCTCTTCCCCAGAAAGTAGTGGAGGCTGGGTCTTTGAATTTACTCAAGGCAGTTAGATTTTTGTTAGGTAAGGGTTATGGGAGGCAGACAGGAAAGTAGAGGTGAGACCACAACCAAATCAAATGGCCTACTCCTGCTCCTATGTTCCTATAAATTGAATTGTGGTTAGCGAATTACATTTTTTGTTTCCTTCCCCCTTTACAGGTTAAACTGGACAGTTTCAAATACAATCATGTTTGACCAATTACATTGTGTTCCAATCAATCTGTATCAGTACTCATTTGCGTTATTTCATTTATCAAAAACTTTTTAAATTTCAAATTTATCTATTGAAGCCCTAAGCTTTGTAATTCCCTTGCTGCCCCTCTGCCCTTCTCTCCTCCTTTTAAGGCGGTCCTTAAAACCTACCTCTTCTGACAATACTTGGTTACCTGTCCTAATGTTTCCTTGGTCAACTGTTCTAGTATTTCCGTGTCTGACTCTGTTAAATTTTGTTTGATAACGCTTTGTGACATTTAACTACATTAAAAGTGCCAATAAATGCAAGTTGTTGTTATATTTCAATTCGGATTAATGCAGCTGTTTTTTTAACTAGGGCTTTCAAGGCCTTGGTGTCTTTCTTTGTTATACTGGCTCCTACTCCCAGCCAGGTGTACACGATGTAGTCACTTCTAACTTGCAGAAATATGGACAACATAATGCGTAACCAGGGAATAGTCAGAATTCTGAATGCAACATTTGCTCTTTCATCTCATTTCTTTCCCCTCCACCCACTGCAATGTGTGAATGTGTCAAAATGGGTGCAATGGAGATTGCTCATATGGTGAGTTTTGCTCTCAAAGGCAGTATTTTCAGTCTCATCTTCAAATTATTCAACTCTAACATTGGTAAAGTACTGACCTGATCTGAGTGAAGCATTAAAAAAAAATGGTCAGTTGACTTTTACAGATTTACAAATACACAATGGTGGCATTAGTGATATGCACAACTGATCAATTAAAACCCAACTGAATTTTTCATCGGACACTAGCCACTTTAGAAATGGAATCTGCCCAACCACCCCAGTTCTCACTCAGTCTCTGCAGTTCTTCATTTTTTGTTAACTGCTGTACTGTGTGGTCCACAGATGTGTCATTACAAAACAGCCATTTCAAATCTCATATCCAAGAAACAATATTTACTGGAACAATCATCACTGTTTATTGCCCCAGATATATGACAATATATATATTGCTTAACTATATAAGGAACAGCACTAAATTGAAGAATATGTCGAGTAAATTCTATAGGTGAAGACCCATGACTGATGATAGACTGTGGATATGGTGCAGGGAGGAAGATCAGTTGTAGAAATACAACAACCTGTGACTTAATGTACAAATGCTTGACACAAAATGGCATTTATTTTGTAAATACTCTGCATTTTAACAGTAGTGGAAATGGGGAATGTTCTCTTCTGTAGTTAGGCTGCTTGCCTTTTTAAACAATAATAAAACAGATTTGCCTAATGTAAGAAGATGCACAAATATATAGGATTGCTGTCATCCCTGTACCAATTGTCTGCTGTCACCATAATCAACACAACCATTGATCAACACCTTTTAACACAGTAACTGCCACTAGGCAGAAGTGAAGCAATGCAGCAATGTAAATTAGTTAGGAGAACTCATCAAAAACATGGTTGAAAAGATAAGTTTTGAGCAGGTTATTGAAAGTAGGAACATGTGTAACAAGGTGAAGGAGATTTAGTGCAAGTGTCCAAGAGAATGGGGTGACATACGCTGCAGACAACAAGTGGGTAGGGAGAGATTCTCAGGATGCATCAGAGGCCAATGTCTGGGATGTAGGACTTGTTGCGTTTATGAAAGTGGGTGGACTACAAAGGCATGGAAGTACTTGTAAATAAGTACAAGCATTTTCAATTCAATGTATTGGTAGAAGGGAAGTGAATGGAGGTCATCAAGGGCAGGAACAATGGGTAAACAGATCTAGGGGCAGAACAGGATGTCCATGGGAGTAGGATAATACCCCAGTTGGTGATAAGAGGTGGGTGTGAGGGATCTTGATGATTGATAAAATATGGGGTTTGAAACTCAGTTAAGGCATGAACAGAACATTCGGGTAGTGTACTAGCTAGTATAGCTCGACAGCAGCCAAGGAAAAGCATGGAGTTTCTGCAGGAGTTACTTCATTGGAAAAGGTTCTGGCTCATCCAAGGCTTGATGTCAGAGAAGGAAGCTGAAACATGTGGTTGTGGAGAGAGAGAGAGAGCTGGGTGTTGTCATCCTTTCATATGCCGACAGCAGAGCGATGTATAAAAGAGGGAAAGGAATGGCAGGGTGAGGGTCAAGGTTAGGGCCTTGAGTTCTCAAGCTAACCATTCTGAGTTTGAGGAGAAGCTAGCTTTATTTGGTGTGTAACCAACTGAGGATGGTCCTGCAGGTGGACCACAGTAGAGCAGGATGGAATATTTGATGTAGAAGGAAAAGCAGGGGTAACGTGCTACGGTTGCAGACACAAAGTATTCTATGTAGGCTTTGTTAAGGCGGTCTGTGCTATGGGAGGTACAGAAGCTAGATTGAAGGGATTTGGACTCTGATTTTTTTGCAAGAGTTGAGCATGGTACTGGATGATGAAAGCCTGTTCAACGACCTTTGGTACTTCAGAAACAGCAAGAGCTGAGTCTACATATAGCAATATAAGTAAAAGCTTACAATTTGTGAGGAGTCGTTCTGATTCAATGAAGTAGAAGCATATCTTGTTATTTATTGAATTATCACATCATGCAGTAAACTTTAAAAAAATAAAGGCAGAGTTGCAATATGCATGCAGTGTTGAACCTAACACCCTCCACAACTTAATTTCTCCCTTTGTGCCTTAGTCTCTCCTGTCTTTGAACAATGCAAAATAAAATGAGTGCCAGGAACCTTCTTCTCAAAAGTTAGGAACAGAAGAATTTTTGCTGCTTTCCTTCCCTTCCCCTAAGAAGTTTCTTCTCTTCTTCCTCCTCACTGCTGATTGATAGTGGCTCTGCTTGTTTCTGCCCTTGATTAAATCTCTGATGCTAAACTCTGGCCTTAATCCCAAATGCCACGTTTCTGTTGCGATCTGTTCTCTAAACATGAATTCTAACAGATTATTTGGTAAACTTGCAGTAAAAGCACACTATGTGATGTGACCATTGTTGCTGAGGATGTGGAAATTGAAGCGCATCGTATTGTCCTGGCAGCCTGCAGCCCTTATTTCTGCGCCATGTTTACAGGTACTTATCTGTCTTTTTATGTAATTATTAAATGCTTTGTCATTTTTGTTGAGATTTTACTACAATATTCTAGAATATGTTTTGGCCACAAGAGCAGTCAGGTGCTTGTTAGCTCCTCATGGACACTTTACTTTGCCTCTGGGGGCTATTCATTTACCACAACTATGGATTGGAGCTGGTTGTGCTTGCTTGTTCACTAATGAAAGCAAAATAATGCTCTAGAACTGATACTGGAATTCTAGGATGAGCCAAACACAGCATACCCCACATTACACTGGGTGAGGGGTTGCAATTGCCTGTAGCGCATGCGTTTCTGGGCAGCAAGGGGAAGATCAATCAGGGTTGCTGCTTCTGATCAACGTCCAGTTACATGTATAAATGAGGACAGGATGCCTCCTGCTATCAAACACTTGCCTGATGTGAAAGTTCTGACAGTATGAATAATGCACACGTGAGGAAAGTACTGGATGGCATTGACATCAGTGGAACCATAAATGGCAAGGAGTCAATGTCTTAAGAGGAGAAGCAGAGAAAATTATTGAAAAATAGAAGAAGCACAAAGTCACACATTGTTCTCCACTGGTGAATCCCTGATCTAGCCATGCCAATGAGGGAGGTGCTGATTGAAGGCTTGGAACTTCTTCACAGGAAAGGAGAATATGTGTTGATTCACCTATGAAGTTGCAAGCTGAGCTGAGAAGCAGCAATGGCAGATGTCAAGGCCCTATATTGAGTTTTGTTTAACATTTTCTCCTGTCTTAAAAGGTACTGACTTCCACTGGGATATTGTTTCAAAACACTGACAACCTTCTTTACCTTGCCCAAGTGGTCATTCTTCCCTGTGTTAGCCTGGCATGGTGAGTGTGGACAGGCTGTTCAGCAGTGGGAAGTATCATAGCCATGCCTCAATGTACAGACGATTTTCCACCCCCCACCCTCTCCCTTTTGCTCAATTGTGAGATCCAGCTGTGAAAACCTAGCCATCTTCACAGTTGTGATCAATTAATTTAGAATTGACCAGGAGTAGATTCATTGCAGCACAGAAGGAGACCATTCAGCCCATCAAGTCCATGCCAGCTCTCTGTGGAGAAATCCAGTTACTCCTATTCCCCTAACACTGCAACTTTAATTCCCTCAAGTATCCATCTATTTTCCTTTTGAAATCATTTTTCATCTCCACTTCCACCACCTTCCTGGGCAGTGAGTTCCAGGCAGTTACCACTCGCTGCATAAAAAAGTTGTTCGTCGCATCCCTCCCTGCATCTCTTGGCCAAAATCTTAAATCTGTGTCCTCTGGTCCTAGAACTGAAACCTTTCTGATTGAATGGTTGTGTTATATTGTTTAGCCTCTTTGACTACTGATCAGGGAAGTACTTTGCGATGGAACAAAAACATCAGAATGCCTTAAAGGTGTAGTTAGGGCTGCTTTTTGAACTTCTTGTTTCATGTCTATCTTTCTTTCTCTTACTATCTCACCCTGCGTCTTATTATAAAGAATGGATCTGAGTATCCATATTGGTCCATGGAAATTAAGTGACCCCGGTAACAGGGACACTTTGGATTCATTTTGTGTGTCATCGCTCCCCAGACTGGCTCCTATTTCAATCTCAATGGACTGCCATACTTTTTCACCCCTCAAGAGCACTGGGTCACCAAATTCTGCTTGCCCCTTGTGTGATGTGAATTGCAAAAGGTTTGGAGTCTGAAAAGTTCTTTGATCTCATCTCTGTTTCCTGGTGCCAGCCTATAAAGCTTCCAGGAGCCCTCCCCACAAACCCTCCTCCCTGGTCAAGGTAGATTGGACTCTTGTGCTCTAGCTATGTTCCTGACCCGCTGAGCTTCTAAGAGAGCTCTAGCTATATCATTTGAAGTTGGGTTGTTGTCACTGGGAGTTATGTGACAGCTGAGAAGGCCTGTGACTGGATCTGGGGCTGAGTAGGTTCAGGACTTCTGGGCAGTTGCATGGGAGATTTCTCATTTTTTATGTAATTTCCTGTGTATTAGGATTCAATGGTGAAAAGTGATCTGTGAAAATAAGCAGATTTAATGTACTCTTTTTCCTTTGGTTAGTTTTTTATAATGTAGCTTTGATCCTCACACTAAGTGGTACTCAACTGAAATGGATCTGAAATGAAATATAATCTAGGCTCAAGGTCCAGTGCAGTGCTGAGGAAGTGCTGCATTGTCAGAGTGCTGTCTTTTTTCTTGGACTTTGATGAAATATCATTGACCTGAAATGCTAACCCAACCTTCCCCTCTCCACAGTTGCTGCCTGACTTGCTGAGAGTTTTAAGCATTTTCTATTTTTATTTCTGAAATATGTATCAGAATTGTTTTATCATTGTACATGCCAAAAATACACAAAGCCAGGCAGAAACAGATTACCTACTTCATTTGAGTCTGTCCAAATACTCACAAGGCAACTAAGTATCATGGCCCCTAGTGTTAATGAAATAAGGACTTGCATTTATATAGCACTTTTCACCACTGGATGTCTCAAAGTGCCTTACAGCCAATTGAGTACTTTTTGAATTGTTGTCACTGTAATATAGGAAACACAGCAGCCAATACGCACACATCAAACAGCAATGTGATAATGACCAGATAATCTGTTTTTTGTGATGCTGATTGAGGGGTAAATATTGGCCAGGACACTGGGATACCCTGCCCTTCTTCAAAATAGTGTCAAGAGATCTTTTACATCCACCCAAGAAGACAGAAGGTCTCTCTGTTTAATGTCTGACCTGAAAGACAGCAAATCTTGACAATGCAACACTTACTCAGTACTGCATTGTAATGTCAGCTTTGATTTTTGTACTCGAGCCCTGGATACTTAACCTGCAATACTTACCCTGGAAATGTTACACAAACTCGGTGATTAGCCAGCGTAACTGAACTGAACACCACAATCAACCAGACCTGACTATCCCACGGCTACCTGACTACTCACCTCACCCATTCGTTTACCCACACTCATTCATTAAAAGATTTGAGACCTTTAAAAAGTTAGTTGAATAAGGCAACTACTACTAAAGCGGGCATATCCTCTCCTCCTCACGACCACCTTACACTTGTCGGTATTCCATGTGAAAGGCTTCAGTGGTCCATCTCTGCTTCAGCCAGGATCAGAAGATACAGCTAAAATAGGTAGTATCGTCTTGTTGGAGAGAGCTTTTCAGGCAGCGGCAATGCGCCCAGCATTGCTGCCGACCAAGAGATCTGGGCCATGATTCCCAGGGCCTGGGAGAGAAATTATGGGCCCTTGTACTTCTCCTGTTTCCAGGCTTCTTATTTCCCCCCCACCACTTTAACCCTCACCCTCAATCATGCATGATATTTTTTCTTCTTTCAAGATTTATTAATCAATTACCAAACAATTACAGGGCCTAGTAAAATGATAATGTCCATTGTTGGCATCTGGTTACAAATATGAGCATAGGTCATTAATATTAAAGAGCAACAATTATATAATTCAGTGTTAGTTTGTGTGCGCCCTGTGGTTGATCCCACCGTGACTATTAAACAAACCAAAAAGTACAAATTTTATTTTAACAGCATCGTGCAATATGGTTAATTTGACAGGAAAATATCCCATCAGTTAAATATAATATTGTGCAGACGATAGCACTGATTTTGGTGACTGCCTCAGCCCTCATTAACATATTCTGCAAGTTGCAGCATTTGGACACCGTGACAGTAAATTCATATTTGCGGGAAAGATTCAATACTTGTAACCCAGATAAATTGCACAAGATTGTTTCAGTTTTTTAAGAGTAGAAGAAGATTTTCTTCTGTCTGGGTGCATGATATTATTCAATATAATTACTTCATACAAGGGGGTGTAAATGGATTCTATTTTATCAGTAATCTCACAGGGTAGAAAGATCAAATGACTCCTGAGCAACAAATGGAATGATTGACCAATATAGGTATCCACTGTCAGTGAGAAGCATTGGAGCCTTCAGTTGTCTCTGCAACACAACTTTTAAAAGGCCAGAGGACAAAGACTGGTTCACGATTGTATCTGTGTTTTCTTGATCAGCAAGTCTGAAGACTCTGCTGATTGCTGCTTCTCACTACAATATATGTTCAATATCTACTATGCAATACAACTTGATCATGATATTTCAATACCTCAAAAAACTACCAAGATAGAGTGGGATAATAGGTAAGTAAACAAAAGGACGAAATTGAAGTCAATAGAAAAGATTCTTGAGAATCAATGTGCAGTTTAAAACAGATTACTGATTCACTATGAGCCCATTACGCACTCTTGTCCTAGCAATCTCACCCCACAAAACCCATTCACAGTAAACTTACATTAGCAACAAAATAAACAGAACTGCAGCCATGATTCCATCCTCTATTCGTTAAATAATAATGGATGACAAAGGCCATCTAGCCCAGTTCATTTCATCCAGCTCAGAATGACATACGAACATATGTATTAGGAGCAGGAGTAGACCATTCAGCCCCTTGAGTCTGCTCCGCAATTTGATAACTTTGCCTACATTATACTGGTGATTACAGCTGAAAAATACTTAATGGGCTGTAAAGTGATTTGGGACTTTGTGAAAGATACTGTATAAATGTAGGTTTTGTCTTTCTTTCATTATGCCTGCATGCAGTAGGCAGTGACTGTAACAATGGTGAAATTGGAGGCCTAATGCTGATCCTCTAAGGATAATTAATCACAGAGCAATCAACTGATGTTAGGAAAGTGGTACAAAAAAGTCACTATATTTATAAAAACAATTAAACTCTGTAGCCAACGCCCTCTGCAACCCCCCTCTGACCTCTCCCCAATTCCCATTCCACCCTCCCACAAGCCCACCTCAAACATCCCCCCGACACACCCTCCAATCTCCCCTCCAACCCCTCCCTCCAACTACCCTTCCAACCTCCCCCCAATCTCCCCCTCCAAACGCCCCATTTCCCTCTAGCCTACCCACCAAACCTCTCCAAACTCCCCCCTCTTACCTACCCCAACACCCACTCCAATCTCTCCCACATACGCCACCACGCCCTCCCCACACACACACACAGACACGCACACATCTATTTGACTTGCCATTTTTTCTTAAGCAAAAACACTCTCCTGGCAGTTGCTGTGCTGCTGCTGATCTTCAGGCAGGTTTGTGGATTTCTGGCGGGCTTTTCAAGAAAAAGAAATCAGATCCATGAAGCAGCCTGAAGGTCAGAAGCAGCAGCACTGCAACTGGTGAAATTGACCTTATACTGATGGACGGATTTAACCATCAGCTTGATGGATCCATTTTTTAAGTCAGTCTGTCAGGCCTGCAGCTCTGGCTGCTCAACCTGCTCAACCTGGACGATGAGAAACTCTGTTTACAACACGGGCCCCCGCCCCATCCCTGCTCCCCCCAGCACCCAGGCCCCAGTGTTTGGTACTGCCTGCAGGCCCCTCAACCGGGCTCTGATTCCTAATTTTTCCCATCTAGTTCAAATAGTCTGCCCGCACAGACGGTCTAGTCCTTTCATCATCTTAAACACTTAAGTTATCCAAAGCCTATGCTATGCTTGTATCAAAAAATCTAGCTCATGGCCTGTTGTTTTAAACTAGGGATTATTCTTGTGGCCCTGCATTGAACCTTTTCCACTGATGGACTCATGGCTGAGGTCCAAATGACCATGAAAAATGTGCAACCAGTTTGGAGACGGCACAGGGTGCAAGATTATACTCTAGTTGACAGAGCAGATTTGCCAACTACTTCCGACTGAACAGCTTCTTGTTTACTCCAATGAATCAAACTACTATCAATCCACTGTCATTAGATAGAATTTTGATCCAACAGAAGATAATTTTTCCCTCGAGTTATTTTTAATGGGAATATACCAAACGAACTAAATCCACTAACTTCCACATGAAGACAACAGTAAATTCAGCAATCTTGCAGATTTAACTGTCATGTTGCTGAATGAGTGAGTAATTCATTGATCATGGTTAAAGCTGAAGCTTCCAGAAATCGTGACCCTAGTATTCCATTTCTTGCTAAACCCATTCTGTGTAATAATACTAATTAAGTGCATTCTCTTATTGAAAATAAATTGGGGTAATGATATGTAGTGGGTGATAACTGAATAAAAATAAATGTGAAAATTGATAAACAGCAAATGCTTTTCTCGTGAAACTGAAAATAATTTTAGACTTCAATAATAGCATAGATGCAGAAGTCCGTGAGCATCCTGTGATTAAAATCTAGACGGCGATAGAGAGTGTGGAGAAAAGTAATTGTAACAGATTTAAATACATGATACACGCTTTTTTTCTTCCTCGTTATCCTGTCAATTTCCCTTTTGTCTACCTGGCACCAACACAGACTGCCTTTATCCTCAGACATGCTGCAGAGTGAGAGAAAACAACGTGGCCATTCCACTTACAACTGGAATATAACTTTTCACCCTGTATAGTCTCTAAATTGATGCACATTTATTGTGATCTGATTAGGACTTCTGTCAAGAATCCATCAGTACTGCCCAGCACTGCTGCCAGTAGACTGTTGGGTAATTCTAATGCCAGTACTGATGTTCAAAGGCTAAAGTATGAATAAATGCTGGAGTTACAAGATACCTTTGAATCTCAGAACTATTGGTAAGAATTCCTTGCTGCTTACCTAACTGTTCACAAAAAGTATGCATGTATATATGGTGTTTTCTACAACGCAATCCTTTTTTTCATGTTTCATGCTGATAATTTGTGCACTAATTGGTTAATGTAATTTTATTAGTAATACACTACAAATTGTTACAGCATAAATTCCAAGTTTTCAAATTTTTTGAGTATGGATTGTAATTAGCCTTCGATTAGTTGCCTGAACTTTTAAGAGGTTCACCTAGGTCTCTGCAGTGCCACATCATGTTAATATGCTGACAGGGTCTAGGAGACGAGACTTTCCCTGTAATTTTCCCACCTAAGAGTCCTCAATTTCAGCTGGGCCAAATTCACCTGTGCCACACTTGGCTTGAGAGCAACAGTGACTAAGGCCTTTAACTGGGTCTCCTTCTCTGGCTTTCCCTCTCTGATACTACATACTGTAGACCAGGATGTTTTGAAGATCGTGATGCAGTGCTAAAATTGATCTCAGAGTCTAGAGTAGCAGAGAGGTACTAATGATTATTGTATTTCTTAGTTCCGAAGGTATTAAAAGCAGCCAGGGTTCCCAAAGCTGCCTGATAGTTCCATGGCTGCTGCTGGGAAATGGGTCATTAGATGAGGATATAATTGGGCTTGGTTTTAATGCCTGTTGACCTTTGTTATCCAGGCATACACATGAATAAGCAACTTAAAAGTACCAGAAGATGACAAATATGAATAAATGTCTTCAGGACAGAAGGAGGAAGATATTTTTAATGTTGATTATTTTATATGTTAAAGCAATTGCAATTTCTGACTTGAGAATATTCTAACTGGGTAGCAATAGATTAATTTGTCTGTGGTGAACAGAAGGTTTGGACAGATTGGTTGTGTGCCTGTGGCGTATCCTCATGCAGCTTGAAATTGAGCTTTTTATTTTGCCTGACTAACAGCAGAGGACATGGCTCAGTCAATAGCTACCCCTACCACTTCACTGAAACACCATGGATCAGGTCTTCTAGTATCGCGAGCAGTGATGCACTGAACTTAAGCTGCTGATGCACGCTGGGACCCTGAGGAAGTCCTGACATGCGCACATGCAGTGTAATTGCCCGGGAAGTTTAAACTTCCGATGGGCTGATTTGTGCTGTCCAGGAACCCCGCAAATGATTCTTACACTGATCACGATGTCAGAGAATTGGGCTAGATACATGCTACTTACTCTGATACTTACCCTAGAATTGTTAGACTGTTTAATATCTGGTGTAACTTGGTGATTAACAATTCAACCCAATCCCTCACCCCCACATCCCAAATCCGACTGCTCACCTGCCCTGACCCCAAATATCATTCCTCCCTCCCCAACCCATCTAACACCCACTCTCTCACTCACCCATTCACTAACCCCACTGAAAGACTTGAGACCTTCAATAACTTACCTGAATATGGCAGCTGATGTCATAAAAAAGGGGGCATGGCCTCTGTGTTACTCCCCTCTTCTCTTGAATTGCTACGCCGAGGCTTCATTGTTCTAGCCAGGATCGGAAGTCGCAGTTGAAAGTGCACAAAAGGATAAGCAGGCAATAATATCCTCAGTCAGCAGTAAAGTGTGGAGCATCACTGCTGATCGGAAGATCTGGCCCCATGTCTCTTTCACCTGTTACTTCACTGGACTCTTGGAAATTCGCCGCATCTGACTTTCTTCAAAATGATACTATTCCAGGTCATGGGTGACACAGATTAATAAGGCCATTTAAAAAAACAACAGCAATAGGACTGTGACTAGGGTTTATTTCTGGAGGGATAGGATTGAAGAGTAGAGGTGCTAAATTTGTATCAAACCTTGATTAGACTACACTTGGAGTACTGTGTACAGTTCTGGTTGCCATATTATTAGAAGGGCATGGAGGTACTGGATAGGGTGCACAAATTACTTACAAGGGTGATACTAGAAATGAGAGGTTATCATGAAAGGATAATGGGCTGGGTCACTCATCACTTGCCTGAGGCGTGATCTATTAGAGGTCTAAACTTATGAAATGCTTTGATTGAGGTAAACACTGTTTTCCACTTGTCAGGAACTAGAGGCCATTGATATAAGATAGTCAACAAGAAATCAGACTCAGAGCGGTGAGAATGGTAAGGAGTGATTGAGGCAAATAGAATAGATCCATTTAGGCGGTGGCTGAGTGAACATACAAATAAGGGAATAGAGGGTTATGCTTATCGAGTCATGAGGAAGGATGGGAGGAGAATCAGGTGAGCAGAAATGTTGGAATGTGTAGGTTGAGTCAAATAGTCTGTTTCTGTGCTATATATCCAATGTGATTATATATAAAATGGAAGATACAGTTGACTTGAAGATGTATCTGTGGAAGTCTTGTTCAGATTAGTTGTCTGACCCATAAATCGGCACAAATTCCACTGTAATCATTTGAGCTTTTGAACATGACTTGGTCAAAGTGTGTTGTTTGCCACAAAATGCATTTCCTCTGCAATTAATGTAATTTTGTTTTGCTTTTGTTTTACAGGCGACATGGCTGAAAGTAAAGCAAAGAAAGTTGAGATAAAAGACATAGATGGGCATACACTAAGTAAACTAATAGATTATATATACACTGCTGAAGTAGAAGTCACCGAAGAGAATGTGCAGGTAAATTACACCTAAGGGTCACCTGGAAATGGTTCAAAGCAGTTATTAAACATGTGAACTTAAAATATTGATCTTGGGCACTGAACTAAAATGGAGTCCAGCAGGGTGTATGGCTACTGGATGTATTTTGGAACCACTGTCTCTATTAATCTAATAGAGATCTTTATTTGTGGACTCTTTCCTAATAATTTTACATAATTTCCATTAAGTCAGAGATAATGGATGAAAACAAAGTTTGGAAACCTGTTTAATGCATTGTGTGAATAACTTTTTAAAAATTCATTCATGGAAAGTTGGCTTCGCGGGCTAGGCCAGCATTTATTGTCCATCCCGAGTTGCCCTTGAGAAGGTGGTGGTGGGCTGCCTTCTTGAACCACTGTGTATGTAGGTACACCCGCAGTGCTTTTAGGAAGGGAGTTCCAGGATTTTAACCCACCAACAGTGGAGGAATGGCAATATATTTCAAGTCAGGATGGTGCATGACTTGGAGGGCACTTCCAGTTGGTGGTGTTCCCATCTATCTGCTGCCCTTGTTCTTCTAGATGGTCGTGGCCGTGGGTTTGCAGGGTGCTGTCTAAGGAACCTTGGTGAATTCTGGCAGTGCAACTTGTAGATGGTACACACTGCTGCTACTGTGTGTTGGTGATGGAAGGAGTGAATGTTTGTGGATGTGATGCCAGTCAAGCAAGCTGCTTTGTGCTGGACAGTGTCGAGCTTCTTGAGTGTTGTGGGAACTGCACTCATCCAGGCAAGTGGGGAATATTCCATCACACTCCTGACTTGTGCCTTGTAGAAGGTAGACAGGCTTTGGGGAGTAGGAGGTGAGTCACTTGTCGCAAGATTCCTATCCTCTGACCTGCTCTTGTAGCCACAATATTTATATGGCTAGTCCAGTTCAGCTTCTGGTCAATGGTAACCCCCCAGGATGTTGATAGTGAGGGATTCAGTGATGGTAATGCTATTGTACGTCAAGGGCTGATGGTTAGATCCTCTCTTGTTGGAGATTGTCATTGCCCGGCACTTGTGTGGCGCGAATGTTACTTGCCACTTGTCAGCCCAAGCATGGATATGGTCCAGGTCTTGCTGCATTTGGACATGAACTGCTTCAATATCTGAGGAGTCGAGAACGGTGCTGAACATTGTGCAATCACCAGCGAACGTCCCCGCTTCTGACCTTATGATGGAAGGAAGGTCATTGATGAAGCAACTGAAGATGGTTGGGCCGAGGGCACTACTCTGAGGAACTCCTGCGGTGATGTCCTGGAGCTAAGACGTTTGACCTCCAACAACCACAACCGTCTTCCTTTGTGCAAGGTATGACTCCAACCAATGGAGAGCTTTCCCTCTGATTCCCATTGATTTCAGTTTTGCTAGGGCTCCTTGATGCCACACTTTGTCAAATGCGGCCTTGATGTCAAGGGCAGTCACTCTCACCTCACCTCGGGAGTTCAGCTCTTTTGTCCATGTTTGACCCAAGGCTGTAATGAGGTCAGGAACTGAGTGGCCCTGGTGGAACCCAAACTGGGCGTCAGTGAGCAGGTTATTGCTAAGCAAGTGCCGCTTGATAGCACTGTTAATGACACCTTCGATTACTTTGCTGATGATCGAGAGTAGACTGATGGGTCGGTAATTGGCTGGATTTGATTTGTCTTGCTTTTTGTGTGCAGGACATACCTGGGCAATTGTCCACATAGCCGGGTAGATGCCAGTGTTGGAGCTTTACTGGAACAACTTGGCTAGGGGCGTGGCATGTTCTGGAGCACTAGTCTTCAGTACTATTGCCGGAATACTGTCAGGGCACATAACCTTTTTTGAAGTATCCAGTGCCATCAGCCGTTTCTTGATATCACATGGTGTGAATCGAATTGGTTGAAAACTAGCATCTGTGATGGTGGGGGCCTCCAGAGGAGGCTGGGATGGATGGGTAGCAAATGCTTCAGCCTTATCTTTTGCACTTCGTGCTGCTTCATGCTCTCGTCTGAGTCTGGAAAAATTTATTAATTTTGCTTCCAATTTCCACCCCTCCTTCATTTTCACATGGTCCATCTCTGACACTTCCCTTCCCTTCCTTGACCTCTCTGTCTCAATTTCTGGTGATAGGCTGTCCACCAATATTCATTACAAGCCTACTGACTCCCACAGCTACCTCGACTACAGCTCCTCACACCCCGCTTCCTGTAAGGACTCCATCCCATTCTCTGTTTCTTCGCCTCCGTCGCAACTGTTCTGATGATTCCACTTTCAAAAGCAGTTCCTCTGACATGTCTTCCTTCTTCCTTAACCGAGGTTTTCCACCCATGGTGGTTGACAGGGCCCTCAACCGTATCTGGCCCATCTCTCGTGCATCCACCCTCACACCTTCCTCTCCCTCCCAGAACCATGATAGAGTGCCCCCTGTCCTCACTTATCACCCCACCAGCCTCCGCATTCAAAAGATCATCCTCCGTCATTTCCGCCAACTCCAGCATGATGCCACCACCAAACACATCTTCCCTTCACCCCCCCGGTGGCATTCTGCAGGGATTGTTCCCTCTGTGACACCCTGGTCCACTCCTCCATCACCCCCTACACCTCAACCCCCTCCCACGGCACCTTCCCTTGCAACCGCAGAAGGTGTAACACCTGCCCCTTTACTTCCTCTCTCCTCACCGCCCAAGGGCCCAAACACTCCTTTCAAGTGAAGCAGCATTTCACTTGCACTTCCCTCAATTTAGTCTACTGCATTCGCTGCTCCCAATGCGGTTTCCTCTACATTGGAGAGACCAAACGCAGACTGGGTGACCGCTTTGCGGAACACCTTCGGTCCATCCGCAAGCATGACCCAGACCTCCCTGTCGCTTGCCATTTCAACACTGCACCCTGCTCTCATGCCCACATGTCCATCCTTGGCCTGTTGCATTGTTCTAGTGAAGCTCAATGCAAACTGGAGGAACCGCACCTCATCTTCTGACTAGGCACTTTACAGCCTTCTGGACTGAATATTGAGTTCAACAATTTTAGATCATGAACTCTGTCCTCCATCCCCACCCCCTTTCCGATCCCCCCCTTTTCCCCAATAATTTATATAGATTTTTCTTCTCCCACCTATTTCCATTATTTTTAAATGTATTTCCATGTGTTTTATCTCTGCCTTATAGCCTATTTCGATCCCTTCCCCCCCCACCCCACCCCCACTCGGGCTATCTGTTCCTTTATTATCACATTCCTTAGGTAATATCACCAGCTTCAACACCTCTTTGTCCTTTTGTCTCTGACATCTCTTGGTTATCTCCACCTATCACTGGCCCTCTATCCAGCTCTACCTCTCCCACTCCCCCTTAAACCAGCTTATATTTCACCTCTTTTCTATTTTTCCTTAGTTCTGTTGAAGAGTCATATGGACTCGAAACGTTAACTGCGTTCCTCTCCGCAGATGCTGTCAGACCTGCTGAGTTTTTCCAGGTATTTTTGATTTTGTTTTGGATTTCCAGCATCCGCAGTTTTTTGCTTTTATCTTTTGCACTGATGTGCTGGGCTCCCCCATCGTTGAGGATGGAGATATTTGTGGAGCCGCCGCTTCCAGTGAGTTGTTTAATTGCCCCCCACCATTCACGACTGGTGTGGCAGGACTGCAGAGCTTAGATCTGATCCCTTGATTGTGGGATTGTTTAGCTCTGTCTATCACTTGCTGCTTATGCTGTTTAGCACTCAAGTAGTTCTGTGTTGTAGAGCTTCACCAGGTTGACACCTTATTTTTTGGTATGCCCGGTGCTGCTCCTGGTATGCCATCCTGCACTCTTCATTGAACCAGGGTTGACCCCCTGGCTTGATGGTAATGGTAGAGCGGGGGATGTGCCGGTCCATGAGGTTACAGATAGTGTTCGAGTACAATTCTGCTGCTGTTGCTGATGGCCCACAGCGCCTCATGGATGCCCAGTCTTGAGTTGTTAGATCTGTATGAAATCTATCCCATTTAGCATGATGGCAGTGCCACACAACACAATGGAGGGCATCCTCAATGTGAAGGTGGGATTTCGTCCCCACAGCGACTTTACGATGGTTATCCCTACTGATACTGTCATGGACAGATGCATCTGCGACAGGCAGGTTGGTGAGGATGGGGTCAAGTATGTTTTTCCCTCACCAGCTGTCGCAGACCCAGTCTAGCAGCAATGTCCTTTAGGACTCAGCCAGCTCGGTCAGTAGTAGTGCTACCGAGACACTCTGGGTGGGGGACTTTAATGTCCATCACCAAGAGTTCATTCTGCACCTTTGCCACTGTCAATGTTTCCTCCAAGTGATGTTCAACATGGAGAAGCACTGATTCATCAGCTAAGGGAGGGCAGTACATGGTAATCAGCAGGAGGCTTCCTTCCCCATGTTTGACCTGATGCCATGAGACTTCATGGGGTCCGGAGTCAATGTTGAGGACTCCCAGGGTGACTGCCTCCCGACTGTATACCAGTGTGCCGCCACCTCTACTGGGTCTATGCTGCTGGTGGGACAGGACGCACCCAGGGATAGTGATGATGGTGTCTGGGACATTATCTGTAAAGTATGATTCTGTGAGGATGACTATGTCAGGCTGTTGCTTGACTAGTCTGTGAAACAGCTCTCCCAATTTTGGCACTAGCCCCCAGAAGTTAGTAAGGAGGACTTTGCGGGGTCGACAGGGCTGAGTTTGAGTTTGCCATTGTTGTTTCCGGTGCTTAGGTTGATGCCGGGCGGTCCATCCAGTTTCATTCCTTTTTTTGAAACTTTGTAGCGGTTTGTTACTACTGAGTAGCTTGCATTTCAGAGGGCATTTAAGAGTCAACCGCATTGCTGTGGGTCTGGAGTCACATATGGGCCAGACCATGAAAGGACAGTAGAGTCGGCACACTGGTGTACAGTTGGGAGGATACTCGTGAACCAGATGGGCTTTTACAACAATTGACAGTGGTTTCATGGTCATCATTAGACTTTTAATTCCAGATTTCTTATTGAATTCGAATTCCACCAGCTGCCATTGCGGGATTCGAACCCGGGTCCCCAGAGCATTACCCTGGGTCTCTGGATTACTAACTGCTGAAGCAAAAATCACATGCACTGTCTACCTAGCAAAAGAATTTGGGGGCAAAACCTTTCAGCTATTCCAATGTACTCCTATTGCAATCCAGTATGAGCGTGCCAAATTGTGGAATGATCTTGCGCTGAGGAAAGGGTGAAGCCTGCACTCGCTCTTTACAAATCAGGTGGCTTCAGAAACAATGAGGCCAGGGGTAGGAAGTCACAATGTCAGAGTTCCCTTTATTCCAGCTTTTCTGTTGGTGGGGGCTGGTAAGCCTATTGAGAAAAGGGACATCTGCCTGCCACAGGGCACTTGTGGACCTATAGGATACATATAGGATTGCCAACCCTCAGGATTACCTTGGAGTCTCCAGGAATTAAAATAACCTCAGGGCACTGCTGCAAGCAAACTCGGGAGAAAAATCATAGGGGTGTCTTTTTTCACCCCCCACCCCGCCCTCCTCACCACCACCAGTTTTTGAACATTTTTGTGCATTAGTTTGGAGATGGGTCAGAGGACAGTCAAGAATCATCCTATTGGGCAATGAAGAGTCTGTTCTATGTTGTGGTGTGGGGATGCAGTGTATTGCTCAGGTGGATTTGTCACAAGAGCAATGATGGGAATGTGGGGGTGGGATGGGCTGGCTGGTATCAGGCGATCATGTGATAGAAGCTCCAGGCACTTTGTCCAATCCTAGATGCAGGCTACTATCCTAGAATGGGCCTCTGAAAAAGGAAGCTTTTTTTTAGCTTAAATATGTCCATCTTACAAAGAGGCTGTTCGGGGCCCAACTGTGTTCTTTACAGAGGGGATAGGTTCATGCTGTCCCTCGCCACAAATGTAATAGCAGTTGCTGATTATTTGGCATATTAGGACAGGTAGGCACCCAAAATGCACCCTAATGTGATCATCCATCATCAGCATGTGAAAGGGAACTTCCCCTTGAGCATAGGGAACCAGCTGAGTGGCAGAGGTTCTTAATAGTCATGATTTCAGCATAATTACCAGGATCATAGGCTTACAGATTTTCAATGTTTACAGCATTACTGTACAGTGCACAGGTATGGGCTAAAGCAGATGTGATACTTAATTCAAAACTGAATGCAAAACTTCATAAAAGAATGTATCACTAGAACAAGTGGGCAGAATTCTAGAAAATAGAGTTTCAGGCATTGAAATTCAAGAAAGAAACCTTCAGCTGGTGCTAAGTATGATTTCACAATCTAAATCCCTTGAAGACTCTGTGATGGAAACTTTCTTTAAAAATTTGTTTATTTTGTAACTTTATATCTTCATTAGTATCAATGGCATTAGTTCAGACAAGTTACACCAGTGGCCAGGAGAACGAGTATACAAACTGGGACCCTTAGTGATGTCTGTGTGTATGAGAACAACAACTTGCATTTATATAATGCTGTTAATGTAGTATAATGTCCCAGGGCACTTCACTATTGCCAGACAAAACTTGACGTCGAGCCGCATAGAGATATTAGGACAGGTGAGGTAGATTTTATGGAACATCTTAAAGAAGACAGAAAGGAGGAGAGGTTTAGGGAGGGAATTCCACAGCATAAGGCCTGGGCAGCTGAAGGCACAGCTGTCATTGGTGAGGAGATGGAATTCAGGGATGCAAAAGAGATGAGAGTTGGTGAAATACTGAGATCTCTGAAAGTTATAGACTGGAAGGGGCTACAGAGACTGGGAATGGAAGAGGGCAGAGAGGGATTTGAACATTAGAGAATTTTAAATGTAAGGTATTGACAGACTTGGGAGCAAAGTGTGTCAGTGAGCATAGGGATTATGTTAAATGGGACTTGGTATGAATCAGAATAACGGCAGCAGAATTTTGGATGAGCTGAAGTTTACAGAGGGTGGAAGATGGGATGCCAGTCAGGAGAGCGTTGGAATAATCAAAACTGGAGTTAAGAAAGGTGTGCGTGAGGGTTTCAGCTGCACTTTAGCTTCACATTTGCTTATTCCAATGGTGAGAATGGAGGACTCAGTCGGGATGAAAATCAATGTTATCTTAACAGTTTTGGAGGATAATATGAAGGCAAAGGTACAGAGGGTTGGGGGCGGGGGATGAGTTATCAGCTGTGAAATTTTCAGTCATGATCTCCAGTACCTGATTTATCCCAGAATTGTGCTGCCAATTTGGAAACTCACTACTTCTAGGTGTATAGGCACCCACCTGAAAAAGGCACTAGGCATGTGCAAATGAATTGAAAATCCCCTGTGTTTGTTGGCTATTGGGATCAAATGTGGAATAAAGAGTTGAGTAATTTTGATCCAGTTTCTGTTGGGCATGGGCACACAGACCAAAATAGAAATAAATAATATACCAGTGTGTTGGGGATGTTCCACTGCGTTGAGCATATTGTTGGTGTGTTCATCGGTGCTATATCTGACCAGGGAGTACTTGGTGATATTGAAGGCCTGGAAGGGAATGTTCCATTCAGTAGTACATCATCCTCATCTTGAATGGAAAATTCACAATCTTAAACATTTTGAAAGATGCTATTGTGTTATTCACTGATTATAGTCTCTGAGTCAACGAAGATGTTCCTTTTGCAGTTATACTGGACACTTCTATTTGGGGCTGAGTGAACTCATATGGGTTCCTGTGCATGAGCACCTACAGTAAAAAAAAAAAATTGTTATGTATTACATTTTATTTGTTTCCTGAAGCAGTGACATTGGGCCAGATAACAAAGTTCAGCCAGTAAATCATTGAGTAACCGTTGTTGAAACTGGGCAGATGCCAGTTGTGGATTACAGGGCACACAGCAGAGTAGTAATATCTGTAGACTGCTGGCTATCTCTTGGCATTTCGATAAATCTGGTATTATATTTGGGCTGCAACCATACAATTTTGTAGAGGTAGTAATGTAGCACCATATGTGCAATTATCCAACACTGGTAACATTTTTATGAAGAATTTCATAGTGGAATTTAAGCATGGACTGCATAGTGTGAAAATGTTTAAAATGTTAGTATGAAATCTTCAACTTGTGATAAATTAGCAAACTTACCTGATTTAAAAACTGTTCTTACACTAATTTACTTAATATTGCACTTGTATTAAATTTACAAATACCCTTGACCATAAGCACTGGCCAGAATTTTGCTGGTGCCAATAACATAGCAATCAATGTAGATTTTTGAAATAGTGATTTGCGTTAGTCCCAACCCCTAGCGGGAATTATAGTTTACAATTGTGAAACTCCTTTAAAATATTCTATAATTCTTTACTTCAATCTGGTTATAATGTGGAAGACTTGCCTTGAGACTACATTTTAACATGTCACTTTTGGCTCAGTGATAACACTTTTACCTCTGAGTCAGAAGGTCATGGGTTCAAACCCCATTCCAGGCACTTCATTTAATCTAGGATTACATTTAAGTGATATACTGTTAAAATTGCTATCTTTTAAATAAGATATTAAACCAAGCCCCTATCTGCACTCTTGGAAGTAAAAGATCCTAGGCAGTTTTTGAAGAGAAACATGATTCTCCTGACTAATGATTATCCACTAAAACAGATAGTCTAGTCATTAGTGTTTGTGTTCTCTGCAATTGTCTGCTGTTTCTTTACCCCCTTCCCCCACATTAAAACAGTTACCATACTTTGAAAATATTTCATTAGCTGCAAGGTGCTGTAGAACAACTTGGCATGGTGAAAGGCACTACAATAAAAACATGTTCTTTCCGTTTAGTTGAAGTTCTTTATATCACTAATCAGATTAGAGTCTGGATTCTGAGATTCAGTGTGTTGTTGCTGGATATCTGAGTCCTCTTTGGTTATAAATGGGCAGTCAGATTCTCTTTTATTGACTGATCCACCTTCCTGTGTAGAGTTATTATCCTACTTAGTTGAGAAACAGATCCAGAATTCTTGTATTGTGATCAGGAAGAAAACGTTTCTTTATGTATAAAAAAGTAAAATAGTTTGAAGAAAGTAATTTCTTACAGAACAATATAAAAGAATTGTAAAGGTTGTCAGGAAAGGAAGATGCCTGGGCTTTGTGGCAGTTATGAATTCTCAATTCTGTACATTGCTATAATTCTATATTCTATTTATATATTCTACTTCATTGCACATTGGAGTGACTGTACCTGGTGAAGTAGAAAGAATCTTCACCTACTATACTCAATCATTGTTTGAAGATAATGATGCTGTTTGTTTCTTCTGATCTCTCTGTGGCAGCCAACAACCTGAAAAATTCTTAGTTTTCCTGAAATAGAAATAAAGAGCATGGAAGTTGAGTTACGTGGTTTTGTCCATACACTGCTATGCATTACCTTAAGGGAATCTTTTCTTGAACAAAAGTAAAAGTATGAGACTTTCATGAGCAAATTGTTGTTTCTGAACATGTAACTTTTTTTGTAGATGATTTGGATGAGTTGGCTTCGTTCCAATTTATGAAATTTATTTTTTACTTTTCCACCAAATTGTGCTGTAAACTTATTCCATATACCATTAGTAGAAAATGTGTGTGGATTAACTATAGGTGAAATTGAGGTGCTGAACTGTGACTTAAAGTAGTGTAAGCTTAAGCAATCAGGTTGGTAGTGGATCCCAAGAAAAGGAATTTGTGGAATGTCTACGAGATGGCTTTTTGGAGCAGCTTGTGGTGGAGCCCACTAGGGAACAGACAATTCTAGATTTAGTGATGTGTAATGAGGCAGATTTGATAAGGGAGCTTAAGGTGAAGGAACCCTTAGGAGGAAGTGACCAAAATATGGTAGAATTTACCCTGCAATTTGAGAGGAAAAAGCTGGAATCAGATGTAACGGTATTACAGTTGAATAAAGGCAACTACAGAGGCATGAGGGAGGAGCTGGCCAGAATTGACTGGGAGATGAGCCTCGCAGGAAAGACAGTGGAACAGCAATGGCAGGAGTTTCTGGGAGTAATTTGGGGGAGACAGCAAAAATTCATCCCTAGGAAGAAGAAGCATACTAAAGGGAGGACGAGGCAACCATGGCTGACGAGGGAAGTCAGGGACAGCATAAAAACTAAAGAGAAAACATACAATGCGGCGAAGAGCAGTGGGAAACCAGGGGATTGGGAAGCCTACAAAGACCAACAAAGGACAATTTCTTAAAAAAGAAATAAGGAGGGAGAAGATTAAATATGAGGGTAAACTAGCCAGTAATATAAAAGAAGATTGCAAGAGTTTTTTTTAGATATATAAAGGGTAAGAGAGAGGCAAAAGCGGACATTGGGCCGCTGGAAAATGACGCTGGAGAAGTAGTAGTGGGGAACAAAGAAATGGTGGAGGAACTGAATAGGTATTTTGCGTCAGTCTTCACAGTGGAAGACACGAGTGACATCCCCAAAGTTCAAGAGAGTCGGGGGGCAGAGGTGAGTATGGTGGCCATTACCAAGGAGAAGCTGCTAGGAAAACTGAAAGGTTTGAAGGTGAATAAATCACCTGGACCAGATGGATTACACCCCAGAATACTGAAGGAGATAGCTGAAGAGATAGTGGAGGTGTTAGTGGTGATCTTTCAGGAATCACTGGAGTCAGGGAGGGTCCCAGAGGACTGGAAAATCGCTAATGTAACCCCCCTGTTTAAGAAGGGAGTGAGGCAAAAGATGGGAAATTACAGGCCGATTAGCCTGACGTCGGTCGTTGGTAAGATTTTAGAGTCCATTATTAAGGATGAGATTTCAGAATTCTTGGAAGTGCATGGTGAAATCGGGCAAAGTCAGCATGGTTTCATCAAGGGGAGGTCATGCCCGACAAATCTGTTAGAATTCTTTGAGGAGGTAACGAGTAGGTTAGACAAAGGAGAGCTAATGGATGTTATCTACTTGGACTTCCAGAAGGCCTTTGACAAGATGCCGCACAGGAGGCTGCTCAGTAAGATAAGAGCCCATGGTGTTAGAGGCAAGGTACTAGCATGGATAGAAGATTGGCTGTCTGGCAGGAGGCAGAGAGTGGGGATAAGTGGGTCCTTCTCAGGATGGCGGCCAGTGACTAGTGGAGTTCCGCAGGGGTCAGTGTTGGGACCACAACTTTTCACTTTATACATTAATGATCTAGATGAAGGAACTGAGGGCATCCTGGCTAAGTTTACAGATGATACAAAGATAGGTGGAGGGACAGGTAGTATTGTGGAGGCGGGGAGGCTGCAGAAGGATTTGGACAGGTTAGGAGAATGGGCAAAGAAGTGGCAGATGGAATATAATGTGGGGAAGTGTGAGGTCATGCACTTTGGTAGGAAGAATAGAGGCATAGACTATTTTCTAAATGGGGAGAGAATTCAGAAATCTGGAGTGCAAAGGGAATTGGGAGTCCTAGTCCCGGATTCTCTTAAGGTTAACTTGCAGGTTGAGTTGGTAGTTAGGAAGGCAAATGCAATGTTGGCATTTATTTCGAGAGGACTAGAATATAAAAGCAGGGATGTGCTGCTGAGGCTTTAAAAGGCTCTGGTCAGACCACATTTAGAATATTGTGAGCAATTTTGGGCCCCGTATCTCAGGAAGGATGTTCTGGCCCTGGAGAAGGAACGATCCCAGGAATGAAAGGCTTAACATATGAGGAACGTTTGAGGACTCTGGGTCTATACTCGATGGAGTTTAGAAGGATGAGGGGGATCTGATTGAAACTTACAGAATACTGAAAGGCCTGGATAGAGTGGACGTGGGGAAGATGTTTCCATTAGTAGGAGAGACTAGGACCTGAGGGCACAGCCTCAGAGTAAAGGGAAGACCTTTTAGAACAGAGATGAGGAGAAACTTCTTTAGCCAGAGAGTGGTGAATCTATGGAATTCATTGCCACAGAAGGCTGTGGAGGCCAGGTCATTGAGTGTATTTAAGACCGAGATAGTTAGGTTCTTGATTGGTAAGGGGATCAAAGGTTATGGGGAGAAGGCGGAAGAATGGGGTTGAGAAACTTATCAGCCATGATTGAATGGCGGAGCAGACTCGATGGGCCGAATGGCCTAATTTCTGCTCCTATGTCTTATGGTCTTATCATCTAAGCTATTGAACCCATAATTTTCAGGAGCTGCACATAACCACTGAATGTGCAGTGGAGTCATAACATGTGCACGCCTGACTGCTCTCGCCTTATCCTGCCCCAGATCCAGGTGTGGATTCATTGGAATTATAGGGGCAATTTCCTGCAGCACTGGGGCTGCTGGGCAACTGTGACATTACTTTGAGGAGGAGTTGGCCATTCTGGCCAAAATTTCAGCAACGCAGAGTTAACTTGTTGTCTACTCCTTTAGTTCTTCTGCCTGAGAGAGGTTGTCAATGGGATTGTGTGACTCATTTAGGGAACCTGTATGGTAAACATGTCTCTTACATGTTGACATACTTATCGTGAGCTTACACCATGTGAAGCTAGTTGGATTTTCAAAAGAGCTCGACATCTAACCAGTCTTGTCTCCGATTATGACATTACTATGGTAAAGGTATAGCCGAAAGACGTGTTTGGATTCCAGTCAGAAGTTCCAAATTTGTGCAGGGTGCCCATATGGAAACTGGTTTTGCCCCAAATTCCTCGCTGTCCAGATTGCACATGATTCGTGTCAAAAATTGGCCAGAATTTCTGGGCCATGAGTGTTTTTGTCACAGACTTTGTTTAATTTATGTTGAACTATATTGTTGTCATAAAAATGTAATTGCATGACTTGTATGTGACATAATCGCATTGAAAATTACATGCAACATTTGTGCCTTTTCTCTCTTCCTTGTAGAATGATTAATTATGGTGCCTAGTATTTGGTAATTCTTACTTTGCAAAAATAATTACTTACAGAAATGTATTTGCTGTCAAGAGCAACAAATTAAACTTCCTGCTGGGGTATATTGCAGGAAATGAGCTAACATGGCATGCTATAAATGAATGACAATGTAAGTTACTGAAGTGGGAGCGTAAATACTAGCTGCTCTGAGATTTGCTCATACTCCACACTACACAGAAACTGTCAGAGTCTGAAAGTGTGAGTCAAAGCGCCAGGCTGTGAACCAATCCCAAGTTGTTTTTCTCTGTACAGCTGGACTCTCAGGCAGGGCACTTCCTCTAATCTCTTTAAAGGAAATGAGTAGTTTGTTGGGGGATATCCTGTGGCCCGTGGTTACTGTGCCATTAAGCTCAACCCCCAAGGATACCTTCATTTATATTAAATTCATTAATACATTAAACTCTTGTTAAGATTTTATTCTCATCTGTGTTGTTTCCCAGGAATGACTAGTATCCTTCATGTCTTTGTTAATGTCATGAGTTAGAAGAATTAATGATTGCATTGCAATTACTGACATGTACTGTGAATTACTTATAACATTTTTCTAACTGGGGTGGTAAATTTTCCAGGGGAAAGAATAAAATTGGAAAGAAGATTATACCTGTACTAGTTTCCGTGATGGTGCAGTGAGCTCATCCAGAGACTTGCTAAACCAAACAGATCTGGAAGATTGTCTGGTGGAACCCCCGTTATGTGCTGAGTTAGCCGACCTCAGCCAGTGTGGTGGTTAGGGTGCCCCAATCTGCTTCAGCACTTCTGGATTGGTTGGTGTAGTAATTGATCTGCTTGTGAAAGTTATTCATTGGGCTCTGCTAGAAGCATGTTTGGTCCTACTGTGTAAGGAAAAGATTAAGCTTAACTGTAATTCTCCTTACTTTCAATAGTCTGCTGACACTCGCATCTAAGCACATGCATACATAAAGACTATCTGGATGAGGTACCAAAGGGCATCCATGGAATCATAACTGTAGCATGGAGGCCATATTTTCAGGAAAAGTGAAAGGTAGAATATTGGCAAGAAGGAACACTTTTAATTTGGTACTAAATTTGGCAGATTCACTCAGAGGGACCACACTAGAGGGGCAGAGCAAGATTGATCTTTACTTTTCATGTATCCATGTTATACCTAGTTGACATTGTTTGTTGATTCTAGCTGTCTGAAACAGAATGAATTCCATTAACTGAAAAAGAATTAAGACAAAACTTGTCAACTGCCTGCCCCAGGCCAACCTTGTACTATAAAGAAAAGTTGCAAAAGAGCATGCAAAACTGAAGAGAAGCCCTGCAATTACTGCAACTATAATGTGCCTGGAAGAGATAAACTGAACATCATTATTGGTGCTGGTGATGACTCATTTGTCCAAAAAAGACCAAGAAGTATTTTTGTGCGAAATTATCGCAAATTACTCACTGGACTATTAGCTGGGTGCTTTCTTTTCACAGCGATGCAGCTTTTTTTAAAGAGGGTTTTCAGAAAATTTTCACCATAGTTGTTAATTGACATCTCCATTAATTTTATAAATTGATTTTACAGTCATCAAAATCTTCAATTTTATATTGTGCTGCTGACTATTAAGGTCAATATTGCCATGTTTTATAATAAACAGATGCACTCAGACTGGATTGATTCTGCATGTGTGGACAAAATCCACATTTTCTATAGTGTTGAATGGCATTAATGGGGTCTTTACTGTTCATCTGCTCTGTGAGAAATGGGATCTCAGAAGATGAGATTCTTGAACTAGATGACCACCTACCCAGTCTGAGTTGGAAACACCTGTCCAGTTCAGCCCTGAAGCAGATGCTCTGATCAGAGTCAACTTGCCAACAAATCAGCACCCTTTTCTCCTGCAGTATAAATTGTTGTGATCGCTTGAAATTTGGCATTCTTGTGTTTGTCCTGATGGGTGCATGATGAAAATCATTGCCAACATGCCTCTCTCTTCAGCAATATTCAAGTTCTGTACTACTAAGCAGCAATTTAAAAAATTTATTCATGGGATGTAGGCATCGCTGAAAACGTCAGCATTTATTGACTTATCTCTAATTGTTTCTGAGAAGGTGGTGATGAGGAATCTTGAGTTACATGAAGAGACCAGAGAAGCCGGGACTGTTCATTAGGACAGAGAAGGTTAAGGAGAGATTTAGTAGAGACGTTCAAAATCATTGAAGGGTTTTGATAGAGCAAAATAAGAGAACATTGTTTCTGCTGGCAGAAGAGTCAAGCACTCCCTCAGTGCTGTTAGGTAGGAGGTTCCAGGATTCCGACTCAGGATTTACGATATACTTCGAAGCCAGGGTGGTGTGTGAATTGAAGGTGGAGCACTGGTGTTCCCATGCACCCGCTGTCCTTATCCTTCTAATTGCTATAGGTTAGGGGTTAGGAGGCACTGTTGAAATCACCTTGGCGAGTTGCTGTTAGTGTATTTTGTACATAGTACACAGTCCACAGATAGTGGAGGGAGTGAATGTTTATGGTGGTGGATGGGGTGCCAATCAAGTAGGCAATCTTGGATGGTATCGAGATTCTTGACACTTGTTGGAGCTGCACTAATTCAGGCAAGTGGAGGGTACTGAGGGAAGTGAGAGTGGAAATTACAGAGGCACTAGTGATAATCTTCCAGTCTTCCTTAGACACTAGGGTGGTGCCAAGGGACTGGAGAATTGCAAATGTTCAAAAAGGGGTGCAAGGAAGGATAAAGCTGAAAACTGTAGACCAGTCAGTCTGACTTCAGTGGCAGGGAAGCTTCTGGAAAATATAGTTTGGGACAAAATCATTGGTTACTTAGACAACTGCAAGATAATTAAGGAAAGCCAGCATGGATTCATTGAGGGAAAATCACCTTTAACTAACTTGCTGGAGCTTTTTGAGGAGGTAACAGAGAAAGTTATATGGGAAATGCTATTGATGAGGTGTATATGGATTTTCAAAAGGCATTTGACACAGTGCCACACAACAGACTTGTGAGCAAAATTCTAGCTCATGGAATAAAAGGGAAATTAGGGACTTGGATAAGAAATTGGCTGAGTAACTGGAAAGGGATAGTGGTGATAAATGGTTGTTTTTCAGATTGGAGGAAGGTTTGTACTGGGGTTCACCGGGGGTCAGTGTTGGGACCCTTGCTCTTCCTGATGTATGTTAATGACCTAGACTGTGGTGTTCAGGGCATGATTTCAAAATTTGCAGATGATATGAAAATTGAAAATGTCGTCAATTGTGATGAGGATTGTCTTGAACTTCAAAAGGATATAGACATGTTGGTGGATTGGGCAGACAAGTGGCAGATGACGTTTAATGCAGAGAAGTGTGAAGTGGTTCGTATTGGCAGGAGGCGTATGGGGAGACAGTATAAAATAAAGGGAGAAACTCTAAAGGAGGTGCAGGATCAGAGGGACCTTGGTGTATATGTACGAGTCATTGAAGATGGCAGGGCATGTAGAGAGAGCAGTTAATAAAGCATATACTATCTTAGGCTTTCTTAATAGGGACATTGAGTGCAATAGTAAGGAGGTCATGTCGAACTTGCATAAGACACTAGTTAGGCCTCATATGGAGTACTGTGTCCAGTTCTGGGCACCATACTTGAAAGACGTGAAGGCATTGAAGAGAGTACAGAGGGGACTCACAAGAATAATTCCAGGAAAAAAGAACTGTAGCTATGAGGATAGATTGGAGAGGTTGGGACTGTTTTCCTTGGAGAAAAGGAGGAAAGGAGACTTGATAGAGGTATTCAAGACCCTGAGGGGTATGGACAGGGTAAATAGTGAAAAACTGTTCCTACTCAACAAAGCATCAAAAATTAGACGGCACAAATTCAAAATAATTGGCTAAAGGAGTAAAAGTGAGGAAATTTTTTTTCACCAGAGGGTGGTTGGAGTCTGGAATGAATTTCCTGAGAGGGTGGTGGAGGCAGGTTCGATTGAGGTATTAATTGAGAATTGGATTGGTATCTGAAAAGAGAGAATGTGCAAGGTTATGGGAATAAGGCAGGGGAGTGGGACTAGATAGAAGGCTGTATCAGAGAACCAGTGCAGATTCGATGAGCCTCCTTCTGCACTGTAAAGATCCTGTGATTCTGAGAGTATTCCGTCACACTCTTGACTTGTGCCTGATGACTTTGGGCAGTCAGGAGGCGAGAGTTACTCACCACAGAATTCTCAGCCTTTGACCTGTTTTTGTAGCCACAGTATTTATTTGGCTGGTCCAGTTCAGTTGCTGGTCACTTGTAACCCCCAGTATGTTGATACTGGGGGATTCAGCAATGGAAATGCCATTGAATGTCAAGAGGAGATGGTTAGATTCTCTCTTGTTGGAGATGGTCATTGCCTGGCAGTTGTGTGGTGCGAATGTTTCCCGCCACTTATCAGACCAAGCCTGAATGTTGTCCAGGTCTTGCTGCATTTTGATATGGACTGCTTCAGTATCTGAGGAGTTGTGGTGGTACTGAACATTGTGCGATCATCAGCGAACCTCCCTTCTCTAACCTTATGATGGAAGAAAGCTCATTGATGAAGCAACTGAAGATGGTTGAGCCTAGGATACTACCCTAAGGAACTCCTGCAGCAATGATGTCCTAGGACTGAGATGATTGGCCTCCAACAACCACAGCCATCTTCCTTTGCACTAGGTATGACTCCAGCCAGTGGGAAGTTTTGCCCTGATTCCAAGTGATTTAAATTTTTTGCTAAGATTCCTTGATGCTGCACTTTATCAAATGCTGCCTTTATGTCAATGGTAGTCACTCTCACCTCCCCACCACCTCCTCCCCCTCACTTCACTTTCTGCGCACACTATGTGATTAACTTTTAATTGCCCTCTGAAATGGCCTAGCAAACCACTCAATTGTACAAAACTGCTACAGAACAGTCAAAAAGGAATAAAACTGGACAGACCACCTGGCATTAGCTTAGGCACTGGAAATGACGCTACACAATGGTTCTCACTAACATCTGGGGGCTTGTGTCAAAATTAGGAGAGTTGCCCCACTGACTAGTCAAGCAACAGTCTGGACATAGTTATACTAACCAAATCAGCCAATGTCCCCTACTCATTCATCACCACTGGCAGGACAGACCCAACAGAGGCAGCGGCATAGTGGTATACAGTCAGGAAAAATTTGTCCTGGGAGTTTTCAACATTGACTGCGGACCCCATGAAGTCTCATGGCATCAGGTCAAACATGGGCAAGGAAACTTTCTCCTGATTACCACCTACAGCTCCCTCAGCTAATGGATCAGTACTCCTTCATGTTGAATATCACTTGGAAGAAACACTTGAGGGTGGCAAGGACACAGAATGTACTCTGTGTATGCAACCATTGTGTTAAATGGGATAGTTTCAGAACGGAGCTAGCAACTCAAAACTGTGCACCTTTGTGTTGTGGACCATCTGCAGCAGCTCAGAGTTGTTTCAACCATAATCTGAGCCTCCTGGCTAGACATATCTCTCGCTTTACCATTATCATCAGGCTGGCTGATCAACCCTGGTTCAATGAAGAAGGCTGGAGGGCATGCCAAGAGCAGTACCAGGCATATCTAAAAATGAGGTGGCAACTTGGTGAAGCTACAACATGGACCGCTTACATGCCAAACAGCGGAAGCTGCATGCAGCAGACAGATCTAAATGATTCCACAACCAATGGACCAGATCTAAGCTCTGTAGTCCTGTCACATCCATCTGTGAATGATGATAATGATTTAAATGACTAGGAGGAAGAGGCTCCACAAATATCCCCATCCTCAATGATGGGAAGCCCAGTGCAACAGTGCAAAAAACAAGGCTGATCATTTGCAACCATTTTCAGCAAGAAGTACTGGTTGGATGATCCATCTCTGCCTCCTGAAGTCTTGAATATCACAGATGCCAGTCTTTAACCATTTCTATTCACTGTGATATCAAGAAAAGGCTAAAGACACTGGATAAAGCAATAGCTATAGGCCCTAACAACATCCCAGCAATAATACTAAAGACTTGCGCTTCAGAACTAACTGTGTCATTAGCTAAGCTGTTCTTGTACAGTGACAACACTGGTGCCTACCTGATGATGTGGAAAACTGTCCAGGTAAGTCCCATCCACAAAAAGCAGACAAATCCAACCCATTCAATTGCCACCCTATCAGTCTACTCTTGATTATCGACAAAGTGATGGCAGGTATCATTGACAGTTCTATCAAGCAGCACTTACGCAGCAACATCTTGCTCACCGATGATCAGTCTGGGTTCCGCCAGGGCCACTTGGCTCCTTGCTTCATTACAGCCTTAGTTCGTTACAGCCTTGGTTCAAACATGGACAAAAGATCAGAATTCCAAAGGTGAGGTGAGAGTGATTGCCTTTGACATCAAGGCAGAATTTAACTGAGCATGGCATTAAGGTGCCCTAGCAAAATTAAATTAAATGGGAAGTAGGGGGAAATCTCTCCACTGATGGAGTTGAACACTAGCACAGAGGAAGCTGCTTGTGATTATTAGAGGTCAATCACCACAGCCCCAGGACATCACAAGGAGTTCCTCCGTAGAGTCCTAGGCCCAACCATCTTCAGCTGCTTCATCAATGACCTTCCCTCCATCATAAGGTTAAAAATGGGGATGTTCGCTGATGATTGCACAATGTTCAGTATCATTTGCTACTCCTCAGATACTGAAGCTGTCTGTGTCCATAAGCAGCAAGACCTGGACAACATTCTGATTTGGGCTGATAACTGGCAAGTAATATTTGCGCCCTGCAAGTGCCAGACAATGACCATCTCCAACAAGAGTGAATGCAACCACCTCCCGTTGACGTTAAATGGCATTATCATTGCTGAAATTCCCACCATCAACACTCTGGGCAGGTTACCGTTGACCAGAAACTGAACTGGACCAGCCATATAAATTCTGTGGCTACAAGACCAGATCAGAGGTTGGGAATTCTGCAGCAATTAACTCACCACCTGACTCTCCAAAGCTTGTCCACCACCTACAGGGCACAAGTCAGGAGTCTGATGGAATACTCTCCACTAGCCTGGATGAGTGCAGCTCCAACAATGTTCAAGAAACCAGACACAATCAGGACAAAGCAGTCTGATTGGCACCACCTTAAATATTTGTTCCCTTCACTGATGCATGGTGGCAACAGTGCGTACCATCTAGCCAGGGCTCCTTTGATGGCACTTCTTCAAACCAGTGACCTTTACCACCTTGAAGGACAAGGGCAACAGGTGCCACCTGCAAGTTCCTCTCCAAGTCGCACTTTTTCTTTGGAAAAATATGCTTTATTCATAAAATACCTGAAAGAACATTCCAAAACATTTCTAAATGGCCATCACACAAAGTGCAATCATATTCAACTTTTACACATGGATCATGAGGTGCTTCAATACAATCAATGAATATTACAGTCATTTCAATATGGTTGTTACAGACAGTGCAATGGATCATTTTGCACTCTGAGGTGCTTCAATACAATTATGATACATTTAGTTTTCACTACATACATTCATTGTGAGTCGTACAGCCCGAGGGGGTCCATACAATTCCCAGCCCCTTGGTGCACTATGGCAGAAAGCTCTTAGACAGCGACCTTTCCCCATTGCGCCTTTGCAGCGGCTGCCGCAAGCTTTAGTGCATCCCTCAGCACGTAGTCCTGGACCTTGGAATGTGCCAGTCTGCAACACTTGATCAGGGACAACTCTTTGCACTGGAAGACCAAGGAGTTTCGGGCAGACCAAAGAGTGTCTCTCACCGAGTTGATGATCCTCCAGCTGTAGTTGATGTTTGTCTCACTGTGTTCCTGGGAACAGCCCAAGAAGCACAGAGTCTTGTCTCACAGCACTGCTCGGGATGAACCTTGACAAAAACCACTGCATCTCTCACCAGACTTTCTTTGCAAAGGCACATTGCATAAGGAAGTGAACAATGGCCTCTTCTCCACCACAGCCACCTCGAGGACAACGTGCAGAAGGGATGAGACTCCTGGTAGGTAGGAAGGATCTGACGGGGAGGGCCTTTCTCACCACCAGCCAAGCTACATCTTGGTGCCTCTCCAAGTCACACACCATCCGGACTTGAAACTACATCGCCGTTTCTTTGTTGTTGCTAGATCAAAATCCTGGAACTCCCTTCCTAAACACCTACAACACTGAAGGTGTAACACCACCAGTTGGACTGAGTGATTCCGAAAGGCAGCTCGCCGTCACCTTCTTGAGGGCTATTAGGAATGAGTAACGAATGCTGGCCTTGTCAGTGATGTTATTCCATGAAAGAATAAAAAAATTGTTTGTAATACCTAATCTGCATAAGCCGAGGTCAGACATTCCCTTTTTAAGTCGTCTTATCTACCTGCATGTTTCGAATGCACACAGGCAGGAGCAAGCTTCCTTCAGGTAACAGTCATAGAAGTTACCCTAAATTGGTTTATCTTGTTAAAAATATTAAAATGTAACAAAATATTGAGATTCTCATGAACCCATATTTTTGATTTATGATTTTTATGATCTTTGATTTATTGCCATCTGTACCTGTATAATAGGAATCCATGACAGCACCTTGCAAGTGAAGCTTGCATTTTTTTGCCTTGCATCACATCAGTGCTTCCCTTGATTAATATTATGTCGTAAAATGTGTGTGGCTGCATCAAGCTATGCGTCGACCCTCGGTACGCAAACACCAAGTGTCACTACGTGCTGAGGTTCTCCCTGTCCCCGGTATTGTGAAGGATGGGTCTGGCCAAGCTGCCGCGGAACGCTCCAAGTCGTTGGACCATGCTGCACCACCTGTCCCTTGTGGAAAAATTTATGCAGAGAAACACCTTTGACCACAAGTCCATCAGGCAGTGGTTGACACGTAACATCCTAGAGGCCGTGAAGGAAAAAGAGATGGTGGATCCTGTCGGATGGTTCCCTGAGCAGACTCAAAGTCATTTGGCAGAATGCCTCATCGCCAGAACTTTTCAACAAGCACCAAGATGTAGCTTGGCTGGGGGTGAAAAGGCCCTCCCTGTCAGATCCTTCCTATACGCCAGGAGTCTCACCCCCTCTGCACATTGCCCTCGAGGTGGCTGTGGTGGGCAAGAGACCGTTGTTCACCTCCTTGTGGAATGTGCCTTTGCAAAGAAGGTCTGGAGAGAGATGCAGTGGTTTTTGTCAACGTTTATCCCGAGCAGTGCTGTGAGACAGGACTCTGTGCTCTACGGGCTGTTCCCAGGACACAGTGAGACAAACATCAACTGCAGGTGGAGGATCATCAACTTGGTGAAAGATGCTCTTTGGTCTGCCCAAAATTTGTTGGTCTTCCTATGCAAAGAGTTGTCCCTGATCAAGTGTTGCAGACTGGCACATTCCAAGGTCCAGGACTACGTGCTGAGGGATGCACTAAAGCTTGGGGCAGCCACCGCAAAGGCGCAATGGGGAAAGGAACAAAAACAAAAATTGCTGGAAAAACTCAGCAGGTCTGACAGCATCTGTGGAGAGGAAGACAGAGTTAACGTTTCGAGTCCGAATGACTCTTCATCAGAACTAAAGAGAAATAGAAATGTGGTGGCCACCACCAAACACATCTTCCCTTCGACCCCCCCCCCCCGCACCCGTTGGCATTCCATAGGGTCCGTTCCCTCTGGGACACCCTGGTCCACTCCTCTATTACCCCCTTCACCTCAACCCCCTCCCACGGCACCTTCCCATGCAACCGCAGAAGGTGCAACACCTGCCCCTTTACTTCCCCCCAACTTCTCACTGTCCAAGAGCCCAAACACTCCTTTCAAGTGAAGCAGCACTTCACTTACACTTCCCTCAATTTAGTCCAGTGCATTCGCTGCTCCCAATGCGGTCTCCTCTACATTGGTGAGACCAAACGTAGACTGGGTGGCCGCTTTGCAGAACACCTTCGGTCTGTCCGCAAGCATGACCCAGACTTTCCTGTCGCTTGTCATTCCAACACACCACCCTGCTCTCATGCCCACATGTCTATCCTTGACCTGCTGCAATGTTCCAGTGAAGCTCAACGCAACCTGGAGGAACAGCACCTCATCTTCCGATTAGGCACTTTACAGCCTTCCAGACTTAACATTGAGTTCAACAACTTCAGATCATGAACTCTCTCCTCAATCCTCACCCCCTTTATGACCCCCTTTTTTCTAATAATTATTATATATATTTTTTATATGTATATATTTTTCTTTTCCCACCCATTTCTATTATTATTTAAAAAATTTATTTCCTCCCATTGTTTTATCTCCACCTTTTAGCCTATTTTGATCCCTTCCCCCGCCACCCCACCCCCATTAGGGTCATCTGTCACTTGCTCATCTGCTTTCTACCCTTAATGTCACCATTAATACATCCTTTAGCTAATATCACCACCATCAACACACCTTTGACCTTTTGTTTCTCACATCTTTTGCAATCTCTCCTTTGCCTCCACCTATCACTGGCCCTCTATCCAGCTCCACCTGTCCCACCCCCCCTTAAACAGCTTATATTTCACCACATTTCTATTTCTCATTAGTTCTGATGAAGAGCCATACGGACTCGAAACGTTAACTCTGTCTTCCTCTCCACAGATGCTGTCAGACTTGCTGAGTTTTTCCAGCAATTTTTGTTTTTGTTTCAGATTTCCAGCATCTGCAGTATTTTGCTTTTATAATGGGGAATGAACGCTGTCTAAGACCTTTCTGCCATAGTGCACCGAGGGGCTGGGAATTGTATAGACCCCTCGGGCTGTAGCATGTAGTGAATACTAAATGTACATAATTGTATTGAAGCCCCTCAGAGTGCAACATGATTTATGTTGTTAACTCTAATCCCATTGCACTGCCTGACTCTCTGTAATGACCATATTGAAATGACTGTAATATTCATTGATTGTATTGAAGGACCTCGTGATCCATGTGTAAAAGCTGAATATGATTGACTTTTTGTGATGGCCATTTAGAAATGTTTTGTAATGCTCTTTTAGATATTTTATAAATAAAGTATTTTTTCAAAAAAAAATGTTGTAAAATGAAAACTAAGTGAATGACAATAATGGAAATAATTAGAAAGATGTCTGGTGTAAGCAGGTTTTACTAGCAACTGGCTGTAAATTCCAGTTTTGTGTGGCAGATTACTAATGTATGTGATGAAGTATAGTGCTTCAGGCACCTTGCATTTTCAGTGTTGATTACATGGATGAATGCTGTAGTGACCTCATGTGCTCAGAGAACTGGTTTAACTTGTTTAATATGTTCATGTCAGACTGAAAACAACTATTTCAGATTATTGAACGTAAAGTTTCTTGTGACATTACTTTTAAAAACCATGTATGTATGTTCAACTTTTGGAATTTGAAAGAACCTATGAAATATGTAGCTGAGTTTAAAAAAGAATCCAACATTTTCCATTTTGTTTTTCCATAGAGTCAAAGGTCAAATCGCATTGAAAAAGCAGGAGTTTTAATTCACTGTTTTTCTTTCCCTTCTGTCATACATCAGAAATGTTTTGGTAGAAACGTGCAAAGGAAATTGTATGAATTAAATTGGCCCCAGTGCTTACATGTTATCCTCACAATGCAAGATGTTTAATTATATCGATGAGATTGTGTTGTAGAGAGATCAGAATGATATTTGGAATGTGGGGGCTTTTAATGAACGTTGCTCAAATTGGCATTGTGAACATGTAGTATAAGTTAATATAAATAAATGAATCCTCTTTAGACTTGTGGCTTTCTTTTCTTTCTCTGATAGGAAATTTGCCTGTTTTTATGTGTCCTTTATTGCTGAGTATTATAAAATGAGATTTAGCTATTTGTAGTAGTTTGTATTCCCACTAGGATGGGATTAAAGTACAGCTTGTCTCTTGTGGTCTCCACAGTTAAATATAATAAGTTTATTTGTGTTGTGCATTTAACGTCATATTAATCTGTTGGAATTGAGACTTTTTTTCCAGACAAGGGCTACACAATACCCAATAGCTGGAGTTTGAATCTCGTTTACTTTTTGTCTTTGCCTTTTAGGTGCTTTTGCCTGCAGCCAGTCTGTTACAGCTCATGGATGTAAGAACTGCTTGTTGTGATTTTCTGCAATCCCAGTTGCATCCAACCAACTGTCTAGGAATTCGAGCATTTGCAGATGTTCACACATGTACAGAGCTGCTGAATGAAGCCAATGCATATGCAGGTGGGCACTGTTCACTTTGATTTTGATAAAACCACAAAACAAAGCACAGAGCAACATAAATGTATTCTTAACCTTACATTTTTAAATTGTAACCCAGTTTTGACCCAATGACATAGTTTTGTTTAAAAGCAAAATACTATGGATACTGGAAACCTGAAATAAAAACAGAAAATGGTGGAAATATTCACCAGGTCAGGCAGCATCTGAGGAGAATGAAACAAAGGGCTGTAACTTCTGAGCTCCAGGGCATTGTATTGGGGTGGGGTACCCCAAAGATGCGCTGGGGAAGTCCCCCTCACTGGTATTTCACAGGTAAGGTTTGCACAGCAATTGCCCGGAAATGCAGACTTCCCTTGGGCAATTACCTTACACTGGGAACCATCCAAAAATGCAATTTAAATAACAAACTTTGGATGGTTCCAACTAGGTTACATCAATAGTTACCCAGAAAAAGTTAGAATTAAAATCTCTTCTAACTTCTGGGTAACTATTGTATAGACCCCCACTGGACTACCTCCACCCCCTGACTACCCCACCCACGGGACTTCCCCCTAGCCCCCAAGGGACTACAATATCCTGGCTGCAAGGTTTGCTAGTGTCACTCGGGAGGGTTTAAACTAGTATGGCAGGGGGATGGGAACCAGAGCAATGGGTCAGCAGGTGAAATAAATGACTGGGAACCAGTGAATATAGCCAGTAGGACTAAGAGGAAGGGCAGGGCAGGGAGAAATTACTGAACACAGTGGGATTGGGGGTCTGAAATGCATTTGTTTCAATGTGAGAAGTATAACAGGCAAGGCAGATGAGCTTAGAGCTTGGATTAGTACTTGGGACTAATCCTGTCCATCCTCCAACCAAGTCTCTGTAATAGCAATAACATCATAGTCCCAAGTACTAATCCAAGCTCTAAGCTCATCTGCCTCATGATGTTATTGCTATTACAGAGACTTGGTTGAAGGATGGACAGGATTGGCAGATGAACGTTCCAGGATTTAGATGTTTCAAGCAGGATAGAGAGGGATGTAGAAGAGGTGGGGAGTTGCACTGCTGGTTAAGGGGAATATCACAGCTGTACGACAGGAGGACACCTCGGTGGGCTCATGCAGCGAGGCAATATGGGTAGAGCTCTGGAATAGGAAGGGTGCAGTCACAATGTTTGGTGTTTACTATAGGCCTCCCAATTGCCGGCGAGAAATTGAGGAACAGTTATGTAGGCAGATTTTGGAAAGATGTAAAAGCAATAGGGTTGTTGTGGTGGGTGATTTTAACTTTCCCTATATTGACTGGGAATCACTTAGGGCTAGGGGTTTGGATGGTGCAGAATTTGTAAGGTGCATCCAGGAGGGCTCCCTGAGACAATATTTAGATAGTCCAACTAGGGAAGGGGCAATACTGGACCTGGTATTAGGGAATGAACCCGGCCAGGTGGTCGAAGTTTCAGTAGGGGAGCATTTCAGGAAGAGTGACCATAATTCAGTAAGCTTCAAGGTACTGGTGGATAAGGATAACAGGAGTCCTCGGGTTAAGGTGCTTAATTGGGGGAAGGCTAATTATAACAATATTAGGCAGGAACTGAGGAATCTAGACTGGAGGCGGATGTTTGAGGGTAAATCAACAACTGATATGTGGGGGGCTTTCAAACGTCAGTTGATAAGAATTCAGGACCGGCATGTTCCTGCTAGGATGAAGGATAAGCATGGTAAGTTTCAGGAACCTTGGATAACGAAGGATATTGTGAGATTAGTCAAAAAGAAAAGGGAAGCATTCGTAAGGGCTAGAAGGCTGGGAACAGATGAAGCCCATGGAGAATATAAAGAAAGTAGGAAGAAACTTAAGCAAGGAGTCAGGAGGGCTAAAAGGGGTCATGAAAAGTCACTGGCAACCAGGATTAAGGAAAATCCCAAGGCCTTTTATACATATGTAAAAAGCAAGAGGGTAGCCAGGGAAAGGGTAGGTCCACTCAGGGACAGAGGTGGGAATCTGTGTGTGGAGCCAGAAGAAATGGGAGAGATACTAAATGAATACTTCTCATCAGTATTCATCAAAGAGAAGGACTTAGCGGTCGATTTGTCTAGTGAAGAGTGTGTAGATAGCCTGGATCATGTTGAGATCAAAAAAGAGGAGGTGTTAGGCGTCTTGAAGAATATTAAGGTGGATAAGTCCCCAGGGCCAGATGGGATCTACCCCAGAGTACTGAGGGAGGCAAGGGAGGAGATTGCTGGGGCCTTGACAGAAATCTTTGTATCCTCACTGGCTACGGGTGAGGTCCCAAAGGACTGGAGAATGGCCAATGTTGTTCCATTGTTTAAGAAGGGTAGCAGGGATAATCCAGGAAATTACAGGCCAGTGAACCTTACGTCAGTGATAGGGAAGTTATTGGAGAAGATTCCTCGTGACAGGATTTACTATCATTTGGAAGCAAATGGGCGTATTAGTGAGAGGCAGCATGGTTTTGTGAAGGGGAGGTCGTGTCTCACTAACTTGATCGAGTTTTTCGAGGAAGTGACAAAGATGATCGACGATGGAAGGGCAGTGGATGTTATATACATGGATTTCAGTAAGGCCTTTGACAAGGTCCTTCATGGCAGACTGGTACAGAAGGTAAAGTCGCATGGGATCAGAGGTGAGCTGGCTAGATGGATACAGAATTGGCTTGGTCATAGAAGACAGAGGGTAGAGTGGAAGGGTGCTTTTCTGAATGGAGAGCTGTGACTAGTGGAGTTCCGCAGGGATCAGTGCTGGGGCCTTTGCTGTTTGTAGTATACATAAATGATTTGGAGGAAAATGTAACTGGGCTAATTAGTAAGTTTGCAGACGACACTAAGGTTGGAGGAGTTGCAGATAGTGAAGAGGATTGTCAAAGGATACAACGGGATATAGATCGGTTGGAGACTTGGGCGGAGAAATGGCAGATGGAGTTTAATCTGGACAAATGCAATGTAATGCATTTTGGAAGGTCTAATACAGGCAGGAATTATACAGTAAATGGCAGAACCCTTAAGTGCATCGACGGGCAGAGGGATCTGGGTGTACAGGTCCACAGGTCATTGAAAATGGCAACGAGGTGGATAAGGTAGTCAGGAAGGCATATGGCATGTTTGCCTTCATTGGCAGGGGTATTGAGTATAAAAGCTGGGAAGTCATGCTGCAGCTGTATAGAACCTTGGTTAGGCCACACTTGGCATATTGCGTGCAATTCTGGTCCCCACATTACCAGAAGGATATGGAGGCATTGGAGAGGGTGCAGAGGAGGTTTACCAGGATGCTGCCTGGTCTGAAGGTTATTAGCTATGAGGAGAGGTTGGAGAAACTCGGATTGTTCTCACTAGAGCGGTAGAAATTGAGGGGCGACTTGATAGAAGTTTACAAAATTATGAGTGGCATGGACAGAGTAGATAGTCAGAAGCTTTTTCCCAGGGTGGAAGAGTCAATTACTAGGGGACATAGATTTAAGGTGAGAGGAGAAAACTAAAGAGGAGATGTGCGGGGCAAGTTTTTTATGCAGAGGGTAGAGAGTGTCTGGAATTCGCTGCCAGAGGAGGTGGTGGAAGCAGGTACGATAGTGGTGTTTAAGAGGCAGCTTGACAAATACATGAATAGGATGGGAATAGAGGGATACTGACCCCAAAAGTGCAAAATGTTTTAGTTGACAGGCAATATGATCGGTGCAGGCTTGGAGGGCGGGAGGGCCTGTTCCTGTGCTGTACTTTTCTTTGTTCTTTGTACATTGTACATTGTACATTGTACTTTGTACATTGTACCCCTGGATAGGAACTCCCCAGCCTATGGGATCTCCCCACCCCACCCAGCACCGAGGCCCACCAAGGCATTGTCTTCGGCCCCTGGCACAAACTCTTTACCCTTGTCAGTGATTTGACAGTCCTCTTTGGCCAGTGTCTTAGATTGAACTAGACTGGAGCTGAGTTTCAGACTCCACATCTTCTCTGTCACAAAGACTACTTACTTCAATCTTTACAACATCACCCAAATCCACCCTCATTTCAGCCTATCTCCCAATGAAATCCTCCTTCATATCTCTGTCAACTCTAGACATGACTATTCCATTGCTCTGGTTATGCCCTTACCGTAAATTTTAAACTCATGCAAAACTCTGCTGCTCGTATGCTATACCTCACGGCCTTGCATTGGCTCCCAGTTCCACAATGCCTCAAATTTAACATTCTTAACCTTGTGTATAAATCCTTTTGTGGTCTTGCCCTTCCCTATCTCTGAAACCTTTCAGTTCTATATCCCACCTCTTTTTAAAAAAAACTCTCTGTTCCTCTGACTATGGCATCTTGGGAAGATCACCCTCCCTTTGCCCTAATATTAGTTGTTGTGCCTATGCCGAATAGGCTTCAAGCTCTGGAATTCCTTACCTACACCTTTCCACTTCTCGGCCTCCCTCTTTTCCCTGAAACTGATCTCTTTGATCAAATTTTCGGTTATCCATCCTGATACATTTGACTCTAGAAGTGCAGAAATAAATAGTGACCTGTAACTTGTAGGCTCTGGGGCATCGGAACTAGGGGTGCCCTAAAGATGTGCTAGGGACCCCCCCCCCCCCAAGGAAGTCCTTAGATAAGATAGCCCAGCAATTGCCCGGAAAGTTCAGACTTCCATTGGGCAATTGCCCTGCAATCGGATCCATCCGAAAGTACGATGTAAATTGCAAACTTTGGATGCTTCCGACTGTCTTACAGTAATAGTTACCCTGGGGAAGTGCAAAGAATTAAAAGCACTTCTAACTCATGGGTAACTATAGTACTGATCAACCACCTCGCCACGCACCCCCACTACCCCGTGGGACTCCCACCTGACCACTCCCCAACAATCCTACCCGCTTACCTTACAAACCTACCTTCTTTTGGCTTCTGAAAGCCGCTGGACCTTTAAACCTACCTACTTTACAGCAGCTGCCTGGAGCGTGCTGCCCTACACAGTTCTCGCTCAGCTTGAGTCAGAAGGTTGGATGAGCAAGGATCGCCTGGATTTCAAGGTAGGAAACTCGGAGCGGAGTGGCAATCCGACTCTGCCACTCTGAAGAAGTTCAGGCCCAGTGTACTTGTAGGTTATTGGTAATCTAGTAGTGTTCAAACAGTTAAAGCCAAAGGGTCCACATGTGTGTTCTTTCAATGCAAAGTTCAGATAAATAGCGCACATTGTTTGTTTGGGTGCTAAGGCTGCTGTTTGGAGTTCAAAATGGCATTTAAGACAATCACACTTTTGGGGTGAGTTTTGTGAAACATGGTATTGGCATTTGCACAGTGAATGGCTATTGGAAATATGCAGAGCAGACAGATCATGATAGCAAACAACTGCAGCGTGGATTTGATGCCAGTGGCGTCATTTTGGAACTTAGCACTCCAGCTAACACCCTCTCTTAACCTTGCACATTGGACCACTTGTTCAGAAGTGGAAAGGATCTCCTACCCATGCTTTTTAAGGGGCTTATTAACCATTTACAGGATATTCTTCTGGCTGTTGCTTTGATTCTACAACTGTTTGCTGCTTTCCATAGTTGTTTAAAGTTGCCAAAATCTACAGGATGAGGTATGACACATGTTGAAGGAAAATTTACTGAATTTGAGAATTCTGCACAAACCAGTTGCTTTCAGAGATGGGTGCACTAGTAGGTACCCCTCCATGGAATAAAGCACTGCTTGACTTGGAGAATGAGCAGAGGCCACACAGAGCAGGACAAGCTGCTGGGCCCTGCTTGCTATTTAAAGATCATCCAATGATGTAGAGATACCTCGAGTTTCTCATCTTCACCATAAACCATCTTTTTAAACTACCCTCCTTCACCTGCACCTCCAGCAGGTGCAAAGAGCTCATGTGCTTTTTGTCAAGAAGATCAAAACTAATCATTCAATTGCCTCTGTTGCACCCCTCTCTTGCGTTAGCTCATCTCATCAGATTCCCCTAATATTGCTCTCTGCCCTAGCCCTGGACGCTCCACTTTCTTTAGGTTCTATCTCCTCTCCTGCCTTGATCTCTCTGAGCTCACCTTGTCCATGAGACCCACCTCCTGCTCTCTCAATTCTGTTCTGACCAAACTGTTGACCACCCAGCTTTCCTTCTTGTGCCCCTTGTTAGCTGGTATTATAAACAGTTCCCCCTCCTCAGGTCCTGTTCCCTGCCCACTGCCTTCAAATCGGCCATCACCCTTCTCCTCCAAAAACTCACCCTTGACCCCTCTGCCTTTGAAACCTACTGACCCAACTCCAACTTCTCTTTCCTCTCCATAGTCCTTGAACATATTGTCACTTCTTAAATCAATGCCCAACTTTCCTTCAATTCTATGTTTGCATCCCACATGTCAACTTTTAGGTACCAGATGGTACTACATTCTTTGTGACTGATAAACTATCCCTCCCTATTCTTCTCAACCTATCTGTGGTCTTTTGAAGCGATAGATCATGCCATCTTCCTAGAAAGGTTTCCCTTCTTCATTCAGCTAAGTGGAATTGGATGGTTCCATTTTCAGCTATTGAACTGTGACCAGAGAATGACCTGCAGTGGTTATGTTTCCACTCCTAACCCGTTGACTCTGGAGCCCTCCAAGTCTGTGTCCTTGGCCTCTTTCATTTTCTCATCTCCATGTTGCCTTCGACAACATCAGCCAAAAACTCTATCATTTTCCAGATGTAAGCTGATGGCATCCAGCTCTGCCTCACCAACAACTTCTCTTGATCCCTTCACAATTTCTAAATTATCAGACTGCTTGTCCAACATCCAGTACTGATTGAGCAGAAATTTGTTCCAATTAAATATTGGAAAAACTGAAGCCACCCACTTCAATCGCTGTCATAAACTCTGTTCCTCAGCCACCAATTTAATCCCTCTCCCTGGTGACTTTCTAGGGCTGAACCAGATTGTTTGGCATCACGCTTGACGATGAGCTTCCAAATACACATCTGCACAATCACCAAGTCTCTCTATTTCCATCTCCATAACCACCTGACTCTGCCCCACCTCAGCTCATCTTCTGAAACTCTCATTCATGCCTTTGTTACATCTAGACTTGCCTATTCTAATGCACTCCTGGCGGACCTACCACCATTGGAATCTTGAGGTCATCCAAAACTCTACTTATCGTCCTAAATTGTACCAAGTCTCATTCACACATCACCCCTGTGCTCACTGACCTATGTTAGGTCCTGTTTAAAGCAACATCCTGATCTTAAAATTCACATCCTTGTTTTCGGATCGCTCCGTGGTCTTGCTGCTCCCCATCTCTGTAATCTCCTCTAGCCCTATAACACTCAGATATCTATGCTGCTCCAATCGTGATCTCTTGAGCACCCCTGATTTTAATCCCTCTAATATTGGTGGTTGTGCCAAGGCTCTAAGCTTGAGAATTCCCTTCCTAAACCTCTATGCATCTCAACCTCTCTTTCGACCTTTTAAAATGCTTCTTAAACCTACCTCTTTGACCAAGTTTTTGCTCATTTGCCCTAATATCTTCATTTGTGGCCCGGTGTCACATCTTGTTTGGTAAGATTCCTGTGAAGCACCTTGGATGTTTACTACATTAAAGTGACTATATAAAGTCAAGTTGTTAGAGTTGGGCCCTCAGCCGGAAGCCATATCTGCTGAGGATGTGGAGGGAGCAATTCTCCTACCTGAACCTTCATGAGGAACAATGTGTGTGACATCATCCATGAACTTTGCCAACTGTTGCCACCACAACTACAACTTTAGAGCAGGGCAAGGACTGCATTGCCAGTGGCTGTAAAGGTAATTGTATTGATGGACTTAAATGAGTCTGATTCCTTCCAGGATGGAGCTGGAAATATTTGCAACATATTACGATTTGCTGTCCCTATTGTGATGGCGATCAATGAAGCTCTCTATTCAAAAGGCTGGCTATTGGGTGATGAGGGCTATCCTTAGACGACATGGCTGATGAGTCCAGCATGCAAGCCATGCACACTTATGCAGCATGCATACAATGAAAGTTATACTATCACGTGAACTGTAATGGAGCAGGCCATTGGCTTCCCCACTTCCAGTGCCTGGATTGCTCTGGAGGAATCCTGAAGCACAGCAGAGAGCGTGTCAAGATTTGTTGTGGCCTGCTTTTTTGTATTTTTTCAAGGAATGTGAGCATCACCGGCAAAGCTACCTATCTCTAATTTACTGCCAAAACAAAAAATAAAAAATACCTGGAAAAACTCAGCAGGTCTGGCAGCATCGGCGGAGAAGAGTACAGTTGACGTTTCGAGTCCTCATGACCCTTCAACAGAACTAAGTAAAAATAGGAGAGGGGTGAAATATAAGCTGGTTTAAGTGGGGAGTGGGGGAGACAGAGAGGGGGGGTGGTGGTTGTTGGGACAAGCAAGCAGTGATAGAAGGAGATAACCAAAAGATGTCACAGATAAAATAGGTGGGAAAAGAAAAATCTATATAAATTATTGGAAAAAACAAGGAGGAGGGGGAAGAAATGGAAAGGGGTTGGGGATGGAGGAGGGAGTTTAAGATCTAAAATTGTTTTTTTAGATCTTAAACTCCCTCCTCCATCCCCACCCCCTTTCTGTTTCTTCCCCCTTCTCCTTGTTTTTTCCAATAATTTATATAGATTTTTCTTTTCCCACCTATTTCCATTATTTTTCATGTATTCCACCGATCATTTATCTATACCTTTTATGTCCTTTTAGTCTTATTTCACCCCACCCCCACTAGAGCTACCTTGCTTGTCCTGCTATCCACTCTTAATTAGCACATTCTCTTAGATAATATCACCACCTTCAACACCTATTTGTTCTTTTGTCTGTGACATCCTTCTATCACTGCTTTCTTGTTCCAACAACCACTCCCCTCCCCCCCCACCTCCCCCTTAAACCAGCTTATATTTCACCCCTCTCCTATTTTTACTCAGTTCTGTTGAAGGATCACGAGGACTCGAAACGTCAACTGTACTCTTCTCCGCCGATGCTGCCAGACCTGCTGAGTTTTTCCAGGTATTTTTTATTTTTTGTTTTGGATTTCCAGCATCCACAGTTTTTTTGTTTTTATCTAATTTACTGCCAATTCCTAATTTCCCTTGAGAAAGTAATGGTCAGCTACCTCCTTGGACTGCTGCAGTCCATGGATTACAGTTCCACCCAGAGTGCTGTTAGGGAGGGAGTTCCAGGATTTTGACCCAGTGATACTGAAGGAATGGCAATATAGTTCCAAGTCAAAATAGTGTGTGGCTTGGAGGAGAACTTGAAGGTGATGGTGTTTCCATGCACCTGCAGCCCTTGACCTTCTAGGTTGTAGGTATAGTGGGTTTTGAAGGTGCGGCCAAAGGAGGTTGGCAAGTTTGCAGCATACTACATAACCACGCAGGGATCGTGAGGGGACAGCCCTTGTTACCAGCTATAAGATGAGCAGCTCAAGAATAGGAGAAAGCAGAAGCAAAGAGACAACCTGGGCAGCTAGAATGTACCTGAAGAACTCATGTGAGTTCTATACCAGTAGTTAATCTCCAATTTCCCATTCACCAACAGTCCAACAGCTTGCCTTCTATCTACCATTGACCATCACAGCATCTACTATGCAAAATAAAAGCTACCAGAAAATAAACATACCAAACAAAATTAATCACCCTTGTTCATTCACTTAGTGTCCGTCTTCCATGTATTGTTGTTTGTCCTAGTGATCTTTATGCAGTGTTACCCAAATAGCTGCAGCACAGCTGACAGATGACCTTGAGCAGGTCTGCGCCATGTCGGTATGGTCGGCAACAACTTGGGTTGGGTGGCTGACAGGAGAAGCATTAGAATCACAGAATAGTTACAGCACTGAAGGAGGCCATTCGGCCCATCCTTCTGTGCCAGCTTTCTGCGAGAGTAATTCACTGAGTGGCCTGCTTTTCCCCGTAGCTCAGCAAACATTTCTTCAGGTAATGATGCAGTTCTCTTTTGAAAGCCATGATTGAATCTGTCTCCACCCTACTGTCAGGCAGTGTGTTACAGATCTTAACCACTCACTGCATAAAGAAAGGATTTGCACATGTTGCCACCGCTCCTTTGCCAATCACTTTTAAACAGTATCCTCTGGTTGTCAATCCTTCCACCGGTAGGAACAGATTTTCCCTATCTCCTCTGTCCAGACCCCTCATGATTTTGAATACCTCTATCAAATTTCCACTCAACCTTCTCTTCTCCAAGGAGAACAGCGCCCCCTCTCCTCCGAGGAGAACAGCCCCCCCCTCTCCTCCGAGGAGAACAGCCCCCCCCTCTCCTCCGAGGAGAACAGCCCCCCCCTCTCCTCCGAGGAGAACAGCCCCCCCCCTCTCCTCCGAGGAGAACAGCCCCCCCCCTCCTCCGAGGAGAACAGCCCCCCCCTCTCCTCCGAGGAGAACAGCCCCCCCCTCTCCTCCGAGGAGAACAGCCCCCCCCTCTCCTCCGAGGAGAACAGCCCCCCCCTCTGTCCTAGGAGAACAGCACCCCCCCCTCTCCTCCGAGGAGAACAGCCCCCCCCCCCCCCGGTCAATCTACAAAACTGAGGTTTCTTATCCCTGGAGCCACTCTTGTGAATCTTTTCTGAACCCTCTCCAATGTCTTCATATCCCTCTGAAAGTGTGGTGTTCTTAAAGTGTGGAGCCCAGAACTGAATGCAGTATTTCAGTTCAGCTACATCAGTATTTTATACAAATTTACCATAACTTCCTTGCTTTTGAACTCTACGTCCTTTTTTATAAAGCCCAAGATCCTGTATTAACTGCTCTCCCAACCTGCCTCCTTCAATGATTTATGCACATATACCCTGAGGTCCCTCTGTTTCTGTACCCTCTTCAGAATTGTACCCTTTATTTTATTTTGCCTTTCCACATTTTTCTTGCCAAAATGAATCACAACACTTCTACTGTTTTCTGTCACTCAGTCAATTTCATATCCATGTTGTTACTGTCCCTTTTATTCCGAGTTCTAACTTTGTTGCACAGCAGACTTGTCAGTTGTACAGGGCACTGGTGAGACCATATCTGGACTGTGTACAGTATTGGTCGTCTTATTTAAGGAAAGATGTAAATGCGTGAGAAGTAGTTCAGAGAAGGTTTACTAGGCTAATATCAAGAAAGGACGGGTTGTCTTGAGGAAAGGTTGGACGGGTTAGGCTTGTATCCACTGGCGTTTTGAAGAATAAGAGGTGACTTGATCGAAACTTTTAAGATACACCTTACAATGTGCTCATACTTCCTGTCCATCTCTTACAATGTATTTATTTACATTGCTCATTCCTTAAAATATACTTAATCCCTGTATGTTTCTAATGCACCTTGAACTACTGCAAATTGTACTATGTATCTACATCCCCAGGAAATCCTCTACCATGTACATTTATACTGTACCTTTCATAGCTATTTTTAGATCAGGCTGTACCTGATATATCAAGATATATACTAGTAACCCAGAGACCGAAGGTAATGCATGGCAGATGGTGGAATTTGAATCCAATAAAAATTTGGAATTATAAGTCTAATGATTACCACGAAACCATTGTCAATTGACGTAAAAACCCATCTGGTTCACTAATGTCCTTTAGGGAAGGAAATCTGCCATCCCTACATGTGACTCTTAACCACCCTCTGAAATGGCCTAGCAAGCCGCTCAGTTGTAGTAAACCGTTACAAAGTCTATAAGGGATGAAACCGGATGGACCACTCTGCATTAACTTAGGCACCGGAAACGGCAGCGGCACTCAGCCCTGTCGACACTACAAAGTCCTCCTTACTAATATCTGGGGGCTTTTGCCAAAATTGGGAAAGCTGTTCCACAGCCTAGTCAAGCAACAGCCTGTCATAGCCATATTTATCGAATCATACCTTACCGATAATGTCCCAAACACCACATCACCATCCCTGGGTATGTCCTGTCCCACTGGCAGGACAGACCCAGCAGACGTGGCGGCACAGTGGTATACAGTTGGGAGGGAGTTGCCCTGGGAGTCCTCAATATTGACTCCAGACCCCATGAAGCCTCATGGTATCAGCTCATACATGGGCAAGGAAACTTCCTGCTGATTACCATGTATTGTCTCCCCTCAGCTGATTAATCAGTACTCCTCCATGTTCAACACCACTTGGAGGAAGCACTGAGGGTGGCAATGGCACAGAATGTACTCTGGGTGGGGGATTTCAATGTCCACCAAGAGCGGCTCGGTAGCACCACTACTTACTGAGCTAGCCAAGTCCTAATGGATATAACTGCTAGATTGGGCCTGCGGCGGGTGGTGAGGGAACCAACAAGAGGGAAAAACATTCTCGACCTCATCCTCATCAATCTGCCAGATGTATCTGTCCATGACAGTATCGGTAGGAGTGACCACCGCACAGTCATCGTGGAGACGAAGTCCTGCCTTCACATTGTACAGCTACAACACTGGCATCTACCCGGCTATGTGGAAAATTGCCCAGGTGTGTCCTGTACACAAAAAAGCAGGACAAACCCAACCTGGCCAATTACTGCCCCTGTCAGTCTACGCTTGATCATCAGTAAAGTGATGGAAGGGATCATCAACAGTGTTATCAAGCGGCACTTGCTTAGCAATAACCTGCTCACTGATGATCATTTTGGGTTTTGCCAGGGCCACTCAGTTCCTGACCTCATTACAACCTTGGTTCAAACAAAGAGCTGAACTCCTGAGCTGAGGTGAGAGTGACTGCCTTGACATCAAGGCATCATTTGACCAAGTGTGACATCAAGGATCCCTAGCAAGCAGGTGTCAATGGAAATCAGCGGGTAAACTCTCTGCTGGTTAGCGTCGTACCTGGCACAAAGGAAGCTGGTTGTGGTTGTTGAAGGTCAATCATCTCAGTTCCAGGAGATCACTGCAAGAGTCCCTCAGGGTAGTGTCCTTGCCCCAACCACCTTCAACTGCTTCATCAATGACCTTCCTTCCATTGTAAGGTCAGAAGTGGGGATGTTTGCTTCTTATTGCATAATGTTCAGCACCATTCGTGACTCCTCAGACACTGAAGCAGCCCATGTGCAAATGCAGCAAGACCTGGACAATTTCCAGGCTTGGGCTGATAAACGGCAAGTCAAGTCCATGCCACACAACTGCCAGACAATGACTATCTTCAGCGAGAGAGAATTTAACCATCGTCCCTTGACATTCAATGGCATTGCTGAATCCCCCTTTATCAATATCCTGGGGGTTACCATTGACCAGAACCTGAATTGGACTAGCCATATAAATACTGTGGCTACAAGAGCAGGTCATAGACTAGGAATCTTGCGGCAAATAACTCACCTCCTGACCCTCCAAAGCTGTCCACCATGTACAAGGCACAAGTCAGGAGTGTGATGGAATTCTCTCCACTTGTCTGGATGAGTGTAGCTCCAACAACACTCGAGAACCTCAACACCATCTTGGACAAAGCAGCCCACTTGACAGGCACCCCATCCACAAACATTCAATCTCTTCACCACTGTGCAGCATGTACCATCTACAATATGCATTGCAGGCCCTCACCAAGACTCCTTAGACAGCACCTTCCAAACCCACTAGTACTACCACCTAGAAGGACAAGGGCAGCAGATGCATGGGAACATGGAAGTTCCCCTCCCAGCCACTCCACCATGCTGATTTGGAAATATATCACATCCTTCACTGTCGCTGGGTCAAAATCCTGGAACTCCTAACAGCACTGTGGGTGCACCTACACCACATGGACTGCAATGGTTCAAGAAAGCAGTTCACCACCAGCTTCTCGAGGGCAATTAGGGAATGGGAATAAATGCTGGCCTAGCCAGTGAAACCCACATCAGATGAATGAATAAAAAAAATAATTTTTTTCTTTTGAGGGTTGAGAGTCTTTGGTACTCTCTTCCTCAAAAGGCAATGGACGCAGGGCCTTTGAATATTTATAAGGCAGAGCTGGATAGATTTTTGATAAGCAAAGGGGTGCAAGGTTATTGGGGGTAGGCGAGAGGTTACAATCAGATCAGCCATGATCTTATTGAATGGCAGAGCAGGCTTGAAGGGCAAAGTGACCTACTCCTGCTCCTAGTTCGTAAGTTTGTATATGAGTACTTTATCAATTGCTTTTGGAACTCCATGTACACTACATCAACCACATTACTTTCATCTACCCTCTGTGTTGCCTCATCAAAAAACGCAGTAAGTTAGTTGACCATGATTTGCCCTTAACCAGCTGGGTTTCCTTAATTAACCCGTATTTGTGCAAGTGACTATTAATTTTGTCCCTAATTATTATTTCTAAAAGCTTCCCCACTCCTGAAGTTAAACTGACGGGCCTGTAGTTGCTGGGCTTATTGCATTCTTTTTTGAACAGGGGTGTGCCATGTCCAATTCTCCAGTACTCTGACAGCCACCCCCTGTATCGAAGAAGGATTGGAAAATTATGGCCAGTGTCTCTGCAATTTTCACCCTTCCTTCCCTCAGTATCCTTGGATGCATCTCATCTGGTCCAGATGAATATCAACTTTAAGTACAGCCAACCTATCTAATACCACTTCCTTATCAATTTTAAACCCTTCAGGTTTCTCAGCTACTTCCTCTTTCACCATGACTTGGGCAGCATCTTCTTTGGTAAAGACAAATGCAAAATATGTATTCAGTACCTCAGCCATGCCCCTTGTCTCTATACATAAATCCCCTTTTGGGTCAATAATTGGCCCCACGCCTCCTTTTCCTATTTATATGTATATAGAAGATGCCTGTATTCCCTTTTTTGTTAGCTGCCAAGCTCTGCACAAAGGAACCTCTGTGCTCAGTTAGTGCTGGACCCTTCCGTGTGCCTTGACATAGAGTGTAGGCTTTCTAGCAGGCTTCCCAATGCACTCGAGCAATTTATCATCCAGATCAATCAACGTTCTCCTGTGTGCTACTACATCAAAGTCCTCATCTGAGTCCTCTGCAGCAGAATTCAAATGGGACTTTGCTGTCTGGGGAGCTGGTACCTGTGCTATCCTTGCTCTGCCTTAGCTGCTGGCCGCTTCTGCTTGGTGTCTCTGCATGTGCAGAATTTACCTCTATGCTGCCCTCTAAATTAAGCACAATGTCAGTGTCTGAGTTGGTGGCTACGAGTGTGAAATCAAGTGACGGTCTTCATCATCACTGTCTTCTTGCTGTATCTCCACTGCCTGGTTAGGTTTCACTTCTTGGTTGAATCGGCAAAGCCACAAGGGTAAGGTTGTGGGGTGGGGAGGGTTCAGGGAAGCAAGTGGTGCATGCTTAAACTATCTGCAGCTTGTAAATCAGAAGAAAATATGAGATGAGGGGAAGGTGGGATGTGAGGAGGAGGATTAGGTATGAGGATACCATCATCTTCAGTGAATTCAGCCCTGCCACTGATCACAGCTGCAGCAATGGCGGTCCCAATGATAGTCAGCACTGTTCCCCATGGTATCAGGTCAAACTTGGGGCAAGGAAACCTCTTGCTGATTACCACGTGCTGCTCCCCACCTCAGCTGTTGAACACCACTTGGAGGAAGCATTGAAGGTGGCGAGGATGCAGAATGTACTCTGGGTGGGGGACTTCAATGTCCATCACCGAGTGGCTTGGTAGCACCACTACAGACTGAACTGGCCAAGCCCTAAATTACATAGCCGCAAGGCTGGGTCTGAGGCAGCTGGTGAGGGAACCAGTACAAGGGAAAAATATACTTGACCTCATCCTCACCAGTCTGCCTGCTGCAGATGCATCTGTCCACGGCAGTATCGGTAGGAGTGACCACCGCACAGTCCTTGTGGAGATGAAGTCCTGTCTTCACATTGAAGATGCCCTCCATCATGTTGTGTGGCTCTACCACCATGCTAAATGGGATAGATCTTGAATATGTCTAGTAACTCAAGACTGGGCAACCATGAGGTGCTGTGGGCCATCAGCAGCAGTAGAATTGTACTCAACCAGAATCTGTACCTCATGGCCTGGCATATCCCCCACTCTATCATCACCACCGAGCCAAGGGATCAACCCAGGAGGGCATACCAGGAACAGCACCAGGCATACCTAAAAAAGAGATGTCAACCTGGTGAATCTATAGCACAGGACTACTTGCGTGCCAAAAAGTGTAAGCAGCATGTGATAGACAAAGCTAAGCAATCCCAAACTAATGGATCAGTTCTAAACTCTGCAGTCCTGCCACATCCAGTCGTGAATGGTGGTGGGCAATTAAATAACTCTCAAATGTCTCCATCCTCAATGATGGGGGAGCCCAGCGCATCAGTGCAAAAGGTAAGGCTGAAGCATTTGCATCAATCTCCAGCCAGAAGCACTGAGTGGATGGTCCATCTCTGCCTCCTCGTGCGGTCCCCAGCACACAAATGCCAGTCTTCAGCCAATTTGATTCGCTCCATGTGATTTCAAGGAACGGTTGTAGGCACTGGATACTGCAAAGGCTAGGGGTCCTGACAATATTCCAGTACTGAAGACTTGTGTTCCAAAAATTGCCACGCCCCTAGCCAAGCTGTTCCAGTACAGCTGTGACACTGACGTCTACCCAGTGATGTGGAAAATTGCCCATGCATGTCCTGTACACAAAAAGCAGGACAAATCCAACCTGGTAAATTACTGCCCCATCATCCTACTCTCCATCATCAAAAAAGTGGTGGAAGAGGTCACCAACATTGCTATCAAGCAGCACTTGCTTAGCAATAACCTGCTCGCTAACACTCAACTTGGATTCTGCCAAGGCCATTCAGCTCCTGACCTCATTACAAAAGAGCTGACTCCAGAGGTGAAGTGAGAGTGATTGCCCTTAACTTTAAGGCAGCATTTGACTGACTGTGGCATCAAGAGGCCCTAGCAAAATTGGAATCAGTGGGAATAAAGGGGAAAACTCTCTACTGGTTGAAGTCATGCATAGCAAAAGGAAGATGGTTGTGGTTGGTTGTTGGAGGTCAATCATCTCAGTTCCAGGACATCACTGCAGGAGTTCCCCTGGGTAGTGTCCTAGGCCCAACCATCTTCAGCTGCTTCATCAATGACCCTCCTTCCATCATAAGGTCAGAAGTGGGGATGTTTGCTGATGATTGCACAATGTTCAGCACCATTTGTGACCCCCCCAAATACTGAAGCAGTCCATGTGCAAATGCAGCAAGACCTGGACAATATCCAGGCTTGGGCTGACAAATGGCAAGTAACATTCGCACCACACAAGTGCCAGACATGATCACCTCCAGCAAGAGAGAATCTAACCATCGCCCCTTGACATTCAATGGCATCGTTGAATTCCCCACTATCAACATCCTGGGGGTTACCATTGATCAGAAACTGAACTGGACTCGCCATATAAATATTGTGGCTACAAGAGCAGTTCAGAGCCTAGGAATCTTGCGGCAAGTAACTCACCACCTGACTCCCCAAAGCCTGTCCACCATCTACAAGGCACAAGTCAGGAGTGTGATGGAATACTTTCCACTTGTCTGATGAGTGCCGCTCCAAGAACACTCGAAGCTTGACACCATCCAGGACAAAGCAGCTTGCTTGATTGGCACCCCATCCACAAACGTTCACTCCCTCCACCACCAATGCACAATAGCAGCAGTGTGTATCATCTACAAGATGCACTGCAGGAACTCACCAAGGCCCCTTAGACTGCACCTTCCAAACCCACAACCACTACCATCTAGAAGGACAAGGGCAACAGATAAACTACATGGAAGTTCCCCTCCAAGCCACACACCACCTTGACTTGGAAACATATTGCTGTTCCTTCACTGTCACTGGGTCAAAATCCTGGAACTCCCTAACAGCACTGTGGGTGTACCTACACCACATGGACTGCAGCTGTTCGAGAAGACAGCTCAAGGGCAATTAGGAATGGACAATAAATGCTAGCCTAGCCAATGATGTCTACATCCCAGGAATTTTTTTTTAAATCCGCAAACTTGTCCTGCTGCCTGTGTTTCAGTCAGCGGGCTCAGGTTAATCATGCATCGCGATCCCTATTTCCAGTTTTGGGGATGTCAATTTAGCCCCTTTTGCCTTCCAGAGAACTTATTTTTTCAAAACCTCCTGGAGTAAAACACAATGTTCTGTTTTAGTTATCCCAGCCTAATGACGTAAAAAAAATTTAAAACTAGTGAATTTGAAGTTTGTAATTTTGCCAAATTTGATTTAGTATCACTCCTGTGAGGCAGACTGGAAGTTATTATTATGTTAAAGGCGCTATAGAAATACAAATTGTTGTGGTAATAATGGTAGACAATTAGCTGTCATCGTTCAAGAGGCTTGCAAAGAAGCATTCAAATTTAGTTCCTGAAAAATACATAGTTGCTGTCTAGTGGATCATGAGTTGGAAAATTCGTTACTTGAACCAATATTTATAACTTGGATGGTTCTATAGAAAGGGAGAAATGAAAATTGACTTCAACACTCTGGTTAGAGAAAGGAAAATCAAACTCTTCCCACTCCCAATTGAATTTAAAATGCAAGGCATGACCTCTAAAATACCTCCACATATAATAATCTTCTTGTTTCAAGTTTCCCTCTTACAGTATGCCTTTGCTTCTACAACGTTAGTGCATAGTAGCTTCTAATGTAACATTTTGTATACTCTCATGATGGTATATGCTCTGTTTCATTCACAAGTTTCTATTAAATGTCCCAACAAACTGAATTATTTGTTTTATAAACGTCCTACTTTTCTTTGGTACTGTAAAATACATTGAATAGGCTTGAACAAGTTTACTGAAAAGGTGATTTAATTGTGAATAAGTTTTTCAGATTAGGTGACTTGTTGCTCCGAGGCGAATTTCTATTTGTTTAGTAATTAGGAAGCCATTTCTTGAATCCAGCTGGTCTGCTGCAAGTTCTGTGGCCCTGTAGGTCAATGTTAATGGCACTGAGTCCTCTGCAATACATGATTTTACACGCACTACATGATGCAATTAACATTCTTTGGGTTTTGCTTAAACTCTTGTACGCCACTGTACTCCCTGGCTTTTACTTGAGATCAATTTTTAAAGCTTATTTGAACCAATTTACAATTATTGTGCTGACATTCTGAAGAATTGTGTATTTTGCCCTTGCTGAAAGGGAGCCACTATCAGTTAAGAACAGATCTGGATTCAAAGTTTAAGTTGAAAGAAATCTAGCTATTAGTAGATTTGGTACCTGGTATATTCAATCACTGCAGATCCCATGACTGCTGATGTAGTCCATATGTAAATGAGGGAGAAGAAAAGGCCAGCGATAGATCCTTGGAGAACTTTTGAGGTATTGATACAGCGGCAGGCAGAGAAGCCATTGGTGGATTTGCTCTGCCTATGATTAGATAGTTTAGAGTGGATGCAAGCAACAGCAATCCCACCAAGCATGCATTTTCTCTCTAGTATTGCAGTCCTTCATCTCCTAGTTCAATTATTCTCCACAAAAACCCATTAACCTGATGAATCACTTGGCCTTGACTCCCATGTGAGGATCCATTGGTAAAATATCAAATAACTTGCATCTGTGTGTTTTTTCTGTCAGCATTTTCCATTATAAATTGCTATGTTCACATTTTTAATGGAAATATCCCATGTAAACTTGTTGCTATAATTATGCTTCCCTACCTTACCATTCCAGGGATTGCACCACCACTGTTGGCAGGCGACTATAATAATGGTGTGGTAAATCTACTAGGCAGATGCCACTTTAAATATGGATACTGCATAGGAACTTATTTTGTAGATATAAAAATAAATAAAGAATGTATGGTTTTAAAACGAAGACTTAATTACGTCTCTGTGCCCTGTTCCAACTAATACCCTATTTCCCATGAAGACTACATTTTGTCCTACATTTTCTGTACCATGCAGTCACTAGCACATCTGTTGGGTATTTTATTTTATGCTTGAGGGGACTGGCTTAGCAGCTTGCCGCACCAGGTATCCACTTAGTTACTCGAGGCTGCCTGGACTTCTGTGAGGGTAGAGGGAATCATAGCTGCACCTACTAGGAATCGGCTACCTTGATAATGAGGTGGCAGGGGGTATTTTTCCCTCCTCTACGCCAGAGGCATGCTAATTTGACGGGTGCCTATATGAAGTGGGATTAGCAGCTAAGGTGTGGCAGGGGCCAAATGCAATTCTTTTGGTTGGATGATTGGAGAGGCTCAGGTAGAAAAGACCACAGACCCAATGTGACAGTGATCAGCCCTGAAGAACCTCTGGTTCTTGTTTTTAGGCAGAAGCAAGGGCACTACAGCCCTCTCAGTTCATTTCCCTCCAGGTGTAAGACTTTGCCAGAGGGTAGGCATGTTTCAGGGGAGCATAACCTGAGCCCAGAAATAAAAGTAGATTCAGGCAATTGCAAGTGGAGCGTACGTCAAGAGTAGCCTGCTTGCCTGGCACTCGTCATGTGGTTGACAGGAAAGTTGGTCTTAGTTTTCATTTTCCATTGGAGCAGTCAGTTTCTGCAGAGTATGTTGGAATTGACTGGTAATAAGATGGACTGCAATGGGTTGGACTGATTCAAGAAAATGACTTGACAATTGGGGTTGATGTCAGTGTAAAATGGTGTGGTGCTGCTAAATTTCTGTCAGTACTTTTGGTTAGGTGCTGTAACCATTCGCTCGAACATCATCACTGAGTGTGTGCCGACAAGCGACTTTGGCATATGTCTCCGAGTAAGGGCCATGATCTTAACTTGGTTTCTGGATGGAACCGAGATGGGCAAATGGGCAATATTGTGCTCTGTTGGGCCGCCAGCCATTTTCCTATCCATTGGATTTCCTGCTGGCAACATTCATTACACTTCTCCATATATGGAGAGGCATAGTGTAATAATATACAAATGATGGCAATATGCCATCTGACACATTTCCTATCATTTATACAATAGCAGTGCTTGAAATAATTGATGCCTGTTGTTCTCTGCTGTGCATTGCTGTGATTGTGCAAGTGTAATTTAACATTAGGGCTGCGGACACTGGTAACAGTACAATGCATTCAGCGTCAGAGGCTTGCTGTAACTGTTCTCTGCTTCCAGTGTAGGCAGGCTTGGCAATAGAGGCCGAAATTCCTGCCAAATTTACGTATGTGTCCCAAAAACCAGAATACTGATTGAAGTTGGCCTTAGGGGATGCAACTTTTTGGCAGACAGAAGATTCATCCCAATCTGCTAAGGTTCTAGGCCAGTTTTTGCATAAATCCAAAGAAGTATTTTCTTGTTTAATGATTTTGCCTCTCCTAGTGCATTATGTTACTGAAACATTAAGGCTGGCTGCAAAGATTTGATGTTTGTCGTATTAGGTCATTGGAACTGTACTACTTTTCCTTAACTTCTAAAATGTCCTTCAAGGCAAGTTTCCTTCAGATAAACCTAGCTCATTGTTATGCCTTTGGGTTTCACCATTCACTGCCTTTCTTAGATTCCTTGTAAACTAAAATTAGCTCAGTCGCCAATGCTCCTGTACTACCCAAGCTTTTCTTCCAAAAGAGAAAAATGAAAGGATGCTTGGTAGATTATGGCGCTCTCAACTTTTTCTCCCTTAAGCAAAGGCTAAGAAAGTTGCAGCCTTGAGATTTGTGTTCCTCTGACTGTCATCAGAAAAGCCCAGGGCTTAATTTCAACTAAAGGAATTTGGTTAAAACGCAAAGTGAACTATTAGACCTCACAGGTGAAAAAGCCTTATAACATATTTAACACAAAATTAAATGTTTTTTTGTTAAATTAAAGCTTTTTGCTACGGTGGAATGGAGAGAGGGGAAGATAGTCTATCAGGTTATGTCATGAGCATAGAAATATGATTGCTATTTCCAAGACTGTACATTCCAAATCTGAGTGCATCCTGGGTATGACTCAGATTGTATAAGTATGATGATTAGGGTGGCTGTCTATGTAATTCATCAGGAATTCAGTAAACTATGGTGAGCCCCAAGATTGGAGGGATTTTTTAAACTGTGTTCGAGTAGTACCTCTGGAAATATGAAAATGATTTATATTTTTATGTGACCCATTAACCATCAGGATGTTGGGTTGAATCCAGCCCAGACTGATAGGTTAAAGTCTCTTTGTATTGGTCATAAATGTCCTAATTGAAATGAGCTTGAGGCAGTCTAACCTCATTTTGAATGGTTTGAGCTTGCATTATTGTTACTAAATTGGCATCTTGTTCCGATTGATGATGTGGGAAATGGAATATCATATTAGTACAGTAAAGGTTCTCCTCTTCTCTTCTCAGAGTTGATGGAAAACAAAGACAGCTTTTCTTTGTATCCTACTGTGCAAGACTTGATGCTGTCACTGTTGGCAGAGAAGAAAGGCATTGTGTTCACCAACTTGATTGACAGCCACCATAACAAAAAAATTATTTTAAAATAGTTTCACTTACATGCACATGCATACACATAGCCAATCTGAAATTACAATTGTTTTTAGTAATATTTCTTCATGCTCACTATAAAAATGAATTGTTATGAATCTTACAGACAAATGATATGTGTTTTTTCTGAAAATGACTGAGTTATTTCTGATTTTCTTCTACTATTTGGAAATGTCAATAGTTTATATTCCTTTATAAAATGAGCAACATTCAGTGTTTAAACCTGAACATACTCAAAAGAAGCAGTTTTAATGATGGATAATATATATATTCTGAAAGTTGAAATTATTTGGCAGTAGAATAATTTGAGCATTTTGGATACCTCCTCAAAAGTGTATTCTGCAATCTCTATCTCCAAATATCCTTGGATGGCTCTGATTTAACTGAGATCTATTGGTTGCTGGTGAAATAACCTGTGGAATTGGAAACCAACATTAACTTGCATTTAAAGCTGAAAATCATCCCAAAGTGCTTTGGAGTGAGTTTAGACATTGAACCAAAGAAGATGACATTCAGAGAGTTTCCAAAATCTTAGTCAAAGAGGTGGGTTTTAAAGGACGAGAGAGGCTTGTCAGTGGGACTCTAAAGAGTTGTATGTATGTATTGAAGGCTTGATCACAAATGGTGGAGCAAAGTGGGGAGCAGGAGAGAAAATGTACTGAGACTGGAATCAGAGGAACAATAAGTTCAGGGTAGGAATGGAAAAGGGATTTAAATTTTGAGACATTTCACGACTGGGAGCCAAATGTAGATCAAGGAGAACGAGTGTTCATTAAGCAGAGCTGGTTTGGGATTTAATACTGGCAGCAGAATTTTGGATGCGTTGATATCTATGAGAAATGTGGGATGGGAGGCCAGTTAGGACAGCATTGGCAAAATACAAAAAGACTTGGAGTTTTATGCCATTCATAATCTCAAAGCACGTTACAGCCAGTGAAGTATTTTTGGAGTATAGTCACTGTTGTAGTGTAGAATCGAACCTATGGTTGACACAGGCAGGGTTTCAGCAGCAAATTGACTTGGATTGTTGGAAGTAAGCAATTTTTGTGATTGAGAGAATATTAGAACCTCAGTTCAGGATCGAGCAGGATGCCAAGATTGTCAACAATCTGGTTCAATCTGAAACAATGGCCAGGAGGGGCCTGGAGTTAGGTCTTCTCAGTGTTTAGCTGCATTAAATTATAAATCATCCAAGACTGCATTTTGGGCAGCAAGTCTGACAACAAAGTGATATCGAAGGGGCCTGATGGAATTGAAGTGCTAGGTATTATGTGCACGTGTGTGTGCGTGAAAACTTTGGATGATGTTTTCAGGGATAGCATGTTGAGGAAGAAATGGATTTTGGTCAAGGATGGATCTTCGAGGGAATATAGTGATGACCATGCAGGCATAGGATGAGAATTGATGGAAATGTTGTGGCTAAAATTGAACCAAAGAGAACCAAGAAGTGGAGGAGAGGATTTTTAAAAAATTCACTCCTAGGATGTTAGCATCACTGGCAAGGCCAGCATTTATCACCCATCCCTACTGCCCTTCAGAAGGTGAGCTGCCTTCTTGAATGTTGCAGTTCAGGAGTGTAGGTATTCCCATCATGCTGTTAGGGAGGGAATTCCAGGATTATGACACAGTGAAAATATAAGAATGGTGATATATTTCCAAGTCAGGATGATGTGTGACTGGAAGGGAAACTTGCAGCTGGTGGTGTTCCCATGCATTTCCTGTCCTTGTTCTAAGTTGTGGAGGTTGTTGGTTTGGGAGGTCCAATTAAAAAAGCCTTGGCAGTTGCTGTTGTGCATGTTGTAGGCAGTATACATTGTAGCCACAGTGCACCGATGATGGGAAGGAGTGAATGCTGAAGATGGTGGATGTGGTGCCAATCTAAATGGGCTGCTTTGTCTTGGATGGTGTTGAGCTTCTTGAATGTTTTTGGAGTCATCCAAACAAGTGGAGTGGGTTCCATTACACTGCTGACTTGTGCTTTGCAGTTACTGGAAAGGCTTTGGGGAGTCAGGAGGTGAGTCACTCACTGCAGAGTACCAGCCTCAGGCCTCTGTTGTAGTCACACTATTTATGCAGCATCTCCAGTTAAATTTCTGGCCATTCTTAGCTGCTTCGAGCAGGAGGCCCTAGATTTGGAGAGGCGCCATGCACCCAGGTCCACTGGTGCTGGTGAGGCTGGGGTGCCACGGCCAGGTATTTACGCCCAACAGTGAGGCCAGCATTGTTCTTCCAACAGCCATAGCAGTGCTGAATGCTAATTGATGTAATTTTGCAACATGTTTTGACCATTGCTTATGGAAGGATGAGCACATAACGATCCGGGGGACAGGGATGCACTTTGTCACTGTCTCCACATTAACTGATCCACTGTCCTTATTCTTCCTTTCAGCATCATTGGAGTAGGGTCGGGAGGAGGAGCAGCAGAGGCCCCCTCTCACACCTGAGGAGCCTGAAGTCTCACCAGCGTCACACCATCTCTACGAGGCAGGCACCAGCGCATTAGCACCTCAGTGGGAACTCGAACTAGTGTCCCGGGGCACAGTGCTGAGGGCACTTCACAGCCACTGGAGGAGCTGGCAGAGACAGAGTGCACATGGCGCCAGCAGTCGGAGGACTAAAGGGGACCAGGCACGTGCTCAATCAGTGCCTGATGATGTGCCTCTGGAGTCGTCTGCGATGCCGGGTGTGCGGGAGCATCTGGGGGAAATACATGAGGCTATGCTTGGCTTGGCCTCCGTTGTGGAAGAGTCTATGCAGACGATTGCTGAAGCAATGAGCCACATGTCCGAGTGCCACGTGTCCTCCATGGAGAGAATGGTGACTCTCGTGGAGAGCTTCCCCCAGGAGACCCATCAGGGCTTCCTGGGGATTCGCTGTGACCAGCAAGCTCTCACATCGGCATTGACCTCAGCTAGTCAGTGCCAGTGTGGGAGATGGTCTGGGCACCAGCTCAGTGCCCATCCATCCACGGTGAGCAGGGAGGTCCAAAGTGACCTCACGTCGGCGCAGCAGCTGCCTGTCGTCTCTGCGGGCACCTTTCAGGGCGCTCTGGATGAGGGCAGCAGCTCCTCCGCCCCTCTCCCAGTGAGCATAGCATCCGGTGAAGCTGTGATGACTGGGGAGCTGCCAGCTGTGGAACTGGCAGATCCCTCCCAGTCGGGGCCAGCACAGGCTCCACAGGCCAGAGGACACCCACCAAGGTCATCGAGGCCAACAGGACAGCAGAGTCAACTGACTGTCTCAGATGCCACTCCCAGTGATGGGACAACACCAAGACGTAGCACCCGGAAACGAAAACATAAGGCACCTTAGGCACAACACAGGTTTATAGCTGGTGCTTTTGTGTTGGCCTGAGATGAGGTCTTTATGATTTGAATTGGAACACCATTGTCATTTTTTTGGATTAAGTTTCTTTGCTTGTGATATTAAGTTCAGACATATGACCATGGCTGAGGGTGCCTCTTTTCTTCTGCATGTGTATGGTTTCCAAAAATGTTATGAGTGCTTTGTGGGACATTCAGCTTTATTAACAAGGCTCTTAGTTACAGTTCATAACCTGGCAGATTTGGCACTTAGGTGTCGAGTATGGAGCCTACAGCCCAGGCTTGTCCTGGAGGTCCATCTGTGGTGTGCTAGCTGAAGGTTCATTGGATTAAAGCCTCCCGTGTGTCCCTGCCTCCATGCAGTATGCCTAGGTCAGCACCTACCCCCTCAGCATTTCCCTGTGCGTGCTCATCTGCAGACTCACTGCTGGACTTGTGTGCAGCCACTGCGTCAACGTCGTCTTCATCCACTGCGTCCCCCTTTTCCAGCGCAAGATTGTGGAGAGCACAGCATGCAACCACTATCACCAACACACGATCTGGGAGGTACTGGAGTGCGCCCCCTGAGCGGTCCAGGCATCGGAAGCGCATCTTGAGAAGACCAATGGTTCTCTGCACCACAGCCCTTGTGGAGCTGTGGCTCCTATTGTACCGCTGCTCAGCTTCTGTTCTTGGATGGCGGAGAGGCATCATGAGCCACCTTCTGAGGGGATAGCCCTTGTCACCCAGCAGCCATCCATCCAGCCAGGCTGGAGCACTGAAGTGCCCCGGCACCTGGGAGTGTCTGAGGATGTAGGAGTCATGGGAGCTGCCTGGGTACCTTGCACAGACTTGTAGAATCAGCATCCTGTGATCACACAGGATGTATATCCTGGCAGCAGGATAGTGGCGTCTTCTGTGGCCCTTCCGTCTTAGTCTACCTCTTGGCCCTGCACCCCTTGTGCCTGCACCTGTCCCCCCCTGGAGGCTGAATGTGCACTCCTGGCCTCCTCAGAGGAGCTGCCTCCAGTGGAGAATTCAGCTCCCATTCCCAGGCTAAGGGAAGGCTTCTTGAAACCTGCAGGCCCAGAAAAGATAACTCACTGCAGTGTGCTGACCTGAAGGCTAAGAGTGCAGTCAAAGCAGCTGGTATGCGTTTTGAAGTACTGCAGATCACACAGGCAAGTTTCAAAACCTTTGAAAAATAAATGCTTGACTATTCACACTTGTGACCCCAGTGAGCCCTCTTATCCCACCCGTGGATGAGGTTTATACAAATGTCTCCTGCCTGCCTGCCCGTGGCGCCCATGCGCCGTCCCGAAGATTGCACGGGCGCCAAAAAATCAGCGTCTGTTGGGGAGTCAAGGGCCTTAAGTGGCCCGTTAATTAATGGCGGGTGTGCATCGGACATCATCGCGTGCCCGCCCAATGAAATTATCGCGATGGCGCGCAGTGACGTCGGGACGCTTGCCCGACGTCACCGAGCGGACGTGCAGGGCCTGTCCCCAAACGCCAAAGGGAAAATTCTGCCCTATATCACCATTTCTTCACCATTGCCAGATCAAAATCCTGGAGCTCTGTTCCTACCAGCACTGTAGGTGCACCTGCGCCATATGGACTGCAGCTGTTCAAGAAGGCTGCTCACCACCACCTTCTCAAGGGCAATTAGGGATGAGCAATAAATGTTGGCCTAGCCAGCAACACCCACATCCTGTGAAAGAATAAATAAAATGAGAAGTATATCTTTTGCCACATATCTTGCACAGGCTGATTTCAGGAGCGTTTGCAAAGTGTTCCTTCGAAAGCTTTAAATTAATTGAGATACATGCTCCACACTTTTTCACTGCTGTTCTAAAATGCAGCAATCCACAATTTTTAGTAATATTTTTTGGTGCTTTTCTTCATTTCTCCAACTGTACATAATGAGCATTGTAAAAGGTTTGTCTGGGCTTCTGTTAACCTTCAGTGTTGAACTGCACCATACCAAGGAATACGTACATTTATTACAAGCAGTATTAAGGTTCAAAAGAAGCACTTTGCTCAAAGTACTGTAGCAGCTGCATTACTAATAACTGTGAGCAGTCTTGAAGTATTGCTGAGGCAATATGTTGTCAACTACAGCAGGGAAACATGGTATTTACGTAACTGAAGTGGAGAATTTTGTGGTTCCAAAGAGAATTAGCAAAATCTGTTGTCTGTACAACCTGACCTTTATTGTTTCCTCTTATGTTCTTTTTCCTGAACAGAGCAACATTTTCCTGATGTTATGCTGGGTGAAGAATTTCTTAGTCTGAATTTGGATCAAGTATGCAGTTTGATATCAAGCGATAAGCTAACAGTTGCCTCAGAAGAAAAGGTACATGCCTTTCATTTATTAGATAAAGGTTTGAGTTTAAATGTAGTTGTTACTATCCTTGTAAAGACCGGTAACTTTAATGGAGAGATATGAAATTCCCAGTGACTGAAAAAATTGCATGTAAAGATTTCATGTTTTAAGACTTTTACTATAACAAACTAAAATCAACAAAGACTAAACATTAGGCAACTAATATCCTAACTGCAGAAATGGCATTTCCCCATCAGTTGATTAACACAACTGAAAAATAGTTTATGCCACATTTATACATTATCCCCCACACTCAGCAAAGCTATAGCCTTGTGGGTTAAGTCTGAAACTTGCCCTGACTATTCAACAGGCTCCCTTCTCCCTGCTACACCAGGGTGAGTCTTCAAGCATCCTTTGAAAGCCCCATCACCCAACCTCCTGAGTTTCATTGAACTGACTTCCAGCAACAAGGCATCTTGTGGAGACTTCTTGGTCTTTAAATATCTACAAGTTCCATCCCTTCAAACAGAGAATCCGTTGTTACTAGAATTCTTCTTGGTGATTAAGACACAAACTGCCTTTCTCTTTGCCTAGCACAGCAGCAGCTGTTTTCAGCCTCCTTCTCCAGGTGTCTGTCTGCCTGGGAGTCTGTGTATAGCAAGACCAGTTGTCCCTCTCTTGTGTCAGGGTGTGAAAACTGACACTTGATTTTCTATGGGTTTCGGCCTGTTCAACCTGATAGCTACCCCCATTCTAGGACATTCTGGTTTACCTTAAAGGAAATTGTTTGAAACATCAACGCCTTATAAAGCCTCGCATTAGTGGCATATCATACCATTGATTACCACCGTATCCATGATTAGAATGCGTTCCTGGTACAATGAGTATTCTGGCAGAGGAAGGGAGAATTTGACTTGGTATCCAAGAAAAAACTTTTGGACTTCACAAATTGTTCATCATTATGTCCATGTTTAAAATGAGAGAAGATTGACCTTGACCCACGTATTTCAAGATCTATAGAGTTCTAGCATGGTTCCTGCTTTCACAAGTAGTTTTTTTAACAAGAAAGCAGGGATCCACTGGCTTAAATTCCTTTCAAATTGATTTTACTAGGTATACTATCTGGAATTCTTATCTATAGCAGATACTTCCATTAAATTTTCTGCACATCACAGTTAAAACTGATTGTCAGGAGGTATGCCAAGATTATTTGCACATTTTTGGCCTTTGTAACTTTTCGTGTCCAACAAATCCCGTTTGGGCTTGTCTGATAACTGGCCTATCCTGTGTGCAAATCTGAAAAACTGGGAAGTTGACAAAAGAAGTGATCATGCGTGTGATTGTTATTTTCAAATTAAGAAAGTCTTTGCTTTTACTTTCAGAACATAGATGTTACTGCACAGCACTTCATTTTCATCTTGTGAATGTTCTGAGATGCTTTTTTTTACTTCTAGACAGTATAATTGCTTTTTTCATGTTTAAAGCTACTGGTACATCAATCTCAGTGTGACATGAAGCCACTTGGGGAGAATCGTGTGATAGATCCTTAGGAAGGGCCTGACAAAAATCTGGGCGCATACACGCACAAAAAAACACACATGCCTCTACAAGCCAGTCATTGCTTGGAGTTGGATGCCATAGTTTCACCATTAGTCACCCACATAACGTTCTTTATATGGTGCTGGCCCTGTAATGAATAAATATTAAAAATAACATGGATACAAAATGAATTGACGTTTCTGAATGATGCTAAATGGGTGCTAGCAGTTATTTTTAATAACTAATCTGGGATATTGATATAATGCATACACCAGAGTAAAATTTGTGACTTTAATTTGACGATTTACTGAAAGAATGTTTTGAGTAAAGGTATATCTAGCTTAATGTACTCTATAAAGCAAACACACCCCTTAAAATTGGTAAATGAGTAATTTTTCGATTGCTGTATCACACCTGTTACTTAATAAGGGAATTTCAAATCTAGCACGGATAAAGCCTCATTGGCTTTATACGACCTGCATGAAATAAGTTTAGCATGGCTAAGGCACGAAAGTGTCCTTAATTTGGCAGTAATTGGCATTTTTACTGAGAGACCAAGAAGATAACTGCTAGGGAGATAGAAAATGTCATTCTGATGCAATGCAGTGATGTTGTCTGCCTTGTCACAGTGGTAGCAATCTCACTTTGGAATCAAAAGGTTGTGGTTCAAACCCCATTCCAGAAACTGAATATGTAATCTCGCTGACACTTCACTCCAGTACCAAGGGAATATGCTTTACAATTGAAGGCGTTGCCTTTAGGATGATGCATTAAACCGAGGCCCAGTATGGACCCCTCCGGTAGATGTGAAAGATTCCCACAGCCTATTGCAGAAGAGTAAGAGAGACTTGGAGAAATTTGTATTCCTTAATCTCCTGAGATTTGGGTCAAAGGCAAATTGGTAGGCAGGATTTATGGAACTTTACTTTTCACATACCCAAATAGCCTTCCTGGGCAGTGATAACAGTTGATGCTGAAATAGGTGAAAATATTCTATTGTCCCACCATAACAATGACTATCTTGAATAACATGAAAGTCCACAAAAAAAAGGTCAAGGAAAATGAGAAATTGATTCTCTAATTTGGAAATGATCAAGTTTTTAAGAGGTTAAAGATTGCAATTAATGTATAGTTGTAAAAAATTCATATGTCCCCTTTTAAATCTCTGATACATACTCCAAAACTCCTCTTGGACCAGCATGAAACACCTCGAGGCTTTTCCACAACACCGTAATAGAATATATTTATGTATATATTTATAATACTGGGTTTGTCTAAACTCTGGTTTAGCTGGTTTTGTCTCTGGAGTATTAAAGGAAACACTTAAATTCCTTCGGGAAAAGGAGGTTTTATTAATGGAACTTACGAGTGCAGTGTTACGATCATACCTAATGTTATTCGCTGAGCAATCCAAATCCCAGAGGGAAACTTTTCTTATTGATCATAGCTTTTTTTTATATTTTGAAAGCAAGGGGAAAACTACTGATCCCAGAAGCATAGAATCCCAGTAACACTTTTAGGATTTTAAAATTAAAAGATTTATTAACAAGAAGAAAAAAAACTTAAACACACGAGTAAAATTACACAGCTGAAACAGTCTTACAAAATATTCCCCCCCCAAAAAACCCACTTGGTCAGAATGCACTAGTAGACTACTTGGCAATAGCTCTCTTATAGATTTCTAGCCATAAAAACCCAGTAATATTATCCAAGGCAAAAGCTGCTGCTACTTAATAAAGTATATGACTTCTCAGTCTCTTCCACTCTACTGTGAAAATCTGAAGGAAGTTCAGAAACAGACTGCTATCTGAAAACAGACTTTTCTGGCTTGTAACTGGATAGCTGCTTCAAATTCAACTTTTCTCAGCACAGATCTGGTCTCAGGACATGTGCTCCACACAGCCACCTCGACTAAACATCTCCCTTAAATATCTTTTTTTCCCCTTTCATCCTACATTCCATTGTCCTAAGCACCTTTTAGAGCTCAACTTATCTAAAATATAGAAATCTTTTGTGCCTTCCTATTGCCTCCACTTCCGGGTCAAATAAAACTTAACCTTCCCTTGTTTACTTATGAGACCTTTGTAAGTTGTAAAAGCCCCTTAAACTCCCTTTGAAATTTAGCAGCTGAAAAGTTATGTCCTTACCTATCACCTAATGCAAATTTTAAAACCCAGCTTATTTACTTGTAATTCCAACTTCACCATAGCCTCTCATAACAATGCATGCATCTAGTACCTTTACCTTTCATCTCTCAGAGATGAGAGCAGTCTTTACTAACCTTCCCCCAGTTTAATTACCTATGGACATGCACAGGCATGTACATACGCACGCGTATATACACACACACACACACACACACATATACAACCTTCTTTAAAGAATACCACCACATTCCCAAAAATAGAAAAAAAAACCTCTTCACAACAGTTAAATCCAGTTTGAAAATTTCTTGTCTCCAGACTGTACAATAAACATCACAGTTCTGCTGGGCCGCCAGTCACTAAACCTGTAAAATTTGATCCAAATTCTTTTCTATCATCTTGTACTCTAGGCTGCTGCCAATCAATACTATTACCTGGCTACCAAAGAATGATTAAAAAGGGCTAAGTGCTAAGCGCCAACTGATTACGATGAAGGACGCGCTACATAATTGGGATGAGCTCAATTTACATGGCGCAAAAAAAGCATGTAGCATAGTGGACATAGAACCAAAGTAATATTTAACTGTAAGGCCGTATGCTGCGGAAATAGTCTGTTTTCATTCAGAATGGGGTGTACTCATTAATAATTCAAAGCCTATAAGATTAGTTTAGCTAGAATAGCCAAAAATGAATTTTGTGATAAACCAATCTCACCCCATGTAATTTTATGATGATTAATCACTTTTTAAATATTTAGTCAGTAATTTTAGCTGTGAAAGTGCTTAATTTCATAGATTTCTGGATATGTTATAGAAGATATAAATTGTGAAAAAATCCATGAATTATAAAGGTTGGTCATGATTTTGCAGTGGTAATGACGGCGCAACCGTCAATGTTCACCATTAATAATCCACTGAAAATGACAGCAAATTTGGGAGTCTGCCGCATGCAGAAATCCAGAAGTTGTTGTCTGATTCTCCAAAGGGTATGCTGTTGAGGCACCCCCAGACTACAATCAATTGGGAAACTAATGAACTATGAACTTTCATTCTTGCACTGTTCATCTTGCTGTAAAAATTCTTGAAAAAGTTGCACTTTGATTGGGTTTTTAATGGCATACTAATTTTAAAATTACTGCTTCACTGGTCTTGAAAAGTTAGTTTTATATTTGTGGAATGTCAAATTTCTCCATTATGTGTAAAAATAAAATTCCACATTTTAAAGGAAAGAATGATTTTTATCTTTAGCTTCTATCTTAATTCCATCATGGTCATTGAGCTCACCATCTGACATTCTCAATTAAAAGTACAGAGATACAGTGCATTTAACTTCTCAGTTTGCTGTCCATGAGAATACTTCAATGTGATTGTATGCTTACTCTGCTTGTTGACATCGCTGCTGCTTGAAGATTCCCTTGACTTGGTGCAAATTTAAATTGCTGCTGAGAAAAGTGAGATCGCTAAATCTTTGTGTACAGCTTTATTTGAGATTGGCGCCGAATGGCATTGCTTTGCTGCAGACCACAAAATCTGGGTCATTAAAAACATTCGGATTTCAGATATTTACAATGGGCATCAAGGATATAATTTTGTAGTGTTACTAATGAAGGAAGCATTTTGGTTAGTGATATTCATTAACAGCAATGTTATAAATTTCCATAGTACTAAATTCATAAAACTACATGTATGGCAATTACATTACTGGGGATATTCATGCATAACCAGCTGATTTGATCTCCTTAGCATTTCAAGATTCAAAATAGTCTTGTGGCCAATAACATTACTGTGCTGCTTATCACTATTTTAATTGCATTACAAGGTATCTGACTGTTGACCAAGATTTATATGGATAAATTTTCTTTTGGAGGTTGTAGGATTCTGAAATCCAATTTAACATTAATTTTAAGACTCAGGGTCTGACCAAAAATGAAACCACTGGGTACGAGTGTGTTTAGACAAGGTTCACAAATTTATTAAGTTATCAAAACAAGTAAGTTATCAAAGCAAGGCAATGGGCCAAGTGCTGGTAAATGGGATTAGGTAGGTAGGTCAGGTGTTTCTCATGTGTCGGTGCAGACTCGGTGGGCCGAAGGGCCTCTTCTGCACTCTGTGATTCTGTGAAGTACAACAAAAGTGACTTGACAAGGCTGTGGACTTGACTGATTCACCACAGAATACCAGCCCTTGGTTGGTTGGGGTGCTGTCTCTTCTGAAATTCTTCTTCTGTCTTCTTTCTGCTTTCTGAGCACACTACCACTGAAAAGCAGGCTTTATTAACCCTTTCCAAATCACAAACACAGCCTTACCAATAGTATCCCTGAACTCTGGTCCAGGCAGTGCATGCTTAGATTCTGACTGGCTAGGTGAGGCATGTACAGTGCAAGGTCACCACCTGATGTCCATTCTTCCAGGATAGGAAGCATGATTAGCTCATTTTGTCTGAATTCCTAACTAAATCAGACACTTCTCTTACTTTGTCTGTGTGTTGTTGTTGATTAGATCAGTTGCTTTTAAATGAAGCTTTGTGGGTAGAGTTTAGGAATAAAAAAGGGGCAGCCACATTGTTAGGTGTTTATTATAGACCCCCAGATAGTGGGAAATTGAGGAGCAAATATGTACACAGTTTGTGGAGGTGTGTAAAAACAATAACAATAGGGTAATTATATTAGGTGATTTCAACTTTCCCAACATCAGTTGGGGTAGACATAGTTTTATGGGCTCAGATGGAGTGGATTTCTTGAAATGTATACAGGAGAACTTTTTAGGTCAATATGTAGAGAGCCCAACAAGGGACGGCACAGTGCTGGACCTAATTTTGGGGAATGAAGCCGGACAGGTGGCTGAGGTGGTGGTGGGGGAGCATTTTAGTGATAGCGACCTCAACATGGTACAATTTAAGCTTGTTATGGACAAAGAAATAGACAAGTTGCAAAAAAAATGTTTTGGATTGGGGGGAGTGAATTTTAGTAACACAAGGCAGGATCTGGCCAAGGTAGACTGGGAACAGCTACTTGTGGGGAAATCTACAGAGGAGCAGTGGGGGGCATTCAAAAAGGAAATGGGGAAGGTACAGGCTCAACATGTTACCTCTAGGGTGATAGGAAGGAGTAACAAGCCCAGAGAACCATGCATGACCAGAGATATTCAGGATACGATGAGAAGGAAAAGAGAGGCTTTTAGCAGGTACAAGGGAAGCAAATCAGTGGAGACATTAGTGGAGTACAGAAAGTGCAGGGTGGATCTTAAGGAAGCAATTAGGAGAGCAAAGAGGGGATATGAGAAAGCTCTGGCTGGTAAAAGTAGGGAAAATCCCAAGATATTCTATAAGTATATCAATGGGAAGAGGATAACCAGAGAAAGAGTAGAGCCCATTAGGGACCAAGAGGGCAATCTATGGGTGGAGCCAGAGGACATCGCTAGAGTTTTGAACGAATACTTCACATCCGTCTTCACCCAAGAGAATGAGGATGAAGGTATCGAACTCGGGGAAAGAGACTGCGAGGTTCTTGAGCAAATCGATATAGGGAGTGACAAGGTAGTGGAGGTGTTGGCAGGCTTAAAAGTGGGCTGGATGATCTGTGTCCCAGACTGCTGAGGGAGGCAAGGGAGGAGATTGCAGGGGTTCTGACCCAAACTTTTAATTCACCTCTGGCACGGGGGAGGTGCCAGAGGACTGGAGAACAACTAATGTGGTTCCGCTATTTAAGAAAGGTTGTAGAGATAAGCCAGGGAACTACAGGCCAGTGAGTCTCACATCAATGGTAGGGAAACTATTGCGAAAATTCTGAAGGAGAGAATTTATCTCCACTTGGAGAGGCAAGGTTTGATCAGGGATAGTCAGCATGGCTTTGTCAGAGGGAGGTCATACCTACCAAATTTGATTGAATTTTTTGAGGAGGTGACCAAGTGTGTAGATGAAGGTAGTGCAGTTGATGTAGTTTATATGGATTTCAGCAAAGCCTTTGACAAGGTCCCACATGGGAGACTTATAAAGAAGGCAAATGCACATGGGATACAGGGTAATTTGATAAGGTGGATTCAAAATTGGCTTAGTTGTAGGAGACAGAGGGTGACGACAAAAGGATGCTTTAGTGACTGGAAGCCAGTGTTGGGTTATTATTAGTCATCTATGTCGTTTATATAAACGACGATGTGGGGGTAGGATTAGTAAATTTGCGGATGACACAAAGATTGGCCGGGTGGTTAACAGGGAGGTTGAGTGTCTTGGGCTACAGGAAGATATAGACGGGATGGTCAAATGGGCAGATAAGTGGCAGAGGGAATTTAACCCTGAAAAGTGTGAGGTGGTACACTTTGGAAGGAATATTTTGACAAGGACGCATTCAATGAGCGGCATGGCACTAGGAAGTTCTGAGGAACAAAGGGACCTTGGCGTGTATGTCCATAGATCTCTGAAGGCGGAAGGGCATGTTAGTGAGGTGGTGAAAAAGGCATATGGGACACTTGCCTTTTTCAATCGAGGCATAGATTACAAAAGTAGGGAGGTCATGTTGGAGTTGTATAGAACCTTGGTGAGGCCACAGCTGGAGTATTGTGTGCAGTTCTGGTCGCCACATTATAGGAAGGATGTGATTGCACTGGAGGGGGTGCAGAGGAGATTCACCAGGATGTTGCCTGGGATGAAACATTTAAGTTATGAAGAGAGGTTGGATAGACTTGGGTTGTTTTCGTTGGAGCAGAGAAGGCTGAGGGGCGACCTGATCGAGGTGTACAAGATTATGAGGGGCATGGACAGGGTGGATAGGGAGCAGCTGTTCCCCTTAGTTGAAGGGTCAGTCACGAGGGGACACAAGTTCAAGGTGAGGGGCAGGAGGTTTAGGGGGGTTGTGAGGAAAAACTTTTTTACCTAGAGGGTGGTGACGATCTGGAATGTGCTATCTGGGAGGGTGGTGGAGGCAGGTTGCCTCACATCCTTTAAAAAGTACCTGGATGAGCACTTGGCACGTCATAACATTCAAGGCTATGGGCCAAGAGCTGGTAAATGGGATTAGGTGGGTAGGTTAGGTGTTTCTCACGTGTCAGTGCAGACTCGATGGGCCGAAGGGCCTCTTCTGCACTGTGTGATTCTGTGACTGTCTGCTTTTTGGAGGCCAACCTGCTGGGTGATATATTTTACTGTGGCTGTAGCGTTTGGAATGGCTATTTTACTTTCAAAAACATATTGCAAAGCTATTTGTAACTTTAAACCAAGCTATATCAAGCTAATACAGAGGATTACAAAGTAGGCAATACTTAAAAATCTATACCAAGTGGGTGCAACATAAGTGGATAGCAATCATCAGTATTTACAAGGTGGGCTAGGTAAAATATTCTTACAAATTCAGTTGGTACAGTCACAAGTGATAAAAATCAAAAGGGATTGTGAAGTTAAACTTGATACAAAAAATACATTTAGATACTTTGATTCTGTATTATAACTACACTAAACTAACTTCCATCAATCCTGTTATTTCAGTTAGCTCAAAATGGAAAATATGTTTCTCACCCTTCTGCGTTTCATGGCATTGTTTATAACAGACTGTATTGTAAGGATAGAAGTGTTTGAGAAACATTGCCTGAGTTTAGCTGACCAGCATCTCAAAGAATTATCAAATTTTTTTTCCAGCAACACTGGTGCAATATTTAATTATTAAAACCTGACTAAAACCTTCCAAACAACTTCCATACTGATGTTAGGTATAATCCAACTTTGTGAGATATTCCGATCACCATTACTGCTCATTTTCTTCCACCATTTCAGCTTCTATACTGTTGTCCCTGGCTCACAGACCTAGCCAGTGACTTACTTCTGTCAATGCTGCCCTACATCTGGCTGCTGGAAGGTGTCTGACAGCAGCCCTAGTTGATCACTTGATGAATTTTATTTTATTTTATGTCACTCCAGACACCCTTCAAAAAGGTAGTTCTTTTAAAATTAGCATTTACTTCTATTTTACATTAAAATAGTCATTTTAAGAATCCTTTGCAAATTCAAGCCCCATTTTTCTTTCTAAGAAAATTTGATGAGTGATCTTAACAAAGCTGATGTTTTTCACGATATGAGGTATACATTGTAATAAGGTAGGAAAGGTATTGTAACTTTGTTTTGGTGAATATTATTTGTGTGTACTTCTGCACAGGAGCCTCTTTAATCTTTGCTTAGTTCAAGAAATAAGTCCACTGGAAGGTCATAGCCAGTGTTTTAGCATCTGTTACCAACAGTAAAGTTTTATGATTAACTAAGAAAAAGTGAGCAGTGTGATTTATTTTGACTTTTGGTGCATAACTTCATTTAGTTTACGTAGTTAAATGTAGCTTTGGGGCTGTTGTGTCTCGCATATATAGCGTGTCAAGTTCAAGGACGAGGAAACAGAATCCACATGCCACAGGGCAGATGCCTCCTTCGTTCAAGTTTTAAAACCAGACTGCCTTTATCTTTAATATGATCCTCAAATAAAAAACTTACCAACACTTAACTGCCCCAATTACAATCTTAAAAGAATATTTCGCTGATATGTTAATTAAAGGAAATAGAATATGACATCTGTCACCCATACAATATTCTGGATTACTTCAGAATTATAGATGAATCCTTGAGTACCTCAAATCTGGCAACCTCAGGACCGAGTTATTGCCGGATTTCAGAACTTGCTGCTTTTTAGGGGAAAAATATCAGAACGCTTTAATTCAAATTGGAATGCCTTATTTCAGCAATGTAAGTTAATGGCCACGTCACTGCTGATATTAATTTACTTCTCATGCATTGGACTTAATAACTTCATGCCTTTCCCCACTTCCCTGCATCAGTGCACCCTGTTTAAAATGTGAAAAGATTAAACTGAAATTATGTTAAAAATACCCTGTAGTTGTAGCAGAAAACTATTTGTTTTTTATTAGTGCAAGATTGTACAATACTCTTTAATACCTCTCTTTGAACTGACTCGGGCCAACTGCAAGAAGGCAACTAGTACCCATGGAACTTAAAGTCTTTTGGGAATCAAGTGTAATGTTTGAATTTAAGCTTTTGGGTTTCTGCTTGGGTGGCCTTAATGGCATCAAAGCATGATACAGGTATCCTGTACTATAGCAAGAATAGGCATATGTCCTGATTCCAAGTACAAATATAGCTAAGTATTCTACCCCTTTGGATTCTTCAAGAGTCTTTTGTTCTTCCGGGGGGAGTTCTGCCACATATGCGCTGGGTCAGGTGGGTTCAAGGTACGCTGGAGCATTGGAAAAGATGTCTGGTTTTTGGACGCCACTGGTTTTTGGGTAGCCAGATTTAACGCACTGTAGCTGTACAATATGTTATGGCACAGCAGATGGTAAATGCCGAGCTGCTCAAATCCCAGAGGGAAATTTTAAACAGCTGCCAAAACGGTTTTTGCAATTTGTATAGTATGGGGAGCGGTCCTGAAATCAGGAAATGATTTCCCTGACTACTTGTGATGATTTTATAGTAAAGTAAACGTTTATTAAAAGAATAAAGAAAAAAATAAAACAAGGTTACATTTAAACACAAGAATGGCTTCACACAGTAAGCAGCACTTTAAAACAGTTCCACAAATCTTAACTTAACTATCCTCAGAGCTAACCTTTCCCTTTTCTGTTCAGCAACTATCCTTAGATTTTAAAATCTATAGAATTCCAGTGATTTTTACCACACTGTGCCTTTTACCCTTGGGGTGCCCTCTGAGGCTGACAGCAACTGGGACTTCTGGTCTGGCCTTGCCCACACTGTCGTCTTGGAGTTCTGCCCAGCTATCCTGCTGCCTTCTGGGAGATCTGACCAGCCTGTCACATAGGCTTCAGTATTTCTATAAATGCATTCCTTCCCTTTGATCTCTCTATTGTTTCAACCAATCTCTTCAGGAATCCTTTTTTCCCAGCATTGATTAAATCCTCCTTTACTTTAGCTCTTAGACTTGTAAAAACAAACTTACCCTATCTTTACCTCACTTCCTTGCACCTTTTCACAACCTGCATATATCCCCCTTTGAACTAAAACAACTCAATTCAAACTATTCCTGTTACTGCTTTATATAAAACTCTGAAGTTCCTCTTGGTTCAGTAACATGTCAAAACCACTTGTTGTTGACTTTAGACACTTGCCGTCACTCTGGCTCTTAATCGAATTACAACCTGACTTTCAACACATAAGAAAATACGCCAGGGTTATTACCAGAAGAAAAATATTACAATTTCTTGTTTTCTTGACAAATAGAAATTGGCATCTACAGATGATAATTCTATTTTTTCACCATCATAAAGTGCCACTGGACTATATCTAAATAATGTTTCACTTAATGGGTTTACAGTTTTAGTAAAAGTTACTAAACCTATTTTTGAAAATGGTTGCTGTAGTATCTTTGTACTAGAACAGCATATATTTAACATTTTAAAATGTTCATTATATACTTGTTCTGCAGTATAATAAGTACTTTTGTTTAAACAGTTCCATAATTTTCCCCATCCAATTTAACTATTATAAATACTAATATATGAAAGGGATTTAGCTTGTTCATTTTCCAGTACTACGACAGTTGTACACTTTAAGCCAGTTCTCATTACTTTCTATTCATGTTCAAGCAATAGTTTACTTTCTGCGTACTGATACAATCCTGATCTCTTCAAACCCTTGTACAAACACCAAACTAACTGATGGTGTAAATTAGGCAAAACATTTTAAAGCTGATATTGGGAAGTTTGTGTAAGAATTGCTCGCTTGACTTGATGCCCTACTACTCAATGCAATACTAGTATAGTTTTAACTTGTTAATTTACTGGAATTTTTGAGGGGTAATTTAAGCAATGGATAAAGGATATTGTAGTAGTTATAGTTCACTTATATTTTCAAAAGTTTTTTGATGCATTCCCTCCTGTGAAGCTAATAAGGATAAACTCAAGGCTATGGAACAATTGTCAAATTTTGCTTGCTAATGCTCCCACAAAACATTTTGGGATGTATTACCATGTTAACTGTGCTTAATAAATGCAAGTTGTTGTCCAGATGGTTAGAGAAGTAACATGTAACAGAAACCACAGGGAATATGGTAGATTTTAATGTGCATAGTTATAAACTAATATATATATCATATTAAGTAAGTTTAATGGATGGATTTTAGTGCTCTGTGGTAAAGGGGTGGTGCTCACTGCTGACTGCAAAGAAAGCTGCCCACAAAGACCTTGCGATCTCTGATGTGGATTTCATCTTTCTCGGCATTCATGTAAATCTGGCGCCAAGTCAAAGCGATCTCCAAGCATCCAGCAACTTTGACCCCATCAAGAGGGTAAGCAGCCAATCACATTGAAGAATTCTCCCAGATCGCAAACCAGAAAGTTAAAAGCACTGATTATTCTTCACTTTTTTTAAATATGATTTTACAGAAAGTGAAATAAAAGATAAAGTCATACACCTGGGATTAAAGTAGAAGCTGAAGTGTAAATTTTAACAAACTTATGTTAAAAATATGTGAAATTTTTATCCTAATAGAGATATTTAACATTTCATAAATATAAAATTAGATATTCACTGGCAGAGAGGTTGTTCAGTAGTAATTATAAACTTATCATTTGCATCTCATTCAACAAGCATAATGTTTTCAAGGGTTTTTACAGTGAGACTAATAGCATTAAAGTAGAAGTTTTCAGTAATTTGGAGATTTCTAATTGATTGCATTCCAGGGGACTTGCAGCCCACCCTGTGGAGAAGCATAGGATCACTGACAGAAACTTTTGGAGTTATATATGTAACTGCCTACATGTGGAATCCAGTAGTTGCTGTCAATTTCAGAGAAGTATTGACAGTAAATGCTGATAGTTTCGCCATTGTTACTACCACAAAACCTCGAAGAGACTAGTAACCTGAAAAGAAAGGAATCCCCAAACAACGCAGATGAAAGGAATTGATGGACAAGATTTCACTTTTTAAAACTTTCTCTAACAGTCAAGCCCCAAATCAACATAAAATTAAGCAAACGTTAACAGACACATGGTGTCTCCCCCCCCCCCCAAAATCTTTAGCTGAGGGTGAGGTGGGGAATTGTATAGTTCAGTCCCTGGAGTTCTCCTGCTTCTGACCCTAACAGGCATTCTGCATCTGTGAGTGTTGCAGCACAAGCTTTAACTTGATATCCCAAAAGCTTCTGCTTCTCTTTTTGGTTAGCTAACTCCCATCTCCATAGCAATCTCAACCACAATTTAACTTCTCGAAAGTGATGCTATACCCAGGAAATCCAATTACACACCTTTGCAGAATTCTCTCTAGCTTCACTTTGGATTTAAAGAGACATCTCACAAACACAAGTCTTTGCAAAGTGCAGAATTTGTCACAACTCTAAAAACATCTGGTCAATGTAAGGCAAATATTCATAAGTCAAAGTAGTTGGGTGCATCTGGAAGGCATTGGGCCATTGTCAGAACAAATTTTTACCAACATGCAATAGATCCTTGGTAAATATGATGCTTAGCTTTGGTCATCCTACCTCAAAAGGAATATGGATTCATTGGATAGGGAAGATTGAGTGGGATGATTTTAGGACTTGAGGGTCTAGGTTAGGAAAAGAGGTTCATACATCTAAACAAACTGTCTCGTGATTGGAATCTTTCACCTTAATGCTGGGGAGAAAATAAGTTGGTTTCCCAAAGTTGGGAGTTTACACTTGCTAGTCTCCATCATGACCCAGTTTGACATTGAGAATGGTACACTTGGTCTTGCCAGTCAAATCTTACTATCTACAGAAATATGACTCTCCCTCAGGGGAAACACTCGCCCGTAGGTCCATCTGTAAAGAAAACAGCTCCATTGAAAACAAAGGCAAGGGAGGTCATCACTGACTGCAATAAGCAGATGGAGAGATGGGTGGAACACTACTTTGAGTTGTACTCCAGAGAAAACACTGACCGAGGAAGCTCTAGACACCATAGGGAGCCTGTGTGTCTTGGAAGAGCTAGATACCAAACCCACATTGGAAGAGCTTAGCAAAGCTGTTGACTCGTTTGCCATTGGCAAAGCTTCAGCTGATGACGGTATAAATCATTAAGCAGGGAAAACTGGCACTCCTGCAGCATCTGCACAAACTTCTGTCTCTGCGGGAAAGGTGGGGTCAGTGCCTTAGAATATACATGATATCAAGTTATGACCTTGTGCAAGAACAAGGGTGACCGTAGTAATTGCAACAACTGTCGAGACACCTCCTTGCTGTGGATTGTGGGAAACGTATTTGCCCCTGTTTCCCTTGTCGGCATACAGATGTATCCCAAATTCCATTGTGATTTCAGAAGTAAAAGATCCACTATCGTCAAGAATTTATTTGTCTGTGAGCTGGAAAGAAATGCTGTGAGCAAAGAAGACCATCAAATATTGCCTTTATTGATCTCACTAACTCGGAATTAGCATGCTTGAGGACTTCAGTTGGCATACAATGACATTTGTGATGGCTCAGCCCGTTCGTCGGATGGGTGACATGGCAGTTGTGTACCCACAGACCTTCTGTGCAGTCAACTGGTTACTTGGTCATGGCCTGCTGGACATTTGTACCTCTACCATAAGGACACCTGCAAGCAAGATACGAAGATAGCAGATATTGACACATACAACTGGGAGACAGTTACCGATGGCTGGGACCTCTTGGGACTGACTGTTCAGAAGGGGCGTCAGAAGAGGTGAGGAGAAGCAGAAAGCTTAGTTGTGAGAACTAAGAGGGCCTAGAGAAAATATAGGCCAGCGAATCCTGAACCTTCTCAGCCAATTGCCTTCATCTGCAGTAAGTACGGCAGAGACTGCCAGGCCAGAGTGGTACTGCTGAGCTACACAAGGCAATGTTTAACACGGTTGACTACCAAGGTGCAAGTCATTGTCTCATGAGATGGAAGACTACCAGTAACACTTCAATGAGGAACTGTTTGACATTGAGGGAAGTACACCTAGTCTTGCCATCACACCTTACGATCAACTGCAGAAATGGGGCTTGTTCTTGGGGCAACATTGGGTTCGCTGCCTGGATTCTTGAAAATCATGGTCTCAAAATTTATTTTTTCATTTTTGAAGGGCTTATGATGGTAGCATTTTTACCTTTGGCGGGGCATCCGCCCTTGCTCATATCAACAAACCTTGGTCAGTGTTTTTGGCCTATTCGGAGTAGGGAATTGTGGGGATGGGTACATATACTGATGCTCCCCCAAACTCCCAAATACTTACTGCTCCTGTTCCCTTCTGATCCCCTTTGAGCCAGCAAGAGTTCACTGGTGGGCACAGGGCTAGTGTAACTGCTAGGACATCACTAGGCAAAGTGCAAGTGAAAGAAAAAGGCTATTTAACTTTGATTTAGACTAGAGGCCACAAGTACAAGATTTCAGCAAGAAGAGAGGTTGGGACATAGCTTTTTAATTAGATTACTAAAATAAATGCTCACTTCAGTTTATTGAGATTTCCACTTGCTTCTTTCTCACCGGCAGGTATTTGAAGCCGTTATCTCTTGGATAAAGTATGACAAAGAAGCTCGCCTGGACCACATGGCAAAACTAATGGAAAACGTTCGTCTTCCTCTGCTTCCACGGGACTATCTTGTACAGGTTAGCAGCAGTGCTCACTTGTAGAGTAGGGACCTAGTGTTTGACAGAGCCCATCAAGATGACTTTTGTAATCGGGAATATGTTTTGCCAGGTTTGAAAAAAAATCATATTGACGCAATTGAACAGAAAAAGAAGTGTAACCAATTTAGGAGCAAAATTCCATTAAGTGTGAAATACTTGACGACTTTCTTTTGCAATGCGCACAGAATCATTTTCCTGAAAATCTATTTGTAAAAAAACTTGTAAAACAATTTGACAGCAAACAGAGATATCTTTTGTAATTTAAGATAACCTATGAAAGAAACATGGGGCTGGATTTTACCAAGGGGATGGGGCACAAAGGAGTCTCGCATAATGGTGAGGGAAGATGGTGGTGGAGCGCCTGTTGCCCACCGCTGCTGTGGCATTTTATCAGCAGTGGGGAAGCTGGTGGATAGCCCTCTAACCCAGAGGCCAGTAAAGCTGCTTAAGTGGCCAACCAAGGATCTCTTCCTATTGCCATAGGCATTTTACCTGTGCCGGCTGGGCTCTTTGCTGCGTGGAGAGACTGCCTGATGAACTCTGACAGCCTCCTCTGATGAGGGACAGTGGAAGGGGTGGGGTCCTCCTATTCGGGCACTGTTGCGCTTGGAAGGACCCTGGCAGCAGTGGACACTCCTGTGACACACCCTCACCCCCTTGACAGTGGCCTCCCTGATTGGCCCTGGTGTCCTCAGACCCCGCATAAAGGTTAGGAGGGCAGTTTGCTTCCATGGTGTTCTGGTTGTCAAGGAGCAGCCCCAGCAGTGGCCTCCACTCCTGGTGGCTGCTGAGCCGCTAGCCCTCTGATTAGCTGGTGGCTTTTGGGGGCAGGTGCCCATCCTTTAAAAGAAGGGAGGCCCATTGGAAAATAATTTGTTCCTGGACAGTGGAAAGATGCGGCTGGGGGGTCGCACAAATGACTGGGGCGGGGTTGATCCCAGCTTTGGGCCATTTGTCAGTGTGCCCACTGTGCCAATTAAAATTCCAGCCACAGAAAATTAACGGCACAGAAGAAGACCATTCAGCCCATTGTGTCAGTGCCAACCAGATAAGAGCTAACCAGCCTGGAATCAGCATTAATTTATTTTATTTTGGAGTCAACTTCAAAATATCAAACTCCTGTTTTCACATTTTAGCAAATTTGATTTGATCCCAAGTGCATGCAAGACATAATCTTATGCTGTTTTTGCACAAAATTGTTTTCCTCTTACAGTCTTGGAGAACCATTTAGCGTTAGTGGTGTGCCATGCTACAGATCATTTTTTTTCCCCTATATCTGGCACAGTGCAATCCTTTTTAATGAGGTAGAAGTTGTAATTGTTAAATGTCAAGCCATATTTGTTGATGTCTGTTGCTGATGTGACTCACACGCCTGTATCCCTGCTGCATGCAGACTGTAGAAGAAGAGGCTTTGATAAAGAATAATAATACATGCAAAGATTTCCTAATTGAAGCCATGAAATACCATTTACTTCCTCTTGATCAACGAGCTGCAATAAAGACAGCGCGCACAAGACCAAGGACCCCAATCAGCCTACCCAAGGTAGGAAAGAAAATGTTTTAAAGTTTGAAATAAAAGCAACTACCTGTTCTTTTCCTGACCAGTAGCTTTGCTAATATGTCTTCTACAGGTATGAGTGCAGACTGATCAGGCTGCTACCATAGTCTAAAACTGCCATCCAATGCTGAACTAAGATTGGTCAGAAGTAACTACGGAAAATTTTCTGCTGGCACATTCTTGACATGGAACCACATTGACCGGCAGCGTTTATCAAGAAATTTTTGGTTTCATGTGTATAGTTTTGGGTTTTTGCACACCTAGCAGGCACTTTATGATGGAATGTGCAATTGGAAAAATACCCTTCCAATATAGGCAGAGATAAACATTGTGTTTGTTACTGTACAACTGGGATAAAGACCCTGTGAACTCATGATGCTGGAGGCATTGTACCATTTATAGTATAGCACCATCAGTTATAGTGATACTGAGATATTGTTTTCAATTGCTCTTGGGATGTGGGTGGTGCTGACAAGGCTTCATTTATTGCCCACACCTAGTTGCTCTGAGAAGATTGTGGTGGACCTTCTTGAACCACTGCAATTCAGTGGAGCCCCTACAATAGTGCCAGGTAGGGAATTTGAGAGCTTTGATGAGTTATGATGAAGGAATGGCAGTATATGCCCAAGCCTGTGGAAAGAAGCTAGAAACTGATTTTTCTTTTGACATATTCATTGGGTTGTGAGCATCGTTGGCAATTACATTGGAATCTGCAGCATACTCTACCTAAGAAGCAAGTCATTGACTTTAGTTCCACAGAAACACAGATCACTCCCCTGGTATCAGTATAGAACAGTCAGACAATAACTTGTGCAATGGTTTCTAGATCCTGATGATTGGTAAGTATGCTGCTGTGTCTTAGGTCTCTTGGGATGTTGCAAGGCCATCAGCAGGCAGCGCCAGAGGGGGAGGGTGGTCAGGAGGCAGCCTGAAGGCATAGGAGAAGAAGAGGGTGGTGTCGGGACATGGAAGTGTGGAGTGGGAAGGGCCCAGCATCTTGGGTATGGTAGGAGTGGGGTGTGGGTGCAGTCAGTGTAGATAAACAAAATGAGGGGCCTAAAGGGCAGGGTTGATACTGTCCACATGTGGTTTCTATGGGTCAAAATCAGAATACTGGCTGTCAGAGGGAATGTCCACAGTTGCAGGGGGATTTTGATTTCATAGGAGGCAGGTTCAGTCTGAGGTAGGGATATTCAAGATGTTGTAGGGCAGGTCACAAGATCTAATGGAAACTCTAAGCATGATGTGGAGTGGCTGTAGAAACAGAGGAGGAATCTCAATAGGGACGGGAGTAGGCTTGGGGGAGACCTAACGTGCATGTATCCACAATCACAGGGTACAGGGTGATGGAGGGAGATTCAATGGTTACAGAGGAAAAGCGCACAGTGATGGTGGGAGGGTGAAGGACAATAGGGACAAAGTCGAAGATGACGGGGAGGGCTGAGGGTCACAGGTTGCAAAGTGAGGGTCACTTGCACATTGTAGCTGGCCATTTTCAAAATCTCAGCTGTAGCTGCCAGGAGTGCTGATCTAAATAGGAAGAGGCCAGTGTGAGGTGGGTGGAGGTTTGGGTGAGGACAATCAGAGGAGTAGAAAATCTCACTGCTCAGCAGCTGAATGGACGAAGCCTATAGACACACAGGTTCTCATAGCACTGTTTGTCTTTCTCACACAGTTCAGTTGGCAGAATATCGATGGGTCTTATCCATCCAATCTTCCTACAACCTTGGGAGCAGGTGGTGAGGATGCAACAAAGGAGGGCTCTTGCCATTCAGCAGTTGAGGCTGCAAGGCCAGCACCAGAGGGAGAGGGTGGTCAGAAGGCAGCCAAACGGAAGGCACAGGAGAAGAAGGTCATTGGCACGGCAGCATGTCTTCAGGTCCCGGACAAACTACCTCCAGATGCCCAGGAGTAAATATCAGAGGTGCCTAAGGATGTCCGAGAAGTGGTCACCAAAATCTGCCTGATCCTACAGCATGAACTGTAGGCACGTGCATTTGGTAGCAAGCCCTCCCTGTCATCTTCGACTTCGTCCCCATCACCCTTGACCCACCATCATTGTGCGCTTTTCCTCTGTAACCATTGAACCTCCCTCCATCACCCTGTACCCTGTGATCGTGGACATGTGCACATTATGTCTCCCCCAAGCCTACTCCCATCCCTATTGAGATTCCTCCTTTGTCTCTAGAGCCACCCCACACCATGCTTAAGCCCTCAAAGTGACTGCAGCGCTCATTTTTTCTGCTTCCAGGGCTGCACAGGCGATGTGTGACATTTCACAGATGCATCAAAGAGGTCACCAATGCCCTCTTCCTTCATACCACTGAGTTCATCTAGTTCATCATAGATGATAGTCAGGTGGCCAGGGCAACGGGCTTCGCGGGCAACACTCATTTCCCTAGAATGCTGGGGTAATTGACTACACTTATGATGCCGTTAGAGCTCCTTGGGAACAGCAGCATATGTGAACTGCAAGGGATTCCACTCTAAACATCTAAGTTGTTTGCAACCGCAAATGAAGAATCATGCTGGTCTGTGCTCATTTTCCAGGGGGCCATCATGACTCATATATCTTGTGGAACTCGCAACAAGGCCCCTTCCTAGATTAACAGCTAGATCTGGATGACAAAGGCTACCCCCTCTGGATCTGGTTGATAACACCAGTGAGGCATCCCCACAGTGCAGTGGAAGAGTGTTGCAACAAAGCCTCCACTTCCACCAGTGAGCCATCATTGAGCAGACTATTCTCTGTAAGGGTGAGAACTTGGAGATCAGGCACCCCTCTGCCCATTTACCTTTTTCCCTTTTGATTACGGGCCTGCTTGTCCTGCAGAAGAAATGCCAAGTGACTCCCTTGTCTGAATGCATCCCCATCGTGCATACTGGTCCGACAATTATTAGTTTGTATCCAATCACTCGCACGAGCCAAACTGTCGCAAGTTTTAGCCTCCAGTGCCATGCAGTCCTGAGGCTGATCATGCATTCATGCACCACTGCACACTCTCACAAATAACATAGCCTGATGCCCAAATGAGAGAGAATCCCATGCCACCATGCCACTTGCCCGGACAGATCATTGGAGGCCATAGACCCTTTTCTGGCACTGCACCTATGATGTTCAGTGGACCCCACAATTGCTAACCTCCTCAGTGATTTCTGTCAGGCTGTCTTGGTTAGACAAGAGGGTCTCCTGTTTCCATCACTCGGGAAGAGCACCTCCTGCAGTTCCCTGCCGGCCTGGAAGAGAATCTGCAGGGAGGCATCACTGAACCATGGGGCCAGTCTGTGTCCTTGCTCTGACATCGCAAATAGAATGCTTGGATGTGTTGAAGGGGGGGTTATAGGGGGTGAAATTTGAGGGGAGCCTGAGGGTCCTGAAGGGTTGCAAAAACAAATTGATCAAACTGCAGAGCGATTGGAAGTGAACATGGCATCTTTGGCCTTGATGCAGAGCCTCTGTGTTTAACCAGCTGGCTCTTTTATAGCCCACCAGGACCTGCTGAACTGTCACATGATGTCCGGATCCTCCACTGGACACCTACCCCCACCATGTATTTGCACATGTTTCACGTGCCAGCTGCCATATGCATCCTGTGGGCGCTGGCTCTCAAAAGGAAAGTGAAGGTGGCATCCTCTTCCAGTTCCACTATCGGGAGCGGCATGCCACTGATGAAATTCTGCCCTCTGAGTGGGGAGGGTGAACACCCAACAGTTGTGGTCAATGTTGGTACCAATGACATAGGTAGAAAGAAGATGAGTCAGGAGTGTGGTGGAATACTCTCAACTTGCCTGGGATGAATGCAGTTCCAACAACACTCAAGAAGCTTGACACCATCCAAGACAAAGCAGCCTGTTTGATTGGCACCCCATCCACAAACATTCACTCCCTCCATCACTGATGCACAGTGGCAGGAGTGTGTACCATCTACAAGATGCACTGCAGGAACTCACCAAGGCTCCTTCAGCTGCACCTTCCAAACCCACAACCTCAAACACCTAGAAGGAGATGGGCAGCACCACCACATGCAAGTTACCCTCAAAGCCCACACCATCCTGACCTTATTTTTTATTCCTTTTTTCTGGAATCTGGGCATTGCTGGAAAGCCCAGCGTTTTATTGCCTATCCTTAATTGCTCTTGAACTAAGTGGCTTGCTAGGCCATTTCAAAGGGCAGTTAAGAGTCAAATATATTTCTGCCGGTCTGGAGTCACACATAGGCGAGACCAGGTAAGGATGGCAGATTTCCTTCCCTAAAGGTCATTAGCCCTTTAGTGAACCAGATGGCTTTTTAACGACAATTGACAATGGTTTCTTGGTTACTAATTCTGAGACTAGCTTTCATTTGCAGATTTTATTAATTGAATTCAAATTCCGCCAGTTGCTGTGGTGAGATTTGAACCCATGTCTCCAGAGAATTAGCCTGGGCGTCTAGATTACTAGCCCAGTGACATAACCATGATGCCACCATCTCTGCCTTGGAACTATGTCGCTGTTCCTTTGCTGTTGCTGGCTCAAAATCCTGGAACTCCCTTCATAACAGAACCATGGGTGTACCTACACCATATGGACTGCAGTGGTTCAAGAAGGTGGCTCACCACCACTACCTCAAGGGCAAATAGGAATGGGCAATAAATGCTGGCCTAACCACCTGCATCCACATCCCGTGAAAGAATAATAACGTTTATATGTTTGTATGTGAATGCAGAGTGCGGTAAATAAGGTTAGTGAGCTGCAGATAGCCATGTGGGAATATGATGTCATGGTGATCATGGAGACCTGGTTCTATAAAGGACAGGTCTGGGTACAAGTTATTCAAGAAAGATGGGGAAGGAAAGAAAGGATGAGGGAAGGCAGTATTGATCAAGGAGAATATTAGTATTGGAGAGAGAGGATGTTGTAGAAGGGTCAAGCACAGAATCTATTTGGTTAGTCCTCAGAAACAATAGAGATACCATTACACTATTGCATGTATTCAATACGTCACCAACTGGTAGGAAACGTATGAGGATATAGAGGAACAAATTTGCAATGAAATTACAGAGAAACGCAAAAAACTACAGAGTAGTTATAATGGTGGACTGTAATTGTCCTAATACAGACTGGAATAGTAATGGTGTAATGGGCAGAAAGGGGGAAGCGTTTCTGTAGTGTGTTTAGGAGAAATTTCTAGATCAGTATGTTTCCGGTCCAACACAAAAGAGGCATTGCTCGATCAGGTTATGGAGAATGTGGTGGGTCAAGTGTCAGTAGGGGAGCATTTAAGGGACACACAGTATCATAAGATTTAGGTTAGCTATGGAACGCTATGGCAAGGAACAATCCAGAGTAAAAATAATTAATTGGGGAAGGGCCAATTTCAATAGCGTGAGAACGAATCTAGCCAAGATAAATTGGAATCAAAGATTGACCAGCAAAATTTTAATGGAATCATGGACTGCCTGTAAATAAGAAAGAGTTTGGATACAGTTCAGGTACATTCCCATGAAGGGGAAAGGTAGGACAAACAAAACAATAGCTCACTGGTTGACTAAAAAAAAGAGTGAAATTAAGCAGAAAAAGGGTATGTATGACAAATGTCAAGTTGCTAATACAAGCGGGTACCAGGCTGAATTTGGAAAGTTCAGAGGGGAAGAGGAAAAAGGAAATAAGAGAAGCAAAGAGACAGTGTGAGAAGACACTGGCAGCTAACATAAAAGGGAATGCAAAAGCTTTTCCATAGGAATATAAATAGTAAAAAGATGATAAGAGGAGGAGTGGGTTCGATTAGGAACTAAAAAATGGATTTACGCATGGAGGCAGAGTGTATGGCTGAGGAGCTAAATGAGTACTTTGCACCTATCTTTAATAAAGAAGAAGATGCTATCAAAGTCATAGTGAAAAGCACGGTAGTTGAGTCACTGGAAGAGATTAAAACTGATAAAGATGACATATTGGAAAGGTTGGTTGTTCTTGGATAAGTACAATGGATAAGTTCCCAATACTGGATCGAGTGCATCTGAAGTTAATGAAGGAAGTACAGATGGACATTCCTGGAGGCATTGACCTTGATCTTCCTTAGATACAGGGGTGATTTTAGAAGACTGGAGAATTGAAAATGTTAAACTTTTGTTCAATCAAATATGTAAGGATAACCCCAGCAACAACAAGCTAGTCAGTTTGACCTTGGTTGTTGGGAAGGTTTTGTAAATGATAATCCAGGGCAAAATTAACATTCACTTGGACAAATGTGGATTAATGAAAACAAGCCCAGATTATTAATGACAAATTCTGTTTAACTAACTTGATTGAGTTTTTTAGTGAAGTAACAGATAGGCTTGATGAAGGTAATGCAGTTGATGTGTACACGGACCTCCAAAAGGCATTTGATAAAATGTCACATCGCAAGGTTCGTCAGCAAAGTTAGAGCCCATGAGATAAAAGAGACAGTGGCAACATGGATATGAAGTTGGCTGAGTGACCGGAAACAGAAAGTAGTGGTGAATGGTTGTTTTTCGAATTGGAAGAAAATATATAGTGAGGTTCCCCCGGAGTCAGTATTAGAACTACAGCTTTTCTTGATCTATATTAGACTTGGGTGTACAGGACACAATTTTAAAATTTGCAGACGACTTGAAACTTGGAAGTATTGTGACCTGTGAGAAGGATGGTGATAGATTTCAAAAGGACATAGACAGGCTGGTGGAATGGGTAGACGTGACAGATTAAATTTAATGTAGAGGAGTGATAAGTGATACAATTTTGTCAGAAGGATGAGAAGAAGCAATATAAAATAAAGATTACAATTCTAAAGAGGGTGTAAGAGCAGAGGAACCATGAATATATGTGCACAAATCATTGAAGATGCAGGGCAGTTTGAGGAAGTGGTTAATAAGGTGTATAGGATTCTGGGCTTTATAAATGCATGTTTGGGGTACAAAAGCAAGGAAGTTATGTTAAACTTGTATAAAAGTACTGGTTTGGCCTCAACTGAAGTGCTCTGTCCAATTCCTGGCATCGTACTATAGGAAGAATGTGAAGAAATTAGAGAGGGTGCTGAGAAGATTTAAGAGAAAGCCCCCATGGATGAGGGACTTCAGTTGCATGGTTAGATTGGAGAAGCTGGGGGTTGATGCTACAATTAAAGTACACTGAAAATTGCTGGCAAATTTGGGCTGTGCTTTTAGCCATTTTTCCTGACTTTTAATTGTTGGAAAGTGCAGAGTATTTATATTGGGTCATATTCCTGAAATGGCATCTAATGCTGAAATTGTATTAAATTTTGGAATGAAGTACTTAAAGGGAGAATGTAGATTTGAATGTAGTATGAATGGATCAAACACAACTTTTCTCATCTTTCAAGCAATACTTCACAGAACATCAGTTGACCATTTATGTCATGTACTGATTCCATTTCACAACTTCTCTTTGGATTGACATTTTAAGTGATTGGTCTGGAGGTTGTTTACATTCTTGTCCAGTTATCCCTTCAAGACAAAGAGCTTGGCTTGCCTAGCTAGTACCACATTCCTAGGTCAGCAATATTATTGACATATCTGAGTGATAGTACCAGGTTCTCTCAAAGAGCCAGTCTTGTGATTGGTTGTACTGGCCTCCTTGTAGTTTTTAGAAGTTTTTGAATTCCAGTCACAGAAGTGCGGAGCAAGAATACCAGTGCTGTAGTCTTAATTCCCTGTTTGCCTTATGGAGTAGATCTAGGCTGATACTTCAGTGCAGTACTAAGGGAGTGCTACACTGTCAAAAGTACCATTTTGTGGATGAGCCGTTAAACCAAAGCCCCATCTGCCCTTCCACGTGGAAGTAAAAGATCCCATGGCACTGTTTAAAGAAAAGGGCAATCAATAGTTGTCTGGTAAACATCATTAAAATGGATTATCTGGCAGTATATTTTGTTATTGTCTGCAAATTGGCTACTATGTTTCACTCTATTACAGTAGTCATTATGCTTGAAAAGTATTTATTTGGCTATAATGTGCTTTGGGATGTCCTGAGTTTGGGCAAGGCGCAACACAAATGCTTGTTCATTCTTTCTTACACTATGGTCTTGTTTATAAAACAATAACTCTAATGGCCTTCATTGTGACTTTATTTATCTGTACTCACTTTCAGGAAATTGTTTATATATTTTATATTTGTGCATGGATTTACATAATGCCAAATGTACTTCAGAACAAATGTCAGAATGTACAGGCTGTATTTGAGAAATTTGGGAAGATTGGTTGTTTTTCGTCTCTGAACAGTATTGGTAGACATGTGAAAACAAGCCTTTGGCCTTCTCCATGGCAACCTGTTGGACAAGCTAGGCCAGTGGAATAATAAAAACTATTTGGAAATTTAATTTTGGTTTCTTGGTCATTTGTTTTACAGCACCTTTCTGGGGATGGGCAGGAGAACTGTTTAAGGAGCAATTTAATTTAAATATGTTTGCCAAGAAAAACTAATCCAACTTACTGAAGAAAACACTTTCACTAGCAGAAGATCCACAGTGAAAATAGCCCCACCTTGAATTTTGCTGGTTCATTTAAATGTTAATTGTGAGAGCAGTTTAGAACTGTGATTCCTTGTCCCTGGGAAACAGCATGTCACTTGAGATACAACATTTTCAATGTAACATCTGTGTCCCATCTGTTCAAGGCCTCTAATTCCAAATGATGATGGTATTCAATTCTTCATTACCATTGTTTGATTTAGTAGTATGCACTTTTAAAAGCTGAAAATTCAGGTGGTGGTACATTGTGTGGCATCATCAGTGTATTGTAGTGCAGAAAGTAGGTCATAGCTGCAAATCCCAGAACGCACATTCTGTCTGTTCCCAATGGAAAGGTAATGTACTTTTTGATCTAGCAAAGTGAAGTAAAAGCCCCCTTATTCACTACACTTCACAGATATCCAAGAAACAAACTCGTGGACTGCTTGTTCTGTTTGTCTATTCAAAGAAATGAATCAAAACCAGCAGCCATGATAAGGTGCTAAGTTGGGGGAAAAGAATCAAAGAGAAAACTGTAATCTTGGAAATGTCTTGGGAATACACTGCTCATAATTGTACACAGATCTAATTAGCTGACTGCTAGCAAATGAATGGACCTTTAAATCCAGCTTCTTGCCAAGTCAGGTGATTTATGAAGACAACTCTACTATGTTTTACTCAGGCTTGCCACATGATCTGCGATATTAAAATAATTTTTATGTGCTAATAATGTTACTGGATTCGATTTTAAATTGATTTATAAGCAGCTGCCTGCTTCTAATGGGTGTAGTTGCCAACTGAGTCAGCTCAGGTGGTAAGTCAATTTTCACCCAGTTCCTATGTGAAATGCCTCTTTTGTGAAGTGCATTCTTGTCACAAAACTTGTAATTATTTTTCTCTTGAGCTCCTTGCGGGTGTGAATCTACTGTCATTGAACACTTAAGTGAGATACAGCCCAGACAATGCGGACTCCAGGAACATGGGAATACATAATTCAGACACCAAAGACAAGTATTGCCCAGCTCACTCTCCTTGATGCGGAATCACAATGCGCTTTGAAATGGTGGAAAATACATCATAACGTCAGAAATAAAATCCATGCTCCAAAACTCTACCTCCAGTTGGAAATTTTACACCACCAGAGCTCCTTCAAAAATTGCATCTTTTGTGTATTTTAGTTTCTTTCTTCTCATAATGCAACCAATTGAATATTGGACATAGCTGCAGTTTACTTATAATACTTTCATGTCCCATTGTAGCTACTTTTTATATGTTATAGATGAACAACTGAATGCTGAACATGTAGTTAAAAAATATTGCAATTCAATGAAAGAAAGGAATTTAACTTGATCAGTTACCTTGAAGTAAAGAGGTCATTGCCCTTTGGTCAGGGCTATTTTTCAGTTTTTGTGGGGCTATGTCAGCTTTTCTGAGTTTTGTAGATTTGGCATATTATGACAGAACATTAGTGGAAAACACGTCTGCTGGATCCCTGTTGATTTAAGGAGGAAGTTAGATAGAATTGGGGGTGCCTGGTCTCGCTTGTGTGGCCACATAACCCATAAATCAAGAGGTCAGAATTACAGCAGATATTACATCAGGTTTTAAGACCTACATTTTGGAGACATCTTTAAACACCAACACAATAAAAAATGAATCATTTCCACAACCAAGAATCTATGCTGCTAATATTCGAGTTGTAACACAGGTCTGCTGTTTTTGATTGCAGGTTATGATTGTGGTTGGTGGTCAGGCACCTAAAGCTATACGAAGTGTGGAGTGCTATGACTTTAAAGAAGATCGCTGGAATCAAGTAGCAGAGCTTCCATCCAGAAGGTGCAGAGCAGGTAAATACAGTTCAAGTGCAATGTTATGACTATAAGCCAGTAATTTTATTCAGTGTTGTATATTTACTTGTCCTTGTATAAGTGTATTATAAGTATGCTATAGTAAGTAACTACAAGGACCGTTTGAGTGAAATAGCCTGTTTCTGTGCTGTAAATACTTTGTAACATTGTCAGCTTGGCTCAGTTGACAGTAGCCTTATTTCAAGGCCAGAATATTGTTTAGAATTTTTAGCTAGTGTTGACAATTACCTGCAGAACTGAGGAAGTGTTGCATTGTTGGAGTTACCATAGTTCAGATGAGTCATTATATTTCAATGTACTTCATTTATTTGGTACCTTGTCAGTTGTTGTAATTATTACAAAGGTAAGCTCCATTTGAAACTTATTAATGCAGTTATAAATGTGATACCCCTGCACACAAGAAAAATCTATGTCCATTTTCAATAAAGTTACCATTGACCGGAAACTAAACTGGACCAACATATAAATGCTGTGGCTACAAGAGCAGGTCAGAAGTTGGGAATTCTGCAGCAAATAACTTGCCACCTGACTCCCTAAAGCCTGTGCACCATCTACAAGGCACAAATCAGGAATATGGTGGAACACACTCCATTTGCCTGGATGAGTGCAGCTCCAACAACACTCAAGGAACTTAACATCATTCAGGACAACGCAGCCTACTTAATCGGCACCCCATCCATTATCTTAAACATGCACCTCCTCCACTACCAGCGTAGTGTGGCAGCATTGTGCACTGCAGCAACTTACCAAGGCTCCTTTGACAGCACCTTCCAAATCCATGATCTCCACCAAAGGACAAAGGCAGTAGATGCATTGGAACACCACCACCTGCAAGTTCCCTCCAAGCCACACACCACCTTGACATTGAACTATATCGCTGTTCCTTCACTACTGGGTCAAAATCCTAGAACTTCTTTCTAGCAGCACTGTGAGTGTACCTACACTAAATGGACTGCAGCGGCTCAAAAAGCTGGCTAACTACCACCTTCTCAAGAGCATTTAATGGGCAACAAATGCTGGTCTTGCCAGTGACACTTGCATCCCATGAACGAATAAAACATTTTTGACAAAGGAATTCACTTATGAGGTCTAAATAATCTGATAGTGAGGTATGTTAGAGAACGTAAAAATCCATGGAGAGGTTTTTCTGTCTGTTTCTTCTCATAGATCATATGCAATTTGTGTTTGAAATGTCTCTTCACAGCTTATTCAGAAAGTTATGAGTTGAAGCTTCAATCCAGGTATCTTGACTGATAATGTAATTTATTTAGATTTCCAAAAGGCCTTCAATATGGTGCCACATAATAGACTAATGAATAAGATCAGAGCATACAGAGTCAGGGAATAAGTTCCAGAATGAATTGCTAGCTGGTTGCAAGACAGAGAGCAGAGGGTAGGATAACTAATCGGAGTGACAGAAGGTAGGAAGTGGGGCCCTACAAGGATTAGTATTGGAACCATTGGTGTTCACAATATAATCATTTAGAATTTGGAGAATTAAATTTGTGAATGTCACCTGCTTGGCGGCAAGGGGGTGGTGGGGAGGCCAGTCAGTACTGCGGAGGACTGCAACAAATTACAAGAAGACATTAACATGTAAATGACAAATGAATTTCAACACATAAGCGGGAGACATTACATTATGGTAAGAAATATAAGAAAGTCGCATATTGGAAAATAAGAATCTGAATGGAGTAGCGGAGCAACAAGATCCGGAGTGCAGTGCACAAATTACTGGAAGTAACAGTTTAGTAAGACCATAAAATGAAGCAAACCAAGCACGAGGGTTTATTTCTAGAGGGATAGAATTGAAAAGTTGAAATTATGCTAAGCATCTACCGCCACCATTGGCTAGACTATGCTTGGATTACTGTAGGCAGTTCTGGTTGCCATGTTGTAAAAAGAATATAGAGGAACTGGAGAGGATGTAGAAAGATTTATAAGGACGATAGCAAAAATGTGAGGTTATACGTATTGGGAACGGATGAACAGGCTGTGTGTCTTTTCTCTTGGAAAAGAGAAGGCTGACAGGTGATCTAATAGAGGTTTTTAAAATTATGAAAGGTTTTGGTAGAGTAGGCACAGTGTTTCCACTTATGAGAGGAGCAAAACTAGAGGCCATCAATATAAGATGGTCACCAAGAAATCAAATGGGGAACTCAGAAGAAACTTCTTTACCCAGAGAGTGGTGAGAATGTGGAACTCACTACCACAGGGAGTGGTTGAGGCAGTTATTTAAGGGGAGGCTAGATATTGAAGGAGATGGGGATAGAGTGTTAGGATGATAGATTTAGACAAGGAATGGTGGGAGGAGACTCAAGTGGTTCATAAACAGTGGCATGGACTGAATGTCTTGCTTCTGTGCTGTGTTAGGCTTTGTAATTCAAAAGGAACTGATTAGGTTTGAAGCATTTTAGTGCATCCTGTGGACATGAAAAACACCAAATAAATGCAAGTTCTTTCTTATAATCTAGGCTGACATTCCACAGTAACGTTGAGGAAGTGCTGTCCTTCAGATGCGATGTTAAACCAAAGCCCTGTCTCCATCTGTTCTGGTTCAGGTAGAGATTCCGAATTCGTGCCATTTTTCAAAGAGAGCACAGAGTTCTCCCAGTGCTCTTCTAACATTCTTCCCTCAACCAGTATGAACTGATTATTCATTTCATTGCAGTTCATTTGATCTTGCAGTGCATAAATTGACTGTATTTCAAAGTAATTTGTTACATGTGGCACACCATGAGATAGCTCTGAAATGTGATGAAGCACTATGTAAGTGCAAATTCGTTTCTTTCTATCCTAATGTTGTGCCAGTGCACCACTTGTATAATTTATTTCAAGTTACTGAAACCACTGGCAGACCTGACAATATTAGTTATCTTAATTTTACGTTTCTGTCAGACATTCTTGACAAATTTTGGGGAAACTGTGCTGAACAGGTACATAGAAGTTCTGTCAAGGTGTTGCAGAGAGGTGATCCACATTTGGTGCCCTAGACCTGTGCCATGTAGTATAAAGCCTCTAGTTCTGCACAGTTGAGTAGCTTTGTTTTTCCTCGGTTAAAGATTCTTTGCTCCTTGTGTTGGGCTTTTCTTTGTTGGAATTTGAGACAAAGTTTCCAGAAGCTCCTTAGGACTAGGTTACATTAATGAGACAGAGTATGAAACATTCTATGTTCATTTATATGGCCTATCTAGGTTTTTTTGTTTCTTTTCAGAGACCTTAAGAGCCTAAGACATTGACATTGATTAGCATCAGAAAATTAATCTCCAGAAAATATCATACTAAACTGTTCTTTTCAGGACAAACCTGCAAAAGAAAGAACAACTGTTCTCTTTGTTTTATGTTAACATCTATTGCTTTGAAGATAATCATATACAAAGCAAGTAAAGAGGATAGAGCAAACAAAAACAGCTCAGTCCCGTGTTATGTACCACCTGTAACATGTGGGAAGTCCCAGACGCTCCTTGCGCTCTGACCAACCACATGTGCAGGAACTGCCACCAGCTGCAGCTACTTGAGCTCAGAGTTCGGAGCTTGAGTGGCAGCTGGAGGCACTGAGGTGCATCTGCATGGCTGAGAGTTTCGTGGATAGCACGTTTTTAGAAGTGGTCACCCCATAGCTTACAGAAGCACAGACAGAGGAGAATGGGTGACCATCTGTCAGAAGAAAGGTGTCAGGCAGGTAGTCAGGAAATCCCTAGGGTGCATCTTGCTCAAGAACCATTTTTCTTGTTGGAAAACGGTGACAGTGATGGTTCCTCTGGGGAGTCCATGGCACTGTGAGTGGCTCAGCTGCACAGGGGTGGGGGAAGAGCAATAGTGGTAGGACACTCGATAGTAAGGGGAACAGACAGGTGTTTCTGTGGCCATAGATGTGACTCCAGGATGGTATGTTGTTTCCCTGGTGCCAGGGTCAAGGATGTCACTGAACGGCTGCAGGGCATTCTAAAGGGGGAGGGCAAACAGACAAGAGATCATGGTACATATTGGTACCAATGACATAGATAGAAAGAGGGATGAGGTTCTGCAAGCAGAATTTAGGGAGCTAGGAAACAGATTAAAAAACAGGACCTCAAAGGTAGTAATCTCTGGATTACTTTCAGTGCCATGTGCTAGTGAGTATAGAAATATGAGGTTAGTCCAGATGAAGGCGTGGCTGGAGAGATGGTGCAGGAGGGAGGGCTTTAGATTTCTGGGACATTGGGACCATTTCTGGGGGCAGTGGGACCTGTACAAGGCGGACGGGTTGCACCTGAACCCGAATGGGACCAACATCCTTGCAGGGAGGTTTGCTAGTGCTGTTGGGGAGAGTTCAAACTAACTTGGCAGGGGGATGGGATCCTGAGACGAGGTTCAACAGGAGGAGATGCACAGCCAAAATTAGAAGAGAGAGCAAATGAGTCTGGAAGGCATAGAAATTATAGGCTAGTTAAGGCACAAGGGAGTTTGGCAAGTTTGGATGGTATTTATTTTAATGCAAGGAGCCTGACGAACAAGGCAGATGAGCTGAGAGCGCAAATTAACACACAAAAGTATAATGTCATTGCTGTTACAGAGACATGGTTGAGAGAGGGGCAGGATTGGCAGCTCAATATTCCAGGATATAGGGTCTTCAGGCGAGACAGGGAAGGAGGTAAAAGAGGAGGAGGTATCGCAATATTGATCAAGGAATCAATTACAGTAGTAAGGAGGGATGATATCTGAGAAGGCTCCTCAAATGAAGCCACATGGGTAGAACTGAAAAACAAAAAAAGAGCAATCACATTGCTGGGAATGTACTAAAGGCCCCCAAACAAACGGAAAGAAATAGAAGAGCAGATATGTAGGCAAGTTTCAGAGAAATGTAAAAATAAAAGGGCAGTAATAGTGGGGGATTTCAACTTCCCCAACATTAACTGGGTTAGTCATAGTGTGATAGGTTTAGAGGGAGCGGAATTCTTAAAATGCATCCAGGAGAGCTTTTTAAGCCAGTATGTAGAAGGTCCTACAAGAGAGGAGGTGGTCCTGAACTTAATTTTAAGGAATAAAGCTGAGCAAGTGGTAGAGGTATCAGCGGGGGAGCATTTTGCAGATAGTGATCATAACTCCGATAGATTCAAGGTTGTTATGGAAAAGGACAAGGATAGGCCAGAAATCAGAGTTCTAAATTGGGGTAAGGCTGATTTTAATAAGATCAGATATGATTTGGCCAGAGTGGACTGGGAGCAGCTACTTTTAGGTAAATCTGTGTCAGAGCAGTGGGACTCATTCAAGAAGGAAATAGGGACAGTATAGGGCTAACATATTCCAGTAAAGACAAAGTGTGGGACCAACAAATCCAGGGAACCCTGGATGTTGAGGGATATACAGGATTGGATAAAGAGAAAAAGGGAGGCTTATGGCAGGTACCGAGGGCTCAAAACAGCGGAAGCTCTACAGAAATATAGAATGTGTAGGGGGAACTTATAAAGGAAATTAGGAGTGCAAAAAGGGGGCATGAGAAAACATTGGCAGATAAAATAAAAGAAAATCCAAAGCTATTTTACAAGTACATTAAGAGAAAGAGGATAACTAGGGAAAGAGTAGGGCCCATTAAGGACCATAGTGGTAATTTGTGTGTGGAGCCGGAAGACGTAGGGAGAGTTCTAAATGAATAATTTGCGTCGGTGTTCACAAGTGAGAGGGACGACGTGGGTATGGAAATCAGGCAATCAGGCAGAAGGACTGTGATATAATTAAAGAAATTAGCATAGAAAGGGAGGAAGTTCTAAGTGGTCTGGCAGGCTTAAAAGTAGATAAAACTCCAGGCCTGGATGAAATGTATCCCAGGCTGTTGTGTGAGGCAAGGGAGGAGATAGCAGGGGTGCTGGCAATAATTTTCAATACCTCTCTGGCCACAGGAGAGGTGCCAGAGGACTGGAGGACAGCAAATGTGTTACCGTTATTCAAGAAGGGAGGAAGGGATAAACCAGGAAACTACAGGCCAGTCAGTCTATTCTCAGTGGTGGGGAAACTATTGGAAGCAATTCTGAGGGACAGAATTAATCTGCAATTGGAGAGGCAGGGATTAATCGAGGACAGTCAGCATGGTTTAGTTAAGGGGAGGTCATGCCTGACCAATTTGATTGAATTTTTCGAAGAGGTGACCAGGTGTGTAGATGAGGGCAATGCATTTGATGTAGACTACTTGGACTTCAGCAAGGCTTTTGATAAGGTCCCTCATGGGAGACTGATAATGAAGGTAAGAGCCTATGACATCCAAGGCAATTTGGCAAATTGGATCCAGAATTGGCTGAATGGCAGGAAGCAGAGGGTGATGGTCGAGCGGTGGTTTTGTGACTGGATGCCTGTGTCCAGTGGGGTTCCACAGGGATCGATGTTGGGTCCCTTGCTGTTTGTAGTATATATAAACAATTTAGACTTGAATGTAGGAGGGTTGATCAGTGAGTTTGCAGATGACAGGAAAATTGGTGGGGTGGTAAATAGTGAGGAGGATAGCCTTAGATTACAGGAGGATATAGACGGGCTGGTCAGATGGGCTGATCAGTGGCAAATGGAATTTAATCTGGATAAGTGTGAGGTGATGCACTTGGGCAAGACAAACAAGGCACGGGAATACTCGATGAATGGTAGGAACCTGGGAAGTACTGAGGGTTAGAGGAACATTGGTGTGCATGCCCATCGGTCCCTTAAGGTAGCGGGACAGGTAGATAAGGTAGTTAAGAAGGCATATGGGATACTTGCCTTTATTAACCAAGGCATAGTATACAAGAGCAGGGAGGTTGTGCTGGAACTGTATAAAACACTAGTTAGACTACAGCTAGAGCATTGCATGCAGTTCTGAAATCCCCATTATAGGAAAGATGTGATTGCACGAGAGAGAATGCAGAGGAGATTTACCAGGATGTTGCCTGGGTTGGAGAGTTTTAGTTATGAGGAGAGATTGGATAGACTGGGGTTATTTTCCCTGGAGCAGAGGAGATTGAGGTGGGACATGATTGAGCTGTATAAAATTGCGGGGCATAGATAAGGTAGACAGGAAGGAATTTTTCCCCTTGGTGGAGGGATCAATAACCAGGGGACATAGATTTAAAGTAAGGGGCAGAGGTTTAGAGGAGATGTGAGGAAGAATTTTTTCACCCAGAGTGTGGTGGGAATCTGGAACTCACAGCCTGAAAGGGTGTTAGAGGCAGAAACCCTCATAACATTTAAGAAGTATTTGGATGTGCACTTGCGATGCCAAGGCATACAAGGCCTAGTGCTGGAAAATGGGATTAGAATAGTTAGGTACTTGTTTGACTGGCGCAGACTCGTTGGGCGGAAGGGCCTTTTTCTGTGCTGTAGACCTCTATGACTCTATAAAATCATAGTTGGTGTGCAAGAAACTGAGACACAAATACCATCCATCATGTTGTGTAGCACTGCCACCATGCTAAATGGGATAGATTCAATACAGATCAAGCTGCTGAAAAATGGGCACCCATGAGGCGCTGTGGGCCATCGGCAGCAACAGAATTGTATTCAACTACAATCTGTAACCTCATGGCCCAGTGCACCCCTCACCCTACCATTACCATCAAGCCAGAGGATCAACCCTGGCTCAGTGAGGAGTATAGGAGAACATGTCAGTAACAGCACCAGGCATACCTAAAAATGAGGTGCCAACCTGGTGAAGCTGCAAAATAGGACTACAATAGTGCAAAACAGCAGAAACAGCATGTGATAGAGCTATGTGATCCCACAACCAATGGATCAGATCAAAGCTTTGTAGTCCTGCCACATCTAGTCATGAATTGTGGTGGACAATCAAAAGCTAACAGGGTGAAAAGACTCCACTAACATCCTCATCCTCAATGATGGAGGAATCCCAGTATATCAGTGCAAAAGACAAGGCTGAAGCATTTTCAACCATCTTCAGCCAGAAGTGCCGAGTGGATGATCCATCACGCCTTCTTCCTGAGATCCCTAGTGTCACGGATGCCAGTCTTCAGCCTATTTGATTCGCTCCACACAATATCAAGAAATGGCTGAAGGCACAGGATACAGCAAAAGCGGTGGCCCTGACAACATTCCAGCAACAGTACTGAAGACTTGTGCTCCAGAAATAGTAGCACTCCTAGCCAAGCAGTTCCAGCACAGCTGCAAAACTGGCACCTGCCTGACAATGTAGAAAATTGCTCAGCTATGTCCTGTCCACAAAAAAAACAGAACAAATCCAATTTGGCCAATTACCGCCCTATCAGCCTACTCACAATCATCAGAAAAGTGATGGAAAGTGTCATGATCACTATCAAGCGGCACTTACAAAGCAATAACCTTATCACCGAAGCTCAGTTTGGGATTTGCAAGGGTTACTCAGTTCCTGACCTCATTACAGCCTTGGTTGAAACATGAACAAAGAGCTGAACTCTTGTAAGGTGAGAGTGACTGCCCTTGACATCAAGGCAGCGTCTGACCATGTGGTATCAAGAAGCCCTAGCAAAATTGAAGTGAATGGGAATTGGGGGGGAAAGCTCTCCGATGGTTGAAATCATACCTAACACAAAGAAAGATGGTTATGGTTGTTGGAGGTCAATCAACTCAGTCCCAGGACAAGGCTGCAGGAGTCTCTCAGGGCAGTGTCCTCGGCCCTACCATCTTCATTTGCTTCATCAATGATCTTCCCTCCATTAAAAGGTCAGAAGTGGGGATGTTTGGTGATAATTTTCACACTATTCAGTACCATTTGTGACTTCTCAGACACTGAAACAGTCTGTGCGTTAAGACCTGAACAACATTCAAACTTGGGTTGATAAGCAGCAAGTAACATTCGTGCCACACAAGTGCCAGGCAATATCCTCTCCAACAAGAGAGAATCTCAGCCATCTCCCTTTGACATTCAGTGGCATTAGCATCACTAAATCCCCCGTCATTGACATCCTAAAGATTACACTTGACTGGATCAGCCATATAATTACTGTGGCTACAGGACCAGGTCAGAGGCTGGAGATTCTGTGGCGGGTAACTCACCACCTGACTCCCCAAAGCCTGTCCAATATCTACAAGGCACAAGTCAGAAGTGTGATGGAATACCCTCCATTTGCCTGGATGAGTGCAGCTCCAACAACACTCAAGAAACTCAACACCATCCAGAACAAAGCAGCCTGCTTGATTGGCACCCCATTCACCACCTTAAACATTTACTCCCTCTATCACCAGCACACATTAGCAGCAGTGTATAACATCTCCAAGATGCACTGCCAAGCCTTTTTCGACAGCACCTTACAAACCAGACGCATGGGAACAACACATTCCCCTGTAAGCCACACACCATCCTTACTTGAGAGACTCCATGAAGGCAGTTTTACCTTCAATGCTTGGGTGATAATCTAGCAGAGGGTGATCTACAACAGACAAGCAATCCACTCTGTAAGATTACCACCCAGGTAATGAAAGTGAAAATTATCCCAATAGCTTCAATTTTCAAAGGTGAGTTGCAGCATAAATAATGCTGGATTGCTGACTGTCCTGGCAGGAACCATTTTAAGCTTCTTTGCCAAAATAATGAGAAGAAAATTGTCATTGATACCAATCAAGAACTCGATATAAAGCGAGAAATGTTCACTCATCGGTGGTTTAAGTTGTTTGACCACATATAGACATGGGATAACCATTAATATTCTGTTGTATGTTGCTAAAAAAAGACATTTTGTCAAAACTTTTCATCTTGCACTCATCAGGACAGTCGCACGAATACCAGTGTCAGGGAAAGCAACAATTTTACACTGTATGAGAAGACTCTGCTGATTGGTTGGCAAGTATGGGAGTTGCCATGTAGAATACACCAGAACCAGTGCCCTGTGTATTCTTTGCAGACAGAAAGAGCATGTACACAACTTGCACCTGTTTCAGCTAAACAAAATAAGTGATAGCCATTCGCTGGTTCATTCCTCAGGGCAATGCCTTGACCAATCGGAGTCAAGCTGCCTGGTTTAAATTTCAAACAATGCTTGGCAGTTAACTGTTAGTCACCATTATCATGGCAACACCTCTACAAATCAGATTCCACTCTCTTCTCATACAGTATAAAATTGTTGCTTCCCCTGACATTGGTATTATTGTGATTGTCCTGATGAGTGCAAGATGAAAAGCTTAAACAAAATGTCTTTTTACAGCAATACTCAAGTTCTGTGCTACCAAATAACTATTCTGTTGTATCTGTTTGAGGAAAATGGCTGTGACTTCCTTGACACTGTATACATTGGTCTGTTTCCCTTGTTACATGCACACAGAGCAAAAGTCACACTCTGAACCACTTAATGGACATCATGGCAATAAGCAGAGGGAGCCATGATTCCACTGTTTTATAGGTAAAAATTCCTCTATGTTTGAGGAATCAAATTTTGCATCTGGCCCTGGAGATGCTAGTTGATGGCCTGTTTGCTGATCAGTGATTACTATTTGACTAGATGTCTCCTACAGCGTAAATCATTGATGGAGTGATATTGAATCCATTGCTCCTATCTTGTGATATCTTACATATCCTGAAATATCTTTAGTGTCTGTTTAATTTTGGTAAAGCTATGCAGATCCTCATGATCATTTCTTGGTTAAAGGGGTAGAACTAAACTTGCTGCATCACCTACCTGCAACAACATCATGATGCATTTATGTACATGCTGAGCAGATGGTTTTTAGTCTGTATTCATTCCTTGGTTTGCAGGATGAATGTAATTTGAAGAATGAAGACCAAGATAGATAGCGTATCTTACTTCATCCTATTTTTTTCTCAGGTAGAGGTTTAGAAGCTTAAAATCTTTAATTTTACTGCCGGATGTTTTTCACCGTTCACGTAGGTAAAACATTTACAATGACAGAACTGCTTAACAAGGTTGTTAGATAATATAGTTTCTATAAATTATGGCTGCAATGCTTGAACAAGTTACAAGAAATCGAGTGCGCCATGATATTACACTTTGGTACATGCCAGTTTAATTTTGATTAAATGGTTTCTACCTATTCGTGTACTGTCACCTGCTGTCAGCAAGCTTCTTGTCATTCTTTCATAATGCAGCATTGATCAGCCAGTTTGTTACTACAGGTTTATGAAAAATTAACTTGCAATTGATTACTTGGAATTTCTACAGCCAGTATACATGATCATAAATTACCAGGTAGTAAATACATGTTGAATTTACAGCCTATTATATTAAATAAGCTAAAGTGTTGGTAACCAGATCTATTTTCAGATTTTAGCAAACATCGTGTTTCAACACATCTTTTGTACCTGTGGCAAAAAGCATCCAAAGCTTGTAGTGTAGACTATTTTCTATGATATACTCACAGGAAACTCAATTATTGTTCCACAGTATATTAAAATCAACTAGCAGGGCAAGCCAAAAATCCGCTAGAGGGGTTTCCCAGCAGGGGTCCAAGCCGGGTGAGTCCTGGAGTAGCTTTCCCTGCCAGGTGAGTGACACCCCCGTGCAAACCTGTTTCACATATTAGCTTTACAAATTATAAAAAAAGGAAGCTTTCATATTCCATTAGTCTGGCTTGAATTCAAATCTGGATTCTAAAAACGGAAAATGCAGCATTATAACCTGCTATGCAATCCTTATCCCCAGAACCAAGAAGAATGTGAAACACGTTCAGCCATATATCTTTAACATTAAGGCAATTACCATAACTGTGTTTCTCCTGTTCTTTTGTATATTTTCAAATTGCACTAAGTGCTGGAGGCATGCATCAGAGTACAAAAAACAGCTCTGCAGGAGGATAATAAAATGTTAATAAACATTACCAAACTATTTCAGATATTTAGTTACAGCTTTGTTTATCCGGTTTTAGACAATGAGACCTGGGCCATATCGTTGGATGTTAAAGGCTATGAAAGCAAAGTGGGTAGATGAAGTTAAGATGCGGATCAGCCATGTCTAATTGATTGCAAAAACAAGAATGAGGGGCTGAATGGTCTACATTGTGTGGATGCTGTTATTGTGTGTGATTCTTCCACAATAGTGATATGGATCAGCCTGGCACTGCATTTGAGATCCCATTTATTCCAGTCTGAAATGTTATTGCTTTGAATAAATTTTGTACAAAAATGGGACTAGATGATGAAGCCTGTTAGCAAAAATAGAAATAAAGTTCATACTCTTTATAAAGTTGGGCTGCCTTTTGCTCATCGCACTTTTCACTTTATAATGTGAATTTTATCATAGGGCAGAAGTTTTCAGTTGGCGTGCGGGAGCGGGCCCGACATGCCGACATGTAAAATGACACACGATGACACTGGGCGTACGCCCCGACGTCATCGCGCAGTCCCGTGATATTTCATTTGGCAGGGCGCGCGCCGGAGTCAGCTGTGTGCCCACTGATATGTAAACAGCCTATTAAGGCTATTAAGAAATTAATTGAAATACCTGTTAACGCTGCCTGTCCAACCGTACGATTGGCGGGCAGGCGAAAAGGCCAAGCGACTTTTGCGGGCCTTAAATTGGCCCGCCCGCGTAAAATAGCGGCGCGGAGCCGATCACGGGCGGCAATCAGCTCCGCGCCCACTCCCGTCGAGCCCGCCTGCCATATGAAAAATTTTGACCATAGACTTTGCCTGTAGCCAACTTACATTTCATTTTCAGTTTCTCTTTTATTTAGGAAGTCCCAACCCTTTATTTTATAACTTTTAGTAATTTAATGTTTAATTTTCTCCTTTCAGACAAGGAAGGGTTCTGAATTGGGACAGAGGCTTTGCAGTGGTAGTCAGGAGATGAGAAGTGGGTGTGAAGGTACAGAAATGGATTGCAGTAGGCAGTGATGTAGGTAAATTCAGAAATTGAAGTGAGAGGTGAATTGGTCAAGACAGATCTTTTGGGAGGTAGAAGAGAGCTCAGTAAATTACATGACCATGGCTGCACCTCTGTTCAGTCAATAATAGGCCGCAACATATGAGAACAATCCAGTTTGATTAGTCCTGGTGTTTTTGTCGTATTAATGATAATTAATGATATATGGGCAGATACATGGAAAGCATTGCAACCAGGTCTGATTATGTCCTCGTCCTGTGCCAACATTAGCCAGGGGCTTACAAATAGCAAATAGGAGCACTGGTTGATGTTTATTTTCCTGTTTGCATCACAGGTGCTGCATCAACTTGTAATTGCATCATCACTTTCCGCAACACCTCTCTGCATAATAACAAATTTGTTCTTATATAATTCCTTTAACATAGAAAAATGTCCAAAGGCACTTTACAGAGGTGTAATCAAACACAAAACTGGATGCCAAACCAAAGAAAGAGATATTAGGAGGGGTGACTGAAAGCTTGATCAAAGAGGTAGGTTTTAAGAAGGGTCAGAAAGGAGAGGGAGGATGGTTTAGGGAGGGAATTCCTTCGTTTTGAACCTAATAAGCTAAGGGTATGGCTATCAATGGTGGGATGATGGGAAAGGCTCATGCACAAGGCCAATCCAAGAACTTTAAATTGGAGCATTGGTGGACCAGTAGCCTGTGTCGGTCAAGGAGAACAGGGGTGATGGGTGAGCGAGATGGAGTGGGTAGGACATGAGCAGCATACCTTTGGATGAGCCGATGTTTTCAGCGCATCAAGGATTGAATGTCAGCCAAAACGGCATTAGACTGGTCAAGTTTGGGGAAGACAAAGGCATAGATTAACTTTTGAGCAGCAGACAGTCTAAGGTAGGCAATGTTATGGTGGTGGAATTGGATAGTCTTTACAATGCAGAAGATATGAGGTTAGAAACTCAGCTCTGGATCAAGTAGAATTTTGAGTCTCAAACTGTCTGGTTCAGTGTAAATGGTTAGGCTACGGGGATAGAATTGGTCAGGATGGTATAGAGTTTGTGGATATGCATAAGACAATAGCTTTGGTCTTTCCAATGTTTAACTGAAGAAAATTGCAGTTCATCCAAGACTGGATGGTAGTCTGACTGGACAGAGGTAGTGGAAGGGTCATGAGAGGCTGTGGAGAGAGGGAGATGGGTATCAGCAATATGCGTATTTAAAGGCATGGGACGGTTTCCATGTCCTTAAGGCTTTGCATGCAAATGAAGATGAGGATGAAACCAAGGATACCTTTCCTTGAGGGAGCTACACGGGTAACTATGTAGAGTGGAAGAGAAGCCATTGCTGGAAATGTTTGGCTGCAATTGGATAATTACAAGTGGGATCAAATAAAGGCAGTCCCACTGAGTTGGTCAGTGGATGAGAGGTGGAAAAGAATGGTGCAGTAAACCTTGTCAAAAATTGCAAAGGGAGGCAAGGAAGGATAATGGACACAAATACAGATTCAGGGATGTGATTTAGCTTAAACCAGGAACATCCAAGTCTGTGTGATACAGTAGGACAGGAGGCAATGCATTTTTCAGTGAGCTCCAAGGCAGATAAGGGCCTTGATCACATTTTCTTTTCATATTTTCTCTTGAATGTCACTTTAATTTTTGTCCAGATTTTGCAATCATTGGCAGTCAAACAGCGCCATCTGTTTGTTACACTTACCCACAGACTTTTTAGTGACTTAAGGTAATTAGAGAGCTGAAACTACATTGTGTACTCTACAGGGAAACTGACCACTGTGATCAGTGTAAACAAGAGTGTGGCTACTGAACAAGTCAGATTGTAGAATCCACACTCATGCACAGAATCTAAACCAGGAAGTGTAACTTAGAATAGTTAATTCAATGTCAAATCAGGTATAGCAAAATACAGAGGGAAGGGTAGATGAGATTGAGAGATAAGGGACAAAGAAAAAGTTTTCTTTAAATCCTACTTTCTTAAACCTCCAACAGCGATTAAAATCAGAAGTACTGAGACTCTATGCTTTCATAAGTACGTTTTCAATGCCAGAGAGGTTGTTTGGCTATAATTAAGACTTATTATGCTGTTTAAAAAACGTACTTATACTTGAATGGACAAGCCCTAGCTTTTTCTGGCATGGCATGGAAGGTACTGCAAGTCCATGCCCTTTGTTTATTTGAATGCTGAGTCTCTCGCATAATACTGTTAGAGCAAGCTTCTAGAGGAGCAGGGTAACTTGGGACAGCCACTTCCTGATTTCTGCATTGAACTGCACCTGTCTGGTTGCCAGAAGTTGCTATCTAATTTCCTATTTAATAACAGTGAGGCTATCAACTGTTACCCTTGCTCCAGGCCTTTTGAACACTTCTGTAAATTACACACAAACAAATTTAAAGGTCTATCATCTACCTTCTTACAGTTAATTATTCTTATATGACCATTACCTGATTTAACTGCTGGTTTAGAGTCTATGCAATGATCAAGGTCAGTAAAGCTATCTTTAAAAATCTGCACCATCTCCAGGTTGATTTAGTTTAAATGCTTCAACAAGCACAATAATGTAAACAGATATTTTGAAGATAGAATACACTTGAAAATACCATCAAAAAGGCAAAATTTTGGTTTCCTGTGTTGGACTGGATATTAAACAAGAAAATGCTATTGAATTTGTAGAGGTACTGTGTGCAGTTCTAGTGAAACTCCATTAAAAGGACATGAGGACAATGGAAAGTGTAGAGTGAAAATAATGCCAGAAATGACAAGTTATAGTTGCAATGAAAAGCTTGAAAGATTGGGGCTTTTTCCTTTGAAAGCTTTGAGAAGGTTAAGGTGGGAACTATTATAAATTTTAAAATCATGAAATATTTTGAGAGAGAAGATGGATTTCTTTACTTGTGGACAATTATCACTGGAATGATAGGGACATTAGAAGAATTTTTCCCATTCAAAGGGTTAATAGAAGTGAATGCCATAAATAGCTATTGATGCAGAGGCTCCAAATGTTGTTTAAAATTGATAACTATTTGAAAAAAGAGAATATAAAATGACAGAAAATGCAGGTTCAAGTAGATAGCTGCAATTGAGGAAATAGCACAGCACTCTTATCCATATGGGTTTAATACAATAAATACCATTGTGTCATGAGCACTTGGCTAGAAAGAACAGCATCAAGTGGAGTGGGGAAGTTTTAACAAGTGTCTTAGTAACATACTTTTTTTAAATATACTGAACTAAAGTGCTTAATCAAATATTACTTTATTCCAACTAATTCTGTGAATTTACCTTTTATCTTTCTATCAAAATACTGTTATCAGTAAGGACCTGTATTTTTGTGGAATCCTAGCCTATACTTCAAAGAGGAGACTATTTGGCCCATTGAGTTTGCAATGACTCTTTCAAAGAGCAATTCAGTTTACCCTACTCCCCCGCTCTTTACCCATTAGACTCCATTGTGCTCATTTCACACGTGAAAATGGGCAGAATGGGGGGGTGGGGCAGTGGGAGCAACTTTGTGGACCAATGTCCCATGCCAAAAGGATGTCCAAAGAACACTCGCCCTAACATTGGAGCATGCCATTTTTTAGGCATCCCTGGCAGCCACCTAAAACAAGCATTAGGCTGCTTATATATGCAATATTTTGTCCTTTGTGTTTATCCAGTTCCCTTTCGAAGTTACTGTTGAATCTGTGTCCACCACCCTATCAGGCAGTGCATCACACTTGTTAAGTAAAAAGAAATGTTTTTTCCTCCTGTCTCCTCTGGCTCTTTTTGCCAATCCCCTTCAATCAATGCCCTCTTGTTATTGACCCTTCAGCCATTGAAACAGTTTCTCTTTTTGTTTGCTATCTAAACCTTTTATCATTTTAAATACCTGCATCAGGTTTCCTCTTAACCTTCTGTACTCTAAGGAGAATAAGCCCAGCTCCTGCAGTCTATCCATGTAACTGTAATCCCTCAATCCTGAAACTATTCTAGTAAATTTGTTCTATACCCTCTCCAAAGCCTTCTCATCCTTCCTAAATTGTGGTGCCCAGAATTGGATACAGTTTTCCAGCTATGCTGGACTAGTGTTTTGTATATGTTTAGTACAATTCCCTAGCTTTTGTACTCTATGTCCCAACTTTGAAGCCTGGGATCCCACATGCTTTATTAACTGCTTTAATAACCTGTCCTGCCACCTTCAAAGATTTGTGCACAAACACCCCCAGGTCGCTGTTTTCTTGTAACCTCTCTAAAATTGTACCGTTTGGTATGTATGGTCTCTGTTCATTCTTCCTACCAAGATTCATCACCTTACACTCCTCTGTTGAATTTCACCTGTCATGTGTTCACCTATTCCACCAACCTGTCTATGTCATCTTTAAGTCTATTATCTTCTTCATTGTTTACTACAATTTAGTTTTGTGTCATCTGCAAATTTTGAAACTATGCCCTGTACCCCAAAGTCCATGTCATTAATTTGTATTCAAGACATCAGTGGTTTTAGTACTGAACTTTGGGGAATGTTCCTGTATACCTCACTCCAATTTGAAAAACAGCCATTCACCACAATTGTTTTCTATCCCTTAGCCAATTTTGTATCCATGCTTCTGCTGCCTCCTTTGTCCCATGGGCTTTAATTTTGCTAACAAGCTTAATATGGGGTACTCTATCAAACACCTTTTGGAAGTCCATATACATAACATCAACCGCACTGCCCTCATCCATCCTCTCTTATCTCATCAAAAAACTCAATCAAGTTAGTCAAACACGACTTGTCCTTAACAAGTCCATGCTCACTCAAATGGCTGTCAATTTTCTGCTAGGTTATTGTTTCTAGAAGCTTGCCCATCACCCTCACTAAATTATAATTACCAGGTTTATCCTTCTCTCACTTTTTGAACAAGGGTGTAACATCTGCAATCCTCCAATTCTTTGGCACAATTCCTGTATCTAAGGAAGATTGGAAGATTCTGGCCTCTCAAAATGGAAAGGTAGGGCAAACAAATTTAGAGCTCACTGGATGACAAAGGAGATAAAAATTAAAGAAGAAAAAGTGTCAAGTAGAAGCTACAATTAAGAGCCTGGCTGAATATAGAAGGTTAAGAGGGTAAGTGAAGAAGCAATTAAGAGAGGTAAAGAGGGGTATGAAAAGGGACTGGCAGCTAACATGAAAGGGAATTTCAAAGTCTTCTCTAGGCATATAAATAGTAAAAGGATGGTAAAAGGAGGAGTAGGGCCGATTCAGGATCAAAAGGGGAATTTGCACATGGAGGCAGAGGACATAGCTGATGTGTTAAATGAATACTTTGCATCTGTCTTTACCAACGAAGAAGATGCCATGGTAAAAGAGGGGGTAATTCAGATACTAGAAGGGTTTAAAATTGAAAAAGAGGAGATATTGGCTAAATTATCTGTTCTTAAAGTTCATAAGGCACCGGGATTGGATAAGATGTATCCAAGGATACTGCGCGAAGTGGGAGTGAAAATTGTTGAGGCACTGGTCATAATTTTTCAGCCTTCCTTAGATTTAGGGGTGGTGCCAGAGGACTGGACAATTGCAAATTTTACATCCTTGTTCAAAAAAGGGTGCAAGGATAAGCAACTACAAGCTAGTCAGTTATGTTGAACTCATTTAAGTCTTAAGTGCAACCTCAGTTGGAGTATTGCATCCAGTTCTGGATGCTGCACTTTAGGAATGGCATGAAGGCATTGGAAATAATGCATTAAAGATTCGCGAGAATGATGAGGAACTTCAGTTATGAAGATAGCATTTTTTTTATTCATTCATGGAATGTGGGCATTGCTGCCTAGGCCAGCATTTATTGCCCATCCCTAATTGTCCTTGTTCAGAGGGCATTTAAGAGTCACCCACATTGCTATGTGGTCTGGAGTCACATGTAGGCCAGACCAGATAAGGACAGCAGATTCCCTTCCCTAAAGAGCTTTTATAACAATTGACTGGTTTCATGGTCCAGATTTTTTATTGAATTCAAATTCCACCGGCGGGGTTCGAACCCAGGTCCCCAGAGCATTACCCTGGGTCTCTGGATTACTAGTCCAGCAACAATACCACTATGCCACTGTCTCTCCCCTTGGAGAAGTTAGGACTGCTTTCCTTAGGGAAAAGAAGGCTGAGAGAAGATTTGATAGATGTATTCAAAATCATGAGGAGTCTGGACAGAGTAGACAGGGAGAAACTGTTCCCATTTATGAAAGGATGGAGAACGAGTGGGCACAGATTTAAAGTCATTAATAAAATAAGCAATAGTGATATGAGGAAAAACTATTTCATGTAGCGAGAGGTTAGGGTCTGGAATGGTCTGCCTGAGAGTGTGGTGGAGGCAGGGTCAATTGAAGCAATCAAAAGGGAATTTGACTGTTGTTTGAAAAGAGAGAATGTGCAGGGTTGTGGGGAGAATGAGCAACCACCTGGTGCCATCCAGCGAGCCGGTGCAGGCACGATGAACCAAATGGCCACCTTCTCCGCTGTAACAATTCTGTGATTCAGATTCTATAACTGGTAAACACCAGTGCAAATTATTCATTTAGTATCTCAGGCTTGTGCCTTCTGCTTCCACCAATACTAATTTTCACCCTTCCCCTTATATCCTGAAGACATAGGGCGGAATCGTCCCAGATTTGCACTAAGTGCGGTAGCGGTACCCGCTGGCTGCAATGTTGGGTTTTCATGCTGTATTGTCTGCTTCCTGCCTCATTAATTATGCAGCTACAGAAAACGCGTCGTCTCGCTGGCGGGCAGCCTCTGAATCACCCGCCACGCAGTTACTTCACCATTTTCTCACTCCAGGTGCCATATCTAAACTGTAGCCGCGCACACAGTTCTCAATGCTTGCAGCCCAGGACTGCTCCAGTGAAAGCCAAGAAAAGTTCAGTGACTCGTCACTGGAATGCCTTTTGGAGGCCTGAAGTGATGTCCTCCACACACAACATCAACCTCCCCCTGACTCCCGCCATCCCCTCCCACCCCCCTCTGGCGGCAGAAGGTCCAGCAATCTCACCACTCTGGCTTGGGTGATGGTGGCAGCGGTGGTCAGTGCCAATGCTACACAGAAGAGGTTGGCCATCAGTGCAGAAGGAGGATGAATGATCTCATCCGTGCCACCAGGGTAAGGCAAGCATCTCATCACTCTAAACTCACACACTCATAAGCCCATCACACATTCACTGACACCAGACGAACTGCCAACTCAAGGGACATCACCACTCACTCTCTCTCACACACCCTCACATTTCCACCTGGCCTCATGTCCTCTGGAGACTGCCTCCTCCACCCTGACCATCTGAGGCCACTTGCACTGATCGGCATGTGACACACAGACACACATCCCCCTCGGATACCCCACTTCTGCAGTACAGCCCTGGCCCTGCAGCTTCTTCCCTTGCCCGAGGCCACTTAGTCCCCTTCCCCAAGCAAGCCTTAGCCCTGCAGCTGTTGAAAAGTTTGTGGCTGGTCTGGTAGGTGGTCTGCCTATGAGCCCTCTTAAAAGTGATGTGGTGCTGCCTGCGAACCCTGGCGCTGATGACTGGGAGTGCTGCCCGAAGCAAAGTAGGCAAACAAGCCTTGAAGTCCTGAGCAAAATACAGCTCGCCAGGCGCATGTCGCTTATGTACAGTTGTGAAACGTTGCACACCAACATGCCATGATGATCCGGCATGGGGGGATGATTTTGGCGAGCAGGGCTTATATTGAGATGCTAAAATACTGAAATTAGGTTCATGACATGTGGTGGTGGGAAACGTGGCCCGCCATTGATGGCTGGAGCATATGATCGCAAGTCAGTGTGCTTCTAGCTCAGTGAGTGTGTTCCTAGCTCAGTGCATGTGTTGCTAACTAAGTGAGTGTGTTTAGAGCTCAGTGACAGTGTAAAAACAATTTGACTTCCTTGGTGGCACATTGTTGGACAAATACCAACTCCTCTCAGGAATCTTGTCTAACTGCTAGTAATTATGTGCTTGCTGTTAGACTTTCAACCTTGGGATATGTCATAGATAATGTTGGTGCTATTCTCACCACATGCCCACAAGCATGTGTATATACATTTCATGCGCTTCAATTAGGAACAGCGAACTATTCTAGTCTGCTGAGACCAGTACTTCCTCTACTGTCATCCCATTGCCAAAAAAATGTCTCAACATGGAAACCATAACTCTGTATGCACTACATACATTTGTTGAGTAATTTTGGAAAATAATCTGTGCATTTGCTTTCCATTCATCATCCAGTTTCTACCCTTTCCTGATTATTGCCATTTCAAAGCAAGAATACCACATTTTCCCCTCTCCCTATATTCCTTGGGTAGTGTGCACCAATTGCTGCAAATGCGTCTATTACAATATATTTTTGCCTAAGTAAATCTCTGATACTTGTGAAAAAAAATGTACAGTGGGTATAGGCACGTTGTAAGATGTACAATGTAAGGAATGAATAAGAGAAAGATCACATTGTAAAAGATGTAAAGGGGTATACCGTTTGTACACTTTGCAATGTGCTCATACTTCCTGTTCTTCTCTTACAATGTATTTATTTACACTGTCCATTCCTTAAAATGTACTTAGATCCCTGTATGTCTCTAATGTATCTGGAACTATTGCAAATTGTACTATGTATCTACATCCCCTGGACATCCTTTACCATGTACATTTTTACTGTACCTCTCAGTGAGTTTTAGATCAGGCTGTACCTGATCTAAATAATATATCTTAGTGACTGCCTCAAAGAACAAGACAGTTTGTCATCCATTGTCTGGTACATGATCCATGCTGGTGTTAATGAAGCATTTTGTCATTGGTTGCCTTATAGCTGGTATATTTTAAAGTCAGTGGGAGAACCACAAGCTCGATTATTTGTTTTCAATTAAGTCTGAATGCATCCTTTACCTGCTCACCAAGAGCAATGTTGGAGAAACTTTTTTACGCAAAGGATTGTGAATCTTTGGAATTCTCTACCCAGAGGGCTGTGGAAGCTCAGTCATTGAGTATGTTTAAAGTAGAGGTTGACAGATTTCTAAATACCAATGATGTAAAGGGATATGGGGATAGTGTGGGAAAAAGGCATCGAAGTGGATGATCAGCTATGATCGTATTGAATGGTGCAGCAGGCTCAATGGGCTGAATGGCCTATTCCTGCTCCCATGTTCCTATGATCACGCAGGTACCTGCTGCATTGTGACACTGCTTTAAAGAGGATATTTGACAGCAGCTATGTAGAATTGCAGGTTTGTGCTGATGTACATTCTGTCATTAATCTAAAATATATTCCTAAATATAAAGGTACTGTTTATTATGCTTATGAGCATGATACAAAACAATTGATCGCTGTGTGCAATTACAGAGTTGGATGCAGCTTTGATTTTCTTCTGATTTAATGCCAGCAGGACCTAGGAATGAGTATTTGGTATACCAAAGGATCTTGATGTCATGCAGCTTCAAATTCACTGTTTGCATTCAGACTGTTTATTCATCAACTTTCCATTTCAAGGAATTTTGCATCATCTGTAATTGTAGGCAAGAGGCTGCTTGGATGAACACCGGATGCATGACCCTGAGTGAAAAGAAAACAATTCAGACGCCAGAAGAAACAGAAAAAACAGGGCACTGTATAAATTACAATATCTGGAGATTACACAATATAACTGTAGTATATATACACTCACACATGTCCTGTTTTTTTTATCTGTCTCCCAGGTGTTGTGTACATGAGTGGCCGTGTTTATGCAGTGGGAGGATTCAATGGATCCCTGAGAGTCCGGACTGTTGATGTGTACGATGCAGTTAAGGACCATTGGACATCCATTGCCAGTATGCAGGAGAGACGGAGTACTCTTGGGGCAGCAGTTTTAAATGAATTGCTGTATGCTGTCGGTGGATTTGATGGGAGCACAGGTACAGTGGGTTGTCCTTGGAATACTTTTCACTCTTCCACATCTAAGTCCCTCCTCATTTTACAATTCTATTTGATGTTTTGAGAAAATTAGCATTTTATACCTTGTTTATAATTACAAAAGGTTGGATATTTCTGAAATCCACCTCCTTGTTAGCACGATTAATTCATTGGGCTACCTACTCTGCACAATTGCTCCTCATCACTTGTTTACAAAGGCAACTTGAACATCTATAGGTACTGCAATAAACTGAGAGGTGGTCTTGCTTCCTGCATTTCCATGACTACCATCTTCCATTTCCTCTGTCTACTAATTCCCATATTTCAACTCCCTGCAACCTGCTCCTACTAGTTAGCTAAAATTAAAATATTAAAATTGACTTTTTTGGCAAAATATGTCACTGCCAGAGTAGAACAGCAGTAGCAAGAACCAGCATCAGGATGGCATAATTACACATTTTTTTCAGCGGAGATGTATAAAAGAGCATCATTAAACTCCATCAAAAGTTACTGTTACGTTATCACAAGGTGAGGGAAGCTACTTGGCTTATTTTGATGCCTGTAAACTAAATGTTACAATTGCCCCATCATGTCATCTAATTGCATTTTGAATGAACCTTTAAGTGGTGCTTCGTCTATAGCATTTAATATCTTGTATGCTTCCAAAAAGCCCCCCTTGGTTTCCAATCTACAAGACTTTTATCATCAGCTGCCTTTTCCTCACTAATTATTTTGTATTTGTTGTAATCAAGAGCTCATAGAGCTCATTTTATCCAGCCTTTCCTCATAACTCAGTCCTCTAATGCCAGAGATCAACCCTTTCGTTTTGATTAGACTGCCTCCATACTTGACTGTTTTCTTTGTCATGATGCCTAAAACTGGGTGCAGTACTTAAAGTGCAGTGTAACCTTATCTGTATTAAGTTTCATTTGCCATTATTTTGGGCATTCACATATTTTACATAACTTTTCTAGGTTCCATGGTAGCTGTCTGTGACTTGATTTTCTCCTCCCATCCCATTTTAGCATAATTATTAAATTTAACCAATTTACAATGATCCTATATGGAAAGAATGCATGACATTCAAGGAACTCACGTGTATGCACACATACACGCGGGGAGACGGTGGCAGTGTGGTAATGTCACTGGATTAGTAATCCAGACGCCCAGGCTAATGCTAAGGGGCATGAGTTCAAATCCCACCAGAGCAGCTGGATGAATTCAAATTCAGATTAATAAAAGCTATCATTATCGTAAAAACCCATCTGGTTCACTAATGTCCTTTAGGGAAGGAAACCTGTTGTCCTTACCTGGTCTGGCCTGCATGTGACTTCAGATCCACAGTCTTAACTGCACTCTGAAATGGCCTAACAAGCCACTCAGTTCGAGGGTAGTTAGGACAACAAATGCTGACTTTCCCAGTGATGTACACATTCCTACAAAAATATAAATCATTTCTTAACCTAGTTTCTTTTGATATGTTTATTAATCCTAATTGTAACAAATACAAAATTATTAGTGATAGTGATTATTAGTGTTACTGCCTCAAAAGTTCATTTACCTCAATTTCTCTTATGGTTACAGGAGTCATGCCTTGGGAACAAATGTGTGAATCAAAGTGCGTTTCTTCAAACTGACCCTGTGCAATTAGCACTGTCACATACTCTAATCTGTTTAATCTCTTGAGGCTTGGCTTCATTTTGCTAAGGAATATTCGTAATCCTGATATACTTTATTCCTTAGCTGTTGGTTCATTCAATAACAAAGATATCCTCGTTTTTATGTTTGTATTTATTTTAGTTTTGGAAATGAGGTGATTATACCATTTTCCCCCTGTTAAGTAGGATTATCATCAGTGGAGGCTTATAATTACAAAATCAATGAATGGTTTTTCGTGGCACCCATGAACACAAGAAGAAGTAGTGTTGGTGTTGGAGTTGTGGAAGGTAAGAGAAAAGATGACGGATGTTTTGTAGCCCTATATATTTTCCGAACAGATTGTCGTTCTTAACTATTATCCAGTAACAAAATAAATGTATGAAACAAAAGGAATTTATTTACTTGACCTTTGAGTCCTAAACCTAAAGGCTGTCTTATAGTTTGAATAAAAGAAAAATGAATTCATTTTTCACATTAACTCTGACCCAGAAGTTTTAGAATTTTTAATCCTTCTGATGTAAATTTAGGCATTTTGTAGTGGTTTCTTTAGTGGAAATAAACTTATCTATATGAAAAATCAGATCATACATCCTTTATTGCTTACCAAAGTGAATGATTTATTTAAAGATTATTCTTTTTACAGTCTTTTAAGAGGGCCAATTCTCCTGAAGGCTGTAAGTCACCGTGTGGCCTTTTACCTTGTCACTGGCCTGTTGCATGCTAAGTGTTTATCTTAATGAAGATGTTTCTGGGTGTTCTTTCACGAGCATGATAATGCAAAAAACTCAAACCTGCACAGCAGAGAGGAATGCACACTGTGCACTGCACCAATAGCATGTTTTGTTAGACAGAACAGTATGAAACAGTTTCACGAAGGTTAGTGAGTTGGTGTTGGTGCTTTCAAACAGCACATTCATCTGGAGGATCCTCTTGATTATGTAATTTTATTTTTAATATTCCCTTTCATGAAAGCATCTTGTACCTTCCACATTTCAGAACAGATCCACTTCTACTTTGTTCATCTGTAACACATCTCAGCTTTTAGCCGGAGAATAGAGAATACTAGAAGCCAATCTTTTTCATATTAAGGACAATTTGCAAATATGCCCAGTACCTAAAACAAAGCACGTGTGGAACTTTTTATTTACTATGTGTATCCACACTTTCCATATACAACTCTTCATTCAGTTGAAGATGGTTGTGTATTGATAACTATACATATATAATAAATGTACATATCAAATTCAGCTTTCCAGAGATGAAAATTACAGAATTTCATTAGTTGCAATTTTTTCACAAAAACAAAATCACAAGCAAGATTTACAGTTCCTGTCTACTTGAACTTAATAATGCACCAGTCTGCTAATCTTCAGAAAGGAGGTGCCCAACCAAATCATTTAAACTGAATGATTATCTATACTCTAAACACAACTGGTGAGACAGTCCTGAGAACAACTCTCATTATGTGGGATTTTTTCTCTGTGGCTATTTTGCTCTATGTCACAGGTATTTGAAGCTAGAAGCACTTTAAAGGTAATGCTGTGAAATCCAGGCCATATTCCTTGCATGATTGTTTTCCACACAGATGCTTCTACACAGACTTCCATTCCTTGCTATTTGGGAGTAAGCAATAACTTCCTGGGTGGACAGGGGAGGGAAACATTGAATTTGTACTAAGGATTTAAAATAAAATTCAGGGAAAGTCATGTTAACTCTTGTACAGAAATAAAGTACTGCAGATTCTGGAAATCTGAATTAAAGACAGTATATGCTGAAAATGCTCAGCAGGTCTGGCAGCATCTTTGGAGAGAGAAGCAAGAGTTAACATTTCAGGTTGATGCCTTTCATCGCTTCTGATGTTCACACACCCCCTCTCCTCTCCCCATTTCTCTCTCTCGCTCCTCTATTGGACAGCCAGTGTTGAACACGAAACAATGTAGTGTTTAACAATTTTCCATAAAATGTATGTGTTGACTATTAATGCACTCTCTATCTCCTCAGGCAGGTTGTATGCAGTAGGTGGCTACGATGGAGCATCTCGTCAGTGTCTTAGTACTGTTGAAGCATATAATCCAGTCAGCAATGAATGGACATATGTTTCAGATATGAGTACACGTCGTAGTGGTGCAGGTTTGATTTTTAAAAATATGTTTCTTATATAATGTACAACATTTTACAGCCTCCAGCTTGACTTTTAAAATTGATCAGACTATTGAAAAAAAACTAGCTTGAATTTTTTTTAGTTTTAGAACTTGTGTATCTTGCATAACCTGGAGAGATACCATAGTAAATTTGTTTGGACTTGATAAAGCCCACTTTTTTAACAATTCCTGGACAGTTTCAATAACTTAATTATGGAAAATTATAAATTATTTTACAATCCATGTGTACGACAATTTTCACAATTGATTCTTATTCAATGAGTGTAATGATAAGGACTATTTTATTCTCAGTTCTTTCCATGAGACTCATTGAATGTTTAATTCTTAGTCCTTTCCATAGCCCAAGAATTTTTATTTTCAATTTTTCCCATAGTGACCTTCTAAATGTCTTATTCTCGGTCGGTCTTTACCTGGGAATTCATTATTTCAATCTCCGTCCTTTTCCTGGCATCATTGAATGTTTTATACTCTCCCCTTCCTTCAGCAGTCATTCAGTGTGTTTGTTTTGTTCATTGCTAGCTTCACCTATCTCTCAAATACATGCCTTTCTTTCCCGAACTCCATTAGCTGAATCTTCCAATCAAGTTTCTGCCCTGCCACAGTAGCAAAATCGTCACATAACATCCAATGTGACTATGACCTTGGAAAACCACCCCTCCTCTACTTTCTTGGTCTGTTTGCAGCCTTTGACGCTGTCGACCACATGATCCCCCTCCAACTGTTCTCCTGTGACATTCTGCTGGGTGGGACTGCATGTGCCTAGTTCCATTCTTACATTAAAGGTGCTTCATAAATGCAAGTCATTGTTGAAGTGTACTTGACCCTCACTCAGGAAAACACAGCATATTGAGTTCAGTTAGTCTGTCACTGGTGGGGCATCTTCATGTGAACTCTGACTGACACAGCCAGGGATGCTAAATCGGTTAGCCTTGAGAAACGTTGGAGGAATCCAAATGTAAGATTAACCCATACCCATGAATTGGAATGCAGACAGCATGCCAACTTCACGTTGCCTGCTAATTATTATGATTTCTGCATGCATCGGTCACCAACCATGCTGGTCATTGGCTGAGCACATCAGGGTTCTTTATAATGTTACTAATTTGCATTACTTAAAGCCAGCCTGCACCTCTTACAGGTGAGGAGCATTGAGGCTGGAGCAGGTGCTGGGAGTTGTTCTGCAACTGAATCTGACCTGGGAAAGAGAGAAGATAGCTGACCGTGGGATGATATCCTTTACTGAATCAGGCAGCAGAAAACATTCTGTGAATCACAACTGTTTTATTGTTAAACTATAGTTCAGTACAAATACCAGTTTCCGCTCTTCCCTTCTGGATCCATCTCCCTGTCCAGAAGCAAAACCTCCCTCTCAGTGGGAAAACCAGCTCTTAAGTATAGGCTTCAGTGAGCACCACCTGCTCTCAATTCACTCTGAAGCTTGTCCTGCTTACTCTTAAAGGGACCTGCATTTCTAACGTTGTCATGGGAGAGCACAGGCCCCCAGATTTTCGGGATGTGCATTTGAAAATCTTGGTGGAGGAGGTGGAAGGTAGGAGAGGTGTCCTGTATCCTCAAAATGTTCTCCAGACACAGCATGAGAAGGTAGTGGGAACAGATAGCCACATAGGTCAGTGCCAGGAATGTAGCCCCAAAGACCTGAATGCAGTGGCAGAAGATATTTAATGACATCACGAGTGGTCAAATTCTGTGAATGATCTTCAAATGGCATATCCACTTGGTCAATGACAGGAATGTAGCCCCAAAGACCTGAATGCAGTGGCAGAAGATATTTAATGACATCACGAGTGGTCAAATTCTGTGAATGATCTTCAAATGGCATATCCACTTGGTCAATGCCAGGAATGTAGCCCCAAAGACCTGAATGCAGTGGCAGAAGATATTTAATGACTCATGAGTGGTCAAACTCTGTGAATGATCTTCAAATGCCACATTGTATCAGCTGCCCCACTCTATCCTCGGCTATTGTTCAGTTCATCTCACCCTTGACAGAGCCCTCACGTACAGACAGTACCTTTTCAAGACCACAGAACGCCTTTCATCATACCACCCCGTATGGTTAAACCCGCAATGCCGAGGAGTAACAGCTGAGGACCTATGGTAAGAGGATTGGCAGGAGAAAGCATCCACCAGAAACCACTCTCTAATTGTAGGCTTCATTACTCCTCCACCCGGTTATTTTCTTCCATGACGACAGTGAGCCCTTTGAAACTGTTTCTGGACTGACCGAGGCCTCTGTGCAATTACCCAATGTCAGCGGGGTTGCCAATACCATCCAGGCTGTAACTGAGGTGTAGTCCAAATAATGACTCACATTGCTAAGGAGTGTCCACTGACTAAACTTGAAGGCAGGCTTAAAGAACTCCATCTAGCCACTAACCAGGCTATTGCTTGGCTCTGTGACTATGCACATGCCAAATAAATAATGCACAAGGGTAATTAGTTGATTATTGTATGGAATATGGCATGATTTCATTTATAAATTTGGATTTGAATGTATATTTTGTGTTGGTTTTTATTTTTGCATTGTGGGCAAGAGGACAATGTGATGGTCAGTGACAGAGGGAAGGTAAGGAAAGTAGTTGTGGGGAACTGGGTTTAGGTTTACTGGTATCGCTCTTGAATTAGTTATTCACGTACAGCTCCAGCAGAAAGGGACTCTCTAGTTGTCAGTCTTTTTCTTTTTTCTCCTCTTCCACCTCCATACGTTCCTAAGCTTCTAGCCTTATAGGTGGTAGTAGGTGCTGTTCCTTCATGATGGCAAGGTTGTGCATTATACAGCATACCATGGTAAATCTTAAGACCCACTTAATCAAGTGGTTCAGGCATAAACTTGTTGTTTCAGGATCCCAGTGGTCAGTTATATCAAATGTCTTATGACAACATGGCTCTCATGCCTACTGTGCACGTGTGTGTGTGGGTTGCAAACTTGAGTCATGAACCACACCATCAATGAATAGCCCTATTTGCCCAATGGCCACCTGTTGCTATGCTGTGGTTGTTGAAATATTGTTGGCCTAGAGGACAGTGGCAAAATAAATGCCTTGTGACTGCTGCCAGGATACCGAACCTTAACCTGCATATGTGCTGCTTATGGTCAAACACCCCCAGTTGAGGAAGTGGAATCCGTTTTGATTCAGACAAGTGGCAGAGTTGACATGAGGCATACGCAGAGAAATAGGTCTCTCCACCTTCAGTTATTCTTCGATGATATTCCCTCCACCATGAGGTCAGAAGTGAGAATGTTCACTGATGATTGCACATTGTTCAGTTCTATTCACAACTCCTGAGATAATTAACTTAACTGGTCCAGCCACGTAAATACTGTAGCTACAAGAGTAGGTCAGAGGCTGGTTATTCTGCAGTGGGTGCCTGTTATGACTGAGAAGTTGGTAAAGCTGAGTTATTTAAAAATCCCAGAGGGAAACTTTAAGCAACTGTCATAACCTATCATTTTAAGTGTTACGTTTGAGATGAGACTCTAAATTCAGGAATCAGACCACCAGTCCTCGAGGTTTTACGTTAAGCTAAATGAAACATTTTATTAATTTACACAGGTTAAAATATATATACACATGGCTACAAATTACTACTATCATAACTTTTAACAAATTCCCAAACTAATCTCCATTAAGGCAACAGTAATCCATAGACTTAACCAGATACCAGGCAAAGCATTTTCACCTTACGAATTCAAAATGAGGTTCTTTTCACTTTGGTTCCTGTGGAGGCTTTCAGCTGCTTTTGATCTCACATTGCCTCTGCTCTACACACACAAAACGGTTGTCTTGTTATACCTAGCACAGCCCATTGAATGTAAACAAGAAGTTTCAATGGACACTGGAGTGTCAGAAGTCCTTCGATAGTTTGTATCGCCAACCTTTGAACTAAACCTCCCTAACAATAAAACTCCTTTCATAGTACCAATTTTATTAGTAATATAAACATATTGCTTGGTATCTGCTAGATAGGTGTCAGTTTTCACCCCACTTCTGAATGCTCTATTCAAAAAATGCAAATGCACTCCAGCTCTCTTACATCTCAAAACTAGGACACGTCAAAGCACCCAGACTCGCTGGCTTTAATCCAATTAAGACGCACCCAGACTAAACCTCTATTTTAAAAGAAAAATATTTTCCAATAATATTGTATACATGAATCGCTTCATGACACCCCCCTCCCTATCGAAAAATGAACCGTCATAATTCTAAAAGGCGGCTTCATTTTAATAACCCATCTCTCACTATCTCCTATACTTATTACACTATTACATTACCAGGTGCATGCATTAACATAACAAATATATACACAAGTCCTTGGTATCAATAGAAATCGCTCCAGGTCAGTGTCCAGGTTTTTTTTTAGATGTCCCATTTTCCTTTAAGCTTCAAACTCTTGATAACGCACCTGCGAACAGATTTTCTCTTTCAGCAATATGTATAATACATAGATTAAATGGCTGTAATAATAGACTCCATTTGAAAAGCCTATCACTATTGTCATGAAATTTGTCCAAAAACTTAAAAAAAATTATGGTCTGTATAAACAATTGTTTCTGATGAATTGTTTGCAACATAAATTTCAAAATGCTGCAATGCTAATACCAAACTCAAAGTCTTTTTTCAGCCGTTGAATATCTTCTCTGTTGTACATTCAGCTTCCATGAAAAATACCCTATCGGTTTTTCATTTCCAGTGTCATCATCTTGTAACAGTACAGCCCCAGTGCCTATATCGCTTGCATCAACGGCCAACTTGAATTGCTTGGCATAATTGGGTACTGCCAACACTGGTGTCGTAGTTAATACAGTTTTCAAACTATCGAAGGACTTCTGACACTCCAGTGTCAATTGAAACTTCTTGTTCTTTTTTAAGAGTTCTGTCAGTGGAGCAACCACTTGGCTAAAATTTGGTACAAATATCCAGTAAAACCCACTCGTGCCCAGAAATCTCAAAACTTCTCGTTTTGTTGTAGGCACTGGGAAATCCACAATAGCCTTGACTTTCGCATCGCTTGGAGCGATCTTACCATGTCCAATGGTGTGGCCTAGATTTGTCACTTGGGCTTTTGCAAATTCACTTTTAGCCAATTTCATCACCAAATTAGCTCCTTGTAGTTGAGTAAATAATTTTTCCAGATGCTGTAAATGCTCCTCCCATGTCTGACTGAAAACGATTAGATCATCAATATAAACTGCACAATTGCTTAGACCTGCAGTTACTTTGTTTGTCAGTCTTTGGAATGTCGCAGGTGCATTCTTCATATCAAATGGCATGACTTTAAACTGATATAGTCCACTTGGCATTACAAAAGCTGATATCTCCTTTGTTGTCTCTGACAATGGTACCTGCTGATACCCTTTTAGCAGGTCAATATTTGTGACAAATTTTGATTGTCCCACTTTCTCAATTCAATCTTCCAACGTGGTATGGGATATGAATCCACTTTTGTCACTGCATTCACCTTTCGATAGTCCACACAGTCTTTGTGTTCCATTCGGTTTCGGTACCAGTACAATAGGCGAACTCCAGTTATTGCAACTAGACTCAATGATATCATTTTGGAGCATAAAATCAATTTCTTTTTGTACTTGTGATAACTTTGCCAGATTTAATCTATAAGGTTGTTGCCTATTGAAGATGATATTTCTATACATACATCATGTAAAGCTAAATGTGTCTTTCCCAACTTATTTCCACAAATAGGTTTGTGTGACTGCAATAGCTTTTCCAAATCACTTTGACACTTGTTTGGAAGGTAACTCAATATTTCATTTAAATTTTCAAGCACCCCCTCATTATCCAATTTGATTAGAGGAAAATCAATTTCAGAGTCCTACACTTCCACCTCTTTCTCATCAACCACCATCACTAATACCTCTTTTTGTTCCTCTTCCCTGTCAAAGTACTTTTTAAGTATATTTACATTATACATCCTCTGCTTCTTTCTTCTATCTGGAGTATTTATTAAATAATTTTCTTCACTCGATTTCTTTTCAATCCTGTAAGGCCCACTAAATCTTGCATTTAATGAATCACCTAGTACTGGTTAAAAACCTAACACTTTCTCTCCGGAAATAAAATTGCGAATTTTAGCTGCCTTATCTGCTTTCACTTTCATCACTTGCTGTGTTATCTTTAAATGTTCCCTAGCCAGCTCACATGCCCTAATCTTTCTCTGAAATTTGATACATAATCCAGGAGAGTAGTTTCTGAATCTTGACCTACCAATTTCTCATAAATCAACTTCAGTGGTCCCCTTACCTCATGACCATAAACTAATTCAAAGGGGCTAAAACCAGTTGATGCATTAAAAGCGTCTCTAATGGCAAATAACAAAAATGGAACTCCTGTATCCCAATCCTGTGCATAATCATGACAGTTTGCTTTTATCATAGTTTTTAAAGTTTGATGCCATCTTTCCAAAGCTCCTTGTGACTCCAGATGATAAGCTGTTGACTTAAACTGTTTTATCCCCAAACTGTTCATTACTTCCTTAAACAGCTGTGACATGAAATTTGACCCCTGATCTAATTGTATTTCTTTAAGTAAACCTTATTGTGTGAAAAATGTAATTAACTCCTCCGCAATCTTCTTAGTTGCAATATTTCTTAAAGGTATAGCTTCAGGAAACCTAGTAGACACATCCATTATTGTCAATAAATACTGATTTCCACTTTTAGTCTTAGGGAAGCGTCGTACTCAATCAACCATGACCCTGGTGAAAGGTTCTTCAAATGCTGGTATTGGGATTAAAGGTGTCGGCTTAATCACTGCTTGTGGTTTTCCTGTTATTTGACATGTATAACAGGTTCTACAGAATTTGACTACATCCCTATGCAATCCTGGCCAAAAAAAACCCTCTATCTTTTCCTGTGTTTTCCTAATTCCTAAACGTCCCCCCATTGGAATTTCATGAGCAACCCTCAGAATCTCATTTCTATGCCCTAATGGGATAACAATCTGATGCACCTCCCTCCAGCTTTCATTTACTGAGATATGATCCGACTGCTGTTTTCTCATCAAAATACCTTTCCGAAGATAACATACTGGAATACATTTTGCTTCGGTTTCTGAATAAACCTTCTGATACATCTGTTTTAATTGCAAATCATTTTCCTGTAACTCCACTAACCTCTGAGTTAAACATTTCAACTGAACTGTCCTGCATTCCTTCCTCCTGAACAATGTTATCAAATACAGTGCCAGCTAATTGGATTTCAACACCTCCTTCTTATCTTTGAACTGCCTGCTTATCTTGTTTATCTTGTTCTTTCCGATGAGCCTTTAATCTTGTTTTAACACAATCAGGAAACAATCCAGGATGTTCCTTCTGTAGCACTTATGTTGAAAACACTTTTAAAGGGTGCTCACCTATCATAGGCATCATCCACATTTGCGATCCAGCTATATCATTACCCAGAATAAATTGAACCCCTGCAATTGGCAATTCTTCCACTACTCCAACCATAGCTTCACCCTCTTCCATTTGCTCTTTAAATTTACCTACCACAACGGAATAGATTTACCTTCTCCTGCAATACTCCTTTTGAACAACAAATATCACTATCCCACAACATTAAGGATTGACTGGCCCCTGTGTGTCTCAAAATTTTAACATTTTTACCTACTCCACCCTGTACACATGGAAAGACTTTCCCTTCACATACAAAATCTTTAAACATTTTTGCAACCTGCTCCTCTGAATTCTCCTCAGTAAACTGTGAACACATTCCCACTTCTTTACCTTTCACTGATTCTCCCTGTTTCACCTGCACACAAACCACTGGTTTCTCCTGTGCCTGAACCTCAGAACCAACAATACTTTTACTTCCAGAGCTTTTCTGTACCTCAATAATTCGTACAGATTTTTCCTGTAAACTCCAACACATTGACTTTGTGTGCCCCAGTTTATTACAATGAAAACTTCAATTTTGGAATGTCACTCCTACCTTCAGCACCTTTTTTATTCTGAGAAAAAACTTCCTGGGAACTTCCAGCTACTCCTTCTCTTCCCTGACCACCTACCTTCCTTTCACCTTCCCACTTTTTACCCTTTTCCAATTTGAAAAGGTGACGAAAAAAAGGTTTAGCCCTATGAACTAACTCATAATCATCAGCTATCTTTGCTGCTTGTCTTACAGAATCAACTCTCTGTTCCTCCAGATGAGTTCTCACTACCAAAGGGATTGAATCTTTCAATTCTTCCAAAAGAATGACTTCCCTAAGAGCTGTGTAGGTTGTCTCTATTTTTAACGCCCATATCCACCGGTCAAAATTACTTTGTTTTACTCTTTCAAAATCAATATAAGTTTGCCCAGATGTTTTCTCATATTTCTAAATTTCTGCCTGTATGCTCCAGGAACCAACTCATATGCACTCAAAATAGCTTTTTTCACCACATCATAATTCACTGACATTTCTTCTGCTAGCGAAGCATATACCTCAAGTGCACTACTTAACAACTTAGACTATAATAATAACGTCCAGTTTTCTTGTGGCCATTTCATCTGTTTAATTAGCTTCTCAAATGAAATAAAGAATGCTTCAATATCTTTTTCCTCAAACTTTGGAAGAGCTTGTACAAATTTAAACATATCCTCACTGGGTTCTACTCTAGAGATAAATCCTTCCTCATCTACTGACATCTCTTTTCTAACTGCCAACATTTTCAGTTGGAATTCTCTCTCTCTCTCTCTTTCTCTTTCCTCCTTCTCCATCTTCACAATTTCTAATTCCTTTGCTTCTAATTCAAGCTTCTTCATTTGCAACTGAAGTCTCACTACCTCCAGTTGTGACACACTGGTGTCAGGTTCCACTTCCAACTGTAGATTCTGTGCTATACTTTTAACTATATCTGATTTCCTAGCCCCTGCAGGTAACCCCAATTTTAACTTATCTGCCAACTCTCTTAACTTTTGGTTATTTTCTCCAACTCAATCAGAGTTATCTCTTCTACTCCCAGACAAGCCTTAGCAATTGCCAAAGCCATCTTGCAGTCTCCACACTTCTAAAATACCTCACCAACTCCTAAATTCAAAGTGCCTCTTGTACTCGTAAACTTAAGATTCACCAATTCCAAACCAATCAAGGAATTAGAAATATAATTCATCTAGGCAAGAGCCCCCAATTGTTATGACTGAGCAGTTGGTAAAGCTGAGTTATTTAAAAATCCCAGAGGGAACCTTTAAACAACTGTCATAACCTATCATTTTAAGTGTTATGTTTGAGGTGCGACTCTAAATTCAGGAATCAGACCACCAGTTCTCGAGGTTTTACATTAAACTAAATTAAACAATTTATTAATTTACACGGTTTAAATAAAATATATATACACATGGCTACAAATTGCTACTATCATAACTTTTAACAAATTTCCAAACTAATCTCCATTAAGGTAATAGCAATCCATAGACTTAACCAGGCACCAGGAAAGCATTTTCACCTCGAATTCAAAATGAGGTTCTTTTCAATTTGGTTCCTGTGGAGGCTTGCAGCTACATTGCCTCTGTTCTACTCACACAAAATGGTTGTTTGTTATACCAAGCACAGCCCATTGAATGTAAATTCTCATTGTATCACCAACCTCTGAACTAAGCCTCTCTAACAATAAAACCCCTTTCATAGTACCAATTTTATTAGTAATATAAATATATTGCTTGGTATCTGCTAGATAGGTGACAGTTTTCACCCCACTTTTGAATGCTCTATTCAAAAAAACAAATGCACTCTATCTCTCCTACATCTCAAAACTAGGACACATCAAAGGCCCCAGACTAACTGGCTTTAATCCAATTAAGACACACCCACAGACTTAACCTCTATTTTAAAAGAAAAATATTTTCCAATAATATTATATACATTAATAGCTTCATGACAGTGCCTCATCTTCTGACTCCTCAAAAACGTTTCACCATCAGCAAGGCCCAAGGCAGGAGTTTAATGGAATACTCTTCAATTGCCTGGATGAATGCAGCTCCAACAATACTCAAGAAGCTCAAAATCAACCAGGACAAAGCAGCCTGCTTGTTGGTGCCCCATCCACCAACACAAATTTTCACTCCCTCCACCCCTGCGCATCAAGGTTGCAGTGTGTACCATCTACAAGATGCACTGCAACAACCCGCCAAGGCTTCTTCCTCAGCATCTCCCAAGTGCATGACCTCTACTTTAGGGAGAGATGGTGGAGTAGTGGTAATGTCACTGGACTAGTAATCCAGTGGCCCAGGTTAATGCTCTGGGGACACAAGTTCAAATCCCACCATGGCAGCTGGTGGAATTTAAATTCAATTAATAAAATCTGGAATTGAAAGCTAGTCTCAGTAATGGTAATCATGAAACTATCATCGATAGTTGTAAAACCCATCTGGTTCACTAATGTTCTTTAGGGAAGGAAACCTGCTGTCCTTACTTTGTCTGGTCTACATGTGATTCCAGACCCACAGCAATATAGTTGACTCTTAACTGCCCTCTGAAATGGCCCAGCAAGCCACTCAGTTCAAGAGCAAATAGGGATGGGCAATAAATGCTGACCTTGCCAGCGACACTGAGATCCCATGAAATAATTTTTAAAAAATCCAGAAGGACCAGGGCAGGAAATGCATGGGACACCACCACCAGTCAGTTCCCCTCCAAGTCATTCACCATTGTGACTTGGAATTATATTGCTGTTCCTTCATTGACACTGGGTTAAAATCCTAGAACTCCCTCCCTAACAGTATTGTGGGTGTACCTACACCGCACAGATTGTGCAGTTCAAAAATGCAGCTCACCACTACCTTCTCGAGAGTAATTAGGAATGGGGAATAAATGCTGGTCCTGCCACCGATGCCCACATCCCGTGAATGATTATAAAAATATAGTGCTATCTTGTACCATGGGGACATCTGCAATCATTGCAAACCTTTGTGCCCATTCTGCTTGTTTCTTTCTGGCACGGAGGAATCACATTAAGTTATCTCTTTGCATTGAGTGCCTCAGTGATCCCCTTTATGCAACAATATGCTGCAAATTATGAGGTTTTGCTAATATCTCCAGCAGTAACCCTGAAGGAGTCTGCAAAGGGACATAGGTTCAGTAAGTAGGCAAATAATTGGCTGATGGAGCATAATATGGGAAAATGTGAATTTGTCAACTTCAGGAAGAACAGAAAAGCAGTATTTTATTTAAATAGAGAGAGATTACAGTACTTTGAGGTACAGAGGGATCTTGGTCTCCTAGCACGTGTATCAGGAAAGGTTAGTATGCAGGGAAAGCAAGTAATTAGGAAGGCAAATGGAATGTTGTTGTTTAATGCAAAGGGAATGTAATATAAAAGCAAGGCTGTTTTGCTACAGTTGTATAGGCCGTTGGTGAGACTACATCTACAGTACTGTGTACAGTTTTGGTCTCCTTATTTAAGAAAGAATATAAATCCATTGGAAGCAGTTCAGATAAGGTTCCCTCACTGATATCTGGGATGGGGTGATTATCTTATGAAAAAGATTGGACAGGCTGGGCCTGTATCCTTTGGAGTTTAGAAGAATGAGAGGTAATCTTATTGAAACATACAAGATCCTGAGGGGACTTGATAGGGTGGATGCTGAGAGGATGTTATCCCTTGTGGGAAGCACTAGAACTAGGGGACATAGTTTAAAAATAAGGGGTCTCTCATTTACGACTGAGATGAGAAGAATTGTTTTCTCTGAGGATCGTAAATCTTTGGAACTCTGTTCCCCAGAGAGCGGTGGAGGTAGGGTCAATGAATATTTTTAAGGCAGAGGCAGATAACCTTTGACTCCCTTTTGTTAGTCAAAAATCTATCAGGGCTAGGCAGAGTGTGGAGTTGAGGCCACAGTCAGATCACCATGATCTTATTAATGGCAAAGCAGGCTTGAGGGGCGAAAGGCGTACTCCTGTTCCTAATTCATATGTTCGTGTGTAAGGAGCCAGATGCATAAAAATTCATAGCCACATTGCTTTGCTCTGGAGTTGGAGTTGTCGCTGCAACAGTTAACAAATTTCAGTTATGATCTCCTTAGTGAAGTGCAGGAATCTCAAACATTGGTCTTCACTTAAGTTCAAGTAAGAGGGTTAGCCCTGAACATGCTGGGCAAACATGGCCTACTGCTGAGCATTTCTCCCCTTTTTCCAGCTGCTTGTTCTGCTTAGTGCAGCCTCAACCCATTATCCCCGTCATCCTCAGTTCCAAGAGGAAGTGCTCTTCAGTGTACCTATGTCTAGTTTGTGCAGAAGCCTTGAAGTCAGCACAAGTACTTTAGTACCTGCCATACCACCTCATGTAAACTTTTGAAACTTTAACCAAAGAAAGCATCCAAAATGTGTAGAATTGTAGCAACAGGAAGAAAAAAAAATGAACCAGTAATTAACCTTATGGAGTTGATTACCTCTTTAAATAGTGCTGGTGGGAGGTCCATCATGTTGTTTAAAAAGTGTTCAGCTGCGCCAAGTTAAGAGAGAGCTTAGGCTGGAATGTGGAGCTCCAACTTGGCAGTGCTGGCACCACACCTGCATTGCTTGCTGATGGACCTCATGCTCTGCCTGCTCTGCATATTTCCAGTGTGTGAATTCTAACCCTTTTACCAAGATGGCGTCCACTGCACAACGCATCGTAAGTGTGCATATACATATGCAGCATTAAGGGACCTTGTAATCTGCCAAAAAAGGGCACTACTGAGTCCATTTCACCCCCAAAATATTTTATTATGCTCTGGCCTTACTTTACTCACAAATATCGATAAGCTTGTTTTTCACTGCATTGTCCTCCACTGTGTTTATCTGTAATCTTGAAGATGCATTATTACAACTTTCATATTATTCATGTCTGTTCCCTTATAATCTGATTTATACTTGAGCTTTAATTCTCTGCCTTGTCTTTTTGATATTGTTTTATTGTCTTACTCTTTTCCTAATTCATCGGATGTAGGTGTCACAGGTTAGATGAGCATTTGTTCAGTCTTGTTCAGAGGGCATTTAAGAATGGGTCTGGAGTCTGATTTACTTCCCTAAGTGAACCAGATAGGTTTTTAATGACAATTGGCAATGGTTTCATGGTCATCATCATCAGACTTTTAATTCCAGATTTTTACTGAATTCAATTTCCACCATTTGCCATAGTGGGATTCAAACCTGGGTCCCCAGAGCATTATCCTGGGTCTCTGGATTACCAGTCCAGTGATAATACCACCACGCCACCACCTCCTCCTTATGAGGCAATGACTTGAGTTTTCCTAACTGGTATCAGTATATCTCAACATATATTTTATATATACACATGTGATGGTGCTTTTCAGAAACATAACTGTAGAGCACGACCATTACAAAGTTGATCAAAACAATAAAACCCCAGCTAATTCCTTCCTTCAGCCTGCTAACAGTATTGACCTTCATGCACGACTACTATTTAATGTAGCTTCAGCTACCATAGAGATATTTTTTAATTCTGTTCAGTTTTCAGGAATTATGACCTGAACTCCCCTAACAGTTCAATGGGTAAATGTAATATATGGTGTGATACTGAGTTACACAGAACAGGAGCGTTGCTGGTTGAGTCACTTATCTATGCTGAGTTAGCTGGTCTTGACTGAGAATGATGGTGGGTGCTACAATCAGCTTCAGTTGGCTGGGCTATTGAAAGGAGAAACTGGCCAAGTTCCTTCACTAAATATAAACCTAAGAACCCCTGCTGCAAGTTGCACGTGTGAACATTTGAAAGGACAAAATTGGACCTGTCTAATATTCCATCACCACCAAAAATAGCCTACTGTGATTTGTTTACTAGGCTCATGAGGAATGGAAAAGTTATTGTTGCCTGTGAAAATGCACCTCTGGCAGGAGTTACTACCCTTAGGAGAGGAGTAAGGGAGGGAAAATTGGAGAGATAAAAAAACACTTCACAGCCTGAAGAGCAATGGAGAACTTCATCCCTGTCAAACTGAAAGGAAACATTGCTTGTTAACCTTTCAGTTGAGAGGTATCCTTGTATAGGTTGATAGTCCACGGTCAAGTTTCAGCAAAGGCATATTTTGCATTGAGAAATAATGTTTTATTCATTCTTTTTATATGTTCATTACAGGGGTAGGAGTTCTAAATGGTCAATTATATGCAACAGGAGGTCATGATGGACCTTTGGTGAGGAAAAGTGTTGAGGCGTATGACCCATCCACAAACACTTGGAGACAAGTGGCGGACATGAATATGTGCCGGAGGAACGCAGGTAGGGATCCATTTAAACTTTGGGTTTATCGTGCATTTGAAGGTAAAATAAGTTTTAGTCTAATTAAACCTTTTCTGTCTTGTAGGAGTTTGTGCTGTAAATGGATTTTTGTATGTAATTGGAGGGGATGATGGTTCTTCTAATCTAGCTTCTGTGGAGTTCTATAACTCTATAACTGACAAGTGGACACTATTACCAAGCAATATGAGCACTGGAAGAAGCTATGCAGGTAAAGCTGTTGCAGGTTTGTAGCTAAGACTGTTTTAACCAGGGTGCTGTGTACCACTATGATATGCAAGCTAAGCAGTTGTACTTTTTTAAATCATTTGTCGTCTGACTCTTTTGCATCTATACAGTGTTAGAGTTGATGCTAGTTCACGAGTGGACATAAAACATCCATATATATTATTCTAATGCTATCATGCATCAGAAAATTACCTAAACTTTAAAATCTATATAACGTTTATAATAGTCCTTTTCATATTTTAACTTTAGAATAGAGGCAAGATGATAGTGACATTATTTTGCTTCATTGGAAGACTCTCTGATCCATGCCACGTTAGTGTCTAAATGGAGATTAATAATGCCCAAACATTTCAAAGTGAAGCGCTCTTTGACACATTACATCATTGGTGCTTAGTTGGAGCACCAATTGGAGTCGATGAAAGAGAGAAAAAAGTAGCTGAGAGGAAGATGAATAGAAATGCAAGAGACTTCAATAAAGCTATAAATGGGAAAGAAAAACAGTTTGAGAGGGGTAGGTGGTAACGTAGTGGTATTGTCACTGGACTGGTATTCCAGAAACCCAGGGGTAAAGGAGTAATGCTCTGGGGCCCGGGTTCCTACCGGAAGATGGTGGAATTTGAATCCAATAAAAATCTGGAAGTAAGTCTAACGATGACTATGAAACCATTGCCGATTGTCATAAAAACCCATCTGGTTCACTAATGTCCTGTAAGGAAGGAAATCTGCTGTCCTTACTTGGTCTGGCCTACATGTGACTCCAGACCCACAGCAATATGGTTGACTCTTAAATACCCTATGAACAAGGGCAATTGGGGATGGGAAATAAATGCTGGCCGAGCCAGTGATGCCTACATCCCATGAACAAATAAAAAAAAAAGCTGCTAAGATGGATTTGCATGTTGAATATGGGGTTGTAAAACTTTTGTGAAATATACAAAGAGAGCAGTATTTAAAGCAAGTTATAGAAGGTTTGGGTATGCAGAACATCTGCTGGCTCAGCATCTGGGACAACAATCACACAATGAAATAGGATTGGGAAGAAGAGGTTTTTCCAAAAGTATGGAGATTTAAATAATTCAGTTCTATTATTACTGAGTTAATTTACTGGCTTTTGTTATCTGTAGACTGGTGTAACCTAATCATTGCTATGTACTAGCAAATCAGTGTCTGTTAACCAATAAAAATTTTAAACCAGAACTCTGCATTGGCAACACAGGACAAGAATTGTCATTAATTTGAAATGGAACAATTTGTTCCTCTTACCCCAGCCCTAGTTTTCAACACATCTATTTATTATTTTTTCTTCCTTGGGAGTATCTACTTTCAGCTGTGTGAAACTTAGTTATCTTCTGTGGTGCTATGAATCAGCTGACAGAAGACATGCCTTGGTGGAATAAATTGGCTGCTGCTGTTTGTCCCATGTAGAGTGAAGTGCTGCATTATTTTGAGCCACTCCATCTAGTGGCCTATTAAAACCAATAAAGAGTTGGTTAAGTGAGTCTTGTTAAGGCTGTAATTTTAATCACTATCCTAAAGTGGCATCCCAGCACTCAACTGCTAGGTTTACCAAACACGCAAGCTGTTTATTATCGCTTCTCTTCTAACTCTTGAAATAAATTATATTTAAACAGTTTAATTGTGTTGTAATCTTACTTTGCATAATAGAAACAGTAGGGGCAATTTTACTGTTATCGCTAGGTGAAATCAATGAAAAGGATAATCGGGTCAGGTATGAAATGTACTGTTGCTAAAAGTACCCAAAATATGTTTAGGTGAATAAGAAATATTGTGTGGGACTCTTATTGATATTGTAATTGTCAGAACTGGTTTTGAACCTTTTAACATTGAATGGTTTATTTTCCTCTTAGGTGTTGCTGTTATTGATAAACCACTATGACTCTACACTTGAGCTACAGTGGGATTCAAGTGAAAACTGATTCGCATTCTGGTGAAGACTGACCTAGGTGTTTTTTTTAAACTATTTATACTACTTGGATGCATGGTATACTGTGTGAGTAATAGCTCAGCACAGTTACCCTGTCAAAAAGATGCCAGCACAGCAATATGCATTTTTAAAAAAAATCAAGCACAAATCTAAGGGTATATCAAGATATGGAAACATGTTCACTACTAGCACTGCAAGTGAAACTAAGTGCAAGTTAGCAGGCACGTGCTATCACTTTGCTCTTGCCAAGTGATCTGGGATGTCCAGTATTGATAAGTGTCAGCCTTCAACAGAGCCCGATTGACTGGAGAATGTGAATTTTCTACTGTTACATGTGGGTTCTACATAGTATCATTGCTGAAAATCAAGCTGCTGCCTTTTAAAGCACAATCGTTTGGATCAGATGAAGCACTGTATTACCATGTCAACCATTTTAAAAGAGACAAACCTAACATTCTAACCTTTGGAGAGCAGAAAAGATACTTGCCATAATGGTTTGTTTATGTTGAGATGAGCTGCTACTGCTATTTCAAATGATGTGCAAACTCCTCTTTTCCCCCTCAAATTTAAGATTAGATCCCCTATTTTGAGAGGTGAGCTAATAGAGGATATGAAGTCCCTGTTGTAAGTAGTCCCTTTAGTAGCCAGAAAACTTCAATGCAGCCTTCAAATTCTTTGAGAGTTTGCTATTGTCAGTACAGAAATTGCTTGGACACTGGAACCTCTTTTGTACCGGTGCCATGCAACACTAATAGAAGTCCAAACCAAAATGGACCAGAATTCTTATTGACTTTTCAGCCCCACATTTTAGAGTAGTGATATTCTTTAATCTACATAGATTGCATTAGTAGTACTCTAATCTTTTTTTTAAAAAAACCCTTAGGCACCTGTAGTCACAGGTAATGTGCAGATGGTAACAGGCAAGATAAACTATCATACCTGTCCCTCTAGTTGCTCTGGAGGAGTTGGAATTAGGTGGTTTAATGGTACACTAGGCAAATTATCTCAGTGAAAAAGAGAACTTTAAACTACCCTGCAGAAGGATTTAAAAAACAATGCCTTTAACCTCAAGTTTCTGTTGTCCAGAGTTCCAAAGTTTGCAGCTAATTGTTTGGCTACTTTTAATGGCTACTGCCACCTAGTGAAAATTCTGACAAGCAAAATGCTAAAAACATTTTTTTTAAAAGAACAAAAGAAATTATAATATTTTAATACGAAACATCTTCAAATTCATTCTGGCTACAGGTAGTATGTTTTTATATCTAATAATACTTGGAGCAGTATTACTTCAAGGCTCTGAGGCCGCACTTGTATTCCTGTTATGAGTAAAATTCTTACCTGTGAGGTACTATTTAATAACATTGTAAATGTGGTTATAGTTATTCACTAAGGGGGTATAGCCTTATTCATTTTTGGTATATCTGTTCCTCTGTGAAACATCAGCTTAAAACGAACAAGCTTTTCATACTATTTGCTTTATATTTTTTGAATTTCCTTTCCATTTCCTCCTTTATTATTTTTCTTCTCTGTTTACTACTTTTTTCTTTTATTTTGGTACTCATATGGTTGTTTGTTTCTCCTGTTTAATAAACCATCCCCCTACTTTTTTGTTTTCAGTGATTCTCCAGGCTCTGAGCATTGAAATATATGAACCTTGATTTTCTTTTTGTGTCTCTGTGCAGATAATTTTGAGGCTCGTATGCAATGTTTGAGGCTTGGAGATGCTTGTCATTTTGCTTTTCAATGTTTCGTACATCCACCTTGCCTCTTCCCTTTCTCATTTTTTTTGAAGTTTTCTTTTCATCTCTTAATTTCATGATTTTTTTGTCGTTTTACTGTGTTTCTCTTTTGAATCCTATTTTACCTCTGGTGTTTCCATGCAGCCACCAAACACCATTACTGGAGCTTATTAGATTGATGGTAATGCTCCACTGCTGCAATAACCTGGTAAGTGTTGCTCATGGCTTATTTAAGAACATTGTGCAGCATGAGGGGACAATATGGAAAATATAAAATGCAATAGGGAATGAATGAATGAAATGTTAACCCATTTTGGGGCTACTGGAGAGCCATGACAGGGGACCTGGAGTCAAATTAGTCATTAATGCAAAAAAGTTTATGTCCTGCCTTTCAAACGAATTTGTTTAATGTGTATGTTCAAATTACAAGAGGTGCAACAATTATAGAAGTTTTTAGTTTTCTTCACAAGAATTTTCGATTATGGTTCGATTGTTCATTTATGAAATCATTGGTTGATTTGAATATTTTTGGCAACCTAATGACAAGCAAATGTAGTTCAATGCAAATCAAGTATCTTGGTGCCAGTGTGATCCTGCCATTGATTATCAACAAAATGTTGTTGAATTCGATAATGGTTGCGCTTCTAATATCAAATGTAAGTTACTAATTTAATTTATGGAAGTTATTAAGTTCAGTATAAATACTATTCCATTCTAAGCAGTGTTACAAAATAACTTTCCATCCACAACAGTCAGTATCATAAAACATAATTAAGTTGTAATCCTCTAACCCTGTCTTCATTGATATGTAATGGACTACCAAATCAGACCAAAAAGGTCATACTATAGTGACAGAGTATGGTGTCAGGGATTAATGTACCATTGCACTCTGCTGTCATTTGAAACAGTGTTTGAAATCTTTTTAGGTTCTATGTAATGATTTATTTTAAATGTTCATGCCATATCTGTGGAACACAAGACTGTGAAGCACTCCTGACTGTATTTTATTTTTCAAAATGTCAATAAAATGACGGAAATAATTTGAACATTTCATTGTTTCTTCAGCTTGGATGGATGCACACACAATTTTTTTTTTGTGTAGCCCTCAACATTTTCCCCCTACCTTAGAACACTGGCAACTGGAATCAGTTCTCTCTATATCTCTAATTTTAAAGTGTATTGGTTTTTCAGTGTAGTGTTTCTTTCATTTCATAAAGGAGCTGAATTTATAGCGGAAAGAAAATGACAAGTTCTCAGAATGACAAGGAACAGAAATGTTCAAAGTACAAAGCAGATAGCTCAGCACCTGAAAAACAGTCAGATTAATCTTTAAGGTACAAGTGTATTCACGGATAATTTTAAACTCCTTTGTTTCATACTTTTTTCAGATTTGTCAGATTTGTAATTTAATCTCATCTGAATTAAATTCATGACTAAAAGTTGAAACCACCTTTAGTTTATACATACAGATCTTTCTTCTGTCAAGCGTTTTGATTGTATCCTGTAAAATATTACAGAAATGTTAATGGGTAATTTATGATTAGAATTTCAGGAATATTTTAAAAACAGTTGCTTGGTAGTACAAAACTTGAATATTGCTGAAAAGAGAGATGTATTGCCAAAGATTTTCATCTTGCACTCATCAGGACAAACTCAAGAATGCCAAATTTCAAACGATCATAATTTATATCACAGGAGAAAAAGATCTTGAATGATTGGCAAGCCAACTCTGGCTAAGGCGTTGCCATGGAGAAAGCAACAGGGAACTATAGGCTCCCCAAGCTCCCAGGTAATTCAAAAGGCACAAGGCTTGAACATATTCCTTTTGTTTGCAGAGAACAGCTCCCTGTATAGGAATGTATGTCACGTCTATCAAGCTTAAATGAGCCACATTGCATGCTCAACTGATTATCTTAAATTGGTTGTCAGTGTAGCTATTAGCACACTCAGGGTTGTTCAGTACGTGCTGCTTAATCACAAAATCACAAAAGGTAGACCTTTTGCAAGTGCCGGTGGTTGAGTAGAGTCTGTACTCTGCCTGTTATAAACAACCAAAGGAACATGTTGTTTGATTCGATCAGTCTACCGATAGATGTGATTCTGCGATTTTTCAGGTAGCTGATGCCTCCAGGTAGGGATGCTGGGGCACAGTTGGTTGCTCATGCATTTGGATTGTTATGAGTGTGTCAAGATGCCTCCTCCATCCCCTTCCCCAGGAAAACCCACAAATGAACAGGCAAGATTGAAAGTGAAACAGTGAACTTTTATTGAAGCAGCATACCCAGTGAAAGACTTTTGATGTAGTTAGTGCTAAACTTTACATAAACATTGAGGCACTTGGTGGCAGACTTCACTTAAAATTGTGTTAACTAATTATTGCTTTGTAAACAAAAATGGTTGATTTAAAAAAAAAGTTAAATAGTTTAAAATGATTTTTGACCAAGACAGCAGCAATGAAATAAATTGTAATACAATCATAAAAAATATAAATCTCAATAAATAACACCAACATTTCAAGAGTGAAAAACAGGGAATAATTCACTAATGGCAATTTCACACCAAGTCTGTGGAGTACGGATAAAAGATCTTTATAATTACTTAGTGAGGTTCATCTCCAATACCAGTTGAATTTTATGCTCAATTGATTTTAGATTGAACCCTGATCACCCCACCCATAAACAAGTTCTTTGCTATTCATTGTAGCATTAACATTTTAAGAAATCGCAATTTTAAAATATCACCCTTTTTTAGTTAATTTATGGGATGTGGGTGAGACTGGCTAGGCCAGCATTTATTGCCCACCCCTAATTGCCCTTGAGAAAGTGGTGGTGACCTGCCTTCTTGAACCGCTGCAGTCCCTGTGGTGTAAAAAAACTACGAATCTGAGCAAATCACATTTAATCAGTTTTTTCAACAATGTTCCACGTTCTGTTGCATGCTGCAGTCAGCACTCCTAGGATCAAAGGAACAGGAGTAGACCCTTTAGCCCCTCAAGCTTGTTCCACGATCAGTGATGTTTTGTATGTTGGTTGCGTGGCCTATCTTATCTTGAGTAACTCTAGTCTGACTTGGGTAGGTTACTTCAAATTGCTTTATTAACACTATACAAGGTAGGCTAGAGTAGGTATATCTCTCTTGAATACAGACTGTTCCATCTGCTCTACAGAGTCTCTAGCACATGACTGCTGATGTCACTGCTACATTATGATATACATCACTAACTCATTGCCATAACAATTAGCCTATTATAGTACTTGTGAGATTATGGCTGATCTGCGACCTAACCCCACACACCTACCTTTGTCCTACATCTCTTAATATGTTTGGTTAACAAAAAATTATCAATCTCAGATTTAAAATTAACAATTGATCTGGCATCAATTGCTGTTAGCTGAAGAGAGTTCCAAACTTCTAACACTTACTTTGCGTGTAGAAGTGTTTCCTAATTTCACTACTGAAAGGTCTGGCTCAGAGCTTGTGCCACCTCCTCCCACGCCAACATATTAACTTTTTCTGGTGCTGTACACTTCTCTTTCCCCAGAAGCTGCCAATGCCTCACCTCCACTTTGTTGAAGTGTGTTCAGATTTTAATCACTAAAGTTGTGATATCTCTTCTCCAATATCCTCTGCTCTGCCATCTTTTTTTCTGAAAGTAAGTGCATGCTTTTTTCAAAAAGTTACTTTGCACTTGCAGTGGTTATGCTGCTGGACAAGTAATCCAGAAACAAATTCAAAAAGCACCATGACAGCTGGGGAATTTAAATTCAGTTAATTAAATAAATCTGAAATTAAAACCTAGTAGCAGTAAAGGTGACCATGAAACTACAGGATTGTCATAGTTCACTAATATCCTTTTGAGAAGGAAATCTGGAATGTGGGTGATTCTTAAATACCCCAGCAAACCACACAGTTGTATCAAATCATTGTAAAAAAAAATTCTAATAGGAATAAAACTGGACGGACCACGTGGACCAAAAACCAGGTACAGCAACGGCAGACCAAGCCCAGTTGACCCTGCAAACTCCTCCCAATTAACACTGGGGACTTATGCGAAAATTGGGAGTGCTGTCCTACAGAACAGTCAAGCACAGTATGACCTAATCATATTTATAGATTCATAATTTTCAGACAATGTCCCAGACTGCTCCATTATCACCTCTGGGTATGTCCTATCCCATCGGCAGAACAAATCCATCAAGAGTTGATAGCACAATGCTATACTGCCATGGGGCTGTGGCCCTGGGAGTCCTTAACATTATCTCTATGCTTAATGAGGTCTCATGGCATCGGGCCAAAAATGGGCAAGGAAATTTGCAGATTACCACCTACTTGTAGGAGATAAAAAAGGAGGGGGGGGGGGGCGGGGTAGCACTAATGGTTAAAGAATCAATTCCAGTTGTGAGAAGGGATGATATACTAAATGGGTCAACAAACGAGGCTTTATGGATTGAGCTTAGAAGTAAAAAAGGGGCAGTCACACTACTGGGAGTATACTACAGACCCCCAAATAGTGAAAGGGAGATAGAAAAACAAATATGTAGGCAAATTTCTGCTTGTAAGAACAAGAGGGCAATAATAGTAGAAGACTTCAACTATCCCAATATCAACTGGGATTCAAACAATATAAGGGGCACTGAGGGAGAAAAATTCATGCAGTGTGTCCAGGAAAATTTTTTCAACCAATTAGTGACAAACCCAACGAAAGGAGATGCAATTCTAGACCTAGTCTTGGGGAACGAAGAAGGGCAAATGGGTGAAGTGACAGTTGGCAACCATATCGGGGACAGTGATCACAACTCAGTTAGATTTAGCATTACCATGGAAAAGGACAGAGATAGGGCAGGAGTAAAAGTCTTGAACTGGGGGAAGGTAAATTTTGCAGAAATGAGAAGGGACTTGGCTGAGGTGGACTGCACACACTGCTGGAGGATAAACCAGTGGGAAGCGCTAAAAAGCGAGATCCTAATTGTACAAAGTAGACATGTGCCCTACAAAAATAAGACTGGTACTGCCAAATCTAGACCCCCCCTCGGTTGTCTAGAGGAATACAGGGGAAGATCGAACAGAAAAAGAAAGCATACGATGGGCACAAAGAACTAAGCACTGCAGATAGCCTAGACGAATATAGGAAGTGCAGGGACAAAGTGAAAAAGGAAATAAGGAAATCAAAGAGAGGGCATGAAAAAAGATTAGCAAGTAAAGTTAAAGATAACCCAAAGGTGTTTTACCAATACAATAACGCTAAAAGGTTAGTTAAGGAAAAAGTGGGACCTATCAGAGATGAAGATGGAAACTTGTGTGTAGATGCAGAGGCTGTGGGAAGGGTTTTGAATGAATATTTTATCTCCGTGTTTACAAAGGAAAGGGAGGATGTAGATATAGTAGTCCAGGAGGAACACTGTGAGGTATTGGACGGGATAGTCATAAAGAGAGAGGAAGTACTCGAAGGGTTGAAATCCTTGAAAGTTGTTAAGTCACCAGGGCCAGATAGATTGTTTCCGAGGCTGCTGAAGGAAGTCAGGGAGGAGATAGCAGATGCTCTGGGGATGATTTTCCAGTCTTCACTGGATACAAGGTAGGTACCGGAGGACTGGAGAAATGCAAACGTAGTTCCATTGTTTAAAAGGGATCAAAGGAAATGCCAAACAATTATAGGCCAGTTAGTCTTACATCGGTGGTGAGCAAATTAGTAGAATCAATCCTGAGAGATAGGTTTAACTGTCATGTGGAAAGGCATGGACTAGTCAGGCATGGTCAGCATGGATTTGTTAAAGGAAGGTCTTGCCTCACAAATTTGATTGAATTCTTTGAGGAAGTGACAAGAAAGGTTGATGAAGGTAGTGCAGTGGATGTTGTGTACATGGATTTTAGCAAGGCATTTGACAAGGTCCCACATGGCAGATTGGTCAGGAAAGTAAAAGCCCATGGGATTCAGGGTAATGTGGCAAACTGGATAAAAGGTTGGCTTTGTAACAGGAAACAAAGGGTAATGGTTGATGGATGCCCTTGCAAATGGAAAGTTGTCTTAAGTGGTGTTCCACAGGGCTCGGTGTTAGGACCCTTGCTGTTTGTTATATATTAACAATTTGGACGTGAACATGGGGGACACGATTGGGAAATTTGCAGATGACACAAAGATTGGCCAAGTAGTGGATAGCCATAATCTCCAAAACGATATAGATGGGTTGGTGGAGTGGGCGGTAAAGTGGCAGATGGATTTTAACATAGAGAAGTGTGAGGTCATACATTTAGGGAGGTCAAACAGTTACAGGGATTACACAATAAATGGGAATATACTACGAGGGGTAGATGAAGTGAGAGATCTTGGCGTACAAGTACACAGGTCCCTGAAGGCAGCATTTCAAGTGGACAAGGTTGTAAAGGAGGCATATGGAATGCTCTCCTTCATTGGCAGAGGTATAGAATATAGAAGTAAGGATATAATGTTGGAATTGTATAAAACACTGGTGAGGCCACAGCTGAAGTATTCTGTGCAGTTCTGGTCACCACATTACAGGAAGGACCTAATAGCCCTGGAGAGAGTGCAGAGGAGGTTTGCAAGAATGTTGCCAGGGTTAGAAAAGCGTAGCTCCGAGGAGAGATTGGATAGGTTGGGGTTATTTTCCTTAGAACAAAGAAGGCTGAGAGGTGACTTTATTGAGGTGTACAAAATTATGAGGGGAATAGATAGTGGACAGGATAAAATTGTTTCCCTTGATGGAGAATTCTAGAACCAGGGAACATAGATTCAAGATAAGTAGCAGAAGGTGTAGGGGGGACATGAGAAAGAACCTTTTTACGCAGAGGGTAGTGGGTGTCTGGAATTCGCTGCCCAAGTTGGTGGTAGAGGCAGAAACTTTAAACTCTTTTAAAAAGTACCTGGATCTGCACCTGAAGTGCTGTATGCTGCAGGGCTATGGGCTGGGTGCAGGAAGGTGGGATTAGAAAGGGCACCTGGGTATCCTCGGCCTGGCATGGACAAGATGGGCCGAATGGCCTCCTTCTGTGCTGTAACTTTTCTATGGCTCTAACTGATGAATATGTACTCTTCCATGTTAAACACCATTTGGAAGGAGCTTTTTTAGGGTAGCTAGGAAACAAAATGTACCCTGGGTGGTAGCCTATCACTAAGAGTAGCTCGATAGCATCTTGATTGACAGAGTTGGCTAAAAACCGAAGAACATAGCTGCTAGACTAGGTCTGCGCAAGGTGGTGAGGAAAGGAGCTATGGGTCCTCACAACTTCACTGCTGTGGTATTGAAGACTTGTGCTCCCAAACTGGCTGCACCTCTAGCCAAGTGGTTTTCCAGAACACACAATACTGGCATCTATCCCTAACAAAGTAGAAAATTGCCCATGTATGTCCTGTTCACAAACAGCAGGAAAAATCCAATCCAGCCGATAACCAGACAGAAGTTTATTTTCAGTCATCAGCAAAGTGTTGGACAGTGGTATCAAGTGGCACTGACTCAGCAACAACCTGCTCACTGATGTACAGTTTGAATTCTGTCAGGACTACTTGGCTCCAGACCTCATTACAAACTGGGTCCAAACATGGACAAATGAGCTGAATTCCAGGTGTGAGATATGAAAGTGTCTTGGTATCAAGGCAGCATTTGACCAAAAATGGCATCCAGGAATTGAAGGTAATAGTGATCAGGGAAAACTCTCCACAACAGGAGTCATACATGGCACAAATGAAAATGGGTGTGGTTGTTGGAGGCTAATCATCTTAGCCTCAGGACATTGCTGCAGGAGTTCCTCAGAACAGTGCCCAAGGCCCAACCATTTTCAGCTGCCTCATCAATGACCTTCCCTCCATCGTAAGAAAGTGAAATCATCAGTGAACAACGTTCAGTTCCATTCCAACTCCTCAGATAGTAAAGCAGCGCACCCTTGCAAGCAACAAGGACAACATTCAGGCTTAGTTAACAAGTGGCACATAACGTTTGTGCCACATAAGTATCAGGTAATGAGTATCTCCGACAATCCAAAAGAAAGATTCTAAGCACCTCCCTTTGACATTCAACAGCATTACCTGGACTGAATTCCCTCACCATCAACATTTTGGTGGTTACCATTGACAGAAACTTAACTGGACCTGCCACATTAATACAGAGGCTACAAGAGCAGGCAGGAGACTGGGTATTCTGCAGCAAGTAACTCAACTCCCAAAAACTTTCAATCATCTGCAAAACATAAGTCAGGAGTTTGATGGAATACACCCCACTTGTTTAGATAAGCGCAGCTCCAATAACACACAAGAAGCTCAACACCATCCAGGACATAGCAGCCCACTTGATTGGCACCCCACCCACCACATTAAACATTCAATCCCTCTACCACTGATGCACTGTGGCTGCAGTGTGTGCCATCTGCAAGATGCACTGCAGCCATTCACCATGGTTTCTTCAGCTGTACCTTCCAATTCACCACCTCCATCACCTAGAAGAACTAGGATTGCAGGTGCATCGGAATACTACCACCTGAAAGTTCCCCTCCAAGTTACACCCTCCTAACTTCAAAATATATCATTGTTCCTTCATCGTTGATGCTTCAACATCCACCTTCAACTCCCTCTCTAAAAGTACTGAAGGTGTACCTACACCAATCACTTAGGGAGGTTAGTAGGCAGCACAGTGAATGAAGAATGTCATTCATTCGCTGATAACCACAAAATCCAAGCCATTGTTTCCACTGCTTTCCCAACTTTCTGTTATCTTGTTACTTCTTTCCTGCTCTTATTCTTCTGCTACTGCTTGGTCTGCTCTTTCCACTGTGAAATGCTTGGATGTTTTATTACATTGAAGATGCTACAAAAATTCAAGTTGATGCTACAAAAATTCAAGTTGTTGCTGAATTGGACAATCTCAACCTAGCTTCTACTGGGTATAGGCCTATAACTCTGTATTAATTGGGAACTGGTATTAAACTGACAACCTCAATCTCATTCAGACAGTTTTTTCCATAGAGGAAAAAGCTAATCAGATGGATACTGCCTACAGAAACATATTTAACATTTGCCTTGCACAGGAGCAGTTATCATATACTCAGCAGATGTGAGTATTGCAACCCTAGCAATAATTGACACCTGGTTCAATAAAAGATAACTCAGTAATAACTAGCACTGAAACTGGCAGTATTTATTAGCAATTATGCACAACTGCAGTGTTCCCATACCGTGATAGGAATATTCTGTTTATGAGCAAGGAAGCTTCTCAAGGTGCCCTGGCACAGTCTGAGAACAATAGGGTTTTGTTTAATGGATGGGGTTAGTTACCACTATATTTGTTGGAATTATCCCACGTACTTTTTTTTAAAGCTATGTCCTTGCTATGAGAGAAGACAAGAGAAAATACAAATCTAGTAAGGTGAGCTGTGAAGAGAGAGAGAAAAATTGAGACAAGGCGGAAGAGAAAGACTTGGAAAAGAGAATGAGATGAGATTAATACCGCTTTATGTCACAATCTGTTGATTTGAATTATATATTTTGTTGGAAGCAACTTCTCATGATTTCGCATCATGAATAATGGAAATCAAGGAAATGGCAGAGACTTTGAGCAAATATCTGTCTTTTCAGTAGAAGGTACACACAACATCCCAAGGATAGTCGAAAAGCAGGGGGCAAAGGGGAGTGAGGAATTAAAACAATCGTGATCACTAGAGGAAAAAGTACTAGGAAAACTATATTAATGACTTGGATGAAGAGACGGACTGTATTGTAGCCAAATTAGCTGACAGTACAAAGATAGGTAGCAAAGCAGATTTTGAAGAGGATATAAGGAATCTGCAAAGGGATATAGATAGGTTGAGAGTGGGCAAAAATTTGTCAGGTGGAGTATAATGTGGGCAAATGTGAGATTATCCACTTTGGCAGGAAGAATAGAAAAACAGAATATTATTTAAATGGAGAGAGACTGCAGAATACTGGTGCAGTGGGATCTGGGTATCCCTGCACATGAATCACAAAAGGTTACCATGCAGGTACAGCAAGTAATTAAGAAGGTAAATGGAATGTTAGCCTTTATTGCAAGAGGAATGGAATATAAAAATAGAGGAGTCTTGCTATAACTACAGCATGTTGGTACACCTAGTTTTGGTGTACAGACTCTACAGTTTTGGTCTCTGTACTTAAAGAATATACTTACATTGGAAGCAATTCAGAGAAGGTTCGCTAGTCTGTTTCCTGGGATGAAGGGGTTGTCTTATGAGGAAAGGCTGGAACTATACTCATTGGAGTTTCAAAGAATGAGAGGTGATCATATTGAAACTTAAAATTCTGAGGGAGCTTGACAAGGTAGATACTGAGAGGATGTTTCACCTTGTGGGAGAAACTAGAACTAGGGGGCACAGTTTAAAAATAAAGGGTCTCCCATTTAAGATGGCGATGTGGAGAAATTTCTTCTCTTTGAGGGTTGTTAGCTTTTGGAATTCTCTTCCATAGAGAGCAGTGGAGGCTGGGTCATTGAATATATTCAAGGCTGAGCTAGACAAATTTTTGATCATCAAGGGTTATGGGGGCCAGGTAGCAAAGTGAAGTTAAGGCCCCAATCAGATCAGCCAGGAGCAGGCTCAGTGGATTGAATGGCTTACTCCTGTACCTATTTCTTATGATCTTATGAAAATGGCACCTTGCCAAAACAGCAAGATACCTAGTGCCTTTCCTAAAGCCAGCCAATGTTTTTGATATTTATATACTTATCTCCTTCTCTCTTTAATCTCCTCCAACCTCACAACCCTATGAGATATCTGTGTTCATCTGGCCTCTTGAGCATCCACAATTTTAATTGCTCCATCACTGGCAGCTGTGCCTTCAGCTGTCTAGGCCCTAAACTCTGAAATCCCTCCCTAAATCTCTCTGCCTCTTTTCCTTCAAGACTTTTCTTAAAACCTACTACTTTTGCCAATATTTTGGCCATCTGTCCAAATATGGCACACGTGCCAAATTTACTTTTATAACACAGGATTGATAGCATATACAGCACACACAGCCCAACTAGCCCATGCTGGCGTTTATGCTCCACTCGAGCCTCCTCCCATCTTTCCTCATCTTAATCTAATCTCTGTTGCCTTCTCACTCATATGCTTGTCCAGCCTATACTTAAATGCATCTTTATTATTAGCTTCAACCACTGCCTGTGGTAATGAGTTCCACATTATCACCACTCTTTGGATAAAGAAGTTTCTTCTGAATTTCCTAACGCTCCTGTGAAGCACCTTGGGATGTTTTATCACGTTAAAAGCACCATATGAATACATTCTTGTTGGTTATAAGCATCAAACTAAAATACCAACGTAATGGGGTTTCATGCAGAAGACCTTTCGTCCACCTATCCACAGTATTCCCTTGGTGTACTTCAAAGGATCTTAAATCTTATCTGTTGATAAGACCTTATCTGTATCCCTCGTAAAAACCATTAAAGTTTTTTTTGTCCCATTAACCATGTAAATAATCCTTTTCATGTACTTGCACGCCTTTAGTAAAAAATGGTTATATTTGTCTATTTTATTCTGTTGTACTTGTGTATTCTGTATGCAGCAGAAATGCTTGGATTCAATTTGTCTAAATCTATAATAGTTCTACATACTTCAGTCATAACTCCTTTCAGTCTTTTTTCAAGAGGAGCCAGGGTAGCCAATCTTTCTCATATGACATTCCCTTATGTTTTGGGCCTTTCAATGTAACTCCTCCAATAATTGAACATTCTCTTGAAACCGGGAGACCAACAAAGCATGCAGTAATCTAGATCTGGTCTTACCAAAGTCAAATATATTTAAAATTGACCTCTCAGCAATGCATCCCAAAATTCTGTTTCCTTTTTTTCAATAGCCTGGGAGCTTTGTGTGGATATAATTAACAATTTGTCCCTCAAAACCTCGAGATCTATCTCCTGCTGCAAAATATCAAGCACACTCCCATTTTGTAGATAACCTACATCAGCCTTAAATTTCCCTGAAAGGGCCTCAATGTCCTAAGAACCTGAAACCCTCTGCACTCTTTGAGGGCATCGATTAATAAATTTAACCTGCCATTGCCTAACCTGCACAGCATGTGATACAGAGGAGTAATTCTGAGATCATCCTTAAGGTCTTGCTCTTCAGTCTTAATTTAAATCCTTATGCAGCCTCTGCAAGACCTCTTTCCTATGACATTGATCCTTACATGGACCATAGCTTCTGATTGTCCACTTGCTCTGTTATTGTCTTCACCTGGCATCAGAGAGACAACAAACCATTTGGGATTCAAATAATGCTAGAATGTCTGGAACACAAAAGATAGATGAAAGGTTCACGAATCTATGGTCAAAAATTTTGAATGAGGATTTGCCACCAAATGGGGAGCAAAACAAGGGCTCAGGCTTGGAAACTGACTCCACCGAGTTTTGAGCTTGGTTATGCCAGAAAGGAATGATACAAATGGGTAAGCGAAACCGGTGTTAGCGATAATAACCCAGCCTTGCTGCACTTTTTCCGGCTCCCAGTGTTATCAGTCTGGTTGCTGTGACGTATTCTCCCCATATTGGATTGCCCGAACAGCGCAACATCAGTCCACCGGATCGTCCAATCAGGGGCCGCCGATCCGAATGAGTCGAGTTTTTTTTAAACCATGGCAATCTAGGATCCGCCTCCTCTTCGGACGGCGATTGGCTGCGACAACAGGGCCGGCCCGACGCTCAGGGAGACTCCGGTGCTCAATTGGCTTATTCGCTTGTCAATCAGACAGTGAGCTGGTATTGGGGTAAGGAGATGGTACCTCCCCGGTCAAGCGTTTTCAGGTTGCACCAGGCTACTTTCTTTGAGTATCAAATGATCGGCCTGGAGAATGGATGGAAACAGCAGCATTATTACTTCGGCAATTCTAGCCATTGATTACATGGATTCTTTACTCCCGCAAAATCCCTTGCAAGAGCCTTTCAAAAATGCATGGAACTACATGCTGGACAATTTTACCAAATTTCAAATAGCTACCTGGGGTTCTCTCCTTGTTCACGAAGGTGTTTATTTCTTGTTCTGTTTACCGGGTTTTATTTTTCAGTTTATTCCAGCCATGCAGAAGTATAAGATACAAAAGGTAAGAATTGTTTAAAGTGAGTAGTTATTAATAGGGGGCGAAGGATGTGTATTATTTACTGTGGGACTCGGTATCTTTTGAATTCTCGAAAGTATGTATCTCAAATGGGCACTCATTCCATCCAATATTCCTAAGAGTTTAAATGGAAAATAGCTAATGCTTTCTGCTGGGGTTAGGTTAATATGTTTGTAGAATATCATGTAAGTGAACAATCTGTCTTAAAAAAAAAACTTCAAGAATTTCGAGTATATGTAATGTTCCATTCCGCCTCTTGGTGCTTTTATATTATTGATACAAGTTAAGTTGTAACAAATTGACGATCATTGGGCAAATATGGAATGTGTAGAAAAATTGTAACAGGCATCTGGAATCTCTAAGAAATTGTTTCGGTATAACGCTGAATACATTTTCAACGTTGTGAAATATAATTATTACAAACATGGCAGAGAATGTGTACTCACCTAGCTGTGTTCCAAAACTTTGGGGGAGAAAATACCTCTCTTTTACTAGTACTTCTGTTTCCTGATAGAACATTTTAATAAATATTTGTGTCCAAGCCACACCGTCTGTCAAGTAAGGAGTTGTGAGGTGGGGCAAGCATGTAATTTATGCCAAAAAATATGGGCGGGTATGACCCTCCTACCAGGGATTGTACCTATAGTCCCTGCTAAAAAGCTCTTGGCCTGGGCTTGGTTGACTATAATGCCCATGGCATTAATGTAAATTGCAAGCAGTAATCATATACCTTAAGAACCACTGCCAGAGTGTTGTCCTGGTTAAATTACTGTATTTCTTATGAATCCTATCATCCACCTTTGTCAGCTATACCATAGGAAGTGCTGGTTATCACTAAAAATATTGGGCAAAGTTGGTCACAGTAAATGTACAAGTGTGACTGTAACACTTCATTGCAATGTAAATTTAGTTCAGTAGGAAATTAATTGCAAGAAATATTTTGACACGTGTTTTTAGGTAAAAGTTTAAAACTGGGTAGATCACTTTTTGTAGTTATTGTTTGCCACAAGTACGAGTAAAGCTAACATTTAGAATTGGAGATGTTAATTTAGATTAACATAAACAGTGTTAATCTAAACAGTATTAAACTCATGGCCATTTGTAAAGTTAAGTTTGAAGTGGACTTGAATTTGATTGCCTTTTATGTGGAAAGTTGTACTGCAGTAATGGTCACTCTGCATGAGGAGTAGGGACAATTATTGCAGAACAACACCCTTCCTTTCTGTTCTTCCAACAGTTTCCTTCACAGCAGCATGCTTAAACTTTTAGATTAATTTTAACATTTGTTTATTTTTGATTTAAATAGAGAATGTTAATTCCAATGATTGGAGAACAATTTTTTAAAACTGTATAGTAGCATAGTAGTTATGCTACTGGACTAGTACTCTATTGACCTGAACTAATGGTCCAGAGACATGATTTCAAATTCCACCACTGCAACTCGGGAATATAAATTCTACATTAAAAAGCCAGTATCTGTAATGGTGACCATGGAGCTATCGGATTGTTGCAAAAACCTACCTGGTTCATGAATGTCCGTTAGGGAAAGAAATCTGTCATCCTTACTGGGTCTTACTACTCATGACTCCAGACCCACTGCAATGTGTTTCACTCTTAACTGCCCTCTGAAATGACCTAGCAAGCCACTCAGTTGTATTCAAGAAGGTGGATCACACCTACCGCACATCCTGTGAATGAATAATAAAAACAAATGAATGGAACAAAATGAGGGATCTGAATTAGACCATATGGTTTGTGGTCATGTAATTGACATTAAACTTCCAGACATTGTTTGCCCTACATAACTTGTCCAAGTCAGCTCCCTCAATGATGTTACCATCAGTTGCTGTTTAAACAAAACCTAACCTTGAACTTCCCTGGGAGTCCAGCAGAATGAACCAGGAAAAGACAGAGATCTTCAAGTGCCAAGTCTTCATGGTTTCTTAGAGTGCCTGAGTGGCCTCATAAGGGGTGGCACCTCTGCCCATAAACAACACCAAAGGGCATGGATTGAGTGGAGGGTAATTCCTGTACCGAGAGTTTGGGAGATTGAGGCCTATACACTGCCATCCCAGACGTGGTGGGGAGGCACCAATGCCTGCAACATCATGGGGTATGTGCAAATGGAGAGCACTCCCACTGTGCAAATTTCAGCAGAGTCTGAATTTAGGATACTGGGTAGAATTCCATAATAACTGCTGGGATTGTGACTCATATTCAAGGCTATGTGTGTATTTAAAAAAAAGAGAAAATATGTTTAAAATGGTTCTTGTTTCCTGTATTTGCTTTTCTAAAGTAAGTTGTTCATACAATGAGAGTTCTTTTACCATCATCCTTTTTGAATGTAGGACAGGCCTGAAAGTATTGAGAAACAATGGAAGTGCTTCAAAGTGCTCTTGTTCAACCACTTCTGCATCCAGCTGCCACTGATCTGTGGTACTTACTACTTCACTGAATTCTTCAACATTCCGTATAACTGGGAGAGTATGCCACGATGGTAAGATGTCCTTGCCTCACCCCACTACCCATAAAGCCTTTGTTCATGGTTTTTCACCTCAAGGCTTGAATTTTCCAACCTTAGCCAGCCTCCTAAGCTGCACCCAATACAAACTGTAACTCATACTGAGTTCAATTGCCTGCATCTTATCCCACACTAAGTCCTGAATATTCATGCATTATTAATTTGAATCTGGTATAGGAAGATTATTACAGTACTCTATCTGGGATATTGCTGTTGCTCAGTGATGTGGCACCTATCACCCCAGCCCTCACCAATCTTCACTGGCTCCCCTGCTCCACAGTGTTCATTCACAACCTCACTTTGAACCTCCTTCAACCCTGTGCTTAGCTTGCACCTTCTACCATTCTGAGTCTCCAACCATTGTAGTTTTCCACACTGGATGCTCTTCTGAAACGCTCTTATGTTTCAACATCTTCATCCCCACCTTCAGAAGCTTCATTAAAACCTAATGCTTCAACCGTCACTTTGGCCATCTTCCCTAACTTCCCAGTTTTGGCTTGTTATCTGATCAACTCCTCATGCAGTGCCGAGAGACAGCTTACTGTTTTGAAGCCAGAATATAAGTACATGTTTTTAATGTTATTTGTTAATAGAAAATAATCCTGATTATGTGACAGAAAATGAAGTTAAACATTTGAATTTCACTGGAATAACAGGCAAAATAGTGAGAGGTAATTTTCTGACTCTGCCGCTGGTGGGAAGGTTCACCTCCTGGCATTACAGATCAGAACTTCAGGCATGGGGTTATGCCTAATTTCCTGACCGTTAAGTTGGAAATTCATGAGCAGTATGCACCTGAATTCCTGATGTGCATTGCTGATGGTCAAGGCTCTTGAGAGCTGTGCAAAGTCAGAAAATTATTCCTGTGGTTTAAACATGGAATTCTTCAAGTTCAAGTCCAATAGAGTATTCTTTACTGATGTAATGATCCTAAGTACTGCTATATTATTCTTTCCGATACAGGCAGATCATTGCAATGCAATGTCTGGGCTGTGCTATTGTTGAGGACACTTGGCACTACTTTCTACACAGACTGTTGCATCACAAGAGAATCTACAAATATATTCATAAAGTTCATCATGAATTTACGGTGAGTCACCCATTTCACAGATACTGGTAGAGGTCCTTTTCATTTTGGCACGTTGAGAAAACTTGGCTGTTGTGAATTGCCCAACTGCCCATTCTCCAACCCACCCATCTACCTTCCCATTGACTTCAATATTGCATATTGCTCAAAACTCCATTCATCAGTCGCCCCTATTCACAATGACCTACATCAGCATTTTGTCTTTGGTCCTGCAGCATGACAATAATATATTAACAGCCCTAGTGGAACAGCTTCCTGTGGTCCTATGACTGGTCTCTTTCAGCATGTGAAGTATTTGCTGCATTCGGACCAGACCCTGATTCTAGGTCTCATTTTCTAGACTATTATATAAATTAGAGTTGTTCTTGTATTGATATACATGAAAGGAAATTGAAAACTATGTATATTTGCTTGTACTCTTTTTGCTGCAGGAATTGAGACCTAGTGAAAATACAAAATGTTTCTTTTGTGATCTGACCAACAAAACCGTTAAGTCTGGAGTTAGTTCATTTATTGAATAGTTGCTGTCTCTAGCAACTGTTTCTACCAAACCTCTGAATTCTGCTTTCAAAAGCTTCATATAAATTCTTGTTATTAATAGTACTGTAAATGTTTTACATTGTACTTTCACTGACCCTTATTTTTATAATTTTACATCATTCTTTCAGTGTTTACTTTCAGTGAATGTTTTCTTATGCATGTGCCACTCAGTTTTAATTTTCTTCAAATTTCTGTGTTATCCAGGCACCGTTTGGCATGCAAGCTGAATATGCCCACCCTGCAGAGACACTCATCCTCGGAATGGGTTTTTTCATTGGCATCATGATCTTCTGTAATCACGTAATCCTCCTGTGGGCTTGGGTGACCTTTCGTCTCCTGGAAACAATAGATGTACACAGGTAAAGATGGCATTCAAGTAGCACCATAAAACCTATTTGTTTAGAGTTTGAGGATGAATTAGACAGAAGTTACAGAAAAAAGGAGTCTCTTTGTCATTACTTTTTCACTGATAAATGTAAACCCACGTAAAAAAATAGATTTCACTGATACTGTATTGGATCACCGTCCAAAAGTCAGGCTATTGAAGACTGCTTGGTTCCACAGATTTGAATGACACATTTTAAGACACAACTATTTGGTCCATGTGCTTGTTCCTTTATGGATGGAATTTAGTTGAATCATTATGTTAGTGAACAGTCGCATAGAATATTACAGCATCAAGATTGAGAAGTGAACTTTAGTCGCTTTTATGTTGAGTTCAGTCGCATTCTGGCAACAGATAAACAGGCTTCAGTGGGCCTATGACTCTAGGACCAGGCTAAGGGAATGGAATCAACTCAAATGATGCTCATCTTCTGGAATTCAAATTAAAACTGCACAAATATAGAAGTAAACTTATCATTTCACTTTTGGAGTTCGGGGAACTGAATGAGGGAATTGTGGCATCCCAAAGGCAGTAGCCAGTGGGAAAAGACAATTGATTATTATCTACATAATGTATTTTTAATTTCACTAATTTTCCTAGTTCATTTTGACTCCACAATACATCACCAGTGCAACCACACAACTAAACAATAAAACAATATACATCTTAACAGGTGATTAATTAATTTGTGACCTCTCAAAATCTATCTTTATGCAGTCTAAATGTGAATAATTGTTCTAAGTACCTGAACATCCACTACATATAATTGAAGTACTTTGTAAATAATGTAAAGAGCAAAAGAAAGTAGGGCAGAAAATGAGTAGTCCAGAACTATAAGATTTTTAAATTTATGAGTGAAATAAAAAGGAGATATTTATAAATTGTATGTTGAAAGTTCTAATTAAATATATATTGTCAGATTCATAATACGCTCTTCCATAATATAAAGTAGCTATATTAAATTATTTAAACATTAAATCCAGTGAAACTATAAAATCCAGTGAAACTTTAAACCAACTCGTACAATTTTCTGACCAAGACCTTTTTCACAGTTTGAAAGAAGCTTGCCTCAATATGTGCATTATAGATTGTTTTTGAGAATACCAACCCGTTCATTCCTTTCTAAAATAGATTTTGGGAACTGTGTGTGTTCATGAAGCTAAGTGGGGGGTGTGGGGTTCAGCACTTGGACATTGTAACCTAGTGGCTGCCATTTTGCTGACATAACTTCATGGCAGTGTGGACACCCCATTTCAAATGACAGTGATGTTGGCCAGATCATAGCATGGGGCATTTCATCTGGATGGGCTTACCCTGTTTGCTGCTGCTCTAAATTATGACACTGCAATGTCCTTAATCTCTAAACAGAGTAGTCACAGGATCTACATTTTTATGTAACAATATGGTTGGGCTTACTAAAGATTTTTGTCTTTAAGATACTGCAGACTTCTAAGGGTCTTTGTTTTAACTCTAAGCCCAAAAGAGCACCCTCTCCCAGGCCTGTGTCAGTAAGATTTTATTTTCAATTTTCCACCCAAGCTATCCAATTATTTGTAAGAAAGAGGCCAGAATTCTCCCAGTCAGTTGGAGTTGAGCTCTGAGGTGGGGAAAAAGAGAAAAGAAGGGAAAAGCCCAGCAGGAGAGCTCCCCCACCTGCTCTCTCCTCCAAGCGACTTTCCCAGGGGCGAGCTGTCAGTAGAATCAGGAACCCATTCACCAGAGGCAGGCAGGCAATTAAGATTCTTAAAGTCTCAATTAGTGACTATTTTTGGAGAGGGAGGCAAGTTTGCCAGCTTCGTACGTGTCCAGAGCCCGACAACACTTTGGAGATGGCTTCATGGTGGGACTTTGTAGCGCCATCATCGCCTATCGAATATGCCGATGTAAAGGATCAAAAAGGCTGTATGTGATACACCTGCGGCTGAATGCATTCATGTGGAGGTGATTCCGCTCCAGGCTGATGCCCCTGACAGCCCCAGGTCTTCCTTTCTCATGTGCCATTTAGATTCTGTTGTGAAGCAACCTCTCGCTCTCCCCCTGCCTGGGCAGTGCTCACCTGTCTTGAGTGGAACTGCCAGCTGGCCTTCCCTTGTCTGTGTACCACCTATCGCACCTTATTGGTACACTGGTACAAGATCGTCTAAGTGGAAAGACTGCTGACACAGGCAGGGTTGAGACCCGGAAATGCCCGTCAATTTTTATAATTCTGTAAGATTCAGCCAAAGGCTCCTCTGTAGTTGTAAAAGGAGTGAAATGCTTAGCAGTTGCCACCAGGTGAAAACAAAACTCTGAATGTCTGTAAGAACAGCAGCAACAGGTGAGTAGGTGACTGGAATGAACAGAGTTTCTACAATGTCCCTTATAATTGCTGGAGAGTGATTTGGGGTGCATGGGGACCAGGAGGAGTGAGGAGTGCTATACGCAGGTTGTAATGCATAGAATGGAGATTGGAAGGACTTTATTGTCTGAGTCAAGATACTGAAGCACTTCCTGCACTGAACTCATGTTCCTGATAATGTTGCCGGTGTTGAAAATACCTGGTGCCCCAACGCTTCCTGCACTTATGTCATTATACAGTATAATACAAAGCCTGCCCAGCCGCTGTCGCATTATGTCTGGGAAAATGGGAACTCAAGCTCTGCAGCTTAGTTTGGAGAGTGTGGTTACCTCCATGGCTGCTGCAGCCAGGCCCTCACACTGGGAGTCTGTGTCTAAAACTCTTTCAGCTTTGATTGGCACCAATTTGAGCTTCAATTAGGCCCCGGTTTCCACCACCTTCAAAAGACTGGACGATATGGAGAGATGGGAGCCTCGTCATATTAATCTCATATAGTTTGCTCTCTAGAAAATCTGTGGGAGTGAATAGCTGCAGCTCATAGGAGAGGCTATGTGCAACATGAGTAGCACATGCCCCCTCAGGATGACAGTACATTTGGTTCCTTGCTAACAGAAACATAGAAAATAGGAGCAGGAGTAGGCTCTTCGAGCCTGCTCCGCCATTCATTATGATCATGGCTGATCATCCAACTCAATATCCTGCTCCCGCTTTTTCTCCATATCCTTTGATCCCTTTTGCCCCAAGAGCTGCCTACAGTGATAGCAGAAAGCAAACTGGGCCCCTCTCAGGTCCGAGATCCTAGAAGGTTGATGTTAGACGTTAAAAATAAATTGATGCTTTTGACTCTGCAAATTTGTTTACAGTGTGGTTCTATTGCCAGCTCAGCACCTGCTATGTCAGATGTCATGTACATGAAAATTGGTCAAAGGTCCTTTATTACAAGATGGAAAGACTGGTAGCAGGTGATTTTGAAGAGTATTAATGCTAGGGTGAGGGAAAGTAGCAAATTAGCTGAAGTATTGGACAATCAACTGTTCACGGATAGCTCTGCCTGCTCTTGTTGCTCTTGCTGGGTCAAGTAGTGATTATGGTGGATTGGCGCAATGTAAACACTTTGCGACAGCTGCCAGGGAACCCAGCATAGACCTGCACGTATCAGTGGCAGGATCACTTATCAGGTGAACGTAGATGGATTGGCAGCCTTTCCTGTCCATGAAGACTTCCGGGTGCGAAGCCTTTGTGATGTGTCAAGTCCTGGGGAAACTTGATGGCGGGTGGATCAGGGTGAGAATGGGCCAGTAAGTGCAGCACTCTAATTTTAGGGCCACTACCATCCTCTTCTTGCTAAGTGAACCGAGTTGCAATGAACTGTATGGAATGTTTTACTGCAAGTGTTTACTGAAGTAATCACAGCAGTTTTTAAAGGAGAATTAATAATTGAAGAAGAAATATATTAAAGGCTATGGGGAAAGAACCAGGAAATGAGAATATGGTTGTTGGGGTTAATTTTCCTCTTCACTGCCTGGGTGGTAAGCTGGCAGTACACGTCACCCTTTATTCATAGAACATCCCTGAGTTTCATTCAGTTGATTTCAGTAGCTTGAAAACTGGGCAGGCGACTCACTCTGCCAGGTCGTTGCCAATAGCTGTAGCAGGGGAGCTAGCACAGACATGATGGGCAAATCGCCCACACCCACACCCAGGATTCAGTGATTCTATAAATTAGACCACATAATACAGAAAAATAACATCTTAAAAACAAAGAAGCAATATTACGGTAAAGACAATGGAATGAATTTTATGTGCCCCTAGTGGGTGTGTTTCCTGCCCACCTATGAGCTCACCCCCGTAATATGTGGGCTGGGTGGGCACCGAAATTGGCAGCCTGCCCACCAAATTTAAATGAACAATAAAAGGTCAATTAGGCTTGTCATCAAAAAAAAGCAGAGGAGTCGTTCTTTGGGGTCTGCTCTTTGCTGATTGTGGGGCGGCTCACCCTTAAACTGAACTCCCCACCCCACTTCCTTGCCCCTCCCACCCCACTGCCCCTCTCCCCCTCTCCCTGATGCACCCACACCCTCCCAGACCCTAGACATAGCTGCTCTGAAGATCCTAGGCCTTGTGCACTGCTCTTCAGCAGCAGGCCCAGCAGCTGCCAATGACACCTTCCTGGTGCTGCTGGGACTCATGGAACCACCGGTCATTTGGATTGGCTGGCAGCTGCAGAGGACAGGACTAGTGGAAGTCCTACTCTAACCTCATTAGTCTGCCCCGCAATGCTCCACGTCATTGTAGTTACAGTGGGGGGAATGCCATTCACCCCCCCCCCCCCCCACCCCATGCAGTAATCCACCCTGTATTTCATAATGTGTGAATTTTTTTTATTCATTGATGGGATGCAGACATTGCTGGCTAGGCCAGCAGTTATTGCCCATCCCCAGTTGCCCTTGAGAAGGTGGTGGTGAGATGCCTTCTTGAACTGCTGCAGCCCATGTGGTGTAGGTACACCCACAGTGCTGTTAGGAAGGGAGTTCCAGGAGTTTGACCCAGCGCCAGTGAAGGAATGGCGATATATTTCCAAGTCAGGATGGTGAGTGGCTTGGAGGGGAACTTCCAAGTGGTGGTTTCCCATCTATCTGCTACCCTTGTCCTTCTAGATGGTAGCAGTCGTGAATTTGGAAGGTGCTGCCTAAGGAGCCTTGGTGAGTTCCTGCAGCGTATCTATAGAAATGCACATGTAAATGTATGAGTGAAGTTCCTCACTTGCTAATTATTTTTTAATTCTATTTTCTTAGTGGTTATGATGTTCCTCTAAATCTTCTACACTTGATTCCATTTTATGGTGGTTCCCGTTTCCATGACTTTCATCACATGAACTTTGTTGGAAACTACTCTTCGACCTTCACATGGTGGGACAAGATTTTTGGAACGGACTCTCAGTTCCAGATGTACAGTGATAAGGTGAAGATGGACAAGGAAGTGAAAAAGGACAAATAAATTCACAAATCCAACAACATAAAAATATAACAGTTTTACACCAAATTACTATAACCAGGAAATCAAGAAATCTAATCAACAGCTGAACTGTTTCCTAAATTGATGCTCTTAAACTTCAACATCAGGAACCATTATTTGGCTACCATCTTTTAACAGATAAAATATTCTAAACTTTTCTCCTGGAGTTCAACTGAAAAAGTAGCAGTGTTAACTATACACTCGTACAAACAGAATGTTAATGTTTCTCATGACCTCGATTTGTATTTCATGTACCAAATACATACATTCATTTTATCACTTATTTCAAATATGAAGGGATAATCTTAAACTTCTTTCTCTTTCTAAAAGGGTTATAGGGGAAACATTTTTATGTGATTATTTTTGGTGTTGAAACTTTAATATGATTGGCCTTGTTATTTTTGTAACTTCCTCTACAATATTTCCATGTTATACTGTAGAATCAGTAATTGTAACAGCATGTTTTTGCAAACATATGTTATGCTCTACAGTGTAATTGCTTTTAAGGGTTGCAGCTCTGGAATAATGGCCTGAAGTATTGAAAGTCATCTTCCAAGCACCCATTACGGTTTGTGTTTTCTCACTGTTATTTTTGACATATAGGATAATATAACCAAACATTTCCAATCAATGTTAATATTTGGTTACGGTCAAATAACACTGGATTTTACTAGTACCATGTAGGGTGATAGTTCCATTTGGGCATCATTTGATTCAAAGTTCCATACATTTTCTGCACTAAGAACTGTTGTTGGCATGCTATATCATTGTTCTTGGAGATCTCTTTTATTAGTAAACATCTCTGGCGTACATATCTCAATGTTTTGTTAGTATAAATTTGATCTGTTTTACTCAGTATTAAAGTAGGGCAGTACCATTTTATTTTGCAAAATGGATCAAACTTCGTTCAGATGACCTCACTTGTTTGCAGTTCATTTTCAGCTGATACTTTCTAAATTGCTGTGAGATGATGAAGGATACAGCTCCTTAACAAGCAATATCAAAATTCTCCTGTGTGGAGAACATTGTGCCACATTATTGTTAATGAAAGCAACTATGAAAAGAATCAGAGGAGATATAAACTCACAAAATGCAATATATTTGCAACTTTAGCATTTTCTGCCTTTTGCTAGTAAAAGATTGCATGTATTGAACTTGTTTTAGAATACGTCAGTATGAAGATTATATTTAGTAGCATTAATATGAAGGTTGAAAATGTTCAGTGGAAAACTATGGCGTAATAGATGAAGGTTAGAGATGGTTTCAGTATATAATTTGAGGGGCACTTTTTACAGTTTTCAGAGAGTAAGTGACTTGCAAGAATGAGTAGGTATTTAATGATCTGTTCCAAGATTGAAAATTGATATAGGGACCAATAGTAAAATAACCAGATTGCTGGTTCAGTGAAAGATCAGTGTCTGAATTGTGCTCATGGCACTAAACTGCATGTATGACATTATGTGATGTAAATACTTCTTAAATGGTATGTTAGGTGTATTTTGTATTTCTGTGACTGTCACTGAAATTTCACAAAGTGCCCATCGTTTGAAATATTTGTGTTTGTAGTGGTGAGGTGTGGATTTAGATTTTCATTTTCAAAATATGACCCAAGAACAGAATTTTGTTTTAAATTAGAAAATATTTCACAATATTGCAGAAGAACCTTTATTTAAAAGAATTTGGCACCATTCCCATCCCCATCAAATCTGCTGCCATCATCCTCCACCTCTTTAAAAAGTCAAGCCCATGTTTCTTTCCAACTGTTATTCCATCTCTGACTACTTTAGGTCCTTGAATGAATTATTGCTATCAAATTTTATGTTCACCTCACCCAATTTTTTCTGTTCAAATCCTTCCAGTCTCGCCTTTCACCTGCCACAAAGTGAGACAAATCTGTTCAAAGTCACCAACAACATCCTTTGTTATCGTAAATGTGGTGCACCATCGTTGCTTGACCTTTTGATATTTAATATAGTCAACTAGTCCAACCTTTTCTATTGAATCTCCTCTTGTGGTCTATCCTGACATGTTTCATCCCAGCTGCTTGTGGATTTTCATTTTGTGATTTTGAGCTAAGTTTCAAACTCCCACACCTCATCCATTATTGAAACTGCCTTCATCTGCAGTATTTCTCCTGAGACTCTTCGCTCACCACCACTGTTGCAAATTTTGTTGCCTCAGCTCAACTTCACTTTGCTGGCTTGCATACTATGCCCCACATACACAAACACCAATCTGTTTAAAGCTCTACTCCTAACCCCCTTCATTCCTAATGTTCATAGATCTGTTTCCCACTATGCATCAAATTCATAATCATCACCCTCAGTTATTAATCCCTCTCTGGCCTCACCTAACTCTACTTGTGTAAGTTCCTTCAACTCTACATCTCATACCATAGTTAATACTCTTCTGCTCTCCTGTGCAATCACACCATTGGTGGCAAGGCTTTTGGTGGTTCCAGAATTATTTTCTGGCATTCTCGTCCTACATCTCCACATTCTTACTCTTTTTGCCTTTAAAAATATCATCCAAATTTCCCTATGGTACCATGTTGTCAGTCATTTCTCCTAATTATTCTGTGTTCTCTCTTTGAAGTGCCTTGGACATGTTCTACATTAAAGGTGATAGGTGACTGGAAGTGCTGCAATTCCCCCAATCATAAAACAAAAATAATGGCTCTACTTCACTTAAGGGCATATTTGGGTTTGCATACTTCTAATACAGGACAGAATCTACTCCCATCTCTTACAAGGGGGTTTGGGTTTGAGGTTGGGGCTAAGAATGGGACTTGCTTTTCTGGAACCTTCCATATTCTTCGCCTTACAAAGATTGAACGCAAGGTTTGTACTCTGAATGAGGAGAGGTGCCAACCTTCTGAGGAAAAGAAAAATTGGCCGATTGGATCTCCAGCTGGCATGAACCGGATCCACACAAAGATTGAACAGGGAATAATTTATGTTAGCATAATCCTTTCCCTAGACCAGGCACCCCCAGGCCAGATTTTCTAGCAGCTTGGGGCAGGTAGGAGTTGTGGCCTTAGTGGTGCCCACTGGCAAATCTTACATTTTCTGGCGGAATCCATACTGAAACGCAGGCAAGGATAATTCCTGTGTAAGTGCTGGGGTTGCAACTCATGAAAATTCAGGCCATAAAATTAGATTTCTACTGTAAGGTAGTTTAGTAGCGATAGTTCAAGTGCAGATAAAGACCAATTTAGACTTGTTATGATTTAAAAATAACAATGTATAATCAATCCTAATGATGTACATAAGGAACAATGATGTACAATCCTAATGATGTACATAATTGATTTGATGGTTGACCATCAAATCAATTATAGGAGCTAAGGTTTACAGTATCACAGTATCTTTACAGTGCAGAAGGAGGCCATTTGGCCCATCTAGTCTGCACTGACTCCCTGAAAGAGCATTTCACCTAGTCCCATTCCCCTGCCTTAACCCTGTGACCTTGCACATTCTCTCTCTTCAGGAAGCAATCCAATTCTCTTTTGAATACCTTGATTGAACCTGCCTCCACCACCTTTTCCAGGTAGCTTGTTCCAGACTCCAATCACCCTCTTGGTGGAAACATTTTTCCTCACATCACATTTACTCCTTTTGCCAATTATTTTGAATCTGTGCCCTCTAGTTCTTCTTGTTCTCTTGAGTGGGAACAGTTTCTCACTATTTATACTAAGGTGAGGAGAAATTTCTTCACCCAGAGAGTGGTGAGTCTGTGGAATTTGCTACCACAGAAAGTAGTTTAGGCCAAAACATTGTACGTTTTCAAGAAGGAGTTGGATATAGCTCTTGGGGCGAAAGGGATCAAAGGATATGGGGAGAAAGCGGGAGCAGGCTATTAAGCTGGATGATCAGCTATGATCATAATGAATGGTGGAGCAGGCTCGAAGGGCTGAATGGCCTACTATTTTCTATGTTTCTATTTACCCTGTCCATACCCCTAAGGATCTTGAATACCTGTAACAAGCTTCCTCTCAGCCTTCTTTTCTACAAGGAAAAGGGTCCGAACCTCTCCAACCTATTTTCATAACTGTAGTGCTTTATCGCTGGAATCATTCTTGTGAATATCCTCTGCACTCTGTCCAAAGCCTTCACATCCTTTCTCAAGCGTGGCACCCAGAACTGGACACAGTACTCCAGATGAGGCCTAACCGTTGTCTTATGCAAGTTCAACATGACCTCCTTACTCTTGCACTATTAATAAAGTCTAAGATACTATATGGTTTATTAACTGCTTTCTCAACATGCCCTGCCATCTTCAATGACCTATGAACGTATATACGGAGGTCCCTCTGTTCCTGCACCTCCTTTAGAGGTGCTCCCTTTATTTTATACTGTGTCACCATATTTCTTTCTGCCAAAATGAATCACCTCACACTTCTCTGCATTGAACTTCATCTGCCACTTGTCTGCCCAATCCACCAACATGTCTATGTCCTTTTGAAGTTCAAGACTATCCCCTCACAGTTGACAACATTTCCAATCTTCGTGTCATCTGCAAATTTTGAAATCATGCCCTGAACACCACAGTCTAGGTCATTAATATATATCAGGAAGAGCAAGGGTCCCAACATTGACCCTGGGGAACTCCACCACAAACCTTCCTCCAGTCTGAAAAACAACCATTTATCACTGCTCTCTGGGCAGCATTTTCCGGTCAGCGAGCGGGGCGGGGCCTGCTCTCCCACACGTAAAATGATGCTGGATGTCCGTCCCGACGTCACCACGCACCATTTAGATTTTCAGTTCGGCGGGTGCACAGCCAAGTTGGCTGCGCTCTCGCTGAACTGTCAGCGGCCTATTATGGCCATTAAAAAACTAATTAATGAACTTAATGGGCCTGCCCGTCCAACCTTAAAGTTGGTGGGCAGACAAGGCCAGGTGGCCTTCAGATAATGCATGAAACCACATCCACGGGCGGGATGAGGTTTCATGTAAGATTTAAAATTTTGCAAAAATTTTTTAATAAAAGTAATGGACATGTGAAACTGTCATACAAGATGAGACATGAGGGGACATGTCCTTAATTTTTTTTCCATCTTTAATTAGATTTTTAAAAGTAATACTGATCTCCCTGAGGCAGCACTTTGCCTCAGGAGGATCTGTGCGCTCTTTCGCATGCATGAAAGAGCGCACTCTTGGCTCAGGGAATCACCATCACCTCCTCGGCCACCTGCACAGGGAGCGCATAGCACTTCCAGGCGGACGTCACACTGGGCGGGCCTTAATTGGCCCGCCCACATAAAATGGTGGCGCACCGATCGGGAACCCAACCGCTTGCGTCTGCTCCCGCACAACCCATCCGACGGGGGGGAAATGCTGCCCTCTGTTTCCTGTTGCTCAGCCAATTTCTTATCCAAGTGCCTACTTTCCCTTTTATTCCATGACCTAGAATTTTGCTCAAGTCTGTTGTTTGGCACTGTATCAAATGCCTTTTGAAAGCCTATATACACCACATCAACAATGTTTCCCTTATCACCTTCTCTGTAACCTCCTCAAAAAACTTTAGCCAGTTACTTAACCATGATTTCCCCTTAATGAGTCCATGCTGGCTTTCCTTAGTTATCCTGCACTTATCTAAGTGACTATTGATTTTATCCCGTACTATAGTTTCCAGTAATTTCCCTACCACTGAAGTCATACTGACTGGTCTGTAGTTGCCAGCTTTGTCCTTGCATCCCTTTTTGAACAAGGGTGTAACATTTGAAATTCCCCAGTCCTCTGGCACCTCTCCTGTGTCTAAGGAAGGCTGGAAGATTATCACTAGTGCCTCTGCAATTTCCACTCTCACTCCCCTCAGTGCCCTTGGATGCATCTCAAATGGTCCTGGTACCTTATTTATTTTAAGTAAAGATAGCCTTTCCAACACGCCCTTCCTCTCAATTGTATGTTCTTCTAGTGTACCAATTACCTCCTCTCTCACCTCAGCCTGGGTAGCATCTTCTTCCTTTGTAAAGACAGATGCAAAGTACTCGTAAAACACCTCCGCTACTTCTCCTGCCTCCACGTGCAAGTCTCCCTTTTTGTCCCTAATCGGCCCTATGCTTCCTTTAACTACCCTTTTATTATTTAAATGCTTATAGAAGACCTTGGAATCCCCCTTTGTGTTCATTGCCAGCCTCTTTTCATGCTCTCTCCTTGCTTTTCTTATTTGTTTCTTCACTTCCCCTCTGGTCCTTCTAAATTCGGCCTGATTCTCCATTGTATTTTCTACCTGACATCTGTCGTTCACGCACTTCTTCCTTTTATCTTTACCTCTGTCTCTCTCGTCATCCAGAGCATTCTGGATTTATTTGTCCTACCTTTTCCCCTTCAAGGGAATATACCTTGACATTGCCTGCAATAATTTTTCTTTGAAGGTGGCCCCTTGTTCAGCTATTGTCTTTTCTGCAAACATTTGATTCCAACTCACTCGACTCAGATGCATTCTCATCCCATTGAAGTTAGCTTTCACCCAAGTAATTATCCCTGACCTGGATTGTTCCCTGTCCTTTTCCATGATTAACCTAAACCTTATGATACAATGGTCACTGTCCGCTAGAGGCTCTCCCACTGATGTTTGATCCACTTGGGCCAACTTATTCCCCAGAACCGGGTCCAAAAGTGCATGTCCTCTCAATGGACTGGAAACACTGCTGCAGAAAATTATCTTGAATGCATTCCAGGAACTCTAGCCCCTCTTGACCCTTTGTACTATTCCTATCCCAGTCTATATTTGGATAGTTGAAGTCCCCCATTATGATTACTCTATAATTCTTGCACCTCCCTCTCCATAATTTCTTTGAAAATTTGTTTCTCCCTATTCCTTCCACTAGTTGGTGGTCTATATACTACACCAATCAATGTTATTGCACCTTTTTCATTCCTCACCTCTAGCCAGAGAGATTCCATCCTTGACCGCTCTGGAACATCTCTCTCCAGTACTGTAATGCCATCTTTAATCAATACTGCCATTCTCCACCACCGCACCCCACCCCCCTCCAAACTTCCTTTCCTGTCTCTCCAACACCTTGTACCCAGGAATATTTAATGCCCAGTCCTGCCCTTCTTTGAGCCAGGGTCTCTGTTTTAGCAATAATAATTCCATTTGTCAACCTATGCCTGCAGTTCACCAATCTTATTAACCACACTCCGTGCATTCACATACATGCATATTAGCCCTGATTTAGGCTTTTTTACTTTCCCCTTTATTCTAACCCCATCTAATGAATTACTATTGCTTACTCTAATTCTATCAAACTCTCCAAGTATTTTATCTGCCTTGATACTACTCTCTGATATATCCTCATTATCAGTTGATACTTAATGCTTCCCACTGCCAGTTTTTCTCCTCTGCATTCTGAATATCCCCTCAGGCTCCCAACCCCTGCCAATCTAGTTTAAACCCTCCCCAATCGCAATAGCAACCCCCCCTGCGAGGACATTAGTCCCAGTCCTGTTAAGGTGTAACCCATCCTTCTCATACAGGTCCGACCTGCCCCAGAACTGATCCCAGTGCCTCAGAAATTTAAAGCCCTCCCTCCTACTCTATTTCTCCAGCCACGTGTTGAACTGCTCAATCTTCCTATTCTTACGCTCACTAGCACGTGGCACTGGCAGTAATCCTGAGATTACTGCTCTTGAGGTCCTGCCTTTTAATTTCCTTCCTAACTCCTTAAAATCTGCTTTCAGGACCTCATCCCTTTTCCTACCTGTGTCATTGGTCCCAATGTGGACCATGACCTCTGGCTGCCTGCCCTCCACCAAAAGAATGTCCTGCAGCCGTTCTATGACATCCTTGACCCTGGCACTAGGGAGGCAGCATACCATCCTGAAGTCATATCTATGGCCACAGAAACGCCTGTCTGCTCCTCTAACTATGGAATCCCCTATCACTTTAGCACTTCCACTTTTCCTCCTCCCCTCCTGTTCAGCTGAGCCACCCGTGGTGCCATGAACTTGGCTCTTGCTACAGTCCTCTGAAGAACCATTTTGCTCACCAGTATCCAAATGGAAAAGTGGTGTGAGATAGGCTCAGGGGATTCCTGCACTACCTGCCTGTTCCTCTTAGATACTCTGGTGGTCACCCATTCCCTCTCTGCCTGTGTACCTCTTAGCTGTGTTGTGACCACCTCTCTAACTTTGCTATCCATATAATTCTCAGCCTTGCAGTTGCGCCACAGTGACTGCAGCCACCGCTCAAGTTCTGCAACCCAGAGCTCAAGTTTCTGTATCTGGTGACACTTCCTGCAGATGTAGTCATCAAAGGCACTTTGTGCCTGCACGACTTCCCACATTCTGCAAGATGCACACATTCCACATGGTCAAGCTGCACTGACATACCTTAAACTTTATGTAAAGTGTTTACTCACCTGTCACTCACCAACCATCTCCTCTCCCTCTCATGTCTCTTTATGAAGTTCCGCTGCTCTCACCCTCTTGCACTCTTTTATCTCCTGGGCTCCTCTATAGTTCCCTATGAATTCACACTTGATTTTCTCCAAATCTGGTCTGTACACCGAGGCCAACCACTAGCACCACAACTAGCTCCTTTTGAATTCCCAGCTCTTCTTGCACTCTTATTATGTGTTAGTTAATTTAATTATTTTCTTAATTTACTTTATAATTAATAAATATGACTACTCAGGGTAAGCTTACTACTATTTATAAACTACTGATGCTAATAAATCCTTACAATTACAAATAGAATCACAAAATTTTAATGGCACAGAAGGAGGCGTTTCGATCCATCGTGTCTGCACCAGCTCTCCAAATGAACATTATGATCTAGTGCCATTGCCCTACCTTTTCCTTGTACCCCTGCACATCGTTTCAAATAGTCATCTAATGCCCTCTTGAATGCCTCAATTGAACCTGCCTCCACGACACTTCCAGGCAGCGCATTCCAGACCCAAACCACATGTGTGAAAAAGTCTTTTCTCATGTCACATTTGCTTCTTTTGCAAATCACTTTAAATCCGTGCCCTCTCGTTCTTGATCCTTTTGTGAGCGGGAACAGCTTCTCCCTATTTACTCTTCAGCCCCCTCATGATTTTGAACATCTCTATCAAATCTCCTCTTAGCCGCCTTCTCTCCAAGGAGAACAGTTCCAACCTCTCCAATCCATCTTTGTAACTGAAGCTTCTCATCCCTGGAACCATTTTTGTAAACCTCTTCACTCTCTCCAATGTGTTTACATCCTTCCTATAGTGTGGCACCCAGAACTGTACACAATGCTCCAGCTAAGGTCTAACGAGGGTCTTATATAAATTCAGCATAATCTCCTTGCTCTTGTACTCTATGTGGAGGCACCAAAGGGCCACCAAGCACTCCAGACCTTACCCAGCCCCGCCCCCTACCCCCCTCCTCCTGGCACAGACTGAGTCCGCGACCACTTTATTGGACTGCGGAGTAGTTGAACTGCACACGTTGTACAATCTCCTCGACAATGCTGGCCATGTAGCAGTCACTGCTGGAGGTGCTCACAGCCCTTTGCAATCTCAGCAACCTGGTTAGGAGCTGTCTCCCCCATGTCACAGGCTGACAGGTTAGCCATGCAGTGCACTCACCTACAGTCATCTGAGGGGTGGCCAGCACTCTCCGGGAAACATTAAGGGGCCGCCACACAGGGCCAGGAAAGGTGCTAAGTTCCCCCATGCTAACCACTTCTCTCTCTCTTTCGTGCCGTAGGAGGACCATATCAGGAGCATGGAGCCTGGTGACCTAGCTGTATGCATGATGGCCTTCAGAGAGCAAATAAGTCGGGGGAGAGAGCAGCTGAAGTGCTTGGCCGCGCAAAGGCAGGAGCAGCAACCTCAGGAAGAAGGGGCTTCTGGGGCTCCCGCACACGGCACCCAGGGTCTATAGACACTGCCTGGCATTCCTGCAGATGCCTGAGAACCAGTATTGCCGGTGACTGCGCATGTCTGGGGACCTGGTCGCTCACATCTGCCACTTACTGCAGGACTTGATGCCAAGGGGACATGGAGGGCATCCAGTGCCAGTGGCTGTGAAAGTGACTGCGGCACTCAATTTCTCTGCCAGCAGCTCCTTTCACGGCTCCACAGAGGGTGGTGGGAATCTGGAACTCACTGCCTGAAAGGGTGGTGGAGGCAGAAACCCTCGTAACATTTAAGAAGTATTTGGATGTGCACTTGCGATGCCATGGCATACAAGGCTATGTGCCTAGTCCTGGAAAATATGATTAGAATAGTTAGAATAATTGTTTGACCGGCACAGACTCGATGGGCTGAAGGGCCTTTTTCTGTGCTGTAGACCTCTATGATCTGATGGTGGATACTCCTTGCAACTACAACATCAAAAATCTAAAAAGCCTCATGGAGCACAAACTCTGAGCAAGTTGCTGATATTCCAGCACAAGTGCAGTGGACAAGCAAACAAGTAGGATAGTGTGCTAGATTTTTAAAAAAAATTCATTCATGAGATGTGGTCTTCACTGGCTGGGCCAGCATTTATTGCCCATCCCTAGTTGCCCTTGAGAAGGTGGTAGTGAGCTGCATTCTTGAACTGCTGCAGTCCATGTGGTGTAGGTACACCCACAGTGCTGTTAAGAAGGGAGTTCCAGGAGTTTGACCCAGCGACAGTGAAGGAATTGGGTTATATTTCCAAGTCAGGATGGTGAGTGACTTGGAGGGGAACTTCCAGGTGGTGATGTTCCTACCTACCTGCTGCCCTTGTCCTTCTCGATGGTAGTGGTTGTGGGTTTGGAAGGTGCTTTCTAAGGAACCTTGGTGAATTCCTGCAGTGCATCTTGTAGATGGTACACATTGCTGCCACTGCGTGTCGGTGGTGGAGGGAGTGAATGTTTGTGGATGTGGTGCCAATCAAGGGGGCTGCTTTGTCCTGGACGGTGTCAAACTCCTTGAGTGTTGTGGGAGCTGCACTCATCCAGTGGAGAGTATACTATCACACTCGTGACTTGTGCCTTGTAGATGGTGGACAGGGTTTGGGAGTCAGGAGGTGAGTTACTCGTCGCATGATTCCTAGCCTCTGACCTACTCTTGTAGCCACAGTATCTATATGGCTAGTCCAGTTCAGTTTTTGGTCAATGGTAACCCCCAGGATGTTGATAGTGGAGGATTCAATGATGGTGATGCTATTGAACATCAAGGAGCAATGGTTAGATTCTCTCTTGTTGGAGATGGTCATTGCCTGGCACTTGTGTGGCACGAATGTTACTTGCCACTTGTCAGCCCAAGCCTGGATATTATCCATATATTGCTGCATTTGGACATGGACTGTTTCAGTATCTGAGGAGTTGTGAATGGTGCTGAACATTGTGCAATCATCAGCGAACATCCCCACTTCTGACCTTATGATGGAAGGAAGGTCATTGATGAAGCAGCTGAAGATGGTTGGGCCGAGGACACTCTCCTGAGGAACTCCTGCAATGATGTCCTGGAGCTGAGATGACTGACCTCCAACAACCACAACCATCTTCCTTTGTGCCTGATATGACTTCAGCCAGCAGAGAGTTTCCCCCCGATTCCCATTGACTCCAGTTTTGCTAGGGCTCCTTGATGCCACACTCGATGCCTTGATGTCAAAGGCAGTCGCTCTCACCTCACCTTGGGAATTCAGCTCTTTTGTCCATGTTTGAACCAAGGCTGTAATGAGGTCAGGAGCTGAATGGCCCTGGCGGAACCCAAACTGAGCGTCAGTGAGCAGGTTATTGCTAAGCAAGTGCCACTTGATAGCACTGCTGATGACCCCTTTCATTTGTTTACTGATGATCGAGAGTAGACTGATGGGGCGATAATTGGCTGAGTTGGATTTGTCCTGCTTTTTATGTACAGGACATGCTGGGCGATTTTCCACATAGCCGAGTAGATGCCAGTGTTGTAGCTGTACTAGAACAGCTTGGCTAGGGGTGCGGCAAATTCTGGAACAAGCCTTTAGTACTATTGCTGGAATATTGTCAGGGCCCATAGCCTTTGCTATTTGCACAGAATGGTGTATGTTTTTATTTAGACTTCCCTCTGCACATTTCAACTCAAAATATTTTTGTCCATAAAGTTGCTGGAAGTGTGAGCTGGTAACAGTGCAGTGAGGACAACAGGGTGTCCCTGGGACCCGAATGAAGAGGGAAAGCAGCAAGAGATCTCCTTAACGATGAAGAGCAGTGGGAAACCAGGGGATTGAGAAGCCAACAAAGACCAACAGAGGACAACTAAAAAAGAAATGAGGGAGAAGATTAAATATGAAGGTAAACTAGCCAGTAATATAAAAGAAGGTTGCAAGAGTTTTTTAGATATATAAAGGGTAAGAGAGAGGCAAAAAAGGACATTGGGCCGCTAGAAAATGACGCTGGAGAACTAATAGTGGGGAACAAAGAAATGGTGGAGGAACTGAATAGGTACTTTGCATTCGTTTTCACGGTGGAAGACACGAGCAACGAGCAACAAAGTTCAAGAGAGTCGGGGGACAGAGGTGAGTATGGTGGCCATTACCAAGGAGAAGGTGCTAGGAAAACTGAAAGGTCTGAAGGTGGATAAATCACCTGGACCAGATGGATTACACGCCAGAGTTCTGAAGGAGATAGCTGAAGAGGTAGTGGAGACGTTAGCGGTGATCTTTCAGGAATCACTGGAGTCAGGGAGGGTCCCAGAGGACTGGAAAATCGCTAATGTAACCCCCCTGTTTAAGAAGGGAGTGAGGCAAAAGACGGGAAATTACAGGCTGATTAGCCTGACCTCAGTCGTTGGTAAGATTTTAGAGTCCATTATTAAGGATGAGATTTCAGAATACTTGGAAGTGCATGGTAAAATAGGGCAAAGTCAGCATGGTTTCATCAAGGGGAGGTCATGCCTGACAAATCTGTTAGAATTCTTTGAGGAGGTAACGAGTAGGTTAGACAAAGGAGAGCCAATGGATGTTATCTACTGGACTTCCAGAAGGCCTTTGACAAGGTGCCACACAGGAGGCTGCTCAGTAAGATAAGAGCCCATGATGTTAGAGGCAAGGTACTAGCATGGATAGAAGATTGGCTGTCTGGCAGGAGGCAGAGAGTGGGGATAAGGGGGTGTTAGGATGGCGGCCGGTGACTAGTGGAGTTCCGCAGGGGTCAGTGTTGGGACCATAACTTTTCACTTTATACATTAATGATTTAGATGAAGGAACTGAGGGCATCCTGGCTAAGTTTGCAGATGATACAAAGATAGGTGGAGGGACAGGGAGTATTGAGGAGGCAGGGAGTCTGCAGAAGGATTTGGACAGGTTAGGAGAATGGGCAAAGAAGTGGCAGATGGAATACAATGTGGGGAAGTGTGAGGTTATGCACTTTGGTAGGAAGAATAGAGGCATAGACTATTTTCTAAATGGGGAGAGAATTCAGAAATCTGGAGTGCAAAGGGACTTGGGAGTCCTAGTCCAGGATTCTCTTAAGGTTAACTTGCAGGTTGAGTCGGTAGTTAGGAAGGCAAATGCAATGTTGGCATTTATTTCGAGAGGACTAGAATATAAAAGCAGGGATGTGCTGCTGAGGCTTTATAAGGCTCTGGGCAGACCACATTTAGAATATTGTGAGCAATTTTGGGCCCCGTATCTCAGGAAGGATGTGCTGGCTCTGGAGAGAGTCCAGAGGAGGTTCACGAGAATGATCCCAGGAATGAAAGGCTTAACATATGAGGAACGTTTGAGGACTCTGGGTCTATACTCAATGGAGTTTAGAAGGATGAGGGGGGATCTGATTGAAACTTACAGAATACTGAAAGGCCTGGGGAAGATGTTACCATTAGTAGGAGAGATTAGGACCCGAGGGCACAGCCTCAGAATAAAGGGAAGACCTTTTAGAACAGAGATGAGGAGAAACTTCTTTAGCCAGAGAGTGATGAATCTATGGAATTCATTGCCAGAGAAGGCTGTGGAGGCAAGGTCATTGAGTGTATTTAAGACCAGGATAGATAGGTTCTTGATTGGTAAGGGGATCAAAGGTTACGGGGAGAAGGCGGGAGAATGGGGTTGAGAAACTTATCAGCCATGATTGAATGGCGGAGCAGACTCGATGGGCCGAATGGCCTGATTTGTGCTCCTATCTCTTATGGTCTTAACCAATGAGAGTTATCAATTCAAAAATAAACACAGGCTGGATAGAGAAAGAGCGAATTAAAAGGTGAATTTGGTGTCAAATCAAGTACAGAAACAGAAAAAGATTGGATTAAGGAAGGTATTTGAATTTAGGAGCAGGTTTGAACATTAGTTGGCAGCTGTGAGCTATTACTAATTCTACCTATACTCTCACTTCACTTCTTTCAATGGGACTAGCAATTTTTTCTTTGCACCTTGCATTATGGTAAGAATGAACATAAACATACTGTAATAATCACAGGAAGGCAAGCCTCTTTCTGAATAGATGCATGGATTTATAATTAGTTTGAAATCCAAGTTAGTGATTACATTTGCATCTACAAATTATACAGAGTTCTTTTTAAAAATCTTCACCTTATGTGGCTTCAATAAAATTATTTTAGCAGTAAGAATTATAATTACCATTCTTTCCTTATAATAGTTAATGGCTACATATTCTTCAGAAAATGTTCTTCAGGTAATTTACTATAATTGGATAATCCTATTCACAGCTCTGCACAGTATAATTTGTTCACAAAGATTAAGGCCCTAGAAAGAATTTTAATTTCCATCCTTTCAAATGAGCAATGATCATAAGGGGTCATTTTGTTACATTAAAGTTTGGCTTACATAAATTGCTTCCTTTGACTAAAATTTTGGTCAATTTTAGATATTCAAATTTATTGATAATTCACCATTTCCAAGTCAGCTGATGTTTGCAGAGATAGCATCCTCTACATTAATGTTGCAAGTGAAAATTATAATAAAACATATTTCCATTGAAAGATTAATGACATCATTTGCCATAATGGGGCTGATTTACATCAATTTATATTTATATAGCACCTTTAAATAATAAAACACCCCAAAGTGCTTCACAGGGAGTTTATAAAACAGAATATGACACAATGCTCGACAAGGTCAAATGACTAAAAGCTTGGTCAAAGAGAAAGGTTTTAAGGAGTGTCTTAGGACAGGATATTGAGGTCGGCGAGCGGGGGGGTGGGGCTCAGGGGGAGGGCGGGGCCCACAGGGGGCGGGGCCTGCTCACTGACGCGTAAAATGACGACAGTGTCACATGAGGGGACATGTCAGGGAAATTTTAATTTTGTGCATTGACCATTTTTGAATTTGGCGTCGATCTCTCTGAGGCAGCACTTAGCCTCAGGGAGATGAATGTGCTCTTTTGTGCGCATGTGCGAAAGAGCACACTCCCGGCTGAGGGAATCCCCACCGGCCCGCACAGGGAGCGCATACGCTCCATGGCGGATGTCACGATGGGCGGGCCTTAATTGGCACGTCCACGTAAAATGACAGTGCACCCCTGATCAGGGGCACCGATCAGAGGTATGCCTGCACATGCCCGCTCCTGCACTCCCCCCGTTGGGGGAAAAATCTTCCCTTAAAGGAGGAAAGAGAGAGGCAGAGAGGTGTAGGGAGGAAATTCCAGAGTTTGGAGCCTTGGTAACTGAAGGTACGGCCGCCAATGGTGGAGTGATTAAAATTGGAGATACTCAAGAGGCCAGGATTAGATAAACGCAGATATCTTGGGGTGGGGGGTGGGGCGGAGGGGGGGGCGGTGGCTGGGTTGCAATTACAAAGATAGGAAGGGTGTCATCACCCTACATGTGAAAACTAGAACTAGGGGTCAATGTTTAAAAATAAGGGGTTGTTCATGAGCCTTTGGAACTCTCTTCCTCAAAGGGCAGTGGAAGCAGAGTCTTTGAATATTTTTAAGGCAGCGCTACACAGATTCTTGATTAACAAAGGGTGAAAGGTTATTGGGGGTAGGCAGGAATGTGGGGTTGAGGTTACGTTCAGATCAGCCATGATCTTATTGAATGGCCTATTATTATTATTGAAAGGGGCCTACTCCTGCTCCTAATTCGTATGTTCGTATATATATTATGTTTCTATGGATTTGGGAGGTGACAATGTGTTGAAGGACTCTGGAGATAAAAGGGAGGTTGGAGATGGGGGTTGCAATTTGCAAAGATAGTGGAGGTTAAGGGTTGGCTTTTTGAGGAGAGGGATGATGACGACAGATTTAAAGGAGAGAGAGGAAAAACATGAAGACCATTTACAAGATTGGCTAACATGGGGCCATCAGGAGATGTTAGGTGGTCAGCAGTTCAGAGGGAATAGGGTTGAGGGAGGAGAACACCAATACAATATCAAATATTACCTTCAAATTTGAACTGTCTGCTACTTGGCTGTTTACTTATGGTGCAAAAATGCCATTGAAACTTTATGCCAGTAGATTCTGGCGCAAAAAAGGCTGAAGAATTGAGGACGGGATGGAACATGTTAAGGTGTGTAAGGAAATTCTTACTTCCAGCTGCAGATTCAAAAATAGCAAATGTATCATCTATGTTTCATACAAATAAGTTATGCAGTCTATGAATTTCAGTGTCAGTATAATGCCAGGTACCTAGGCCATATATACCAATGACCTGGTGGATCATATCAAACAGCACGTCCATTTGGCTGTTCACAAAAGGCAGAGTACTGACCGTACTCAACCTGTCTGTGCTTGCAAAACTCAGAACATCATGTCTAATGTGAGATATGATTCTGAAATTGGATAGCACTTGCTGAACACTCCTGATTGTGCTAAGAAGTACACTAACAACTAATTTAAGATTATCAGTCAGACTCACAATGTGGCTCACTTTCGCTTGCCAGAAGCTACACATATTCATATGCAGAGACCTGTTCTCTGCAGGCAAAAGGAACATGTCCAGACATTGCACCTATTCTGAATTAAATAAAAGCTGAATTAAACAAAGGACAATAGTTCCCTGGTGCATTCACCATGGAAACACCTCAACCAATCAGTCGACTTTCTAAGCAATCAGCAGCCTTTACTCGTGCAGTATAAATTCTTGCTTGCTTTGAAATTTGGCATTCTTGCATTTGTCCTGATGAATGCAAGATGAAAAGCTTCGACACACGTTTCTTTTTTCAACAATACTCAGGTTCAATACTATCAAGCTACTAATAGTAACTATACTTCAAAAAGTATTCATTAGCTGTGAAGAATTCTGGGATGGCGTAAAAAGCGCTGTATAAATCCAAGCCTTCCTTTCTTTTTTTTCTGGGCCTCAAAATGGCTTGATCCTCCCACATGCAAGAATGGATGAGTGGCAGTGCCTGCCTGTTCCCCACTGACAGTTACAATCAAATCTATGGGACAAACTTTCACACATATCAAAGCTCTACCTTCCAATCATCTGTCTCCCTCTCCACTGCCTCCATGTTGTCATGCTGTTTGTCGATATCCAGTCTTGGATTAAATGTAACTTTCTGCAGTTACAAAGTTGGGAAGAGTGAAACCACCTCACACCCATCAAATACTCTGTTCCTTTGTCAATTGATTGCAGCCACACTGTCAGGATGAGCCTGATTGTTCCCAGCCTCAGTATTTTACTCAATCACAAACTGAGTTTCCAAACCCTACACAAAAGTATAATACTGCGTATGCTGGAAATCTGAAGCTAAAAAAGAAAATGCAGGTCAGACCAAGAAACAGAGTGAAGATTTCAGGTCAATGACCTTTCATCAAAATGAAAGGTCCTCGACATGAACGATGTTCTGACAATAGATTATTGACCTGATGTTATGACACAGCTGATGGTAAATGCTGAGTTGTTCAAATCCCAGAAGGAAACTTGAGACAACTGCCAAAACTATTTTTGCAATTTGTATGTTTCAAGATGTGGGCTTTGAATTCAGCAGTAATAAGACTGCTGAGCCTTATAGGTTTTTTTTTTATAAAACTAGGTTAAACATTTATTAAGAGAAATGATTTTTAAACACATAAATATGTCTATAAATTACTATAATAACTTCTAAATCCCCTAATTAATCTGACTCCCAGTTACACCTCCATTAAGGCAACAGTAAAACACACAGATTTTAAAAGACCCAGGCAAAAAAAATGATACCCTGAACAATCCAATTCAAAGTGAGTTTCCTTAACTTCAGTTCTTTGCAGACAGCAGTTTGAAGCTTAGATACTGAAGGCGCTTCACACTTGTTAGATCTTAAAATGCCTGCCTTTACACATAGCCTTCTCTCCTTTATACATATTTTCCCTTTTGAATGCAAATTCCCATTGTTTCACTATGTCTTTGGACTTTACCTCCCAGGTCATAAAAAATATCATAGTACCAATGTTACCAGTAATCTTTGGGAAAAATAAACACACTGTTTCTTAACTTCACCTGGCTAGGTGACACATTTCACCCCTCCTTTGAAAACAATCTAGTCTGGTTTATTTAAAAATGCAAATGTCCTTTTACATCTTACATTCTAAACTTCCCCCATGTTTACCTACTTAACATTTCAAACCTAGTTTACCTTTTGTTACATCAAAACCAGTTGCTTTTAATCCAATTGAGTCTCTCTCTTTCTCTCTCACACACACACAGACATATATATGGACACACATTCCACTATTTTCCAATAAATTCCAATAACATTATATCTTCCTGACACCCGAATTGTTGGATCAGGTTTTAACTCTCACAAAACCCATTCACTTGCACAGTTAAAATTGGGTGCATTAATCCTGCTTCTCTCTCCACAGATGCTGCCAGATCTGCTGAGCTTTTCTATCATTTTCTGTTTTTTTCAGGATTCCAGCATCCGCAGTATTTTGCTTTTACTTATATCCCGCCTATTCCATTTTCATAACATCGTCTGCCTCCCTGCTCAAATCATGTCCCTGTGCTTTTGTTACCTCCAAAATTTGACTATCCTAATGCTAATTTGATCAGCCTCCCATTCCCCACTGGTCCATCAACTTTTATAAACTTCTGCTCCTCCAGAACTTCAGAGTCCCTATTCCATCCCACACCTAATCCCGCTCACCCATTATCCCTGTCCTTTCTTCCAGCCTCCCAATGACCCCAATTTAAATTTCTCTTCCTCATATATAAATCCCTTCATTGCCTTCACTCCTTATCTCTTCCAGCCCTACAGCCGCTCCTAGAATATTCTCTTGGCCTTGTGTGCTTACCCTCCCTCACTTTGTCCCACCATTAGTGGCCATACAATCAACCGTCTAGATCCTGTGCTTTGGAGAACTCCTGCTGAATCCCCATTTCTCTGCACCTCTCTAACTTTAAAATCTCCCTTAATTTGTATCTTTCACCATGGTTTTGGGCACCCCTTCTCATGTCTCATTCTTTGGCTTAGCTGCTACTTCTTTTTGTCTATTATACCTCTATGAAATGCTCTGAGATGTTTTTATTACCTATATAAATGCAAGTTGTTGCTGTTGATTAAAGCGGAAACACAAACAAATACCACTACGAACTAGACCTTGTAGGAAAGATCGCAATAACAGCATTTCTCCACTTGGTGGCAGAGTGCACCACCCTAAACAAATATGTTTGAATCCTTTCCTATTCACAGCTCTGCCGGCTATGCAGTGGTCCTCAAACTTTTTTGTTGAAGGACCCCCTTTTAAATGAATTAATTATCATGGTTCACTATTTAAATTCTAATACTATATAATGCTCATGTTAAGAATGTGCTGCATCTTTAATGCTTTAATAATGCCTTTAAGAAAACAAGTATGTACTTACAGATATCAGTGAACTGGGTGTGCCTAAATAAAAGTCTTTAAAAAACTTCCCTTTTATATACAAGGCTTATCTCAGGCAGCCTTCGTATCTGTGGATCTAACAGGCGAACTTCGTGCTGCTCGCCATGCATATGCGCCCCCATCAGGTGAGGCACTGCACTGCACGTGTGGTGGCTTAATTCAGGTCCCACTACTCGAACCAAGCTCACCTCCAGCCACTATTCATTCACTTACTGTACTTGTGGGTCCCCTGGGAAATCTGAACAGACCCCACCAAGGTCCGTGGAAGACACTTTGAGAATCGTTGCATTATGGGATTCTGAAAGAAAATAACCAAGAATCAGTGTTTTATATTGTACAGGCACTAACAGTAATGATGATGATCGGGTGGAACCTAAAGAACATTCTTCCTGCGTCAAAAGTAACAGGGACCTACCCGTTGAATAGAATCATACTTTCATTGGAGCAATGTCTTATAGTTCCCTATTTTCCCCACCACATAGTTTGTTTACCACCTCTTATATCCCTTGTCAACTCTGATTATGCCACATCTAACACATCATTCTGAGAGGGAGAGGCCTGGCAACTGAATTGTTCTCAAGTCTTTGCCAATAAGCTCTTCACCGGATCCAAGAGGTTCATGAGAGCACCCATGGTTTGGCTCACTCTCCTAATTGCCCTCACTAACTATCTCCAGGAACGTCTGCTCCGTGTATCTGCATCACGTGGCAAGATCACAACAAACTTCCCATGGGCATTGCTCTGGTCATATGTATTTGCATGTACAATGGAAATGTCATCCAATGCAATAGATTCTTAGGATCCCTTCCGATATTTCCACCAGTCTTAGTCACTCCTCTTTGAGTGAATGAACGCACTCCAACATCATACTTAAATTATAACTAAATAATTATATTTATAACCTTCTACCTGCCTTCTTCATTTTGTTTCTGTTCTGAAGCTACATTGCGCAGCCAGGATGTTTCCTGTTCAGAGTTTAATGATTTCCATATTTAAGAAGCTGGGCTATTTCACTGTAAACAATCTTATCTGAAGAAATTCCCATTTGTTCTGCTCTTTGTTGCCTTGTGTACTTCCAGCACCTTCCAGGGCTCAGTTTTAACTCGTGATTTGAGTGCAACATTTCAGGCCTGGGCAATTTCATTCCCAGGCCTCCATTTAAAATTGGCAGGTGGGTTTCCAACCCAATTTGCATCTAAAATGGGAAGACTGTCCACTTTGTTTAGTATAATTTTTGACAGAAGCTCCACTTAAAATGGGAATGCACTTCTGAAAAAGAGGTTGTATTTCCATCTGTCTAGTTCTGCTGAGTTGAAACTGTCTACAAGTAGAAGGAAGTAGAATAAATCACATGATGATTCTCAAAGCAAAGCAATAAAAACAGCACAGCTGTCAGTGCCTAATCAGTGTACATAAGACAAACAACAAGCCAGAAACATGCAATCTCTATGCCAGGAGACCTACTAAGCACAACATCACACAGATCCCTATGATCTGGACAGGTTGGGTAAATATCAGCCCAATGGAAAGTCCTATTTAAGGGAATTCCAAATATTGAGAGTTTCAGCCTTATAGGCTAACTATTCCTCCCTGCTCCAGGATTAATGTCATTACTTTTACTGCAGTCACTCTCCATGTCTTTACTTGCAAAACACAGCAAGCAGCAATGCCAGGCCTTGCTTAGAGACTGCACCAAGCAGTCCACCATAATTTGAAGATGTGGCATGAAGCAATCCAGTGACATTAACTGGGCAATATGAGTAGAGAACATGAGGCAAGTAGAGTGATTGATTCACCAAGCACAGGACATTAGGGTCAGGAGGTGCAGAAGGACATAGATCACAGAATCAGAGATACACGGAATCTTTACAGTGCAGAAGAAGACTATTTGGCCCATCCAGTCTGCACTGGCTTTCTGAAAGAGCCTTCTACCTATTCCCACTCCCCTGTCTTATCCCTGTAACCTTGCACATTCTTTCTTTTCACGTAGCAATCAAATTCTCTTTTGAATACCTCAATCGAACCTGCCTCCACCAGCCTCTCAGCAAGTTCGCTCCAGAGTCCAACCACCCTCTGTGTGAAAAGGGTTTTCCTCACATCACATTTACTCCTTTTGCCAATTATTTTGAATCGGTGCCCTCTAGCTCTTGACGCTCTCGAGTGGGAACAGTTTCTCACTATTTACCCTGTCCGTACTCCTCAGGATCTTGAATACCTCTATCATGTCTCCTCTCAACCTTCTTTTCTCCAAGGAAAATAGTCCCAACCTCTCCAATCTATCCTCATAGCTACAGTTCTTTATTCCTGGAATCATTTTTGTGAATCTCCTCTGTACTCTCTCCAATGGCTTCACATCCTTCCTCAAGTATGGTGCCCAGAATTGGACACAGTACTCCAGATGAGACCAAACTACTGTCTTATACAAGTTCAACATGACCTCCTTACTCTTGTATTTAATGCCCTTATTAATAAAGTCTAAGATACTATATGCTTTATTAACTGCTCTCTCAACATGCCCTGCCATCTTCAATGACTTATGGATACGTGCACTGAGATCCTTCTGTTCCTGCATCTCCTTTGGAGTTTTCCCCTTTATTTTATACTGTCTCACCATATTTTTCCTGCCAAAATGAATCACCTCACACTTCTCTGCATTGAATTTCATCTACTTGTCTACTTGACATACTTGTCTGTCCAATCCACCAATATGTCTATGTCCTTTTGAAGTTCAAGACTACACCCATCATAGTTGACAAAATTTTCAATGTTTGTATCGCCTGTAAATTTGAAATCATGCCCTGAACAGATAAGACAAACCAGAATATTTCCCAATGACAAGAGACTAGAAACTTTGGAGGAACAAAGTGATTTGGGTGTCAAGGTACACAAATAACTATAAATTAGTGCACAGATTTCAAAAAGAAATCCTAAAGACTAATGGAATGTTGGTCTTTATCTCAAGGATGCTAGGATACGCTTGGGAGAAAGTTATGTTTCAGTTGCACAGAGGCTTGATCAGACCCCATCTGGAGTATTGCATTTATTCTAAATATCACACCTCGGAAAGGTTTTTTTTAATCCATTCATGGGATGTGAGCATCGCTGGCTACACCAGCATTCATTTCCATCCCTAATTGCCCTTGACAAGGTGATGGTGAGTTGCCTTCTTGAACCGTTGTAGTACATGTGGTGTAGGAACACCCACAGTGCTGTTAAGGAGGGAGTTGAAAAATTTTGACCCAGTGATAGTGAAAGAATGGCGATATACTTCCCAGTCAAAATGGTGAGTGGCTTGGAGGGGAATTTGCAGGTGGTGGTGTTCCCATGCATCTGCTGCCCTTGTCATTCCAGGTGGTAGAGGTCATGGGTTTGGAAGGTGCTGTCGAAGAAGCCTTGGTGAGTTGCTGCAATGCATCTTGTAGATAGTGCACACAGCTGCCACTGTGCATTGGTGGTAGAGGGATTGAACGTTGAAGATGGTGGATGGGGTGTTAATCAAATGGGCTGCTCTGTCCTGGATGGTGCCGAGCTGCTTGAGTGTTGTTGGAGCTGCACTTATTCAAGCAAGTGGAGAGTATTCCATCACACTCCTGACTTGTGCCTTGTAAATGGTGGACAGGCTTTGGGGAATCAGGCAGTGAATTATGCTTTGCAGAATTCCCAGTCTCTGAACTGCTCTTGTAGCCGTAGTATTTGTATGGCTAGTTCGTATATTGACATTAGAGGGATTACAGCACAGATTCACCAGAATAATACCATTAGATTTTGACAACATGTTGCATAAAATTGGGTTTATTCCCTTGACTTTGGAAGGTTGAATGGTAATCTAATTGATTTGATAGTTAGAAAAGTCATTTCCCCTGCTGGGGAGGATCCAGAACACGAACAACAATCTGAAAAACTGGAGCTGGGCCATTCAGGAGTGAAATCAGGAAGTACTTTCCCACATTAAGGGAAAATGATGAATTCTCTCTCCCAAAAGGCTGTGGATACTGGGTCAATTGAAATTTTCAAGGCTGAGATTGACAGATATTTATTAGGTTGGGCATCAAGGAATATGGGGCAAAGATGGGTAAATGGAATTAAAACACAGGTCAGCCATGATCTAACTGGATATTGGAACAGGCATGAGGAACTGAATGGGGTAAATCTGTTCCTAAGTTCCAATGATAGAATCCAAAATTAAAATTGGCACTGGGCTGAGCTGATGGTTCAAGCACAATATGAAATATTTTAAATTGCCATTGTAGTTAATGTGATCAGAATTCCTTAATTACAACCCACAAGATAATCTAACGCAAATGTTGTCCTACATATATAATCATGATAAATTAGTTAAAACTGGATGAATACAGTGTCAGAAGTTCCTACAATGATGATGTACTGCCAAACTAGTATGGGTGCATATCTGCAGATACACTTACACGTTTAAAGCTGTCAGTAGACTCTGTGATGGTTTTTACTATTACTGTTTGGTAAGGGTATTAACTAATCAACCTAGCAGGCCTGGCTGGTGTTACTCTCTTCTCCTTTAATACATTATTCTATTATTTGAGCATCTCAAATTAGTTCCACTGGAGCAACAGAGCTGTACCTTGCTTCCCAGCAACAGAAACGATTTAACAAGGCTGCTCCTTTCTATTTGTCTATCAAGTCACTTCAGTTGTCAATCTCAAACAAGAACTTACTGAAGCTGCAGACTTTACCATGTCAGAACAAACAAACCATTTTGTCTGCACTTATCGACCTCAGATATACTGGAAGCAATGCAATCAGCATTTTTGGGAATTCATTTTGGGCTTCTCTAGCTCCATTGTCATAACTTTGGCATGGTTTCTGCCAAACTTCACTAAAGTTACAGTGCCCAAGCAGGAGAAACCCCAAGGAAATATCACCGCCTGCAAATTCTATTTCTGACATCGAGTATATTTTCCTGCTTTTGGGCCCACACCATGTAACCCATTCGGCCAAACAAAATGCGCAGTCACTGTACTTCCAAAATAACTTATTTTATGAAGTACTGCAAGACATTTTGGTGCGACAAAAGCATTGGACATCCATTGCTGACCCCAAAGAAAGTGCCCACAAAGATCTAACGATAATGTGGTTTCCCCCTTTTCCAACCCCAGTTGGCATCAACCCAAAGGGATGTTTCAGTATGCAGCAGCAGCTAGGCAGCCAATCACATTGAGGTTTTTGCACATGGCCAACTAGGAAGCAAAAAGCACAAAATGTCCTTTAACTTTAGTTAAATTCTACTCTCTTTTAACATAATCTTTTAGTTAATGCAACGAACGATTATGGTTGGATTAAGATTGAAACTAGATTAGATTAAAGATAAACTTTTGAAAAAAAAATTCCTTTTTGAAAAAAGGTGATTTTTGTTTTATATAATGGAGAAATTTGATAGTCAACATATAAAATTAGCTTCCAGGGCCAGTAAGGATGGTTAGCAGTAATTATGAAGTTGGTACATCGGGAACACCCATTTACATCTCATCCAACCAGGTGCAACCTTTTCAAGGGTTTGTACAACAAAACTAACAGTGTATGAATAGTTGTGTTCTCCATCAATTGCTATCTTGTAGGATGGTGGGGTGGCAGTGGTTCCTCAGTGGTATCGCCCTCTGGAGAAGCATGGAATCACTAACAGTAGGGTCTAGATCGCCACATTATTCTGCGCATGTGCAGACTCCAGAAGTTGCAGTAATTTTCATTTAAGTAATGATGGCAAACATTGACAGTTTTGCCATCATTACCACAGTAAAATCCAGGACATTATTATGAATGTGCAAACATACCAATTAGGAGCAGGATTAGGCCATTTGGCCCTTCAAGCCTACTCCACCACTCAATAAGATCATGGCTGATCTGATTGTGGCTTCAACGGCACTTTCCTGCCTATACTGATTCCCTTTGATTTCCTTGTTAGCATTCCCATGATTATTGTTGTCAATTTTTTAATGTATAGTGCCAATTGTGTTTGAGGTCTGCAAAACGGGCACACTATCTCCAAGTCTTTATTATGCCTGAAATGCTAACATGCATAATCTGTTGAGACAGCAACAGGAGAGAACAATGCAAATGGCATCTGCTCCCCTTATTTGGAATTGAAGCGAAAGCAGGGGGCACTGCTATTTTCAATGTCCATTTGCTGGAAAGCACCTTCAGTCCCGCTCAATATTGTTCTTGTAAAGAAGGCTTTCATAGGTAGGTTTCTTTTTTGCAGCCAAACAAGATATTTTTGTCTTTATATCATTTATTTATTCATTGTTTTTGGCCTTTTGCATTGATTTTTGTCATTTTCTACTAGAACCTATATTCTATCTGTGAACGTTTTCCGAGCGCAATTTTGTGTGGTGCTATTCTTGCTGGTGCTGGAGGAAGAACAGAATCATCTGTTAAAGCTCAGTACACCGCTGAGATACTGCAGCAAGTGGATTGCTCCGTACTCAACTCCAAACTCTTACCAGCTGCTTGCTGTGCTCTCACGTTTCCAGGATACACTGATACTCAAATTTCAAACTCTATTTGTATGCAGCCAGTGAGGTTTCAATCCCTGAGCTCGGAATCTGATAAAGCAGTCAAGCTGAACCTCTGGAAGCTATTGTGAAGTGCTGCTGAAGACAGACAGGACCTAATCTTGCAAACTTGGTGGGGCCATAGAAACAGCCTATTGTCCTTCTGATAAATCTTTTCATTTATTCCATGTCTTATTATTATTTTAATTCATTATTGACACTTATTTTTCATGCCTGTTGATATGCTTGATTTGCCTCATTAATAAGATTTATCTTGTATGATAATAATGAGAAAAATAAATAAGCTGAGGAAGCACAACCTTGTAGAACAAGACAATATGACAAGTCTAATACATATTCTTCATAAGTAGCATCTTCACTGTTGCTTGGATTCAGATCACCTGGTTCAGCTCAGACCCTGGAGTCTTCCAGCTTTACACTTATTACAGATTTGTGGCTATATTGTCTACTTGTCTACCTGCTTACCTCATTCCTATCAAGTTAATACTCCACAATAATCAACTACCAGGATTTATGGATATTATCAATTCATTTTAGTGGTCTCTCTATAATTCCTAGTGAGTTTAATAAGGAAACAAAGAGAGAAAATCTGATCAATGTCACAAACAAACACATATACAGTTTTATTCAGGTTCACAGCGTTTTAAAAATTGAGTTCCAAATGGAGGGTTTTCTTATAAGCTTATAATAACTAATATCTGTGGGAAGATATCTCCTTAGGGTGATAGTAGACGGATTATTAAGAAAGTAAGGTCATGTTTGTGTCTCATGTAAACTGATTTGCAGAATACATTACATCTGTGACTCTTTAAATTTATCATTTGTTGGTGGGTGTTAAGAATGTGTCTTCAGGCAGTAGATGAAGGACACTGACAGCACCTAGGACTAATAAAATGAGGCTTATTGCATGACCTAGCTCCTTGTCTTATATGCAGGCTTTGAATTAATGAGTTCTTGTATCGAATCAGTGCCTTAGCCTTTAATCAGTTGGCTGTCAATGCTATGCTCCTACAAAACCAGCAGAGGGCAGCAATGTTTAAAGTAATCTGCTCCACATACACAAATACCTGTCAGCGATACAGTTCATTATTTATATTTTTCTAGCAAATTTATGTGTAATTCATTTCTGTAAGATAGTGCTTCAGTAAACACATTGCAAAGGATAATTTTGGTTCATAAATTTAGCATGTCTTTTATAGGTACTTACCATAAGAAGGCCTGTGGGAGAATCCAGAACTGCAAGACTTAACTAAACAGTTCAGACATGCTGGCGTAACCCAGGCAAAGACAACGTTAACCTGGAATTATCTGGAAGCTAATATAATGTTTTTAAATATAACACCAGGGGAACAGAACATGCTCTAAATCTACACATTCTAGTCGTCACTCTGCCTTGAGTGCATTCACTGAAAACTGGATTAGATACTCCTGTTTGGTCAGAGGTGCTGTGATAGATTACACCACACGTCAGTCACAATATTACAGCTCTTACCCTGTTAATCTTTCATCTATCTAACAAAATACAAAACAGTGTAAACAAATTCAAGTGTTTTCATTCATTCTCAATCACGCCATGATGGTAATTGTAAATGACAATGCTATAGATAAATTCATTTTTTTGACTACAAAATGCTTTGAATGCACTCTTACATGTAGTGATAAATGTATGGAACTTAGGAACTTAGGAAGTTAATTAGACCCTTAGCAGGAGAGAACTGTAATTTATTATATGGCATTTACTGATTACCAGGCATTTAATTCCAGTGATTAAACATTGGAGTATTTCCATATATGCCATTGTCAATCCTCAAATGAATGGTACTGTTATTTAGAATATATTGACGTTTATTAGTGGAGTGTTTTGTTACATCTTAAAGTTCACCTCAGAAACATTTTTGGACATTGCTTATACATTTAGCATTAATGGTTATCAAATGTCATATTCATTTTATAATATAGTCAGCCTAAGCAATTTTATTGAGCATCTGTCAGCCTGAAAGGATCAAAATGACTACAGGGAGATGAAGCATTGTAATAGCATCAATAGAAGTAAAGAGAAATGCCTTTGGACTTTATAGAACAGACATGAAAAATGATGGATTCAAGTTAATAATTAAATTTAATAGAGAAGACAGCTAGCCAAAGGCAGCAAAGAGAACAGACAGTCAAAGTTACACTGGCCTTTGCTAGGTTTTTTAAAGTCTAGATCAAAATCTATTTCAAAATTATTCTATTGTTTGATATTTCCATACTAATTTCATCTAAAATTTAATTTAAACAATTGTATTGAAATAATTGATTTCTATGCTGCATTTTTAAGTCAAAGAAAACATGTTCATAGTTTTGTCAATCTGGATTTGTTTAAAATGATTTGAAATTCATACAAATAAATGAAAGAAAGCATGGATTTTCACTTTAACCCTTAGAGTGCCAGCAGGTAGAGACAATTCCACTTTCCCTGTGCTGTCCTTACGTTTTTAGAAATGTTCAGGTTATGCATAATCATGTTGCAAAAACAATAATTCATATAAACCTAGCAGTTATACCCTTACTATTCAAGTTTTAAGAAAATAATTTATTATCTACATATTTAAGAGAAAATGCTGTTTAACTTAATATGCATTCCATTCTTTGTGGCCCTTTTTATATATCTGCAAATAGCAAAGTGAATGCTAATTCAATCTACATATTAAACACTACTTCATTCATTATACTCCACACAGGAGGAAAAGCGTGGAATCATATCTATCGATGTATATATACACAATCACTTGGGACAATGGGTAAGATTTTCCCTGTGGGCCTCTAAACTCTGGCATTAGGCTGAAATGTGGGTTGGAAACCTGTGCTGTGAGGAGACAGTACTCATTGTGATTTTCTTCAGCTGACCAGTTAATGGCCAGAGAGCAGGCTCGCTTTCCAATTAAGAATTACGGGTGGGCTCTCAAAGCTGGAGGGTGAAGAAAAGACGTTCCAGCTTGAAAGGGGCAGCAGGCTGCAATTGAGGGTGAGTGAGGAAGAGGGCATATTAAAATGGAGGCGCCCTCTCTAACTCTTTTAAATTCAAATTAAAAATGGCTTTTGCAACCAGGTCACTGTTGTAGTCGAGGTGTTGGGGATGAGGAAAGCCCCTCTGAAAGGTGACGTCTGGCTGCTGCAGCAACCAGGCAGGGAGGGTCTCCCACCGCATCCCCCCCTCCCCCCACCCCACCAACAACGCCACCCCCCCACCCACCGATCTGCCACCAGGAGGTCACCTCCAGGAACCAAAACTGGGCACCTCCGCCAGCAGGAACTTGAAGGCTGACTGGTAAATCCAGTCAATAAATAAATTATGTCAAATGCACAATGAGGAACTTCTAACCGGGGTGGGATGGAACCGGGGAACTAACACGCCTGCCAGCAGGGCTGCTATTAGCTCCCGCCTACCTCGATTCACATCCCCTGCAGGGGCTTCAAGTCCTGCCCTATCTGTATGCACCAGAATTCAACAGCGTTTCCAAAACTGCAATCCCTACCACCTAGAAGAACAAGGGCAGCAGGCGCAATAGCCACCATCTGCAGGTTCCCCTCCAAGTCACTCTCTATCCTGACTTCGAACTATCTCGCTGCTCCTTCATCATTGCTGGGTCAAAATCCTGGAACTCCCTCCCTAACAGCACTGTGGGTGTACCTACACCACAGGGACTGCAGTGGTTCAAGAAGGCAACTCACCACCACCTTCTCAAGGGCAACTAGAGATGGACAATAATTGCTGGGCTTGCCAATGGCACTCACATGCCACGAACAAATTTTAAAAATGCCCTTTTTGATCCTTCGTTGGTGAGGAACCTTCTGTTGCTCCTTTACGATCCAAACTGTAGAAGGTTAGAGCTCAGGTTTTAAATAAATAAAAGAGAAAATTTCATCCTCGAAATAAGAGGTGATATTTTATTCAGTTGTATGGTAATTGAACTGAGAGCTTTAGAATGTTTTGATTCTAATTGGGACTTCATATCAGAATTTCACTGTAACAACATAAATTATGTCAAATACACAATGAGGAAATTCTAACAGAATGGGATGGGATGGAGCCCTGATAAATTTAAGCACATTTTTAATGAAAGCCAAAAACAAAGATCTTTGTGATTTTGAGGGAAATAAAAATCAGGACAAATAGGAACCCCATCACTTGTTTTACATTATCAACCAAAGTCATAATTACCCCCACTCCCAGTTTCCAATGTAATGTCTATTTGGTACAGAGACATCAGATGCCATGGATAAAAGACTAAATGGAGCTCAATTCCTATCTCTTTTAGGGGCCTTTCATCCATATTTCTGTTTATTATTGTTGAAGGATTTAAAATTACAAAGATATGTTTATTCCTTCAGTTATAAATGATATTCATTTTATCCATTCCAGCCCATATCCTGTTATATTTTAAAAACTGCTCATTTTACATAATCTATTTGCAAGTTGTAGATTGTATATCATGTAAACGTTTTAAACGATTGAGCTTCAATAGTAGAGGGCAGCAGATATCAGTGATAAAACACTGATTTGCAGATGGTAGAAACAACAATTTCGGAGGACCTTTCAATCACCAAGAACGTGTTTAAAACCATTATGTTTGAGAAAGATTGCTCAGCAAGAGTACCACTTAAAACCATCAGCCTTGAGGAAAAGCCTCATCTTTGCAGTTGTTTCTGCAGCTCGATTAAGTGAGCTTTCAGCTAGTTTCAAACCTTTTTCAGCTCATCTACAGTAATCACCTGTCTGCCCTGTCTCTAGTTGCAGCCTATTTTATAATTCCCAATCAAACCCACTCAACTTACAGCATAAACCACATTTTCTAAAGGCTGCAAGATGGACCCATCTAAAGGCGCTTTTCTACTTATCTTATTAACGCAGTATTTAATTGAAATACAATTCAGGTGAAATGATAACTTATTGTAAATTTCTAACTACATGACCTCCCTTCAGAGATTTGCATTCCAATTCAATAAACTTTGATTCGATTATCTTTTTCATACAAATATTGGAAGGTTAACATTTCATTGAGAATCAGGCTCTACTTTAAATCAGTATATCTGGATACAAATCTTCACTCCATTCCTATGCTATTGGTAGTGAATTTTCTGTGGTGTTGCTCATGGTGTGCTGAAAGCTATGCGTGGGCCCACCGCTCCACAATGTCACAGATGTTTACCTCATGCAGTAGGGGGTTCATTCTGTCTTTTTCCTTGCAGCTTAACAAGTTTCCTCTCTCTTCAACAGCCTCAAGAGGGGGATGATTGTTACCAGGCCTTTGGGTTTGGGCTGGGAGGTGGGAAGGCTGGAAACATGGTCTGGGAAGCATGTCATTTGAGGATGTGCCCTCCACCTCCAGGTGCAGCGCCAGCGGTGGCCACCATTCCCGGTGGTGCTGCTGAGCCGCTGGCCCTCTGATTGGATCTTTAATAGGGACGGCAGTCACTGAATTGGATTCAGCTCTCAGGTCCCACTGACTGCTGAAGCAGGTTTGCACCCACTTTCAGCCCTGGCGGTGGGATTCCTGTCACTAACATAAGCACCTCCCCACACCTCTGCCAACGGTCACTTGTTGTTGTTTTTACTCATGCAAACCATAAGTGTATGACTCTCTCTCACCCCCTTAACTGGGCCCTAAGAGGATTCCTCACTTTCATTATTCCACTCCAACAATGTCTGTCATGGTCTCTGTTTTCCACAGTTACAGCCTGTGACTCTGCTGGAATCAGCGTTGCCAGGTTTTCAGGATGCCTGTATCTTAATGGTCATTAAAAATCAGTTGAAAAGCAGCAGAGTGATTTTCATTTAAATCAGCCTAAAAGTGTTTGCTTTATTAACAAATATCGAACATACAATATAAATCTATTCCATTCTGTGTAAAACAAGATGATGTGCTGATCCAGGAACAGTGAATGGTTTCTGCTTTTCTCTCTGTGTTCGGTCTATTACTTGGAATATTTTTTGTGATTTCCAATTTCTCTTCATCACTATTTTCTGTTTCTGTTAAGTTGTTCTCTAGGTTGCCATTTCGATTCCTCTGCATTTCCTGTCCTCTTCTCATTGTCCTTCCCTTCCTCTCTGCAATTGCTGTAATATTTTCTCAGGTAAGTGTCTGCGTCTATCACCCTTTCCTGCAGTTTATGCAAGACTATCTTTCTTCTTCGATCTTAGTTTCTCTGCTTAGTCCCTAATGTTGGTTATCCTGTGTTCAGTCCCTGTCTCTCCACATCTGTTCAGCATCTGCCTGTCTTAAGACCTTAATTTTCTGCTGCACTTCCACCACTGAATACAATGAAATTAAAAGCAAAATAGAAAATCATCTCAATATCCTTGGTACTGCAATATCCTACACCATCTTCAGTGTAGTCTTAGTATTGAATGAGGTCATCTGTTTTGCTATGAAGCTAGGGCAGAAGCTGGGGCAGGTTTTCTGCCCCCATGTCAATGCTACTGCACTCTCTTGTGGTTTTTGGCTCCTCCTGTGATCCATTCTCCACGTACCAAATCCCGAGTGAGCTCATTACAATATATGTTAATGTGTTGGAGTGGCACTGCAGCAGCATATCTCCTGTTTTACAAATAAGTTGGAATGAGAAATAAGAGGCACAGCTGTTGCTAGGATCAGCTAAGACAGGCAGAAATGAGAACTGTTTGAGCCTAGAGGTTGTTGAAAGTTTGAGGAACGATGAAGCTGAGAATGACTTTCTGGAGTGTTTCTAGATGCCTAAGACCATCAGGAAGTTCTGTCACTCCCCACCCACTCACAGTGAAGGTTTCTCAGGAGCAGGGACGCTATTCCATGCTTTTCTATGTTATTAATTTGTTTTCATTCATGGGTTGTGGGCATTGCTGGTAAGGCCAGAATTTATTGCCCATCCCTTATTGCCCTTGAGAAGGTAGTGGGTGGTAGTGAGCAACATTGTTGGACAACTATAGTCTGTTTGGGGAAGGTACTCACACTGCTCTTAGAGAGGGAGTTCCACGGTATAGATCCAATGATGGTAAAGGAATGGCAATATAGTTCCAAGTCAGGATGGTGTCTGGATTGGAGGGAACTTGCAGATGGTGGTGTTCCCATGCATCTGCTGCTCCTGTCCTTCTAGGTGGCAGGGGTTGCAGGTTTGGGAACTGTTGCTGAAGGAGCCTTGGTGAGTGGCTTCTGGTGAGTAGATGGTACACACTGCTGTCTCTGTGGAGGAAGTAAATGTTCATGGCAACGGATGAAGTGCCAATCAAGTGGGCTGCTTTGTCCTAGATGGTGTTGAGTTTCATGAGTGTTGTTGGAGCTGCATTCATCCAGGTAAGTGGAGAATATTCCATCACACTCCTGACAATGCTTGTAAGTTTTGGGGAGTTAGGAGGTGAGTCACTCAATGAGGAATACCCAACCTCTGATTGAAGAAGAAAGATGTAGGAGTGAGATGATGGAGGAAAACAGAGTGCAGTAGTACTTGAGGATTCACCCTACCAGATACTGCCACCCTTCAAAAGATATAAAAAGATTGTATGGAAAGGCTTGTTCCATCAAAGAAGAAATAATGGATCCCTGCCACCTACTGAATGAGGTCCTGCAGCCATGGTGATCTGCCATCAGGGAGGTTGTTTCCCCTGGCTGGGAAGTCTAGACCACAGAGTCACAGTCTCAGAATAAGGGGTTAGCTGTTTAGGACTGAGATGAGGAAAAATGTCTTCATTCAAACAGTTGTGAATCTTTGGAACTGGCTACCCCAGGAAGCCGTACTAAAGGAACTAAGGGATATGCATGTTAGGATAGGAAATAGTTCATAGTCAACAAGTGATTAAGTTAGTAATTGGAGATTAATAGGTTAAACACATCACTGGCTGTATATAAAGGGGAAATGTTAGGTTGTTAATTGTTAATTTGTTCATTTGAACTCTTGGTTTGCTCAAAAGAATATAAGGGGGAAACAGGTGATGCTCTGTAATGGAGAGTTTTATATGAGTTGGAATAAAGTTCTGTCTGGAAGAAGTGAAGACATGGTGGAGAATTTTCTCCCTGCCAGGCAGGCGCGGAACCGATCGCCGCCTGCGTGCTGCCATTTTACATGGGCGGGACAATTAAGGCCCAGCGCTACCTGTGTGGGTTGGGGGGAGGAGGGAGACTCGGGGCCTGCGCTTTCTCGCATCCGACTCCGGTGCGAATGAAAGATCGGATGCGCGGTGACGTTGGGACGCACGCCCGACATCACCATGTGTCATTTTACGGGTTGGCGTGCTGGGACGGGCCCTGCACGCTGAACTGAAAATGCTGGTCACGGTTTCTTTCTTTCTTATCAACTAGCCATTGGAGTTTTACATTGAGGATAATTCGGGAAGTTGGAGTTGAGGTAGATGATCAACCATGATCTTGTTGAATGGTGGAGAAGGCTTGAAGGTCGAATTGTCCCACTCCAGCACCTATTTCTTATATTCTATTGTTGAAGTCACTCCACATAGTCCCAAAAATAACAAGCGTAAACTTTGTTTTTGCATCATACTACACATGAAAATTTGCTATAAACAGGCTTATTATTTCTACGCAGTAATAAAGTAGAGTATTTAATGCTTGCTGTTTTCCAATGCTAGTTTACATATATCTGCTAAGAAGAAATTTTGAAGAATTATTGCTGATGTGTTTATGTGATGTAGTCGTGTGTTTGTGCCTTTTGTATTACAAGCACGATTTCACTTAGTTTAAGGGGCTATTGTATGTAAAGAAATATTGCAGAGATAGATATTAACAAAATATATAAAATGTACTGAAACACCCTTCTGCAAATATTAATGATAGAAACTGTATTCCTTTAGCAGAGTCAAGACTCTCAAAATTCATTAGATTCAGCATTCATTAGCACAAATTCCAATGGTTAGTTCCTACAGTTGTTTATTTCTACTTTACTGCTTATTACCACACATGCAATATTTATTCCACCGCTTGCATGTCATGTTCCATCTTAGGCATATGAAATAAATAACTTCATCACATGCATTTTATCATTAAAAAACTCATAACCTAGAAGCAAAATACATATATTAAATCCTTCAAGGCAAATAAACAAATCTAAAAGCCTGATATGAGAATATCCATTCTAACCTTTCTATAAACAGTTAATCTATTATTTAAAACACTTGTGACCCATGTAAATTGAATTCGAGTGAAATTTTTTAATGAATTTTAACATAAACCAAACTTTGGACAATTAACAAAATCACAACTATTAACAATTTAAATGTAATGATTATGATTATTTCTACAAATGAAAAAGATATTCTAATATCTTCTTTATGCGAAGCACTTTGCTATTAGTTAACTTGTGTAAGGACTGCTCACGATTGATATAGTGTATTTACACTGCGGTGTGTCACTACTGAGGAAATGGATTCCTTACACTGTGAGTACCAACCTCAAAGGGGCCACATAAGGGTGGAAGGGTGGAATAATAAGAAAACAGTTAACCCAGGCTATTGTTGTGCACAAACAGCCATTTTAACAAAATTTTTCCAAGGCCAACAGCAGATTATCTAAATGTGTCTTTAATAAGGGAATGATGTGATATTGACAGAATTTAAAGAAAAAAGGAAAAAAAAAATTAAAATTTGTGTTTGTTTTCAGTGGTAAGCAAGCGCTTTAAGGTAATAACCAGTTTCTCAACTAGTAGAAGCTTTTGTTATATATTTGCTTTCCATACTTGTTATGTAATGTTCCTAAAACAGCACAAGCTTTATGCAGTGTGCATGTATCCTCATGAACTGAGTTTCTGGGAGAAGTGATCAGCTGTGTTGGTGCAGTTTACATGTTGTAAATAAGATAAATGCTCAGAGTCTGAAATAGTTATGCAAAAGCAACCAGTGGCATTAGTGTGTGATTTTACACAGCTAAGTGCTGATAGAGAATGAAAATTAAGCTTCACATCAGAAGGCCTGGCATCTCTGATCCTACTTGGACAGACATTTTGTTCTGAGATTAGAAGCTGCCTCAACTACTTAAATAGGTAATAATGAGTTATTCATTAACACTTAAGGGTTTTTGATCAGATCTGCTTTGCATGAGTGCTTATATATTTGCTGGATAACTCCTTTTGAATACTCATGTAAACTGGTATAAATCCACTGTAACTAACTTGCACAATCTAACAACTAATTCTGCTCCATTCAATTTACCAAACAGCAGCCAGCAATCAGCAGCTGAGTCCAAATGCATACCTATTGATTGATTGGTTAGTCCTTGACATAGTCAGTTCTTTTCACCACCCTTGATTATGATTGAGGAACATGCATTGAACAGTCTCATTATGGATCATCAAAAACCTAAATGACCATTTACGGATGTGAAACAAAGCAGTTATTACCTGTTACTATCCAAAGAAATCCACACAAATGGAACTCTCATATTTCATTGCTTTAGAACTGAGTGATCTCATTGTTCTGAGAAAAAAACCTCGATATAAATAACTTGACTGCAGTCTGTTGGTTGTTGTATTTTTTCCCTTGTCTTTCTGAGAGGAAAGAGAGAGAGAGAGCAAGAGAGACCCAGTGCAGACACGATGGGCTGAATGGCCTCCTTCTGTGCCGTGAAAATTCTGTGATTCTTTCTCCTATTTTTCCAATTGAAGTTTATCCACCAAGAATAAAAAAAATAAATAAATAAAGTCATTTTTCTTACATTCTTACACCAAGGGAAACTTCTCATGCAAAGGAGGATAAATGGTCTCCTCAGCTTGAATTGGAACAGAAGTTGGATGCTAATGCAATTCAGTAACTATCTCCTCGAAGGTGCTTAATAACAATCATCAAACATCTCTGTACAGGACACAGTGTTACTAAAGTGCTCCTACTTAAGAATCATGTCCAAATGTAGGACTTTTTAATGCAGACTTTCCCCTTTAGACAAGTGATGGCACAGTCTTTACAGCATTTCCCTTGCCTGCACTAGTTGTTTTTCTCTCTGGTGCTCTTCCTCACATACATCCAGGTTCACATAAGCAGAGACAAACCACTCAGACATGTTAACAAAAATAAAGAAGCAATGCAAATTTTCAAATACTGTGTCACATTAGTGCCATTGGCAGGCTGAAGATGCAAATGTTAATGAGAAATGGGATTGGAAAAAAGGACAAATGATAGAAACAATTATTTAAAAACCTTGATTCTACTGTACTTAGTAAATCAATGACCTGCATTTTTCAAATAGTATTTGTACAGGCTCTGTTTCATTGTCCAGGGCGCCTGAATCACACCACACACAAAATTTTTGGATCCTTTGCTCACACAACAACAGCTCTTCTATAGTTAATTAGCTGTAATGATTTTATACAGAAAAAAACATTAATATAAAGTTTAACTGTGACATAAAATCTGTGTTGCCACAACCCAGTAACATAGCCTGGCATCTTACAGTTTGCGAACACCAAGTGTAGGTACAGGTATTGTCAGATACACTGGTTTAGTTCAATTTAATCAGAACATAACCAACAGTTCAGCCTAATACACAATAATAAAAAAATTGCACAGAGTATGCATCCATCGCAATTTACTGTAACCTATCAATCTTCCTGTTGCAACTGCAAGGAACAGATAACTCCTCCTGTGTTAAATTCTTCACACCTGGATTTTCGATACAGTTTTTTTTAGCAGACCATAGCAGAGCAGCAACTAAACGTTATCTTCTCACCACAAAAAGATCACTCTAGAGTGAAGCTAGTTCTCCAACAAGAAGCTGTCAAGCTTCTGGGCCCAGATTTTTTCTCATCTAGTTAATCTTCATCTACTATTTTTGATTTAATTATTTTTGCAAGTGATTGCCACTCCTGACTTCCACTTTCTTAACAGCTGCAATAGACGACGTACACTAAGGTTGAAATAAACACAAATTAATATCTCCAAGTTAACTTAATGTGAAAGTTTAAACTGTTTTTATAATAATTCTTCTTATTATGATAATGTGCATTAGGATAATTAGGATAATGACCCTTTGTACTCTTTGCTCTTCCAGATGCAAAGCAATCTCAAAATGCTATCTCTTTCAGCTCCTGCTGCCCAAGAACCTATTGATCCCTCTCTCTGCCTTGTTAATTGATCTGTCAAACAAACCCAGGGTTTTTATCTGTAACATGACCTGTAAGTGGAACTACCATTTATACCATTTATTTCAAAATACACAGCAATTACACCTTTTGAACTTAAAGAGGTGCATACTGTAAAGTTGGGGATTCACATAGAGACTGGCATCAGTGAAAAGACCCCTGACCTTAAGGAAAACCAGTGGATCACATACACAAATATAGCAAATTGATTACAGGGAACACAGAATCTTGCAGATAGATCTGCTGCTCCTCTTTCTTTGTCTGAATGTGAATAGGTATACCAGGATTTTCAAGTATGGGTGCTATCCAGGCAGTTGGTCTCAGGCATTTATGCCCTGGTCCACAATGACTGAATGTCTTGCAGAGGCCAAGGCACTGCCTTACCCGCAGCCGTCAAGGTTCACCCTGCATACTCTCAGTGCAAGCATAGCACACCCACGTTCGTGCCCTTGCAGCCAGGGTGTGCTACACAGGCTGTGCTGGAAACAGCTGCAAGTGATCTGGCCAACATTTTTAAAGGTCTATGCTTCTGTAGTGCTGCTGGTGCCAGATTTTGCAGCTACAATGTTTAAATTAAATTTGTGGAGATATTGAGTGGAATCTTCTGGTCCTGCCGTCAGCAGGAAGTGTGTCAGGCAGGGGAGCTTAATTTGGCATGAGGCCAAAAATCAGTTTCCCGATGGCGGGATGAGAATTTGGAATTCTGTTCTCGGGAATTTCAAGGCAGTTTAAAGGCGGGTCGAGCTTTCCAAAGAACAATGTTGGGCAGTCCTTTTGCAGGCATTAGCAAGTCATGCATGCTTATTAATAAGCCATCTTGCTGGAATGAAGCTCCCCTTCCAAATAAAGTTCCCCACCAGCAAGAAATTAGAACATTCACTTCTACGACTATACATAGTGACGTGCATCGGGAGAGGTAGACGTCTTCCATGATTAATGGTGAGTTGCCATTGTATTGTCCTCTTTGGGGAGTGTCTGTAAATGCCAGCCTATGCTTGAGACTGGGTGGTGGCAGTGCATGTTACATGGAGGATGACCAAGGAGGGGAGGAAGGTTAAGCAGGTAATGGTGGAGCAGTGGCCGGGTAAAGATGGAAGGGATAGTGCAGGCTGTCCGATTCCCTTTAATTATGGCGTCCGGACCTTCAACCCCAAGAGGTAATGGCGGAGACGGTGACTTTCTGGCTGCCCCAGCGTGAAAATCGGCAAGCACCTCATGGGTGCATATTTAATAAACTGACCAGCACCAGATTGCGCATGGCCAGCTGTCCTGCCACCCACCCCCCAACCCCCAGCAGGAATCACTCCCACTCCCGCGCCTGCCACCGATCTTAGACTTCAGAGTGGAAAATTCCGCCCTTTGTCTATTACTTTCTATGATGGTCCAGCAATGGTTCTAATATAGTAGGATTTTAATGCTGGTCTTTCTTTACTAATTAACATAATGGAACCCTTGAAAGGTAAACTTCTGTATTCTCAGTCCACAGTTAGCTCTCTGCACTGGACAGTTCATCTGTATTTTGTCTCAAGATTCTTTAATATTATTCTGTTCCTATTTACAACAGAACGCTGTAGGTCAGTTTTCAGTTCATTTAAGGACATTTGCTCTTGGTAATAACCATTTTCTAGATCAGACATCATTTATTTCAATAAGATAAAAGCAAAAAACTGAGGATGCTGGAAATCGAAAACAAAAACAAAAATACCTGGACAAACTCAGCAGGTCTGGCAGCATCTGCGGAGAGGAACACAGTTAACGTTTCGAGTCCGTATGACTCTTCAACAGAACTAAGGAAAAATAGAAAAGGGGTGAAATATAAGCTGGTTTAAGGAGGGTGGGGGGGGGAGGGGGTTGTGGGGCGGGGGGGGTTGGGACAAGAGAGCTGGATAGAGGGCCAGTGATAGGTGGAGACAACCAAAAGATGTCACAGACAAAAGCACAAAGAGGTACTGGAGAAAGAGTTGTGCGAGGGGGCCGGAGTAGGACTGGAACAAGGAATATTCTACATACCCCATAAAGAGACAGGCGTAGCTGGGGCCCATGCGGGTACCCATAGCCTGTCATCCTCCGCCATTTCCACCAACTCCAGCATGATGACACCACCAAACACATCTTCCCTTCACCCCCCTGGCAGCATTCCGTAGGGATCATTCCCTCCATGACACCCTGGTCCACTCCTCCATCACCCCCTACACCTCAACCCCCTCCCACGGCACCTTCCCATGCAACCGCAGAAGATGCAGCACCTGCCCCATTACTTCCCCTCTCCTCACTGTCCAAGGGCCCAAACACTCATTTCAAGTGAAGCAGCATTTCACCTGTACTTCCCTCAACTTAATCTACTGCATTCATTGCTCCCAATGCGGTTTCCTCTACATTGGAGAGACCAAATGCAGACTGGGTGACGGCTTTGCAGAACACCTTCGTTCTGTCCATAAGCATTACCCAGACCTCCCTGTCGCTTGCCATTTCAACACTCCACCCTGCTCTCATGCCCACATGTCCGTCCTTGGCTTGCTGCATTGTTCCAGTGAAGCTCAACGCAAACTGGAGGAACAGCACCTCATCTTCCGACTAGGCACTTTACAGCCTTTCGGACTGAATATTGAGTTCAACAATTTTAGATCATGAGCTCTCTCCTCCATCCCCACCCCCTTTCTGATTTTTCCCCGTCCTTTTTGTTTTTTCCATTAATTTATATAGATTTTTATTTTCCCACCTATTTCCATTATTTTTAAATGTATTTCCATCCATTGTTTTATCTCTACCTTTTAGCCTAGCAGGAAAGGCAGTGGAACAGCAATGGCAGGAGTTTCTGGGAGTAAATTGGGAGACACAGCAAAAATTCATCCCGAGGAAGAAGAAGCATACTAAAGGGAGGACGAGGCAACCATGGCTGACAAGGGAAGTCAGGGACAGCATAAAACCTAAAGAGAAAGCATACAATGCAGCAAAGAGCAGTGGGAAACCAGGGGATTGGGAAGCCTACAAAGACCAACAGAGGACAACTAAAAAAGAAATAAGGAGGGAGAAGATTAAATATGAGGGTAAACTAGCCAGTAATATAAAAGAAGATTGCAAGAGTTTTTTAGATATATAAAGGGTAAGAGAGAGGCAAAAGTGGACATTGGGCCGCTGGAAAATGACGCTGGAGAAGTAGTAGTGGGGAACAAAGAAATGGTGCAGGGACTGAATAGGTACTTTGCGTCAGTCTTCACAGTGGAAGACATGAGTAACACCCCCAAAGTTCAAGAGAGTTGGGGGGCCAGAGGTGAGTATGGTGGCCATTACCAAGGAGAAGGTGCTAGGAAAACTGAAAGGTCTGAAGGTGGATAAATCACCTGACCAGATGGATTACACCCCAGAGTTCTGAAGGAGATAGCTGAA